>NW_026126480.1:15890833-16545000 GCF_943737965.1 Phodopus roborovskii
TTTCTTAACTCTGTTGTCAGGATCCAGAGATGCTTTTCCTAGAAGCTCATTTTGACCATGACAAGGAGGGTGCTAAAGAATGCATTCTAAGTTGAGTTTCAAATGTCAATGTCACCATCATATCCTGAGTTGTTCTTCCTTCCCTCACTCCCTCACTGCTTTTATCCTCAGTACAAATTTCCATGGATAAATGTGAGAAGTGCAAAGAAATGAGTGCCAACATAAATATATTAAATTCAATGACAAAGTAGAGGGAGATCATGCAATCAGATTCAGTTTGTCTTGTTGTCAAGTAGTAGTCAGAATTCCACATGGAAGGCACTTGTAGCACTCCTTTGAGAAATGTGTGGTATCACCAACCCAGTTTCTCTCATACAACACATTGTGTTACTGACAGAGAAGATGTGTGACTTCCAGCTTAGTGTAAAACAGAAGTCTTTGTTCCCAGTTGTAAGAAGCTTAGAAAGGTGTGTTGTGGACATTAGAAACAATCAAAATATGTATGTGTACTGATAATATTAGACTATTGAATATATGCAAAAAGGGAATTACAGTCATTTAGTCTATACAGTCAAGAAGCAAACTAAAGTAAAACAACTGAAACATGAAAGTACAAATTTAAAAAAATAATGAAGCACGGCAGAAGACAAGGAAATGTAGTCTGCCAAACTGCAAAAAATCAAGGGTAAAAATGGGATAAGAGCTGTTAGAAAAAGATGGAAGACATCCTCAAATCTCTAGTGAAATAGCAGCATAAAGAAGGAAGCATTAAAAATACAGTGTGAAAAATTCAGACTCCATCTCAGAAGGATTGATACAGTCTGGACAGCTGCCCATTTCTAGTGAGAGGTAGTAAGTGCAGCCACACTTAAGACCAAACAGGAAGTTAATATTGTAAGTATCTGTAACTGACAGTTTAAAAAAGAAAAAGAGAGGGGGAGGTGAGAAACTTACATGCTGCAGCAGCAGCAGCTTTAAGAAAGACACTGGGGAAATTCTTTCCATTTGATTTCTGCTGGAACAGTGGTATACCATTTTAAACAGATCCTTGCTAAGTTAGCAGCTCAGTGGCCCCAACACTGTTGAACTGTACTCAAGGGGATCACAGCAGGTGTCACAGGATTATGTGCAGAGATAGAGAGGTACCCAGAAGATCACCTGTAAAACACAGGGGAGAAGCTTTGTATCAGTACTTGGAAGTACTCAGAAAGGTGAAAACTTGTTGGAGATATTTGCAGAGGAAACAGGGTTCAAATATCTTCTCAATATTAGGAAGGATCATCAAGGGGCAGGGCCATCATTTGTAACCAGGCCTTTGCAGGAGTTCACAGAACATGTGACCTGATCCCCAAAGAACCTCTATACTGATGGTATCATCATCTGTGATTTAACTTCAGCCTTAAAAATAATTGGTGTTTAAAGACTGGTGTGGTGATATTTTGTTTGTGCTTTAACAAATAAAACTTGCCCAAAGAGCGGAGTGGGAGCTAGACACCAATTAGCCATAGAATCCAGGCAATGGTGGCAGTCACCTTAAATCCCAGCAGTAGGGAGGTAGAGGCAGGCTGATCTCTGTTAGTTCAAGGCCATGCTGGGCTGCATAAGATTTATCCAGTGTAAAAGTAAATGGCAAGATAGTGGCGGCTCACACCTTTAATCCCAGTATTTGGGAGGCAGAGACAGGAAGGGATATGGCTGGACAGAGAAAGAAATAAAAGGCAGGAGGAGACAGGAGCTCATAGCATTCAGTTGAAGGATTAGTAGGGACAGGATTGCCCCTTTGATATGAGGATTTGGTAGAGGTAAGACATTACAAGTACATTCCTACCAGCCTGGTCCCACAGTCTTGTCAGACCAGAAATAACACACAGAGATTCTAATAGCTATAAAGCTGTTGGCCAATGGCTGGAGTTTCTTATTGGCTAGCTCTGTCTTAAATTTATTAACCCATTTCTACCAATATAAGTGTTTCCACATGGTCTTACCAGGAAGAGAGAGTCCAGACCTCTTATTCATCTCATGGCCTACATATTGACCCCTCTCTACTACACCTTCCAGAATCCTCTTTGTCTCCTAGTCCCGCCTATCTTGCTTTCTTATTGGCCAACAGGGCTTTATGCATTAACCAATAAAAGAAACATATATACAGAATGACATTTCCCATAATCTCCTGTACTCTGTCTAAAATAAAAAGAAGGGCTTTATCTTTAACATAGTACAATTACATATGACAAAATAGTTATCAAACAAGAACTATAGTTAACAATATTTAGTCCATTGACATTATCAGGAATTAAAGAAAATGTTCTATCATCTATACTATCATTGTGAGTCCAAAATCTTACATGTAACTTATCTTTAATCCTAACTAAGGAGAACTATAACCATAACTATTTGTCTTCAAGTCCATCAAAGACCACTGAAGGATAGCATATAAACTCTAGAAATGACAGAAATATCTTGCTACCTGGTCAGTCACCTGAAGTTCTTCTGTAATGTTCCATTTTCAGGCTATAGGCCATATTGTGCCTGGCAGATTCTTCAGCAAAGCAGGAAACTTTAAACTGTCTACATGCATTGGCAATTTGTCAGTCACTTTTCTGTGTCCTGTAGAATGTCTGCCAGATTCTTCCATGAAGCAGGAACACTGCAGCAATGTCCATCTTGTTTTAGCAGTAACTTTCTGTGGATCCTGCATGTCCAGTTTATATAGCATAAAGTCAATCAGTCTAGACAAGAGCAGTATCTTGCCCAAGTGGCTAGTCTTGCCATATTGGAAGCAAAGTCCACAAGTTTCTTCAATGTCCATCTTTCTTTCTGATGCATGTGGTGTTGACAGGAGCTGTTATGTCTCACTATCAAGAAAAATCCTAAAGCATTTTAAATGTCATATTCTGTAGGTCCTTGAAAAGTTTGAAGAATACCTATCAATTTCAAACATATCTTTGTATATCTAGAAAATCTAACTTAACTATAAGTTTTGACTTTATAGGTATCTATAATCTGTACTAAATTCTAAATTATACATTTTTAAATGAGCTATATAAACACAATACCTAAACAAGAGGAGAAATATATATATATACATATATATATATATATCACAAAATTGGCCTTAGATTTATACTAATAGATAAAATCCATTCCAAAACAAAGTATTCATTTCTATATCATAATCCCCTTTTTACCTTTAAAAGAGTTTAGTTGTGATAATTAACCATTTATAACCAACCCCATTTAAATGAAAACAAACATTTATAAACAATATTTGCTTCCTGCTGGTTGGAGACACTGTCTTGGGGATCCTAAGAAGACACAGAAATCCTGGCTGTAGTGGTCTGCAAGGCTGCCTTGTCTCAGCTATTTTGAATGTTGGATCAACTGGGACACCGCTTCAGGGGGTCTTGTTTAATCAAACCATGTTAGTCTGGAAGGAATCCACAGCTTTTCAATTTCTGTGGAAACAAAAATAGAAATTCTTTCCCCTAGTAACCTGTCCTTAGACTTAAATTTTGAAGTCAAACATTTGTAAACTATTTAAGTTGGATTAATATAGTAGCATTGATAATCAAGTGTATTTTAGCATTTGTTGTTCCTTCCTTAGCAACTAAACAATTCAAAGACAAGACAATAGCATACCATATCCAGACTCTCTGTGTATTTCCCTTCTTTAGGTGACTTTTTTTTTATTACTTCATTTCTTTTACTTCTACTTTTTTATTTTTTGAGACAGGGTTTATCTGTGTAACTTTGGCTGCCCTGAAATTCACTCTGTGCACCAGGTTCACTTTGATTTTCTTTCTTTCTTTCTTTCTTTCTTTCTTTCTTTCTTTCTTTCTTTCTTTCTTTCTTTCTTTCTTTCTTTCTTTCTTGTTTTTAATCCCAGCACTTGGGAGGCAGAGACAGGCAGATCTCTGTGAGTTCGAGGCCAGCCTTGTCTACAGAGCTAGTTCCAGGACACAGGTTCCAAAACAACACAAAGAAACCCTGTCTCAAAAAACCAAGGGGAAAAAAAAGAAAGAAAGAAAGAAAGAAAGAAAGAAAGAAAGAAAGAAAGAAAGAAAGAAAGAAAGAAAGACCAACTCCCAGGTTCACTTTGGAATAGCAGAGATTTGCTTGCCTCTGCCTCTGTCTCCTGAGTGCTGGGAATTAGAGGCCTGTGCCACTACACTCAGCTACTCTCTTGTTTCTTTCTTCTTCTTTTTTTCTTTAAACCTCTTTATCCTGTTTCTTTTCCTCTCCCAATCCTATGTATATTTTAAACACACTGTAAACCTTTAGAGGTTTTTCTTTATCTGAATCTGTCTTTACTGTAAATCTTTATCTTTTTCTGGCTAAGAGTCTTTTATCTGCCAAACAACATTGCTTTCCAATATGGCAGGGGGTATGTTTACCGCCACTAGTGAGAGCTGTGTTCACCACCTTGGTCTATGCTGACATCAAGCAACATGCTATCACTGCCAGCTGCTCATATACACCATTGAATTGTTAGCAGTTTTTTTTTTTTTTTTTTTTTTTTTTTGCCACTTATGCCAAGTCAGGAAAACTCACTTAAAGGAGCCCTGCAAGTTTCTGCTTGTCTCTAGCAAAACAAAGCCTGCCCAAGAAAAATGCTGCTACCAAGAAGACTTGCTTATCTCTATTCGTTTGTTTCTAAAATTCCTTTTTAAGCTTTTGCTAAGTTTTAAGTGGAAGTTTTTAGTACCCATGTTGCAGGTACAATTTTGTGGTGCTGAGAAGGTATATCCTTTTGTGTTTGGATGGAATGTTCTATAAATGTCTGTTAAACCCAATTAGGTCATAATTTCTGTTAGTTCCTTTGTTTATTTGTTAAGTTTCTGTGTAGTGGGCCTGTCTAGTTTTGAGAGTGTGGTATGGAAATCTCCCCACTATAAGTGTGTGAGGTTTTGTGTGTGATTTGAGTTTGCAATGTTTCTTTTATGAATGTGGGTGTCTTTGTATTTGCGCCATAGATGTTCAGAATAGAGACTTCGTCTTGATGGATTTCTCCTGTGATAAATAAGAAATGACCTTCTTCATCTCTTTTGATTGATTTTGGTTTAAAGTGTAATTTGTTAGATATTAGAATTGCTATACCTGCTTATTTCTTGGTTCCATTTCATTGGAAAATATTTCCCAACCCTTAACTCTGAGTAGCATCTGTCTTTGAAGTTGTGTGTTTGGTGTGTGCAGCAGAAGGATGGATTCTCTTCGTATCCATTCTATTAGCCTGTGTCTTTTTATATGTGAGATAAGACCATTAATATTGAGGGATATTAATGATATTAATGACCATTGTTAATTCTTGTTTGATTTGGATTTGTTGTTGGTGGTGTATTGTGTTTGAATTTTCCCCCATTTTTCTTTTGGCTGTTGGAAAGCAGGATTATCTATTGCCTATGTTTTTGTAGTTAACTTGCTTGGGTTGGAGTTTTCCTTACAGAACTTTCTGTAGGGGCGGGCTAGTTGTCATGTGTTGTTTAAACCTGGTTTTGTCATAGAATATCTTGTTTTCTCAATCTATAGTGATTGAAAGCTCTTCTGGGTACAGTAGTCTGGGCTGGCATCCATGGTCTCTTATTGTTGGCAGAATATCTTTCCAGGACTTCCTGGCCTTCAGAATTTCCATCAAGTAGTGAAGTTTAATTGTGATAGGTTAGCCTTTGCACGTTACTTGGCCTTTTTCCTTTGGTGCTCTTAATATTCTTGCTTTATTCTGTATGTTTGGTGTTTTGATTATTGTGTGGTAAGGGGACTTTTTTTGTGGTCCACTCTATTTGGTGTTCTGTAAGCTTCTTGTACTTTCATTGGCATGTCTTTCTTTAGGTTTGGAAAGTTTTCTTCTATGATTTTGTTGAATATATTTTCTGCACCTTTGAGTTGGGTTTCTTCACTTTTTTTCTATACCTATTATTCTTAGGTTTGGCCTTTTCACAGTGTCCCATATTTCCCGGATATTTTTTGTTAGGGATTTGTTGGATTTAAGATTTTTCTTTGGTCAATGAATCTATTTCTCCTAGTGTATCTTCAGGATCTAAAATTGTCTCTTTCATCTCTTGTATTTGGTTGGTTATGCTTGCATCTGTAGTTCCTATCATTTACCCAGCTTTTCTATTTTGCGCATTCCATAAGACTGTGTTGTCTTGTGTGTTTGGCTTTTTTTTGTTTGTTTTTTGTTTGTTTGGTTTTTTTTTTTTCCTTTTTTGGTCTCTATTTCAGCTTTAAAACCTTGCACTGTTTGAATTGTTTCTTGCCATTTTTGGTTTGTCTTTCCTTTTATTTCTGTAAAGGATTTTCTTGTTTCCTCTTTTAGGGTCTCATCATCTTCACGAAGTCATTTTTAGAGTTGTTTTTTTCCTGCTCTATCTGTGTTCAGATCTTGCTAGTGTGGAGTTCCTAGACTCTGGTGGCATCATATTGATCTTTCTGTTGTTTACTGTGTTCTTTTTTTTTATTATTCTGACTTTAAAAAATTCTTATTTTACATATCAATCCCAGTTCCCTCTCCCTCCCTCCCTCCTATCCCCCCCTAATCCCCATCTCATTTCCCCCTCCACTCCACAGGGAGGGTGATGCCTTCCAGGAGGGATCAACAAAATCTTGTTTAATGTGTTCTTACACTGTTGTCTACCTATCCCTTCTTCCAGTGCAAACCAGTGGGGTCTTTCTTCTCCTGGTGGTATTGGACCAAGGTTCTCTTCTGCTGGTGCAAGCAGGCCCAATACTCTAATGGCTCTCCTCTTCCAGTGGTTGGTGGCAGGACTAGGGTGCTGGCAGACTCTGGAAGGGGTGGTCCACCAGGGTTGGCTCCCCCACAGGCAGTCCCCAGTCCTCAGGAAGCCTATTTGCTGTTCTTTAGTTTTGCTGTGATCACTATTGCTGTCTCTGTCTCAAACACTGCATATCCAGTTATATCTAGCATATCTAATTTATTAAACTTTGGTTGAATTTCTCAATGTAAAAATGTTTATTGTTAATTACTTTGAAAATAAACTTTATGAAAATCAGGACCAATGTTATCTAATGCTGTTTTTTTTCAAGTTTTTAGTCTTACTTGTAGAGTTCTCAGTGATCCACATTATTTCAATAGACATGATACATGGTGAATTAAAAGCTGAGTCTTTGTATGTGAATAATTCAAATATTTACTATTTTAATTTGTAACTCACAAACCTTCAATGGAATGCTGAAATTACATAAATATCATGAATGTCATTCAAAACAGCATATTTGTTCTCATTACCTGCACTGGGTGGATACTCACAAACAGACATGTGTATAATACAAATGGAATCCTTTACTTGTGTACCTTCAGGAATCAGTAGGGTGGAAATCTCTATCTACCTCTCCTCTCACAGGGTTATCTTGTTTTTAAAACAGCATTTTTGCCTCTTAGGCTCCATTATGTCCCCTGGGACGCGGAACACAATCTTCCTTTAAGGGTTCAGTTCAGTATTTCAGATATCAAGGGATTTAAGAAGGGATATATATATATATATATATATATATAAAACTACAGTATGTATAATAGGATTCTGACGTTTTTAGATCACTACTGTGAACACCTGGACCAGATTAATTTCAGCTCCCTTTTTTGCCATCTAGAAACTAAGTATGGAAGGACATGTGACATGCTGGCTAGGCACAGGGCATGTTTCTGAATGTTAGTAGATTCATTGCTTTGTTGAAGAGCTCAGGTGCTTTTAGTTCCAATTTATTGTCTGTTCTCAGAAAGGCAGGTTGGATCCCACTCACCTAGATCATTGCTCTTTCCTTGGAGAAGCTATTCCCTACACTGTTCAGATTTCATTTCTGTATAGGTTTCCATGATGAGGATCATGATGGTGATGAAAATCATGATTTTCCATAAACAAATAGGCATCATTGGAAATAGTGAGAGTCAGATGTGAATCAGTCATGGCCAGGTAAGTAGCTACAGAAGACATGCTTTTTATGGTCTGAACATTTGCTTGTCAGCTGTATTCTGCTTGTTTTTCAGAAGTAAAGATTTAACTCATCTTGCTTCTTTTGAGAGATACTTAGGTACATCTGTGTTTCATCCATCTTTGATAGCAAAGCGGGATCCATTGCCATGTTGAGGGAAGAACATGGGCTGCAAAGATTGAGGATGATCCAATGAAGACACACATGTATTATCATCAGGGTTGGAAAGCAAGATGGACATCAGACCCATTTAATGTTGTTTTGATTGAGATACTCATATTACAAGTTATAATCTATATGAACTTCTAGAATAATAGAAGTTGGTTTTGATGTGTAATATTGAAAGCATTTTGTGTGGTATTGGGAAATATAATTTAATTTATACTAACTATTATGGTGGTCATTTGCCAGGTGCCAACTATAGTGGTTGACAGGACCCCAAGAGGAGGTAGGGAGTTGTTGAGGGACGAGGAGAGCCAGGCATGATGGTCAAGACAATCTTGCAGCTCTGACTGATCAAAAATCGGGTTGCTTTTTTATTTATACAAACTCATAAGACAAAGACAGACTCACAATTTTTAAAAGCTAAAGATTATATCATTTTGTCTCCATACATATGTTTGATTTTTTTTATAACATATCTAGGGTCATAGGTTCAGTTACAATTAATAAGTACAGATAAATAGGTTTTTCTTTTATCATAGTTCCATAATACTATTTCAAAGAACCTACAGACTATTTTGCTAAAGCAACCATTCTTAATATTTACAACCTGTTTCCATGCTGGCAGCACTTGTGGTTTCAAAGATCTAGGTGAATAGAAAATATCTGAGCCAGTTCAAGTGAATTTTAATGCTTTTAATAGTGTACTATCAATCCTTAGTATACAAAAGTGCTACTCATAAATCAGCCTGTCATTGAATTTCTATTTTTGTAAGGACACACCCTGCATAATCCCCTGTTTAGTATATTACTTATTCAACAAATTCTGAGCTTAACTTAAGGGTAAGTCTCTGATCTGTTGCCATATTTTCTGGTCAGTTGGAGTTTGCCAGTCTCTTTTAAGTTTACATTATTTAATGACCCTGTTTGAGTTTGCTTCAGGGCAGGTGTTTTTAGCATCTTTGTGTTTATCATAATGTCCAGGACATAATGAGGATTTTGGAATAGGGCCAGATAAAATTATCTCCCTAAAAGCAGGAGGGATGATAAGTTTAGCACTTCCTACAGAGATTCAGATATAATTTTTTGGCAAATACATTAAATGAATTATAATGTAGAAAACCACAAACATGCAACACACAGAGACCAAAACCAAAAGTGGAAGACAGCACAACAGAGATGGTACCATTAGGCTCAGCTGTACTGGAACTGTGCCAAACAGCTGTACTGGCTTCATGGCTCTCACTGTTTCCAGTGGATATGACTGTGTCAGTCATTATTAGATTGAATCTTTACCTGAGATATTTGAAAATATATAGAATATGCAGCAAATAAACCAATAATAGTCATTAGAGTTATACCAATAAGGAAGATATGGGGAATATAAATGGCATTTGTCTCACATGTGGGAAATAAACTTAAGGATACAGAACAACCCATCTTGGAGATATAGCTCATTTTCTCAATTGATACATATTCATGGATTCCCTGGTCATCCTACTTGCTTCTGATGCATGAACACATGCATTGACAGTTGACTGTTCCTGGGTGTGGTAGCACATGTCCTTAATTCCAGCACTCAGGAAGCAGAGGCAGATGGGTCTCTGTGAGTTCAAGGCTTACCTGGTCTACCCAGTGAGGTCTAGAATAGTCAGTCTAAATTTTAAGACCCTGTCTCAAAACAAAAATGTTATTATGGGGGAGAGGAGATAAGTAATGGCCTTAAAAATAATCTGCCTGTTTTCAAGCTAAAAAAAATAAGTATATATTCTGTTTAATTTATGTCATAGATCTTTTAAAGGTCTTCATATGAAAAGTCAAGGTTGATTATAATATTAGCATTTAAGATTTTGGCTTCCTTTAGCAAGGAGGAAAGAGAAAACTATTGAGTGTAGAAACTGGTGTACTTCTTGCTCACACAGTGTATTCCTTTGTTAAAATGCATCTAGTTTCACACAAAAAAAGGATGCATGGTAACTTGTGAGTGGACATCACATAGCAATAAATACTTTAATGATAAACTGAATTGGATATTAACCAAGGGTTGATTATCCATCATGTAAGAGGCCTTAAATTTGACTCATGGTAAACCCAAAACAAAATTAAATGCAATTTAACTATTATATCCCCACCCCAGACTATAGCTTATTTCTCATTATGAGATAAATATGTATTTGATTTTTCATAAGCCCATATATACACACTATTAATAAAAGTTTCTCATACATATAAGTACAAAGATTTCTGTTCTAAAATACAATGTAGCCTAAGATTGTAGCAAAGAAAAAATTGTACATTAAAGTCTCTCTTGGGGTCTGTATTTTAGGTCTCCAAAGAAACCATTAGACAACTTAAATACAGCCATCACACTGTGATATCTGGTTATATCCACCATGCACAGTCAATGACCTATTACATGAAAGATCATAAATAAAATTCTGATTTCCTCTAATTTTCTCTTTCTCAATTAGGAAATAGAGGGAAAACACAGTCCATAGAATTTTTGGTTTTTTGATGAATTAAAAATATAATCTGCCACCTATGAGAGTTCTTGCATCATATGTTTAATAAGTGTCAATATCAACCGAATGGAAAGATGAAGACACAAAATCATCCCTCAGTTTCATACCCTGTGTAAGTCTGCATCCAACACTGCCACACAGATATCCAGGAAAAGTACAAAGGCATGTTTTATTATTAGCAAGACATGTTCCAGATCTTCAGAGATTCCAACAGCTCTAGTTTCCAACTGTCTGAGTTCATTCTGATGGGATTTCCAGGCATCCACAGCTGGCAGCACTGGCTCTCCTTTCCCCTGGCTCTGTTCTATGTCTTGGCTCTTATTGCCAACACATTTATTGTGGCTGTCATTTACCAAGAGGCATCATTACACCAGTCTATGTACCATTTCCTGGGCATCCTGGCTATTTTTGACATGGGCCTAGCAACTAAAATCAAGACTAAGATTTTAGCCATTTTATGGTTCAATGCTAAGACCATCAGTTTCAATGAATGTTTTGCTCGGATGTACGCCATCCACTTTTTTGTCACTATGGAGTCAGGTATCTTGGTATGCATGGCTATTGATAGATATATAGTGATTTGCAGACCACTGAGATACCCTTCAATAGTTACTGAATCTTTTGTGGTCAAAGCAACTATGCTTATGGCTCTCAGAAATTGTGTAGCTCCCATGTCAGTTCCTGTGCTGGCTGCTCAGAGAAATTACTGTTTCCGGAATCAAATTAACCACTGTTTTTGTACTAACCTGGTGGTAACTAACTTGTCTTGTGAATGACAGGAAAGTCAACAGCATCAACCAGCTAGTTCTGGCTTGGGCAATCATGGGAGGTGACCTGGGTTTGATTATGATTTCATATACTTTGATTCTTCAGTCTGTCCTGAAGCTGAACTCTGCAGAAGCTACATCTAAGGCCTTAAGTACATGCACGTCTCACCTAATCCTAATCCTTTTCTTCTACACAGTAATCATTGTCATGTCCATCACTCATAGTGCAAATTTGTCTGTTCCTGTTATCTCAGTTCTGCTGAATGTGTTGCACAATGTAATTCCCCCTGCTCTGAACCCCATGGTATATGCACTTAAGAACAAAGAGCTGAAACAAGGCTTATACAAGGTGCTTAAGATTGACATCAAAGGAGGCTAAAAATGAGAAACACACATCACATTTACTGTGTCAAAACTAGGATGTCTGATTGTAGTAATCAATCTTAAGAGTATAATATTCAGTATCCCTGAAAATCTGTATGATATATATCATTTAAAATAATTCTTTTGGAACCAGGTCCTCATTTTTTTTTGTCCTGGCTGAACTAGAACTTGATTTGTAGACCATGATGGCCACAAACTCTGAGAGCTCCATTTACCTCCACTTTCTGGGTACTGGAATTAAAGGCATGGATCATCACATTCAATGAAAATAAATTTCTTGATAAATCACTAGTCATGTCGTTAAATATTTTCTTAAAGTCATGAACCCTGGCTTGGACATTACTAATCACTCAGTGAGTAATATAATTCATTAAAATGGACATGTAAAACCATTTATGAATAAAGAAAAAGGTACTTGTATGTGAGTCTGAAACATTTTTATGTAAATTAATAAAACTGTGTCATCTTGGCAGAAGTATCAGCTGTGAAATGACATTAACTATGGCTTTTAATCCAAACACTTTGCCTTTCCTGTGTGCATACACAGTCACCCCCACATGCCATGTATATTGGTTTATAGGTGAATGTGAAAACATTCAGTTTATGAGCATCCTTGAGGTGGTAAGAATTCAACCCCCCCAAGCCCCCACTCTTACCCCTATGCAGGCGTGTTGATCCTCATAAAGGTATTTCAACTCTAAAGTTCCAAAGTATAACATTGGGTTTTCCCTTTAAGGCAAAATCAGTTCAAATGTGCTGCTATCAAGGTATCAAGGGACAGAGTAGTTAAGGGATGCACACACACACACACACACACACACACACACACACACACACACACAAATAGCAGTATCCCATAGTTTTTGATCAAGACTCTCTTCTTGGACCAGTCTGCAACTCAGCTCACTGCTTGATATCCAGAAAGTAGGCATTACACAGGGTAAGGAGGAAGGGGAGGTAGTGCCAACATGTTTATGTTGTTGGGAGTAGATACACTGGGGTTTTTTTCAAGTTTACAGTGTCTTTGAGCATATACAATGGACTGGAGCATTCATTCTCAAACTATAGATTTGATTTCAACCATTCAGCAAAAGGACATTAAATTGTCTTTTCTTGTGCAATGTGTATTTCTTAATTTCTAAGATGGTAATTCAGTGTAGCCTTTCATAGGGAATGTGAATATTGATGTCTTCCCTGACAAAATGGAGTTATGAAAAATAGTACCAGTCTTGTTACATTACCACAGGACCAGGAGAAGTAGCTGAAGATGTATTCCCTATATTTTCAGAGTACTGTTGCTTCTCACTTGCTCTCACCCATTTTCATAAAAAGAATGAGTTAACTTGTCTTGGGTCCAGAGGGAAGTAATTATCATATTTAAAATAATAATTTAGATGTCCAAGTAGACGAAAAGAACCCACTACTGTCTTGAGAGAAAAAGATGTTTTTTAAGTTTCAGGGCAGGCAAGGAAGGACACAAACTGATTATCTGTGGGGTTTGGCATAAGGATAAGCATTAGATCCTTGTAAAGTCGCCTTTTAAATAAATGACAATATTTATGTTTAAACATATTACATATTGTGTGCCTGGGGTCCCTGGAGCTGGAGTTGTGGATAGTTATGAGCCACTATAAGGGAGCTAGGAACCAACCCAGGGTTCTCTGCAGGAACAACAAGCACTCCAAACCCTTGAGCCATCTTGTGACAGTTTTATAGGAAAGAATCACATCTATTACACTGTTTTATTATGTAGATTCTTACATTTCCAACACTAAAAATTTGCTTCAAAAGGTAAGATTGATTTACAGTGTTAGCTGTTAATATTGTACCTCTGCTACATTGTGAAGGAAAGAAAGTAAAAAAAAATGTTAGACAGGTAACATACAATGTTGGTTGTATTTCTTGGCTACAAAATGTATTCACTTTGATAATACACTTATTTCTTAATATGAATCATTCCTTTATGCATGTTACATTATAGTAAATATTTTAACTACTCACATAAATCTTAAAGTGTGTCTTAATTACACAGCAGTTATAATGTGCATGTGTTTGTACAGGTGAATGTCTGTGTGTCAATATATATGTTCTTATTTTTCTTTTTAAATATTTTGTATTTTTATTTTATTATTTTGTTTGGTGTATATCAGGTTCTCACTTTGTGGTCCTGGCTGGACCAGAACTTGCTGTGCAGACCAGGATCAAACTCAGGTTTTTGGGCTACTTTCTGGGCAAGTGCCTTTGTTTGCTGAATCACCTCATCAGTCAGTCTCTCACCAGAATTGATGGGATTGCACGAAACAAAATATTTGTTTTTCTTGGTGTTTTCTTTTTCTACTACCATAGGGTTTCCTTACAATTTCTTCATTTTAGAACAGAAATTTTACTGAAAATTTTATTTATTATTATTTATGAGGTGTGGTCTAAATTTGTTTATGTCTGTTGCTGATAGAGATCTTCATGTTTTCAATGAAATGACATATAAACAATTCAATAGCCTGTAAATTTTTATTATATTCCTTCCCTTTCTTGACTTCTCAGTTCATTACCCACTCATTTACAAACATTTTTTGACCTCAGTAGGTCTGTAATGCATTGTTCTATTCTGAAAATATAAATATGATTTAATATGTGCATTTAAAGTATTTCATGGGTGTTTTAGTACAATAACAGATTTTCATAATCCTGTAGTATTAAAATGCCAAAGCAGAAGGATTCCCATAATAAATATATTCTTAGGTCAAGCTTGTCATTTTTCTAATTCCATTTCTAACAACCTTTGAGGGTAGTTATCTATCTTTTCAAAGAAAATAGATGGGTGTTGCTGAGCAAGGTGAATCTGTAGTCAGATTTGATGAGTTGGTAGGGGTTAGGGCATCTAAGAGAACATAGAGTTATATTGGAACATAAACTTTAAAATAACAAGCAAGAAATCAGCGACTGAGAGAATGTTGAGATAGCAAAGACCAGTAAAGTCATTTGTCTTTTCCTCTGTGGAAGTAATAGTCATCATCTCCAGAGTTTGGTGAATTTGACATTTCTTCCTTATCCTGTATTGTTCTAAGGTTTTTATCATGACTCAGGAAGAGGGCTCAGAGACTACCCTTACAAACATGCTTGTCTTGTATTACTTTTCTTCTTGCAAAGTTACCTTGAACAGTGTATTGACACTCCAGTAGAAAAATGGGGAAGAGGTAGGAAAACTCAACAGGGAGAAATTTGATATATCAGATTTTCCCAACACCCCACACAATGTTAACTAGCCTCCTGTCATTTCTGGAGTTTAGTCTAAGGAGGAATTTTAAAAAATGTTCCAGGCACATTGCCATTTTATGTGACAAGAATGAAGATGAACTTTCCTGAAGGATGGAGAGTTGACTTAGTAGGAAATTCCCAATAGGATTATGTTACAACAGGACTTCTACAGTTACACCCCACATTTCTAACACACACACACACACACACACACACACACACACACACACACACATATATATATATATATAATGTTCTGAAGCAAAGATGTTTTTATGTACATACTTTTCAATTGTGTTCAAAGAATTATAGTGTTTTCAAGAACTGTTCCAAGAACCAAAATAATTGGCACAGACAAAGTAAGCTACTTATGAACATAATCAACAGAACTTAGACATCACAGGCCTTTAAATTATACTACCTTTTAATTGTATGTCTAGCTTTAGAGAGGACATTAATGTTTCCTTGAATCAGTTCTCTTAGTATAAATAGGCCCAATTCATTGTTTCAGCAAGATTTAATGAATTAAATTTAAAACTACACATAATCTCAATGAATTCTAAATTAACTGTATGAATTATGAATAAAACATGCATACATATGTCATTATGTAATTTCATTTGCAAGAAATATCCATGCATCAAAGACATTCATGCTGAACACATTAGCTTAAGGAAGCAACTAGCACATTAGCAAAACCAGACTGAAAATTCAGGATGTGATATCACATTCCTGTTATCTTTATTGCTTGAATGGTCTCTACAAGTAGGATGGTGAGTAAGATGTTGATTGCCTGTAATAGTCCATGCGTCTATATTGAGGTAGCATAAGCACAGTCTTTATTGTGGATTTGAAGGATGATTTGTTGAGTTAACATGGTGAATATTCCATCTACCAGAGATGATCTTATTTCATCACATATCTGACTAAACCAGGTGTTTGATTAATAAAAGTGAAGGATGAGAATCACGAAGATACCAGATCCTCCTAAAATAATGGTCTGTATTAAACTCCTTTCTGCTGTCACATTGCTAATCTAAACTAACAATATTAACATTTATTCCTCCTAGCAAGATATGTTCCAGGATATGACCAATTTCAACAGTTCTAGGTTCCAAGTGTCTGAGTTTATTCTGATGGGATTTCCAGGCATCCACAGCTGGCAGCACTGGCTCTCCTTTCCCCTGGCTCTGCTCTATGCCTTGGCTCTCATAGCCAACATACTTATCATTACCACAATCTACCAGGAAGTGTCACTACACCAGCCTATGTATCATTTCCTGGGCATCCTGGCTATAGTAGACATTGGCTTGGCAACAACCATCATGCCTAAGATTTTAGCCATCTTATGGTTCAATGCTAAGACTATCAGCCTCCCGGAGTGTTTTGTTCAGATATATGCTATTCATTGCTTTATTGCCATGGAGTCAGGTATCTTTGTCTGCATGGCCATAGATAGGTATGTAGCGATTTGCAGACCATTGAGATACCCTTCAATTGTTACTGAATCTTTTGTTATCAAAGCAACTGTGTTTATGGTCCTCAGAAGCTGTGGGATTCCTATGTCAGTACCTGTTTTGGCTGCTCAGAGAAATTACTGTTCCCAGAATCAAATAGAGCACTGTTTGTGCTCTAACTTGGGGGTCACCAGCCTGTCATGTGATGACAGGACAGTCAACAGCATTAACCAGCTGATCATAGCTTGGGCAATCATGGGAGGTGACCTGGGTTTGATTATGATTTCATATACTTTGATTCTTCGGTCTGTGCTGAAGCTGAACTCTGCAGAAGCTGCATCTAAGGCCTTAAGTACCTGCACCTCTCACCTCATTCTGATCTTTTTCTTCTACACTGTCATTGTTGTCCTTTCCATCACTCACAGTGCACAAATGAAAGTTCCCCTCATTCCAGTTCTGCTGAATGTGCTGCACAATGTAATTCCCCCTGCTCTGAACCCCATGGTATATGCATTTAAGAACAAAGAACTCAGACAAGTCTTATTCAGAGGGATTGACTTGGAACTGAAGGGTAACCATGAGTAAGAAAATACTTCCTTTTCCTTTCTGCACCTTTCTGCACAATTACCCTTTATATTCTCCAATGATGACAACTGGTAAAAGGCAAATACTAATGGATACCACAGGAGGTTTTATTTAACACCAGGAATCAACAAAAATTCAGAACACCACTAACAACAAATTACAATATTACTTGAGTCTCCTGGTGTTGAAAATCTTCAGCATAGAGAATTACATAATGATGCCCCCCGCTCCCCTAAGATCCCAAGGGAAGGTCTTTCAGGATACACATCTCAATAGTTTGCCTGTGTTCTCGGCCAGACAATTTTGGATATATTGGTAGAGATCTTTGCTCATTACTCTTTTAATTTGGAGTGTTCATTCCATGTATTTAATTCAATTTAGGGAAAGAAAACATGAGTTATTTCTACCATTTGCTGCTTGTGTTTTTTTTAGATAACATCTTTTTTTTTTTTAACTGAAAGAGAGTGGCTTGAATGTAAGTTTCCTTAAAAATAAATGTAAATTACAGCCCCCCAAAATTAAAAACAACTGAAAAAATGGTCCACATCATTATTCAGTAAACAGTAGTCATAAAAAACAATAAAACCACAGCAGCTTACCAAATGCAGCTTCTAAGATGGGTATTCATAATGTATATATAAAAAAAAAAAAAAAACAGAGACTGTGTTCTTTTTCATGGGCATGGGCATGAGAATCCCTCTATACTGTTGTTGAAATTTGAACAAAATTTTGTTTTCCCCCCCAAGGAAATTAAATAGATACAATTGCCACAAGATATAGCAATTAAGTACTAAGTGTCAACATACATTCATCATAACCCAAATAAAAGACTTCAAGAAAAACTTGAGTGTGAATATTTTTAATGTTTCTTGTTAAAAAGTAAATAATGCATAAAACAAGTATTGTTGTAATGAGGACATGTAAATGTGGATACATGACATAAATATAGAAAAATAAATTCTGAGAAGTAGTAAGGGAAAAGGGCCAGTGTGATGACACTTGCTGTCAAGCCTGAGGGACAGAGTTTGATTATCAGGGCCCACAAGGTGGAAGAAGAGAAAATATTTAGGCAAGTTGTCTTGGGGTCCCCACTTGTGTCTGCTCCCACAAAGAGGTAAATATAATTTTTAAGTTAGAATCTGATGGTGTATTCAATAACATCACGATGCAAACTTCAATATGCAGAATAAAATTGATTTTCTTAAAATCTGGCTTTTTAATCATCTATTTATTTCATATCCCAGCTGTGACCTCCTTTGCAACCTAGCCTCTGTAGTGATATATTGTTTGTAACCGAACAGATAAAGCTTGCCTGAAGATCAGAATGCAGAACTAAGTTACTAGTTAGCCACACACACACACACACACACACACACACACACACACACACACCCACACACACACACACACACACACACACACACACACACACACACTATGTCACTAGTTAGCCATAGAGGACCGGCAGTGGTGGCCAGGTGGCCACACTTTAATTCCAGCACTTGGGAGACAGAAGCTGATGAATTTCTATGAGTTCAAGGCCACCCTGGGCTACATGAGAGTGAATCACTTTAAAAGAGAAACAGAGCTCACACCTTTGATCCCAGAAATTGTGATGACATATCTTTAATCTCAGCACCAAGACAGGAATATAAGGCAGGAGCTCAGTGCAGTCTCAGTGCTTTTTGAGGTTTGTTGGGCAGCATGGCAGTCTGCAGTCACTTTGAGGACAGGACCACCCCAATTTGGTCTGAGGCATGGTAGAGGTATGAACTCTGTAGCGGCTTGGCTGTTTTGCTTTTCTGATCTTCAGCTTGAACATCTGTATCTATATCTGGGATGTTATTATTCCTGCTACAATCTTTCCCTCCCAGTCCTCTCCCTCATTCCACCCTCTCCCACTCCCATGCCCCCTCTTCTGTCTGCATTCAGGAAAGGGCAGGTCTTCTATGAGTATCAATAAAACATGGCATATGAAGTTGCAGTAAGACTAATCACCTCCCCATGTATTAAGATTGGGTAATGCTAGCCAGCATGAGGAGTAGGGTTCCAAAAGCCAGTGAAACAGTCAGAGACAGCTCCTGTTCTCAATATTAGTAGTCCAAGAGGACCAAGCTACAAAACTGTAACATATATGCAGAATACTTAAATCAGTACCATGCATACTCCCTGGTTTTCGGTTCAGTCTCTGTGAATCCCTAAGAGCCTAGATTTCTTGATTGTGTGATTCTTCCCACAAGGGTCTTCCTTGACCCTCTCAGCTTCTTCAACTCCTTTATTCTCCTCTGAAGGATTCCCCCAACTCCACCTAATATTTGGCTGAGATTCTCTGCATCTTCCTTCATCAGTTTCTGGATGATGCCTCTCTCTTGACAGTTGGGCCAGGCACCAATCTGGTCACAGGAAATGGCCAATCAGGTTACTTATCCACTATTACTAAGACTCTAACATGGGGTCCTCCCCATAGACTCTTGGGAGTTTATTTTGTGCCAGGCTTCCTACAGACCCCCAAATTTACCCTCAACAATCTTTTTGAGCACTCACCCCTTCATACTCCCCAACCTCATATTCCCATTCCCACCTTCCCTATCCACTTCCAAAATCTCTTCTGTTTCCCCTTTCCAGGATGATCTGGATGTCCTCCCATGAACTTTCATTGTTATGCAGTCTTGCTGGATCTGTGGATTGTAGTATATTCATCACTTGTTTTATAGCTAATATCCACTTATGAGTGAGTACTTATGATATTTGTCTCTTTGGCTTGGTCTTGGTTACCTCACTAAGGATGATTTTTTTTCCTAGTTCGCCCATTTGTCTTCAAATTTCCTGGTGTCCTTGCTTTTTTACAGCTGAGTAAAACTCCACTTCTTAAATGTACTGCATTATCTTTATCCATTTCTTGATAGGGGGACATCTAGGTTCTTTCCAAGTTCTGTCTATTTCAAATAAAGCTGCTATGGACATAGTTGAGCAAGTCCTTTGGTTATATGCCCAAGAGTAGTAAAGCTGGGGCATGTTGTAGGTTGATATGCAGTTTTTTTTGAGAAACTTTCATACTAACTTACACAGTGGTTGTACAAGTTTTAACTCCCACCAGCAGTGGAGGGATGTTCCCTGAGCTCCACACATATATAGCATGAGTTGTCATTTGTGTTTTTGCTCTTAGCCATTCTGACAGGTGTAAGATGAAATCCCAGAGTCATTTTTATTTGCATTTCCTTGATGAGTAAGGATGTTGAACATCTCTTAAGAGTTTCTCAGCCAATTGAGATTGAGATTCTTTTGTTGAGAATTCTCTGTCTATATCCACACCCCATTTTAAACATTTGATTATTTGTTTTGGTGATGTCTACTTTCTTGAGTTCTTTATATGTTTTGGAAATCAGTTGGCTTAGTGAAGAAATTTTCCCATTTTGCAGGCTACCATTTTACCTTTTTGATGGTATCCTTTACCTTATAGAAATTTCAATTTCATGAGTTCTCTTTTATTTGTTGTCAATCTTAGTGTCTGTGCTAATGGTGTTCTGTTCAGGAGGTTGTCTCCATGTCAATGTGCTCAAAGTTATTTCCCACTTTTCTATCAGCTTCAGTGTATCTAGATTTAAGCTGAGGTCTTTGATTCACTAGACTCAAATTTTGTGCAGAGTGAAAATTATGGATCAACTTGCATCATTCTACATGCTGACATCCAGTTATACCAGCACAATTTGTTGAAGAGCTCTTCCTTTTTTCATTGTATAATTTTGGCTTCTTTGTCAAAAATCAGGTGTCCATAGGTGTGTGTTTGTGTGTGTGTGTGTGTGTGTGTGTGTGTGTGTGTGTGCGTGTTTATATCTGATTTGATTCTGTTGATACACCTGTCTGTTTTTCTGCCAATACCATGTGTTTTTTATTAGTTTGGTTTTTTAATTAGTTTTGTTTTTTTATTATTACTATGGCCCTGTAGTAGAGCTTGAAATCAGGAATGGTGACACTTCTGGAACTTCATTTGTTGTCCAGGACTGTTTTAGCTATCCTGGACTTTTTGCTTTTCCATATGAAGTTGAGTATTGTTCTTTCAGGGTCTGTAAGGCTTGTGTTGGGATTTTAGTAGGTTTTGCATTGACTCTGTAGATTGCTTTAGATAAGACGGCCATTTTTACTATTAATTCTACCAATCAATGAGTATGGAAGATCTTTCCATCTTCTGATATCTTTACCAATTTCTTTCTTCAAAGACTTGAAGTTTTGCCTTACAGGTGTTTCACTTGCTCATTTAGAGTTACACCAAAATATTTTATATTATTTGAGGCTACTATAAATGTGCTGGTTCTATGATTTTTTTTCTCAGCCCATTTATTGTTTTATATAGAAGGGCTAGTAATTTATTTTGAGTTAGCCTTGTATCCAGGCAACCGACTAAAGGTCAGCTATAGGAGTTCCCTGGTAGAGTTTTTGGAGTTGATTATGTATGTACTATCATATCATCTGTGGATAATGATACTTTGAGTTCTTTCTTTCCAATTTGTAGCTACTTGATTTCTTTTAGTTGTCTTATTGGTCCAGCTAGAACTCAAGTACTATATTGAGTAGGTATGGAGAAAGTGGACAACCATGTCTTCTTCTTCTTCTTCTTCTTCCTCCTCCTCCTCCTCCTCCTCCTCCTCTTCTTCTTCTTCTTCTTCTTCTTCATTTTAGTGAAATAACTTTGAGTTATTCTCCATTGAATTTGATGTTGGCAATAGGCTTGCTGTATATTACCTTTATTATGTTTAGGTATGTCCCTTGTATCCCTGATCTCACCTAGAATTATCTTGAAGGAGTGTTGGATTTTGTCAAAGGCATTTTCAGCATCTAACAAGATCATTATGTAGTTTTTTTTTCTTTCAGTTTGTTTATATAATGGACTGCATTGACAGATTTTCATATCTTGAACCATCCCTGCATCTCTGGAATGAAGCCTACTTGGTTATGATGGATAATCTTTCTGATGTGTTCTTGGATTCGGTTTAACATGGTGATATTTAGTTTATGATCTAATAAAGCTTGTACACAGTTGTGTGGAAAAAACTGCCTCGCCTCTATGGCTGTGGCTAGTTTTGTGCTCTGATCTTCAGGCAATTTTCATTATATCATCAACAAAATATCACCACAGTTTGCCAATATTTTATTGAATATTTTTTCATGAATATTCATGAGTGAAACTGGTCTGTAATTTTCTTTCTTTGTTTGGTCTTTGTGTGGTTTGAGTATCAGGGTGACTATGGCCTCATAGAAAGCATTTGGCAATGTTCCTTCAGTTTCTATTTTGGTATTAGTATTATTTGGTATTAGTATTTGGTATTGGTATTAGATCTTTTTTGAAAGTCTGGTAGAATTCTGTATTAAACCTGTTGGCCCTAGGCTCCTTTTGTTCATTTGTTTGTTTTTGTTTTGTTTTGTTTTTTGATTTGGAGACTTTCAATGACTGCTTCTGTTTCCTTAGAGATTATTGGTCTATTTAAACTGTTTATCTGAATTTTATTTAACTTATGTAAGTGGTATCTATTAATCTTCCATTTCTTTTAGATTTTCCAATTCTGTGGAGTACAAGTTTTTGGAGTATGACCTAATAATTCTTTATATTTCCTCAAAGTCTGATGTTATGATCCCCTTTTTGTTCCTGATTTTGTTGAGTTGGATATTTTCTCTGTGCCTTTTAGTTAGTTTGGATAAAGTTTATATATTTTGTTGATTTTTCTCAAAGAATCAACTCCTTTTTTCATTAATTTGTCTTGGTTTTTTGTTTGTTTGTTTGTTTGTTTCTATTTTATTGATCTCAGCCCTCAGTTTGATTATTTATTGCCATATAGTCCTGGGTGTGTTTACTTCTTTTTGTTTTAGTATTCTGCATTAAACCTGTCTGCCTTGGGCTCTTTTTTGTTTGTGTTTGTTTTTTGAATGGGATACTTTTAGGTTTGCGGTTAATTCACTAGTATGAGGCCTCTCAAAATTCTTCATGAAGGTACTTATTGCTATGAACTTTCCTCTTAGCACTGCTTTGATTGTGTCCCACACATGTGGGTATGTTGTACATTCATTTTCATTTAATTCTGGGAAGTCTTTGACTTCTTTCTTTATTGATTCCTTGACCCAATGGTGACTCAGTAGGGAGCTGTTCAGTTCTTGAGGAGCTTGGACCAACCAGAGCTACAGATATTGAACCTCTGACCTACATAAGCCCATTGGGGAAGTACCATAGAGAGAGGGGGAGATCCCACCAACACCTACTGGAAGAAGCTATGGGAAGGTGGCAATACAAGAAAACACCTAACAACAGAAAGACAAGCATGACACCACCAGAATCTAGGGAATCTACACCAACTAGAATGGAACACAACAACAAAGCAGAGGAAGCAGAAGGGTACGACTTAAAAATCACAATCATAAAAAATGATAGAGGCCCTCAAAGAAGATGTGAGAAAATTCCATAAAGAAATGGAAGAAAAAACAAACAAAAAAGTGGAAGAAATGAACAAATTCCTTAAGGAATGTAAAGAAAGTACAGAAAGCCAAGAAAAAACAATTAAGCAGGTGAAGGAAACAGTTCAAGACTTGAAAACTGAAATAGAGAAAATAAAGGCAAGACAAATCGAAGGAATGCTGGAAATAGAAAAACTGGGCAAAAAAATTGGAACTACAGACTCAAGCATAACCAACAGAATTCAAGAGATGGAAGAGAGAATCTCAGGCGCAGAAGATAAACTAGAAGAAATAGATTCATCGACCAAAGAAAACCATAAATCCAACAAATCCTAAACACAAAACATCCAGGGAATGTGGGACACCATGAAAAGGCCAAACCTAAGAATAGAAGAAGTTGAGGAAGCCCAGGTCAAAGGTGCTGAAAACATATTCAACAAAATCATTGAGGAAAACTTTCCAAATCTGAAGAAGGACATGCCCATGAAAGTACAAGAAGCATACCGAACCCCAAATAGCCTGGACCAAAGAAAAAAGACCCCTTGACATATAATAATCAAAATACCTAGCATACAGAATAAAGAGAGAATATTAAGAGCAGTGAAGGAAAAAGGACAGGTAACATATAAACGCAGACCTATCAAAATTACACCTGACTTCTCCATGGAAACCCTCAAGGCCAGAAGGTCTTGGATAGATTTTCTACAAGTATTAAGAGAACATGGATGCCAGCCTAGGCTACTATACCCAGTAAAACTCTCAACCACTATTGATGGAGAAAACAAGATATTTAATGACAAAACCAGATTTCCCCAATACATATCTACAAATCCAGCCCTACAGAAAGTATTGGAAGGAAAACTCCAACCCAACGAACTACGCCCACAAAAATGTAGGCAACATATAATCTAACTATACCAGAAACCAAGGGTAAAGCAGAACAAATATATTCACAGTACTTCTGCCAACAACAAACCTAAAACAAACAAGCATCATCAATCATCTTAACTCACCTATAAAAAGACACAGGCTAACAGAATGGATACGAAGACAGAATCCATCCTTCTGCTGCATACAAGAAACACATCTTAGCTTCAAAGATAGACATTACCTTAGGTTAAAGGGTTGGGAAAAGATTTTCCAATCAAATGGAACCAAGAAGCAAATAGGCATGGCTATTCTAATATCTAACAAGTTAGACTTCAAACCAAAATTAATCAAAAGAGATGAAGATGGTCATTTCATATTCATCACAGGAGAAATCCATCATCACAAAGTCTCATTTCTGAACATCTATGCCCCTAATACAAAGGCATCCACATTCATAAAAGAAACACTACTAAAACTCAAAGCTCATATAAAACCTCACACACTTATAGTGGGAGACTTCAGTACACCACTCTCAATACTAGACAGGACCAGAAATCAGAAACTCAATAAAGAAACAAAAGAACTAACAGAAGTTCTGTCCTGAATGGGTTTAATAGACATCTATAGAACATTCCATCCAAACACAAAAGAATATACCTTCTTTTCTGCTCCACATGGAACCTTCTCTAAGGTCAAAGAAGAAATAAAGAAAGAAATTAAGGACTTTTTAATATCCAACGAGAATGAGGAAACAACATACCCAAACTTATGGGACACCTTGAAATCAGTGCTACGAGGGAAGTTCATTGCACTAAGGGCCCATATGAAGAAAACAGTGGATAGTCACATAAGAGAATTAACAGCGCAACTGAAAGCCTTAGAACAGAAGAAGCGAACTCACCCTGTAGTAGACGCCAGAAACTAATCAACCTGAGGGCTGAAATCAACAAAATAGAAACCAAGAAAACAATACAAAAAATCAATGCAACAAAGAGTTGGTTTTTTGAGAAAATGAACAAGATAGACAAACATTTATCCAAACTAACGAAAAAGCAGAGAGAACATGCAAATTAACAAAATCAGAAACGAAAAGGGGAATATAACAATGGACACAGGGGAAATCCAGACAATTTTCAGGTCATACTTTGAAAACCTGTATTCCACAAAAATTGAAAATCAAAGGAAATGGACAAATTTCTGGATAACTATCACTTACCAAAATTAAATCAAGAACAGACGAACAACTTAAATAGACCTATAACCCACAATGAAATAGAAGCAATCATCGAAAGCCTTCCAACCAATAAAAGTCCAGGGCCAGATGGATTCAGTGCAGAATTCTACCAGACATTCAAGGAAGAACTAATACCACTACTCCTCAAACTGTTCCACAAAATAGAAACAGAAGGTTCATTGCCAAACTCTTTTTATGAGGCCACACTGTCTACTTAAAATATTATTATTATTAAAACTTTGTTAACTCAAAGGCAAAAGGCAGAGCTGACTGTGTCTGGTGTCCTGTGGAGAAACATTTCCCAGTCAGGCCTTCTATTGACTTTCCTATGGTTTTGTTCTTTCTACTTTCTGAAACTTTATTACTGAAAATGTTTCCTTACCCTTGACATTCAACACATACTGCTTATCTTCCTCTATCCTATAAGTACTTATATACATTGAAGACTCATCTCAGATGCCACATACCCTATAAAGCCCTAACTCAAAGCCTCTAATAAAAACAATGAGCATCCACTTAGTTGTAATTATAGTCATCTCTTGAAATATCTCTGTCTCAATTAGAGGAATTCGACACAGTTTTGGTAATTATTTACCTCTCTCAGTAAAGGATATAGAGCCAAGCACACATAGAACATTTTTAAAAATCAATAACAAAACTGGTGCTCATCAGAAAAGTTCTCCTTGCAGTAGATGGGCATTAACACAGAGACCTATAATTAGGTAATGTAGAGAAAATTGAATGACTTTGGATTACTCAGTCTTAAATTGCATGTCTTTCACCACACCTCCCCCTCAAGGTTCAGAAATTTGTGCAGAAAAGGGGTGGATGAATCCTATAAAACAGTGCATTGCAGACAAAACAGTACTGATACACATATGAACTCACAGAGACTGTGACAGTACATATAAAACCTGTATGGGTTCAAACCAGTCAAAATTCAAGTACTGAAAAGGGGAAGGAGACACAATGTTCCACCCATAACCAAAAGCGTGTTTGTAATTGATACGTGCTGAGAAAGGGAAAATCAGTTTTCTCCAATAAGATGTCACTGTGTGTATCAACCACACTCCAAGACAAGCCCATGCCCAGGAGGAGTTAACCAACAAAAATGGACTCTGTGTATTTTGTGTATCTTTTGTTTTGGTATATTTGTCTTATTGTTTTTGGTTTTGTTGTTGTTAGTTGGTTGTTTTTGTCTTTTTTTTTTCCTTTTTTTTTGAAAGCGAGAAAGAACACGAAGTTGGGAAGTTAGGAGGATCTGGGAAAAGTTGGGAGAAAGAAAGAATATGATCAAAATATACTGTATGGAAAAATTCAGAGAAAATAGAAATAAAAGTATTTGGCCTATACTGGCATGCTTGTGAGAAGCCAACAAAAGCTCAGCCATAGAGAACTGATTCTTGCCAGGCAGTGGTAGCATTCAGGAGGCAGAGGCAGGCAGATATATGTAAGTTTGAGGCCAGCATAGTCTACACAGTAGTTACCGGACAGCAATGGCTGTTTTACAGAGACACCCTATCTCAAAAATAAAATAAAATGTGTGTGTGTGTGTGTGTGTGTGTGTGTGTGTGTGTATGTGTGTGTGTGTGTGACAGAGAGAGAGAGAGAGAATGAAAATTAATCCTGCAGTGAGGAGAGATTTCTCATTAGCTCATAAATAATAGCACAATTAATTATATTATTAGACTATACCAGAGACAATATTGTATTATTTCTTTAAGAATGGACATACTTAATTATCCATATACATTTTATTAATAAGCATTTGTCATATTTGAAAGTATAGAAGTTGACATTCATAGACATATAGGAATTCATTAACATGACAATGACTAATCTTTAAAAATCAATGATTTTAACTTTCAGACTAATTGACTCCAAAACAAATGAAATGTTCTAATAGCTGTTTATTAAAATGTCCTTCCTCAAGATGTTTCCATTGTTAATGATATCTTCTCCTTTTCATACGTGTTTCATCTCATGTTTCCCTGGCCAGTGTCTATTCTTAGTGCCCAGCAATTTGGTATTATTTGACATTCAGCTCTGCAACCCTCAAATTAGATCTAGTTTATAGCTAATAGTATAAGTTAATAGTATTTAGCATCTTAAAAATGAATGAAATAAAACCAAATACTATTGTAACCTGATTGTTTTACCTCCTTAATCAATAACAAAAAAATTAAGTCACATACATTTATTTTTCATAAAGCTTAAAAAATGAATGTGCACCCAAAGTCCTTTTATGCACCAGGGATACATCCTGGTTCCACTGTCAGAGGTCAAGGACTTTGGGAACACATTCTTCATGGAGGGATACTCCCTTAACCTAGAGGGAGGAGGGAGGGCCTAGTTCCCTATTCCAAATGACTCCACAGATTTTCTTGACCCCTCCTGGAAGGCATCACCCTCCCTGTGGAGTGTGGGGTGGGATGGGATGGGAGGGTGGTCAGGGGCATGGGAGGGAGGGAGAGAGGGAGGGAAGAAGGGAGGGAGAAGGAACTGGGATCAATATGTAAAATAAGAAAAACTAAATTTAAAAAAATGAATGTGCAGGGAAGAATGGATCTGCTAATCATTTAAGAAAACTAGATGGTACCATTAGTTTATCAAATAATTAGAATTGGGGTAGTTCACAAAAAATCAAAATATAGTATTTTTGATAGTTTACTCTAGCACTGAACCCATGTTTTCTACATCAGCAATATACTTGATCTAAGTAGGGTTTGCCCTTATTGAGGAGGACAAGATTGTCCCAAATTACTGCAAGCTTATCTTTTAAATACCAAACACATATTGACATTTATTCTACATCCATCATTTAATTTTATTTCCATCCATTGTTTCTATTTACATAGAATTTTGTAAAAATAAAAATATAAGGAATGAGTACATTGTGTATTAATTTATAAGTCTATACTTTGGCAGAACTTTCTTTACAAAGAATGCCATAATATAAAATTACAAAGGCTTCAGAACATTTACATAATACTATTGCACTCAATTTTTATGACAGTTTTCTCCACTATTTTCCTCATCATAAGCAGTTATAGCTAGTCTTAAAATGTATTTGTTTTAGGCAATGCCCATTTTGTCTCCTATTAAAAATTTCACTACACTTTCCCGAATCTGCTTGGTCTTGACCCCATAAACAATTGGGTTCATGGTAGGGGGTAGTAGCAGGTAGAGGTTGGCCACTATGATGTGGATGTGGTGGGGAATAGTGTGTCCTCCAAAACGATGAGTGAAGAAAGTAAAAAAGGCAGGCACATAAGTGATCACAATAGCACAGATGTGAGATGTACAGGTGCTAAAGGCTTTGTGACGAGCGTCTGCAGAGGACAGACTCACCACTGCTCGCAGTATCATAGTGTAAGATACAGAGATACAGCAAATATCAAACACACCAATTAGTAGAGCAACCATAAGGCCATAGATTGCATTGACCTTGGCATTGCCACAGGATACCTTGGCCACAGACATGTGATCACAGTAAGTGTGGGGGATAAGGGTTCCTCTGCAATAGGGCAAGCGCTTAGTGAGGACAGTGAATGGAAAGATGAGCATCACACTCCTCAAGAAAGTAGCAAGACCAGCCTTGGCAATCACAGGGTTGGTGAGAATGGTGGTATAACGCAGAGGATAGCAGATGGCTACATAACGGTCCAGGGCCATGAGCATGAGCACCCCAGATTCCATTCCAGTCAACATATGCACAAAGAACATCTGAACCAGGCAAGAACTAAATCCAATCTCTTTGAAGTTGAACCAGAATATGCACAGCATATTAGGCACAGTGGTGGTGCACAAGGTGACATCAGTGAAGGAGAGTAAGGCCAGGAAGTAGTACATGGGCCGGTGCAGAGCCTCCTCATGGCCAATGAGGTAGATAAGCCCACAGTTCCCCACAACAGCAATCATGTACATGAAACAGAATGGGAGAGAAATCCACACATGTGCAGCTTCCAGCCCAGGAACACCATTCAAGACAAAGAAATCTGGGGTCAGGCTGGAGCCATTGGCTCTGGACATAATGGCTGGCAGGATGAGAGCATTTTATACACAATAATAATGTCAGTATTCTGGGAAATTATATAAATAAAAGGTAAGTAGAGAGTCTAGAAAAAAATGATAGCATTAAAATGAGAAATTATTTAAAAAGTTTGCAGCCTTCTATAAAACTCCATAGTCTACTGCCATTTTTCCCTTGACATTATTCCTCAGCATAGGGAATTTTGTCTCAATTTTCCTGTGTCAGGTTTCTGGGTTCCGCAGTGTTCTACAGTTATTTTAGCATTATTAATGGCACCAAAATATATTTCAAAGAAGAAAAAACTAGGTTTTAGAGATGACTAAAAGTCATCTCTAAAAATATGAGCTTCTACTTATAACATACTTACAGTAGAGATGAAGGGACCCTGACTTTGAATTAGAGCCTCATTGCAGCACAAAATAGCAAGAGAAGCCTGAATTTGAAGAAACAATGATTCTTTTTACAATTTTTAGAACCCTTAAAGGGAAGAAATCTCCAGTAGTAAAAACCATAGATGTGTTCATACAACAAGATGAGAATCTACTAAGTGTCTGGAATTTAGTAATTGGTGTATATTAGCTCTTACATTAATTATAAGGTATGGGATAAGGCATATCCTATTCAATGTCTTGATACTTTATCTTAGACATTCCTGACACTGTTCTCATTTGAGAAATATATTAATTAAGCAAACAGACAAAATCCCATAATTTAGGGCACCAATATTGCAGAGCAGGATGATTCCTGTGCTCAAAACTAAATAACAGAGATTCAGGTTATATCTTCATTGCGTAGATTAGAAAATACAGGTTCAGGGCAACAACATTTAAAGTGACAAGGCAAGGATCAAATGAGAGAATTTTCATTCACACATTCAATGCTTCTGTTTGTAACTCACTCAAGTGACAGATCCTAATACTGATGGGCACTTTTATCACCTGAATGTAACAAGTTTAGTAAATTATGATGACATAAGAACATTATTTTTAAATTCCAGACAGAGAAACCGTACTCTGAATTGTAACTAAGAGCAGCTGTGAGGAGCCAGGGAGAGTTAACTAGTCTCTCACTGGAGAAAATCTCCACACAGCAGCTGTCTGTGAGATAGATGCAGTCTTGTCTGGGACTCCCTTCAAGAGTACTGTGTGGCCTCTGAATATTTGGGGGATTTTTCTTGGGAGGATTTCTGCAGAGAAGCCTCCTTCAGCAAGTCCCTCTCAGTATCTTTAGTATTTAAGTCTTGTTTTGTATTACTTGGCACTTGCCCCATAAAGGTCATTTCTGATGGAAGCAAATCTGAACATAGCTATCCATTAGTCAAGGTAAAGAAAATATATATCCTTCTCGTTGTAACCCATGACTGCCCAAATTTCACTGTCTCCAGTGAATTGTGAAGTCATTTTACTGTTGCTCCACAGTTATAGAAGCCTTTCTTCCCTTCTTTCCTAGATGAATGGAAATGCACTGTAGCAGTTGCTGTCTACATCTCTTGGATTTCTTGAACTTAATTTCTGTTTCTGAGAGTAAGAGTCGTTGGAAGTCATTCAAACTTACCTCAGTGCTAGGAAAGACCAGAGTAGTGTACATGCCTGAGAGCCTGCACATAAAGGCGTCTACAATCACCCAACATTGTTGTATCATTTTGAGTGCTCTCCAGTGTGGAGAGTGTTCACTTGATTGGGTCTTTGTAGTTCAGTGTCTCAGAAGACTTGTTGGAGAGATAATATCTTTTGGGACTTTTGAGATAATTTTAGCACTTATTTCACCTTAAAGCATAGATATAACTAGGGTAAAAATACACCAAAGTTACACATCCTCTCCAGGTGCAAAATCTGGAAAAATTCTGATAGTCATAAATACTTCCCTTTCATTTTACTTATCTTGCTTACAATTCAATCTCATGAAATCTCAACATGTATTTTAAGCTTTTGAGAAAGGCATGATAAAGGCATAATTAGATAATTAAATATACCATCTAATGTAGAAATGTAGAAATTTTCTCTAGTTTTTGTTTTATGTTTATTGATTAAATTAATGAAACATATATCTACATATAATGAATAAACCCACATAAATATTTTGTTTTGTGTATATTTGTATATAATACATCTATATGTTTTAGTGATTGGGTTTCATTTTTACTATTTTATTTGTAAAGGGAATGATACTAACAATTTCAAAACAAATAATTAGGATTAGGATACTTTGTGTCATTGTGAATGTATGAAAAATTCTTTTTAAGTACTTTTTGTTTTAGAATTTAATGCTTGCATGTAATGTATTTTGATCAAACCACTCCCTATTTCTTCTCATATAATTCTTCCCCATGTAGTGATACCAATTTCCTCCCAAGTTCTTGTACTACTCTCAAAAACCCATTAAGACAATTTAATTGTGCCAGTATGTGCTTGAGCATGAGTAACCTGTCAGGTACTGCTTTTCTGTTAAAAAATAAAACAGAACCAAAGGCCAAACTCCTTTCTCACATGTCATCAATTGTCAGTAACTCCTCAGTACTTTGTGACCCTATCTCCCATTCATGCCAGATATTTTGTCCTGCCTATCTTGTATAGGTCAAGATTTCCAACAAACACAGAACAATGCAGAAAGTCATCTTTCACTGAAAGTGTATCAGTACCATGCCTGCAATTATAAGTCTAACAAGCCTAAGGGTGGGATTGCCGGGTCCTGTGGTAGACTGATTCTAATTCTCCTGAGGAACCATCATATTGATCGCCCATGGCTGTATAAGTCTGCACTCCCACTAGCAGTGGAGGAGTGTTCTTTTTTCTCCACATCCTCTCCAGCATGAGTCATCATTGGTGTTTCTTCTTTTTCTTTCTTTTCTTAATTTTAGCCATTCTGGCAGGAGTAAGATGGTATCTCAGAGCTGTTTTGATTTGCATTTCCCTGACAGCTTGGGGGGACTTGTCCCTTTCCAGTTCTGTGAGGGACTTTATATGAATCTCTTAGAATACACCTTGTATCCTAGTACCTCTGGTGGTGTGAATCATAGGCTGGTGATCCTTTGCATAGATGTGGATCATTTGGGTATATATGCCTAAGTGGGGGAATGCCGGGTCCTGTGGTAAACTAATTCCCATTTTCCTGAGGAACCACCATACTGATCTCCAAAATGGCTGTACGAGTTTGGACTCCTACCAGCAGTGGAGGAGTGTTCCCCCTTCTCCACATCCTCTTCAGCTTAAGTTGTCATTGGTGTTTCTAATTTTAGCCATTCTGGCAAAATCTGGTAAGATAGTATCTCAAAGTTGTTTTGATTTGCATTTCCCTGATAGCTAAGGATGTTGGGCACTTTAAGTATCTTTCAGCCTTTTTGGTTTCCTCTATTGAGAGTTCTCTATTCAGTTCTGTACCCCATTTTTAAATAGGATTATTTGGTGTTTTTTTTTAAACTAGTTTCTTGTGTTCTTTGTATATTTTGGAGATCAGCCCTCTGTCGGTTGTGGGGTTGGTGAAGATCTTTTTCCAGTCTGTGGGCTGCCATTTGGTCTTGTCCACTGTGTCCTTTGTCTTACAGAAGCTTCTAAGTTTGAAGAGGTCCCATTTATTAATTGTTGATCTCAGTGTCTGTGCTATTGAAGTTATGTTCAGGAAGAGGTCTCCTGTACCAATTTGTTCAAGGGTACCTCCTACTTTCTCTTCTAAGAGGTTCAGTGTGGCTGGATTGATGTTGAGGTCTTTGATCCATTTGGACTTGAGTTTTGTGCATGGTGACAGACATGGGTCTATCTGCAGTCTTCTGCACACCATTATCCAATTGTGCCAACACCATGTCTTGAAGATGTTTTCCTCCCCCCATTGTATTTTTTTTAGTTGTTTTGTCAAAAATCAGGTGTTCACAAGTGTGTGGGTTTATATCAGGATTTTTGATTCTATTCCATTGGTCTACCTGTCTATTTTTGTGCCAATACCAGGCTGTTTTCAGGACGATAGCTCTGTATTAGAGCTTAAAGTCAGGGATGATGATGCCTCCTGAAGTTCCTTTATTGTACAGGGTAGTTTTGACTATCCCAGGTCTTTTGTTTTTCCATATGAAGTTGAGTATTATCCTTTCAAGGTCAGTGAAGAATTGTGCTGGGATTGTAATGGGGATTGTAGATTGCGTTTGGCAAGATTGCCATTTTTACTGTGTTTATCCTACCTATCCAAGAACATGGGAGATCTTTCCATTTTCTGGTATCTTCTTTAATTTCTTTCTTTAAAGCCACAAAGTTCTTATTAAATAGGTCTTTCACTTGTTTGGTAAATGTTACCCCAAGATACTTTATGTTGTCTGTGGCTATTGTAAAGGGTGATCTTTCTCTGATTTCTTTCTCAGCCCCTTTTTGTCTGAATAAATTAGGGCTACTGATTTTTTTTTTTGTATTCATCTTGTATCCTGTTTGCTGAAGGTGTTTATCAGCTGTAGGGGTTCCCTTGTGGAGTTTATTAGGTCACTTATGTAAACTATCATATCATCTGCACATAGAGACAGTTTGACTTTTCCTTCCCAATTTGGATCCCCTTGATCTTCTTTTGTTGTCTTATACCTTTAGCTAGACCTTCAAGTACAATATTGAAGAGATATGGAGAGAGAGGGGAGCTTTGTATTGTTCCTCATTTTAGAGGAATCGCCTTTAGCTTCTGTCCATTCAGTTTGATGTTGATTGTTGTATATTGCTCTTATTATGCTTATTTATGTTCCTATTATCCCTGATCTCTCCAAGACCTTTATCATGAAAGGGTATTGAATTTTTTCGAAGGATTTTTCAGCATCTAGGGAGATGATCAGAGAAGTTATGTCTCAACTGGGTTTAACAGACATCTATAGAACATCTATAGAACATCCCATCCAAACACAAAAGAATATAACTTCTTCTCTGCTCCATATGGAACCTTCTCTAAAATCGACCACATACTTGGTGGCATAACAAATCTCAACTGATACAAGAGAATTGGAATAATCCCCTGTATCTTATCAGACCACCATGCTTTAAAATTGGAATTCAACAACAACACAAATAGCAGGAAACTTACCAACTCATGGAAACTGAACAATGTGCAATTGCACCACACCTGGGTCAAAGAAGAAATAAAGAAAGGACTTTCTAAAATTCAACAAGAATGAGGACACAACATACCGGAACTTATGGGACACCTTGATGATGGGAGATGTCATGCTGTAAATATGTTTCTCATACTGGTTAATGAATAAAGCACTGTTGGCCCATAGGATAGCAAGATAGGTGGGACTAGGAGACAAGGAAGAAAGAGGAAGTGGTAAGGAGGGGTCAACATGGAGAGACTGGGAAGACCAGATGCTGGCCCCACTCCCTGGTAAAATAAGACCACATGGAAATACTTAAATTGATAGAAATGGTTTGATACTTAAGACAGAGTTAGCCCATAAGAAACAAGTAACAGGCCAACAAAATTATATCAAATACAGAGTCTCTGTGTATTTTTTGGGGCTGGCGAGGTGGCAGGACAAGACCAGCGGGAGGCGAAAAACCTACTCCTTACACCTTGAAAGCAGTGTTACCAGAGAAGTTCATTGCACTAAGTGCCCATATGGGAAAAAAAAAAAAACCAGAGGATAGTAACATTAGAAAATTAACAGCATAACTGAAAGCCTTAGAACAAAAAGAAGCAAACTCACCCCAGAGGAATAGATGCCAGGAAAAATCAATTTGAAGGCTGATATCAATAAAATAGAAACCAGGAAAACAATACAAAAAAATCAATGCAGCAAACAGTTTGTTTTTTGAGAAAATCAACAAGATAGACAAGCCTCTATCCAAACTAATGAAAAAGCAGAGAGAGAACATGCAAATTAACAAAATCAGAAACAAAACAAAAAGGGGAACATAACAACAGACACAGAGGAAATCCAGACAATTTTCAGGTCATACTTTGAAAATCTGTATTCCACAAAATTTGAATATTCAAAGGAACTGGACAAATTTTTGGATAACTATCACTTACCAAAATTAAATCAAGAACAGACAAACAACTTAAATAGACCTATAACTCGCAATGAAATAGAAGCAGTCATCGAAAACCTTCCAACCAAAAAAAGTCCAGGGCCAGATGGCTTCAGTGCATAATTCTACCAGAAATTCAAGGAAGAACTAATACCACTACTCCTCAAACTGTTCCACAAAATAGAAACAGAAGGTTCATTACCAAACTCTTTCTACAAGGCCACAATCACCTTGGTACCCAAGATTCACAAAGACACAACGAAAGGGGAACACTCCTCCACTGCTGGTGGGAGTGCAAACTCATACAGCCATTTTGGAGATCAGTATGGCGGTTCCTCAGGAAAATGGGAATTAGTTTACCACAGGACCCGGCAATCCCCCTCTTAGGCATATACCCAAATGATCCACATCCATGCAACATAGACATCTGTTCAACTATGTTCATAGCAGCACTATTTGTAATAGCAAGAACCTGGAAGCAACCTAGATGCCCCTCAATTGAAGAATGGTTAATGAAGATGTGGCACATCTACATAATGGAATACTACTCTGCAGAAAAAAATAACGGTATCTTGAAATTCGCAGGCAAGTGGATAGCACTTGAAGAAACCATCCAGAATGAGGTAACCCAGTCACAAAAAGAGGAATACAGTATGTACTCACTCATATATGGATTTTAGACCTAGATCAAAGGATCACCAGCCTATAATTCACACCATCAGAGGCACTTAGAATACAAGGTGTATTCTAAGAGATTCATATAAAGTCCCTCACAGAACTGGGAAGGGACAAGTCCCCCAGAGCACAGGGGAAGTGGGGGGGCAGTGAATGGAGAGAGAAGTAGGAGAAAACGAGGGGGAGGAAAGGAAAACATGTGTGACCAGGAAGATCGAGCCTGGTTAGGAATAGAAGACAGGAAAGGAGAGAGAGAGAGAGAGAGAGAGAGAGAGAGAGAGAGAGAGAGAGAGAGAGAACATAAAAGAGAGAGCCAATATTGGTTTGAAGATAAAATTGAACACAAAGAAAGGTCTAGAGAACTACAAGACTGCTGCCAACTAACAATTTGAGCCTCCGTGGAAAGGCTATCATAAATGCTCTTCCTGGAGAGTGAGATCAACAACTAACTTCTCCATGGAGCCCTCAACTAATGCCTGTTGGAAACAGGATCAAACATCCATACATAAACACTGAGTTGAACTAGAACCCAGATGCAGATAGAGAGGACAAAACCAGGCGGCAGAAACACACAGAGACAGCTTACCTGAACAAGGAGGAGCTAACGGGCCACCAGACTGATAGCTGAGAAGCCAGCATGGGACTGACTCAGGCCCCCCTGAAGAAGGGTCTCAGCCAGAAGGACTGAGCAGTCTAAGGGACCTCAGACAGTGGAGCCAGGATGTATCCCTGGTACACAAAAGGTCTTTGCGAACACATTTCCCATGGAGAGATAACTGCCTTAATCTAGAGACAGGAGAGAAGCCCTAGTCCCTACTTCACATGACCTGTCAGATCTACATGACCCCAACTGGATGGCATTCCCCTACATATGGAATTGGGGTGGGGGATGGGAGGGGAGGGTGGTTAGAGTGCATGTGAGATGGCAGAGAGGGTAAAAGGGAGGGAAGGAGGGAGGGAGGGAAGGAGGGAGAGGGAACTGGGATCGACATGTAAAATAATAAATTAAATTAAAAAAAAATGCTTTGACTCCAAAATTTAAGTTCAAGGACAAGTTACTGGGGAAAAGGATTTCTATTTTTGTTTCCACAGAAAATGAAAAGCTGTGGATTCCTTCCAGACTAATGTGATTTGATCATGCCAGACAGCCTGAAATAGAGTACAAGGTGATCCTACATTCAAAGCAGCTGGAGAAAGCAGCCTTACAGACTACAGCGAGGATTTCTGAATCTTCTTCGAATCCCCCATGACAGCACCCCTTACCAGCAGGAAGAAGTTTGGAAAGAACAACTCCCAAATTCCCAAATATTGTGTATAAATGTTTTCATTTAATTGGACTTTGTTATATAAAATAAATAAATAAATAAATGAATAAATAAAAACTACAGACCAATATCCCTGATGAACATCGATGCAAAAATACTCAATAAAATACTGGCAAACCGAATCCAAGAATACATCAGAGAAATCATGTACTATGACCAAGTAGGCTTCATCCCTGGATTGCAGGGATGGTTTAACATACGAAAAATCTATCAACATGATCCACCATATAAATAAACTGAAAAAGAAGAACAAGATTTATATATGATTTTAAAACATCTAGATGAAAAGAAGAATGGGCATATCTATCTTAAGCAGAAATTTAATTTATTTGATTAACATCAAATAACTAGTAATCTCATTATCGTCTCATACCTAACATAGACAAGCAGCAAAAAACAAAAACAAAAAGAAAGACAAAACAAAGATCACAACATTTTTAATGAGCCATTTTAGAAAGAAGGGGTTCATTTCAGTTCATAGTTCTGGATCACCATCTAGAATGTGCATCTAATGACACAGTCTTGCTGGCAGAGTCGAGTATAGTATACAATGTCACACAGCAATAAAAAGTGTGTGTGTGTGTGTGTGTGTGTGTGTGTATACATAATACATGTTCATGCCTATGTTCTTTCTCAGAATGACCCTATCAAGCCACCAAGTTCTAAGCATTGGTGATCATCAACTTATTGACTTTATAATGTTAATCATTCCTAAAAGTGCCATTTCCAAACACCATAGTGGGATTGTTTCCCCTTTCTTAAGACCCTAGAGAATAAATTCTAGCACCAGAAACTAACTAGGGAAAATTTAAGACTTACCCAAACCTAGCCTCATTCAGCTTTTTATTACCCTATCCACTTTTGACTGTTGGAGTATTCATGGGTAATTTCTGACATCCAACTACATTTCTGTTACTAGTCCAAGACTGAAAGACTTAATAGCAATGCTCATTTGAGTGGGTCTAATCAGATCCATGGCCTACATCATTTGTCCGTAGGAGGGGCAAAATGGTATCTATACACTTTACACTTTTATGACTCAATATAAGGATTAATCTCTTCTGGGATTTTCCATAATGAAAGAAATATGTACTCTGAGTAGCCTTAAACAATCATCATCCAAATCATTTTTCATTAAAAAAAGTATATGGGAATTTTATCTATGTGGAGAACACAAACACCAAAAGAGGGCATCAGATACCATGAAACTGGTTTTGCAGATAATTATGAGCTTGCATATGGGTGTTAAAAATTGAACCCAGTTCCTACGGAAGAGCAGAAAATGTTCTTAACTGCTGAGAAATTTTTTCAATGTCCATCATCAATTTTTTATATACTGTGATTTTGTGTAATTTATATATTCTTACATATTCTTACATAGTCTATGTATTACATAAATTTTACATGTCCTTACATTATCATTTTCTAAAAATAAGAACATTTGCTCATTCTTTTAAAAAAGTGCAAAAACTTTCAGAGAGGAAAAAGATCTTCACCAACCCCACATCTGACAGAGGGCTGATCTCCAAAGTATACAAAGAACTCAAGAAACTAGTTAAGAAAATACCAAATAATCCTACTAAAAATGGGGTATAAAACTGAATAGAGAACTCTCAATAAAGGAAATCAAAAAGGCTGAAAGACACTTAAGAACGTGCTCAACACACTTAGCCATCAGGAAAATGCAAATCAAACTTTGATATACTATCTCACTCCTGCCAGAATGGCTAAAATTAGAAACACCAATGACAAATTATGCTGGAGAAGATGTGGAAAGAGGGGAACACTCCTCCACTGCTGGTGGGAGTGCAAATTCGTACAGCCATTTTGGAGATCAGTATGGTGGTTCCTCAGGAAAATGGGAATTAGTATACCATAGGTCCCAGCAATCCCCCTCCTAGTCATATACCCAAATGATCCACATCCATGCAACAAAGACATGTGCTCAACTATATTCATAGCAGCATTATTTGTAATAGCAAGAATCTGGAAGCTACCTAGATGCCCTTCAACTGAAGAATGGATAAAGAAGATGTGGCTCATCTACACAATGGAATACTACTCTGCAGAAAAAAAAAAATAATGGAATCTTGAAGTTCGCAGGCAAGTGGATGGCACTTGAAGAAAACATCCTGAATGAGGTAGCCCAGCCTCTCATTTCCTAGGTAGTCGAGGGTGTGGCTTATGCAAAGCAGCACTGAAATTTGTCTCCTGGTGTTTCCTTGTTAAAAAGTAAACAATCAATCAAATCCAATCAGTCAATCAATCAATCAAGCAAACAATAAAAAAATAAAAATTGTGAAACCACATCAGATAAAGAAAGCATGAGTAGAATTGCCCATCCAAGGGTCTCCTTCCTGTTGTTATTCCCATCCGAGGAAAGAAAGGCTACCCGACCTGAACTGCTCTTGGTCCAAGCAAGTAGGTTTCCATTCATTCCCTTCTGTGCACAGCAGATCAGCTCCAGGGGCTGTGCCAGCCATCCATCCACCACCCCCATACCCAACCCCCACAAAGGGGGGTGGGTGTGGGAGCCTCAGTAGATCAGCTGGCATTTCCCATTCCGGGCTCCTTTCAGAGGACAAATTCTGGGGTGTTTGGAATGGATTTGGTCAACAGAGGAACTCGCCAAGTAGACTACAAAAGAGACAGCAGGGTTGAGACTATTTCCCTGATGATCTCCTGGTGTGGGGGCGGTGTATTCCAAGGTCCAGTCAGACTGGGGTCCAGGTTGAATTGCAGGGATGTTCCAGCTATAGTCAGGTCCAGTTCCAAGAAAAAAAAAAAAGTAGGTTGTACAACAAACAGAAATGAACTTATTTTCACCTTGTAAGAAAGCTTGTGATCTCAAGATGGAGTCTGAACTCTCCACCCATGCCTCAGAGGGACTTCACATGTGGGACCGTGGGACACAGCCTCATCTTGAAGCACCTTTCGCAGTGGAGGAGGAAATTTACCCTGAGGCAAGGGGTAGTGTTACATCATCGATGATTTATTAAAGCTTGCCTTAGAATCAGACGGCAAAGTCCACCGGGAGCCCTATAAACCAGGCACACACCTCTATTCCCATCAGCACGAAGCTAGGAGTGCGTGTACACACCTTTAATCCCAGGACTCGGGATTAACAGGGAGACAGAGCTCCCTGAGTTCAAGGTCACCCAGGGTACTCTGGCAACACTGAACCAGTCTAAAAGGGTAACAGAGCTTACACCTTTAATCCCAGGATGAGGGAGGTATACAGGACAGGAGCAAATTCAGGATCAGGCGTTCCTTCTGCCACACTGAGGATAGGAGGCATTGATTCTCCATCCACACTGAAGATAGCAAGCCTCGGTATCAGGGAGGATAGGAAGATATTGAAGTCTCATGATTCTCCAGCCAGGAGGAAAGGCAGCAGTCTGAGGATGGGTAAAGAATTAGTGTGTGGATCAGCCACTTCCACACTCTGAGCTCGAAATGAGAGTTAGTGGCCAGTTGCTCACTTTTTCGATCATCGGGTGGGACCCTAATATCGGTCTCTGGGTCATGTAGCTGTCCTTTTACACCAAGTGTCCTTTCAGGAGCATTATCTCTTTGTTTCTAAGATCAGGGGCCTCTGGGAGCTACACTTGCTTCTCAATTACACTACATCTGCATTTCCGGAAGAGGGGAAAAGGGTGGGGCACAGCTGTGAGGGGTTTGTATAATTTGAAGTTGGAGAATCAACCTGTGAGCTGGATCTTGGAGGTAGGAAGACTCATCTTTAATCCAGAGCTAATCTGGGCAACAGCTTCTGCTGGAAGCCTATTGTAAGACACTAGTTTCGGGGTCTTGATGGGCTGGTGGGAGAGCCTCAAGACACAAACACCAAAACCAGGAGATGCAAGAAATAAGACATGTTTTTGAACAAGTGCACTTAGGTGTCAGCAATCTAGGGGAAAGCTGTACATCCTTCAAAGTGTTCAGGATCTCTTTTTTATAGAGATAGACTGCAAATCAGCATACAACCATGGGGCACAAGGAGATTGATTACACAGTATGATCTCATTATTGAGAGATAGTCCAGGTTTGACCTGTTCCTCTTCAAAGAAAAAAAAAACACAAAATGACTTGGAAAGACCCCAGGCTGTCCGTTGGCCAGGTATGATCCAGACAGGGCTGGTTATCTGGAATCATTTGTTCCATGGTTGGGATCTATTTCCTTGTTGTTGGCCCAGACCTATGAGACAGTTCCTATCTTCGTTTCTAAAGTGTTTCATACTTTGACCTTCTCTTGGCTGTACATTTAGAACCTTCAGTTATTCCACTAGGTTTGATGATTCAGTAACTAACCCTATTTAACACTATTTGGGGCCAGGGGAAAAGGCAGCTTTTGCTTATAGAAAATCCATTTATTTGCTGGCATTAGAGCCTACTTCTTAGAGATTCCAGCATATGTTGAAGACCAGCTAGGATGTTTAGCCTCTTTGTCCAGCCTTGATATGAGGGTTTATGTGTGGTCTTGTGTTTTGTAATACCCTGTTAGGCTGATAACCTTGGGAATTGAACCAGTTCCTTTTTCTGAAGGGAAATGGTGGAGGACTGAATCTGGGTGAGAGAAGTTCAGGAGCATTGAGAGAGTGCACTGAGAGGAAAGGAAGTAGAAGAAACTGCTTTTGGGATGTATCATATGAGAGAAGAATAAATAAAAAGAAAGAAAATACCATTTTAGAGAAATGTCATCACCCTCACAGCAATATTTTTATCAGTGAACTGTTGACCCTGTAGTTCTAGAACAAAAACTAAACTAAATAAGCCAAATAAGCAAGCTTTATTTACTAATCATATATATTTACTATCCTACAGAGGAGGATTTTATAAACTTCTCAGGTCTTTTTTTATAATAAAAATATAAGTAGAGATTTTGTAACATAAGAATTTGCAGGGTAATTTTACAGAAGCAGGTAACAGATTTGATTATTTGACAAATCATCTTGGCCAAAGGTTTAAACTTTCTTAACTAACATGTTATCTGATCTGGGTACAGAATGTGTGAGTTAAGCTTGAATGTTGTAACAAATAGAAACAACTTATTCTGACTTTATAACTAAATGGCTTTTACTCTAATACAAAATCCGTCTGTTTTATCAGAACCAGTATTGTCCTAAAGCACTCTTTTCTTAATCTCTTTATTTATCTTGTTTTTGTTTTTCTTTGTTTTGTTTTTTGAGACTGGGTTGCTCTTTGTAGCCTTCAACTGTCCTACTAGAACTCAATCTGTAAATCATTCTGTTCTCAAACTCACAGAGATCCATGGATATCACTGACTGTCTTTACCTCTTGAGCACTGAAATTAAACATTTGCACCATATCCTTTCTAATCAAGCTTTTTAAGCAAAATCTGATGTAGAAATCACACCGGAGATCTAATTGTCTCACTTTGATGTATCAGGGAGATTCTCTATGATGGGTATAGGTACCACATTGCTTCATGGCGTTTTTTGTGTGGTCAAGTATAGGTCACATGATCAATGATGTCATCTAATCCCTATTGTCTGTAGTTAGGATATTCTCACTGGAAAAGAATGACCTTGAACCTACCAGTCTGTTTCTTTAGTGAATATCAGTAAGGATTTGCCCAACTCTTAAGAACTATATTAATGGAGAATTTTTAAGTGTACTTTGACATTCTATGGTAACACTTGCAAGTAGTGCTTTTTGGACAGATGGATATACTTCATGATAGATAGCAGCTCCCAATGCCCCTAGGATGAATGGGGAAGAGATGGAGAGGTGGGAGAAACAGAGGAAGGAAGTGTTTTTCCTTCTTTTATTATTGTTCCTTCAATCTTATTTTATTCTTTTTTGGCTTTCCTTAGCAGGGGAGGATGCTACAGGAGTGAGGAGCAGATTCAGAGAGACTAGGAGATAGGCAGGATTGGAAAAAAAAAAGAACTATATTAATGGTCTGTTATCCTCAATAAAGATCTAGTAACTTACAATAACATTTTAAAAGTGTCATTAGCCCTTAGCTGTGTAACCACTTTGCAGTTGATTAAGTCACCTATTTAATCCCATCATGTCGATACAGTCCATTGGATTTCATCCCCTTTAGGAACAATCAAACCAATTTCTGTTTTTCAATTTCTAAGCAGAGTAAACAACATTCACAATACCATCTTACTTATTGTTTCACTGTATTATTCTTGCTATCTGGTGGATCAATTCACTGTTTTAGTTGTTTATTCAGTACCTTCATACAGATTTTGTGACTTTAAGTGAGTTTGTGTGTGTCAGCGATGTAGTCTTAGGCTTTTCACATTCTGACTAAGTCCTTTACCTCTGTCATGTACCCACAATCACTTTCTATTCTCATTTTGGTCAGTATTTCTTTAAGTTTTCTAGAATGTCATTCAATGCAAGATGTACCCAGGACACAAATTCCTTTCCATCTACTTTAACATACCCCTGAATATCTGGGTTATTCATTTACAGAAACATAGATATTACTATAATAATTCACTATGCTAAATCACAAAATTGTGAACACATTATGTCCAGATTGTATTTTATTAATAATAGCAGTCATAAGACATGAATAATTTATTCACATAGAATTTCAGAAGACATAGAAGACTAGAGTCTACTTTGAAGCAAGTGTCAGATCATTGAGAGAGCTTTTATGTCTGCAGGATAGTTTGACAGATTGCCACCTGTGGTGAAATTTTGTTTGCAGTCTAACAAATAAAACTCCCCTGAATATCAGAGTTAGGAACTAGCCAAACTAGTTAGCCATAAACACCAGGCAGTGGTAGCACATTCCTTTAATCCCAGCAGCTACATTTGTTAAGCATAGAGGCCAGGCAGTGGTGGCACACACCTTTAATCCCAGCTCCTGGGAGGCAGAGGCAGGTGGATCTCTCTGAGTTCAAGGTCACCATGGGCTACCCAAGATTTATCCAGTCTAAAAGAGAAACAGAGCCAGGTGGTAATGATTCACACCTTTAGTCCCAGTTCTCTTCATAAAGTAATGTTTAAGGCAATTTTCTTGTGCTTCAGGTGTGTTGGGTTAGTTAGGTCTTGCTGTTATAGGTTAGCTGGGCTCTGGTGATGCCAATTTGCTTTTTCTGTTATTGACTGTGTTCTTAAACTGGCATTTTGCCATCCAAATTTGTGATGATTTTAGATACAGGTGTAGATTTCTATATTCGTTTTTGTTAGGTGGGTGTTTTTCTCCTTAGTTTTTATTTCTTTCTGGTTTTTTGCCTAAATGAACAAGAGTTGTGGTGACTAGTACGTCTTTAGGCTCAATTGGGTGTCCCCTCTGGTTTTCGGGGGGGGGGTGGCTATAGGGCACTAGATCCATAAATCCTTTTCTGAAGCTGTAGACCAGGATATGCAGCCCAGGGATGGTGTGCAGACTGGGTTTCCTAGCTCTTGTATGGCCTCTAGGGTTCCTAGGGCCAGCTTATCCTCCAGTACACATACCAGCACTGGAGTTACTGGATCTGGCCTATGCTCTAGGAAAGCTGAATTCTTTTGAAGTTATAGACCAGGTGTCCATAGATATGGTTTGGCCTCTGGTAAAGCAGAAGTTTTTTCTGGAGTTGTAGTCCCGAGTTTGGAGCCAGGGATGTGGGTGTGGAGAGGGGATTCACAGTCTGGAGTTATTAGGCAGGCTTAAAGGGACTTTGTGAGCAGTGGAAAATGTTCTACCTTAGGTGCCTAGAACAAGCCTAGCCTCTTGTAAGGATGCCAGGGTTATGGGACCTAGTATGGAATCTAGAGGAGAAAGTACAGCCTGTACTTATTAGGCAAGTTTTTACCTAGGGTTCCTTGGTACTGTCTGGCTTCTAGTAAAGCCATAAACTTCTTCCAGAGTAGTAGGACAGGATATGGGGTCCATGGCTGGAGGTGCAGTCTGGGGTTATTGGAGAGGCTTAAAGGGGTTTAATGGGTGATGGGTGGTATCATCTTTGGAGATCATAGGGCCACTTTGGTCTCCAGTTCCAGGGGACTTTCTGGCTTCTTTTACACATTATAATTTTGTAAATCACGCCTGTCATATACATTGATGGACACCAGGCAGTCTTCTGAATATAATACTTTTGCTTAATCATTTGCTTATTGACAAATGCTTTTTTAACTTGGAACAATTATAAGTATAGGATCAATGAATATCTATATATGGATTTTTGGATGATAGCTTTTTTGTTTTTTGTTTTGTTATAAATAACTGGGAATGGTTTTGTTTAGTCATATCTCATGTCATTGGGGGAAACTGAAAATATGATACATTCTTTACAACATCTTTGTCCTATTTTTCATTCCTTCCTGTAATATAATAAGATTCCAATTTCTCTCTATATATTCTTATATTTGGTATGACTAACATTTTTAATTTTAGCCATTTTAATAGATATGCAATGTCATTTAATTATAATTTCAATTTGTGTGATCCTTGGTGACTTTTCATGTGTTTATTTGTCACTCATCTCTTTATGAAAAATCTATTTGAAATTTTTCAAAATTTTCAAATTTGGGATCTTTGGTTTTTATTTCACTTATAAAAAAATTTTGCGAATTTCAGGCACAAAAAGAAGAACATGGTATGTACTCACTCATATATGGATTTTAGACCTAGAGCAAAGGATCACCAGCCTATAATTCATACCACCAGAGGAACTAGGATACAAGGTGTATTCTAAGAGATTCATATAAAGTTCCTCACAGAAAGGGGAAGGGACAAATCCCCCAGAGCACAGGGGAAGTGGGGGGGCAGTGAATGGAGAGAGAAGTAGGAGAAAGCGAGGGGGAGGAGAGGAAAACACGTGCGACTAGGAAGATTGAGTCAGGGTAGGAATCGTAGACAGAAGAGAGAGAGAGAGAGAGAGAGAGAGAAAGAGAGAGAGAGAGAGAGAGAGAACATAAAAGAGCGAGCCAATATTGGTTTGAAGAGAAAACTGAACTTAAAGAAAGGTCTAGAGACCTACAAGACTGCCACCAACTAACAATTTGAGCAACCGTGGAAAGGCTACCATAAATGCCCTTCCCTGTTAGTGAGATCAACAACTAACTTACCCATTGAGCCCTCATCTAATACCTGTTGGAAACAGAAGCAAACACCCATACATTAAACACTGAGTCGAACTAGAACCCAGATGCAGACGGAGAGGACAAGACCAGGCTGCAAAAACACATAGAGACAGCTGAACTGAACAAGGAGGAGCTAACAGGCCCCTAGACTGATAGCTTGGAAGCCAGCATGGGACTCACTCAGGCCCCCCTGAATATGGGTCTCAGCCAGAAGGACTGAGCAGTCTAAGGGACCTCAGACAGTGGAGCCAGGATGTATCACTAGTGCACAAAAGGACCTTGCCAACACATTCCCCATGGAGGGATACTGCCTTAACCTAGAGACAGGAGAGAAGACCTAGTCCCTACTTCAAATGACCTTGACATCTACATGACCCCACCTGGATGGCATTGCCCTACAAGTGGAATTGGGGTGGGGAGATGGGAGGGGAGGGTGGTCGGGGTGCATGTAAGAGGGCAGAGAGGGTAAAAGGGAGGGAGGGAGAGGGAACTGGGAACGACATGTAAAATAATAAATTAAATAAAAAATTTTTGCACAGTTGAGATTCAAAGATATTGTCTGATAAGAGTTACAAGTATTTTATTCCAGTATTGGATTATTGTTTTCATTTTCTTAGTATCATATTGTAAAAAAGCAAAATTTAAATATTTTAATTAATAGGTATCAGAATAGGGATTATGAAGGTCATAGGGTTAGTGAAGAATTTGTTCAGTTATCTTTCACTGAAGCTTAGTGCATCCCTGACCCATCATCTGATTATTGTGCATTTCTAGAGACATACACAGCATGTGGAAGAAGTCCTTCAAGCTTGCAAGGGGCTTGCAACTCTTGTCTATCTATAGGATCTTCAAAAGATGTAATGTTTGTTATGTAGCAAGTGAAATTAAAAGATTTTGGTAAACTTTTTTCCCTGGCTTAGCTGAGACAAAGGTGAAGTTCACTCTGTACATGGGAGGCTTTGGGAGTATTACAACTTTGGGAGTATTACAACTAGAGGGGCTTCTTTTCTTCTTCTTTTTCTTTTTTATTTCTCTTTACTTTAGTGCTGTGTCCTTATTTCTCCATTATTTATATTTTGTTTTGTTTTTTCATTTGTTTGGATTTTTGTCATCTGGGAGAGTTCCTCCTTGCTTGTACTTAAAATGAAGAAGTCTGCACATTTGAGCTGAAGTAATTGATGCAATTGCTTTTTGTTTTGTCAAAGTCATGAGAATAGATTATAAAGAGATGGTGTAATATTTTGATCAATATTTTCTTTCTCATTGTAGCACAATGATGGGAGCCAATCCTGTAATGAAAAAAACTTGGAATTGTGATTGATTTCTTTTATCAGGACTCCTGGAACTCACATCTTGAACAGTGTTTTCAACCCTTGTGCATCTATGATAGATGCTAGCATCATCAAACCCCTGCACTGTAATCAATGGATTCTGATAAGAGTACTATGAAATAGTACTGGAGCTGCATTATCCTTGAAAGATCATCCTACTATCCATTTTAGAAATAAACCCTGTTTGTGAAACAAATATTTTTTTTCAGTCTTGGAACAAATATTTACTATAAAATTTATCTTATTTACTGCCCATGAGTATAAAAAACATTTAACATAATATTCTGTAAAGCAGTTGCTCCATCTAATCTCACACATAAACTCTCCTCTTTTAAGAATATGAAGAAAAAAAATCAGAAGACTACATGGCTCACGGTTAAACTTCCTTACCCAAAAAAAAAAAAAAAAAAAAAAAAAAAAAATCACGACAGGATCTCGAATATGCTTAGTTCTCACCCCATAAATAAGAGGATTAAGAGCAGGGGGGTGATTGCATATAAATTAGCAAGGAGGATGTAGATATACTGTGGAATATTGTGTTCAAATCCATGAGAAAAAGGCTGGAGTAAAAAAATCCAGGATAACAAACACATGGGAACCAAAGGTATGATGAGCTTTGAGCCTGGCTTCCTAGCATGGGAGTTTGAATACAGCATGGAGAATTTTCACGTAGGAAATAGCAATCAAAATAACATCCAAAACTATCATAGAGATGAGTATTAACCCAAATAATACATTAACCTTTATTCTGATACATGCCAGCTGGGCAATGCCCATGTGCTCACAGTACGTGTGGGGTATGATGTTGTGTCCACAGAATGAAAGCCTTAGAAGGAGAAATATAAGTGGAAAAACCAAAATGAAATTTTTGAACAGTCCAACTCCAGCAATAATACAGATTGTTCTGTTGGTGAGGACTGTGTTATATCTGAGAGCATTACAAATGGCAACACAATGGTCAAAGGCATTGGCAACAAGCATGAATGTTTCTATGCCTGTAAATAGATGTATAAAGAATATTTGAGCTAAACAATCCCTAAAGGCAATCTCATGAAAGCAAGCCAGAAAATGTTGAGTGCTTTTGGGATGGTTGCTATAGATAAGCCCAAGTCAGTCAGATGGCTAACAAATAGAACATAGGCTGGTGAAGGCTGTGTTCAAGCTGGATCACAAAGAGAATGATGACATTTCCTAGAACAGCAATAAGATAGACTGTACCAAATGGCAAACCAAGCCAGAAATCCAACTGTTCCAGTCCTGGGATTCCCAAGAGCAGGAAAGATGAAGGGTAAATCCATGAGCTGTTGCCTAGTGACATGCTGTCAGGAGCCTGATACACAGACTCATTTGAAGGAATCTATACAGGACCTGACAACCCTTCATCAGCATTAATAATAATGAGTAAGAACAAAAAAGTATGTGATTAGTGTACCTTCCCATGGAACACAGAAATGTTTTCCTTCATATTTCCTCTTTTTCTTTTCATTGATGTAAATGATGAATGAAGGTGACTATTTCTTAATAAATGAATGAATATTTACATTCTGCTCTAGATAATTTAAATCAAGTTTTGTCTTCATATAAATCAAATCTAGTGGGGAGATGAACCTAGCTACATCACATGGGCTTCTATTTAGGCTAAAATGTTTTGAAATATACATTTATAAACTGTAGATAAGTATATCTGAATGATAAATGACTACAAGCTCAGGCTACAGGTTAAGAGTGCAGCTATCAAAATATCCTTCAAATGTCATTTCTTTAACTAGAAATATGAGTAAGAATATGGTATGGCCCTCTTCCACTTGTGATCAATGGACCTCTTTCCTACTCTTTAACTTACCTGTAAATAACTATAATCAGGGGACAATGCTAACCCAAACTACATGGGTTATAAAATTTAAAAAAGCCCAATGCTTGTTTTTATGGGTTACCTTCTTTTGAGCTGTTATTTACAAGTTTCACCATTGTCTCTGTTTGCCCTCTAGAACATGATAAGATCCTAGTGCTGAAGGCATTACGCATTTATGTCATATGACATGAAGAAATCATGGTACTGGTACTGACCTGGAAAGTTCATCCCTTCTGGATAGTTTTCATAATACTGGGAGGTGCTATGTAACACACACACACACACACACACACACACACACGCACACACACACACACACAGAAATATAATTGACAGTCTTTGAGCTACAGTAACAATGGGTTTGGCAAGAAATGCCTACTGGTGTAGTAGTATCATAGATATTATGGAAGTAACAAACCATTCTCTCCTTAGATTTAAAGCCTGCTCCAGAAGCCGAAGAGATGGCTCAGTAATAAAAAGTGCATATTTATCTTCCAGAGAAACCCAGTTAGTTTCCCACCACCCACATAAAGCAGTTCAAAAAATAAGTAAACAACAAAAAAAAAAAATAACTAAATAAAATAAAATGAAATTCCCTTACATCAGGAGCAGAGAGGAATACCTCCACCCTAACATAAAGCTGTTTTGTAGTGGTTTTAAATTCACCTGAGGTACATTCTCTCCAATCCTATTCTTCATAACTTTTAACATGAAAGCACATTTTAAATAAGAGAGGACCAATGCTGAGTAGCTTCCTGGTAATCATCTATTAGGAGTAGATTCTTGAATGGGCTAAAATAGTATTAATAATAGAAAACAGGACACGTTTCTGTGAGCCAAGGGAATCAGGATGTTGTATCATACACACAAACTTGATAACATGGAATATCAAAGTCAAAATTCATAAGAACAAGAGAGGAATTGCCTTGTTAGAGGAAAGAGAAAAAATTCAATTTCTAAACATGGAAATGTGACTGCTGGAGGGATCGAACACAGGTATGAGGAGTGAGGAACCAGTGTGACCCTCCTGTCAATCCTCCAGGCTGTACTGTAGGACTCATTCTCAGAAAGGCCTTTATGGATCTTGGAGCATTTGCTTGTGATATTCTCCCAGAACATTTTCTGTAACTGTATGCTGCAGAATATTTTCTTCAACTATTTAATCATCCCAGAATTCCTAACTAATTATGACATGCAGAAATGGAAAAAGTGGTTCTATTCATCACTATCTCCATTATTACTTCTGGAATATAGCTGTTACCCAAGATAAATTTGTTGATAAAAGAGTGAATATATAGTAAATTACAAATTTTAATTCTTGGTTAAAAGTTTTCACATGTTGTAAGAACATAATCACACAATATATCTGGTATCTGATGATGGAGAAACAAGAAAGTAAACAAATTCTTCTAAGAGGACTCTGTACATATATGAAGAGATGGGTTTTATCAGAAGATTTTATGATGGTGGGGCCATCAGCAAGCCTGATATAACACAGAGAGATTGTTGAAAGTATACTAGGTAGAGTATAGGAACCACCTGAAAATGGCAATTAACCATAACTAGAAAGTCAAACATAATTGGACTAATTTATGTATAGCTTATCTTCATAAAAAGCTATGTGTGTTGTACTATTGTGCAAACTGTATCAATGTGACACCAATGAAAAGGTTTCTTAGTGGTACCTTTTCTGAAATTTGAGACAATTCATTCTTTACAATGTTAACTTATTTTTAACATACATGACTCTTCTTCACATTATGGTGTCAAAACCCAACAGGATTGCACAAAGAAAAAAGAGATGATGCCAGAAGCTTGCAAAATCTACCATCACAGAAGCGTACTTGCTAGAAAATACAGGAGGCAATATGAGAAATAAATGAACAGAGACAAAAACAAAAATACTCCGAGACATATTTAATCAAGTCTTCTCTGAAGTTGACAGGAAAAGTTTTCTCTAAGAGTAGAGTTTTTCCTCCATCCAAAAATGAGCAGAGCAAAGTTAGAGCAGACACTGAGCTCATAGACTGCCAGTGTCTGAGGGAAATCTGATATCTTGATATTCAAGGTTATTTATGTCAACTCAACTAAGATTTGCACATCCAACCCATGAAAAATAAATGGATATGAACATAGCTATAAATACATTTTTTGAGAGGTAGAGGTTATGGCTTGGTGGTATAGTTTTTACTCTGTATGTACAAGGACCTAGGTTCAGTTCTCAACACTGCAACAACAGCAATAACAAGAGAACATTTGTCATTATCTGGGAAAGGGAGATTAGACTTTAGAACAGGAAAGGAGTTAATGCCATGCCAATTGCTATATTTAAGGGGAAAAAGGAGTTATGATTAAAAAATTCATATTTTTAATTGTTACATGTTTTGTCTACTTGTTATAATTAAATGCTGGAATAGCAGGATTTCATTTGGAAGAATATAATACAAGAGCAAAACCCCACACACAAACATGAAGCCACATAGATACACATCAGAATGAAAAATTCACTGAATGCTTTTCAGATATTACCTACAAACATTTGGGATTGGGCAGAATTGAATACTTCTCTTCTTCAACATGAGTTACAAAGACTTAAAGAGGGAAAAGGAATTATTTGGAAAAAATAAGAATACCAGTTCAATATTAAATAAAAATATTTCCAAATAACAGTAAATTTCAGTTAAACTTGTCTAAATGAGAACTAGGAGGGAGAAGCAGTGACAGAGGGAGAGAGAGAGTAAAGAGGAAAAAAAACAGAAACAGAGGGAGGTAGAAAGTGCAATTCAACAGTACCATGGCAAATTCAACAATATGCTTAGCTAGGATTTTTTAAAAAGACTTTCATATTTCAAAATAGCTATATTTATTGTAGAAAAACCAAGCAAACAAAACATAAAACAGCATAATCTATAGAAATTCTACCAGGTAGAAATAAGCATGTAAAATATTTTTTCTCCTCCAAGTTAATACTCGAATTATATACAAATAAGAGTAAACCAATAGATCTTACTCCAACCCTTATAAATTTTATGACCCAAATCATATTGCACCAAAGTTGGTACCAAACCCACAAACTTCAGATAGTAGTGCCGTTGACACTTCTGAAGCTGTAATGGTTGCTCCAAGATTATGGAACTGAGGTTCAAGTTTATACTGTAATCTTCTTTCTTGACCAAGAACAGTTGCTCCCCTGATGCTTGTTGGGATCAGATAACAAAGGCATTGTGTAATTCTCAACACAGGCATATGGACACAAAATGTACACCTGCAAGGTACCCTTTGGGACTTCAGAATTTCTCCCTTGAACTCTGGAGCTTGAATAATTCTATCATTTTTAACGTCTTAATTTTTAATTGCTCTGCAGCAATTCATCCCACAAGAATATCTGAGACAAGGTTAATTCCCTATCTTGTTATCTAGAGCTGTTACGATCTCTCATGACTAGGCCATTTTTAAAGGAAACATCATTTTCTTGCTTCATGATAGATTCAACCATTGGAGACTTTGGATTATGTAGGAACTGGAAAGCCATTTCATTTTTTTTCAGATTGTGTGCTCAGATATGTTTCATATCTTTATTTCATTTCCCAATAACTGTTATTTATTAAGATTATACTAATCACTTATAAATATGCAAATAATTAACTTCCAAGCTGCAGAATTTCAGAATACCAGTACATTTTCTTTTCTTTTTTTTAAAAAATAGAATTATATCACTCAATCCTTTTCCTTCCACCAGCCCCTTCCAATTACCCTCTCTCAAATCCCCCATACCTCTTCTACTCTCAAGTTGATTACAACCAGTAAATTTATGATGACAATTAGTGTGGTCCTCAATCTGTTACAGAGAAAGGCATGTTAGGGCACTCTTTCTTCTATTGCTAGGAGTCTTAGCTGGGGTCATCCTTGTGGATTTCTGGGGATTTCCACAGCACCACATTTCTCTCTAACACCATAATATCTCCCTCTATCAAGATATCTCTTTCCTTGTTCTCCATCACTGTTCCTCCCCCCAATTCAACCAATACCATAAACTCATGTTCTCCTCCCCTTGATTGATCCTCACTTCTCCCTTTCCCCTACTCTCAATTTATTCAGATCTTATCTATTTCTGCTTCCAAGGAATATTCATGCATGTATCTCTTAGGGTTCTCCTTATTTCTTAGCTTCTCATTGGTTGTGTATGGATTGTAGCCTGGCTATCCTTTTTTCTATTTCTTTAAATGTGTCCTATATCCACTTATGAGTGAGTATATACCATGTTTGTCTGTCTGGGTTACCTCACTCAGGGTGTATTGTGTTTTTCTTTCTTTCTTTTTTGTTCTATCCATTTGCCTGCAAGTTTCAAGATGTCATTGTTTTTTTGTTTCTGTTTGTTTGTTTGTTTTGCTTTTTCCTGCTGAGTAGTAGTACTCCTTTGTGTAAATATGCCACATTTTCTTTATGTATTCTTCAGTTGCAGGACATCTAATTGTCATCATAGAACCTTCATCCAGTAACTTATAGAAGCAGATGTAGAGATCCACAGCTTAGCACTGGCTGACCTCCTGGAGTCCAGTTGAAGAGAGGGAGGAGGGATTATATGACCAAAGGCATTAAAATCAAGATGGAGAAACACAGAGGGACAGCTGACCTGAGCTAGAGGGAGCTCACTGACCCTGGGCTGACAGCTGGAGAACCTGCATAGGACTGAACTAGGCCCTCTGAATATGTTACTGACAGTACTGTGGCTTGAGCAGTCTGTGGAGCCACTGGCAATGGGACCAGGATTTAACCCTAGTGCATGAACTGGCTTTTGGGAGCCCATTCCCTATGGAGGGATACCTTGTTCAGTCTCAATACAGTGGAAAAACTTGGTCCTGCCTCAACTTGATACACCAGACCTTGTTAACTCCCCATGGGATGCCTTACCCTTTCTGAGGAGTAGATGGGGCGGGGGTTGGGGGTAGGGAGGAAACTGGAGGGGAGGGGGAACTGTGGTTGGTATATAAAATGCAAGAAAATTTAAATAAAAAAGAACCAGTACATTTTCTAAGAATTCCACCTCCTTTAGAAGAAAATTCACAATAAAACTACAAATTCAGATAAAAATTCACTATTCGAACTGTCACCAGAATAATATAATACTGTGCTTAACTGGAGATGTATGGAGTCATGAAGTCTGGCTTTATTTAGTGTGTGTTTGTATGTGTGAGAAGTTGTGTGTAAACATTTTTTTTAAACAGAGTTTCTCACTGGAATAAAGCTCACCAAGTAGGCTAGGAACCTGCCTGTTGATGCTTCCACAACACTGAAATTCCACAACACAGAGATTGCAAGCATGTACCACTCTCCCTGCTTTTTACCTGGGTTCTGGACCTCTAATTCAAATCTTCAAGCTTTCAAGGTAAGCACTCCACAAACAAACCATTTCCCCTGGGCCTTATTTGCTTATGCGCACAAAAGCAATTTCAGTGGTTGTCAGCTACACTGACATATCAACAGTGATTAAGTAAAATAAAAACAGTAGCTGCTTCTATAATCACATCTGAGCAGAGACAAAAACAATAATTATTTCCAAAACTGGTGTCATCTTTATAGATGTTGAGTATGTATAACACGCATATATATACATATATATATGCATTAATATATACATACATATGAATATACATACAGAAAGAGAGAGGAGAAAGAGGAGAGAGAACAAAAGAAGGGGATTCAGGCAGCTATGAGTCTATGGGTATAGTATCAGTCTATACAAATGGGATCAGTCAGAACTGGCTAGATTATGCTGAGTAACAAACATTGCTACTGCTGTTAGTGTGTTGAATCATATTATATGATCTCCTTTGCCTGTAGACTGTAAGACCACTGACCTCATTAAGCAAAAAGCAGAACAGTGTTTACCCCAGCTGAGAAGAGAGCCACCATGAAGATACTGATCAGAGGACAAAACCTTCACTTATGAGATGAACATATTCTAGGAATCAATGAACAGTATAAATTTTGCAAGATACACAGATCAACTCAATAAAGTATACATATGCCAAATGATCATTCTGTATACCTTTACTGTATGCAGTCTTTGTTTACATACTAAACATTTTAAAATAAAAATAATAAAGAAGTATGTAAAGAAAATAAATAGGAGGACAATGAAGTTCAATGTGGTATCCATTCGTATTGCTTTATTCTTTCCTTGATGTGCCACTGTGGATTCTGCAGCATAATCTTTTGGCCTTTTTCAGTTATTTTTTTCAGCAGTCTTCTTTTATCATCAAATATTAATTATAAATAATAATAGATTTCATCATGACACTTTCATTTATGTGTGTAATGAATTTATATCATATCCACTGCCCATTGCCTTTTCCCCTCTATCCACTCTCACTGATTCCCTTCTTGGCTTTTTTCTTAGGACTTTCATCCTTTTCTTTCCATTTTTTTGTAGTTCATAACATTTCAGTAACATTTGTCACAGGATCCAGGGTGGGAGATAACTTGCAAAAGCCTAGACTCCTTACCAGTAGTTACATGTCTCCCTCCCCTAGTGACCTGTGACTGCTTGTTGATGCTCAAGGAAGAGTCAAGTCTCACGAGTCTTAGATACCTAGTTCCTCCTGGCTACCATTATCTGTCTGTAAGTTCTCAGAGAAAGGTGGGATTTCATGCCACTTCCTCATGGCAGGATATTGACAGGCCCACTCTTGTGCAGATTTTGTGTACATTAACCAAGCTATTCTGAGATCAAGAATGTGTCTGCTGAGTAATTCTGTCCTGATTATAGCAATGCATATTTTTAAAGGCCTTTTTCCTAAAAACATGTTTCTCCAAGTTAATTTTAAATTCTCATTTGTATTTCTAAATTGTACTTTCTAAACATTTATGTTAAATGAAGTATGGAAATACATAAGTAACTTAAATTTTTTTCTTCCTGGCATTTTTCTGCAATTTTATTTTTATTGTTTGAGAATTTCATACATGCATATAACATGTTTTGGTCAAACCATGACCCATTTCATCCCATCCAATTCTTTCTCTATCCCCCACCACATCACTCCCAAGAACTTCATGTTTTTGTTCTCTCTGTCTATCTCTCTCAGCACATTGAGTCCACTAAGCATTGCTTACATGTGCACAGGTGTAGAGTCATCTTCAGTTCCATGAGTAGTATTTCAGGACCCACATCCCTGAAGAAAACTTATTCTCCCACCTCTAGAGGCAATCATTTGTATCACTAGCTTTGGGGGTGGAACTTCATGTGCCTTTGTCCTATCCATTCTGAGACCTTCTAAATCTTCAGAAATAAACCTTCATATACACTACTTTTAAACTTAGCATTTCTTATTTTCCTATGAAAGTAATTGCATAATATACTGTCTTCATCATTCTACTGCTCAAAGAAAAATCACATGTGGTACTTGAAAACTGTTTACTTACATGCATATGTATAATCTGTGTGTAATATAAATATTGTACACTATATATATGTATTATTAACATGCATCATATAATTTGTATTAAATGCATCATAAATACTACTCATTCAACAAATAAAACTACTTATTTATGAGTTTATATTTCATGCTATATCAAAGTTACATTGTCACCATTTTCCACTGTATTAACTTCTAATATCTCTGCTTGCTTCTCTATCTGCATGAGAAAATTACATTAACAACTAAGTAAGATTACAGTAAATATAATGGATGAATGCACATTCTGATCAATGTCTTTGAGCATATGATATATTTGTAGTATGCTGATTCCATGCTATATTTGATCAAGTTGTTATCATTGTTATCAATATTATATCACCATCCTGGAAGCCACTTAATTTATCCATAATGGCTCTGCAGTAATCAAGCTTATTCTTCATTGTATTAAATTCTGCAAAATCTTAGATGAAAGAAAATCATAGCTGAAGGAATCTCATTTGGCCTTAATTAGTACTTCCTGCTAAAGATGAAATTTAAATAGATCACTTAGCTTTACTGAAAATAAATATATCCACTGCAAAAGAGGAAACTGTCCTATATACAGAACCATTTGCATTATCCAGCAATATTAATGAAATACTTACAAAAATAGTTTCATAAGTACAAGATATTTGATTCACACTCAAGTGAAATTTTGGTCACAATATTTATGTCTCTTTTCCAATTTTCAATGGACTAAAAACAAAAATAACTACTTTCAACAACACGAGATGAAATTCTGGAACAAACTCTCCTAACTGCAATTGGTTAGTGATCTTTCTGGAAGAAAATCCTCAACACTCGTTCCCGAATCTCTTTGGTCCTTACCCCATAGATCACAGGATTAAGGGCTGGTGGGACAACCACATAGAGATTAGCCAAGAAAATGTGGATATACTGGGGCACATTATGGCCAAAACGATGTGTCAAGAAAGAGAAAAATGCTGGTATAAAAAAGGTTAAGATAACACCTATGTGAGAGCCACAGGTATTGAGAGCTTTGAGCCTGGCCTCTCGAGAGGGCAGGCAGAACACTGCATAGAGGATCCTGACATAGGAAAGAATAATAAGAACCACATCCAGTAACAAGAGAACAATGTTGCTAAGACCAAACATGATGTTGGCTTTGATGCTAGCACAAGCTAGGCGAGCAATGCCCATATGCTCACAGTAGGTATGAGGGATTATGTGGTGCCCACAATAGGGCAGCCTCAGGAGGAGAAACACCAGTGGAACAACCATGTATAGACTTCGCAGGACAGCAATACCTGCGATGACACCAATGACTTTGTTGGTGAGGATGGCAGTATATTGAAGGGGCTTGCAAATGGCAATGTAGCGGTCAAAACCCATGGCCAACAACATAATGCTTTCCATGACAGTGAAGAAGTGAATGAAGAACATCTGGGAAAGGCAGCCTACAAAAGATATTTCCCTGAGACTGAACCAGAAGATGCCCAGCATTTTGGGTATGGTGGTAGTGGTCAGACCCAGGTCAATGGAATCCAACATGGCTAGGAAGTAGTACATGGGCTCATGAAGACTATGTTCAGTTTGGACGACAAATAAAACACCAGCATTCCCCAGTATTGCAATGAGATAGAGAAAACAAAAGGGCAATCCAATCCAGATGTGTGCATCTTCTAACTCTGGGATGCCCAGGAGGAGGAATGAGGAAGGATGGACTTGTGAGTCATTAGACATAGACATTCTTTCAGTCATGGATAGATGCTATGCTTGATACAGCTGAATTTTGGTGTGTGACTAATATGATTCTTGCCAACTTAGTCCTTTATCTTCATTCCTGGTTAAATATAAAAATAATGTTTTAATCTTCTATTAATATTTGTAGAAATAGATAAAAATGCTTTTTGTTTCATGTGTAAGTCTCCTGAATTTCACAAAGCATCAGGTATAGAGCCATCATTACTACACTGAACTCATGTAATGTAAACTTCGGTGTGACCAGAAATATGTGGGGAGGATGACGGTCCAAAGTGGGTGTACAAGGTAGTGTTACATATCCATTTGCTTAATAACCATAAGAATTGCTCATGCATTTGTTATATTGACCTTTCCCTATCTGGGAAATGTGATGTGTATAATGTTATCTGCATGTGGTGTTATGTAATAAGGTGGTCTGGCTCTAAGAGTGGCATAAACAACTTACCTTCTTTTGTTTTGTTGCATGAAAAAGTCGTGTCATGTAGATCTCAATATTTTCATAGGTAGATGAAGAGATGAAACTATAGGTATTTTAGTTTATATTATTGGAAATGTATCATTCATATATATTATAACTCTATTACAAGCCTCACCAGCTTTGGAAAATAGATAAAAACAAAGGGAAAAATAATACTTTACAAAGATCATTTTGGTCTTTTGTAGCTATAATGAAAATATGAACTGAAAGATTTATTAATATAGGCAAAGCTTACATTTAGTCAGTGGATAAACAAATGTATCCAGTAAAGAAACTGTCCAAATACGGACCACCTATTGAAAGAGAGACTACCCAATTTCTCAATACATTTCTAATGTGTGTGTGTGTGTGTGTGTGTGTGTGTGTGTGTAGAGAGAGAGAGAGAGAGAGAAAGAGAGAGACTAAAGTACTCAAGATATTTCCCATTTAGTTCTTTCTTTGATTCTATTCCAGTGCCATGATAGTAAATTTTGAACAAGTAATAAATTAAACATCTGAAGAAAACAAGTATGAAGCTCATTGCTGCACACTTATTTACAAAACATTTTGCACTAATAATGTAAAAGTAATTGTGTTATGTATAATGATACATAAAATATATTCAGATTTAACAACACTCAACTGTTACAAAAATATAAGGTATCTATTAGAGATGTTTATGAATGTAACCAGTCTTGGGGTGCAGTTGATGTGGGAGGATAAGGGGAATTTTGGAAGGAGTGGGAGAAGAGAAAGAATGTGACCAAAATACATTGTATGAAAAAAATTAAAGTAAATAAAAATATAGAGTTCTACATCGGACTTGTAAAAATACTTAAGGATACTAGTGTCTCTTAGATTAAACTTATGATGATCCACATGCCTTCATAGTGGTACCCATTTTAAGCCTATAAAACATAGATGAGATGAAAAATAATTTGACAATTTTAGAAATGGTTTGAGGAAGACTATTTATGTGTATGCACATGTGTCTTCTAGGATGATAATACTAGGGCAAATCAAACTTAAGCTCTTAAAATTGGTACATGAAGGTATCTGACATAAGATTATAGCTCTATTCTTCATTTGCTGAGTGCATACACGGTATTACAGTTTCAGAAGCATTTTCACAATTCATTCCATCATGTATTTATAGGGATTCTACAAATACTTGTGTCAATTAGATAAAGCAACACAAATTTAGGTAAAAGTTGTCATACACTCCCTTCAGACATAACAGTTTGTGGCAAGAAATGTAAAACTACAAACAGGACATTTTTAACTTATCCTGAAAACATTATGGTAGATGTATACACAGAGTACTATAAGGAATATAAGGGATTAAGAAGAAATCCAACAAGAAGACTGGAACTTTGGGAGTGGAATTGCATGCCTGTGAACATACACACGAATATATGTGAGGGTGGGCATGATTGTTTATGCATACGCATATATAAACCTCACATGTTTTTCCTCAAGTAACATATATTACTCATTTCATTTCATTTTATCTTTATTTTATTTTAATAACAATTCTCTCATTGACTTAGAGCTCATCTACCAGGCTAAGGTGGTTGGCCAACAGGCCTCGGGGATCCACCTGTCTCCACCTCCTCAGCCTAGGACTACAGCTATGTGCCAAACATGCCCAGCTGTTTATGTTGGTTGTGGATGATCAAATTCTGTTCCTCATGATTAGAAGGCAAGTGCTTTGCCAACTGAGCTATCTCTTCTGAAGTACTGCCCATTTCAAAACACCCCAGGTAAAGAAGAAAAGGCATTTTGTTCTAGATAAAGATTAAGATCAAAGTGGGGAAAGTGGAATCACACTGACTAATTAATATGTAAAAAAGGAATGTGTGGTCCTTTTATTTATCTCAGTGAGACTCATAGGCTGACCAGCCAGTGCCCAGGTCATCAGCAGTGGCTCTGGAGAGCAGAAAATAAGAACAGCATTGAGGTTACCTACCATAGAAAGAACCTTATGTCCATGGGCTCTCAGGAAAGCATCATGGTCTCACACCCCACACATCTGCTCAGAAGCATAGGAAAAATAAGCACATGGACTTCCCTTTCTCTAATTCTGAAACCCCATGGCCAACTGTCTAGCATAAAATCCATGTTCTTTCTCAGTTTCCCCTCCATTTTCTCGGTCCTATTTCATAAATGTCTACTATAAAGAGTCATTCTTCATGATTCACTTATTCATAAATTCACTAATTCAAAAACATGTTTTTAGAACCCCTTGATGCATCTTGAAAACAGAGAAACACTGTCTCTTCTTGAAGTTCAGACATGTGTAAACTTACATGGCATCACAAATAAAAATTTAAAAAATGGATATACTGGTGCAATGTCATCTTCTGATTTTTCCTCCTTAGTTTTAAGTATAAGAATCTGTATGGTCACACAAAAAGTATATGTAGGGAAGGTACAGCCTTGGAGTCTGCATGGATGTGTAATTTTTCTGCATTTGGTGACTACACATTCACCTTTACTCCATCACTTCAATCTAGCCACGCAGACACCCTTTCTCTGTTCCCCTTGATATTTTTTTCACAGTCTAAGAATGACATGACTTACCTTGGTTTCTAAATCTCTATGAAACATCAGCTAGGCTAATCCTGGGCCACACTATTTGTTTGTTGAGCAGAATTAATTTTCATTCTTTTCATAGGCCTGATTCTCCTAAGAATACAACCACAGTATCATGGGAACCTTCACTGAGAGCAGTGTGCAGACTCTGGAGAATTCTTCCTCTCGTTCACTTTTTGTATATACAGGATGTGAGGGCAAGGGCCTCATGTAGTGCTGCTCCTTTGCTTCTTCCTAAAGACCTATTCCTTTATTTGCACCAATAGAATGTGTTTGACTTATGATTTTAAGTTAAACTTTAACCTCCTTGTACATTTCTGGGATTCTTGCTGTTATCTTCCCTATTCATTCTCTGTTCCCCTATTCCCCCTTTCACAGAGAACTTTTACTCCTGTGGGGTTTTTGTTTTATCTTGTTTTTTGTTTTTGGGTTTTTTTTTTTTTTGCTTATGGATAGATAAATACATTTTCCAAAACTGTGTTTCTGTGATAGAGCCTGTTTTATCTTGTGCATCTCACTGATGACAGACATCTGCACACTAGATATTAAAGAAGAGTTTCTTCTGTGAAAAAATGCTCTGATGCACCAACAGCTGTGTCAAAAGGACTGCCTGTACATTAACAGAAACACTGACAGTGGGTTAAGTAGCCATTGAAATTAATCAGAGAAACAGCAAAAATAAGCATAACAAAAGTAAGAAGGGAGTCATAGTAAAGAAAAGCAGAATTTAGTGAAGTATGACACAAACATATGGTTCCAAACATAGAAAACAAAGAAGAGGCTCTGAAAGGTACCCAAATTGAACTCTTGTCAAGAGAATTCCTTGAAAAATGATGGAAGAACTTATCAGTGTCAAATATTATAAACAATAATAAAGATTGGTAGCTCTAACTTTTTAAGGGGACAAACTTTGTTTTATTTTTGCCAGGCTCAATGAAGTATAATGACAACTGAGGAGTCTACATATTTAGAGTAATGAACAATGCTTCAATGATAGTATATATTATAAAATGATGAAATTGAAGTAATTAACAAGTCACTTACCTGAGATTTGTCAAGAGAGCAATAAGATGTATTTTTTTTCAGGTCAACCATGTCATTTTTATGACAGATACAGCTCTATTCAAAATGATCTCCAAAACATACCCACCCCCTTTATCTTTATTTCCTAACCTCACTCATACCATGGCCTCTTCTCACTAGCATTATATTTTCTCATTATAGGAATTACTTAGCTGAGACCTTATAGTGTTTTTCTGTGCATGGCTCATTTTACTGAAGATGGTTTCTTTCAGTCTATTTTCCCACATGTGACAGAATATGCTACTGGTAGTTGGCAATGCTCTAGGAAAAGGCTACAGATCCAGGAATATATGGGCATCACCAAATGTTATTGATGACTTTCGGGTAGGGAACTGGGTGGATTTGGAGAACTGGGAAGAAGGGTGAATGTGACAAAAAGCATTTTATGAGAGTCTCAAAGAATTAGTAGAAAATGAGAAAAGGGAAATTTATGTATCCATTGGTATAATAACTATCTACCTTGACAAAATATCCCAATGTTGCTTGAATAGTTTTCAGAAGACTATCTGATATCTTAGCAATATCTTATCTCTTTTAATTTTTGGCTATAAATTTTTAATTATTATATTTTTCTTGAAAGATTTTGATGATCTCTCCTGGAAGGCATCACTCTCCCTGTAGAGTGCAGGGGGGGGGGGTTCGGGAGGGAGGGAGGGAAACATGGAAGGGAGGGAGTAGAAACTGGGATCAATATGTAAAATAAGAAAAAATTATATATATATATTTATTAATTTATTTTATTTTATATAACAAAGTCCAATTAAATGAAAACAAACATTTATACACAATATTTGGGAATTTGGGAGTTGTTCTTTCCAAACTACTTCCTGCTGGTAAGGGGCGCTGTCACAGGGGATTCGAAGAAGATTCAGAAATCCTGGCTGTAGTCTGTAAGGCTGCTTTGCCCAGCTGTTTTGAATGTAGGATCACCTTGTACTCTGTTCCAGGTGGTCTGGTGTGATCAAACCACATTAGTCTGGAAGGAATCCACATCTTTTCATTTTCTGTGGAAACAGAAATAGAAATCCTTTTCCCCTGTAACTTGACCTTCAACTTAAATTTTGGAGTCAAAGCATTTTTTTTTTAAATTTATTATTTTACATGTCGATCCCAGTTGCCTCTTCCTCCCTCCCTTTATGAAATACATATTTTCTAAGAATGGAAATGCTACCACTTGCATAAATTCCCAATAGAGCCCAAAGTGAGTAGAGTAAGCAACACATAAGCTGGATGAATGGGGGCTGGGAAAGGAGAAAGAAAATAAAGATAAAATGGGTGGGACTTGTCAAAAAAAATCACAATATATGAAACAACAAAAAGCCAGGATTAAAATCAAATACAGGGAAATTGTTTACTGAGATTAGCAAGAGTGACTATTCACCTGATGCAATGACTAAAGGGAATTACTGTTCAGGTTATTAAAAGAACTCTGGCATCTGGAGATGTTATTGCTAACCATAGGCTCCAGAGCTTGAGAACACACACACACACACACACACACACACACGCTTCATTGATATCTCTAAAGATATATTAAAGGCTCATTTTAAGCCACATATCTGTATTTTTAAACTGAATACACAACTGTCATGGCTCTCAAAGAAAGAAAGGAATCTTGGTAAGTCTTTGCAATATGCTTAGAATTTAGGTTCTCAAAAATTGAGTCAAGATTTAGAAAATTATTGGAACTTTTGAAGAATAAAAATATAATTAAAAAAGAGTACACAACTATTCATGGGTGAAAATACATGAAATCAGTGAACCTGATGTTACATATTAATGCTATAGACAGATGTTAATAGGAAAAACATTGGAAAACATTTGGAAAAATTATTTTATATCTATGATATTTCAAACGTACATAATTTGACTTATTCAACTCAGGATTAAACACTACTGTGCATTTATTTACATGAAACAGAAACTCGGGGCCTGATATAATATGTCTACACTCAGTAAACTGAGAGCAGAATCAGTATTTAATTCTGTGTCATAGTCTAACAGCACTAAATGTTCTTTAATCGTATTAGTTTTCCTACATTTGCTGTCTTTTTAGTGACATAAGTGATATACAAAGAAAAAGGTCATAATAAGTAAAATACACAGCAATATATTTTGAGTCTTTATATTGAGTTCATAATACTTTGACAAAGAAAGAACACAACATAAAATTAGCAGTTTTGCTTCTCTTGATTTTCATATTTTGAGGGCATTAATTTAAAATCAAGTATGGTTATTAAAGTTTAGAGTTAAGTACAAGATGAGAAGATGAGGCATGAGATACAAAGCTCAGATACGGCAGCAGCAACAAGTTCTTTGGGAAGTAAGGTAGCAAACTTAAAGAACTTCTATTTGCACAAAGAGTGCAACTCTTTATTAGTTTGTGCTTCCAGGGGCTAATCTCCATGAATTTGTTCAAAGTGAAATTGGAAATGACATGCGTAACTGTAGGATGCAGCCAGGTCATAGAATCAAAAATACACTGAATGAATTTCTCAAAGAAATTTAAAAAAAAAAAAAAAAAAAAAAAAAAAAAAACACTTAGAGGAAACTGACCAAGAACATGAACTTGTTTGGAGATTATTTTGATCAAGTGGCATTAGTCAACATGAAAAGGATCAAATACGATGCTATATCAGTCTAATAAAGCAGTCATGCTTATATAATGAAACCTCAATAAAAATGCCTCAGTATCTTTCTCTAGATAGTAATATACTCCATGCATATTGTCACACAATGTCAAGTGGTTAGTTCATTCCAACTCCATGAAAAGATATTGGTTACCTCACATTTGTAAAGCTCAGAGACTTTCCTAAGCCTATCTTTCTGGATCTAATTATATTCCTTTTCCAGTAAGAAACTGCATGACTGAACATAATAGCTTTGAATGATTTTTATGAGTCCCTCTAGTAAGTTCTTGAGAGGAGGATAGTTTGGGAAACCTAAGAATAAAGATATCAGACGTTAAGGTAGACATGATATTTGTGCTCTAAAACTCTGCACTTTAGCTCCAGGCTGATGATCAAATTGATTCTACATATATTCAACTAGAAGTCAACAGGCTTTCATAAAGCAATTTCAGATGGGGATGATGTTTCATCGGTCACCATTTTCTTTTGCTAACCCATGTTAAATTCTTAAACTGAAACTATCTTTAAACAGTCAGATCATATAAGATATGTGTGTCTGCTTGTAGACTCTGAATTCAGTTCCACTGTCTTTTTCTGAGTTTTAATTTATTCAGTTATAATTAACTTTTAAAATTTATTCACTGTTAAAATTATCATAGCTTTATAAAAGCTTTAAAATATTGTAATCTAAATCATGCAGGTTTTTTTCTTTGGGGAAATTTTGTATAAAACTATTCTTTCTCATACCCATACTTGCCCCTCTCTCTTTGTACTGCTTCTAATAACAAATTTACAAAGACGGATATAGATTATGTCACTTTGTCACATTAGTTTCCACTTGTTTTGAAAGCTTGACCCTTCTGTTTATTAACATAAACAGAAGTGCTGAGAAGTGGTTTAACTTACTAAAACATCTCTTCTCCATACAACCAGATGCAGTAAAATTTATGTAATCAAATTATAACTGTGAAACAGCGTAAGTAATAATGATAGATCCAACGTTTTTCAAGTTGATATCAAACTAATGATGCCTATTGTGGTACTTATCAGTTTTAATTGGTCCCTCCTAATATCTAGCTCTTGAAAAGAGGGAGTTCACATCCTTCTTTATGCTAAACACCAACTTTAAGAACATAGTGCAGGGCATATCTAGCATCTCACCTTCATACACTTTTGGTGAAGGTGAGCAGTGTTACTAGGATTATTCATACAGAGCTGAGGTATTGGGGAAAAGGCATTGAAATAAATATATTTTTAATATCAACACAGTATTTGAAGACTCTTTAAATTTTTGTAGATCTCGATTAAGCCTGCATGAACTGTCCCATGGAAACTGACAACAGCCTTTAGACCATGCCCAGCATCAGTCTGCAGAAGAATGCCAATTCCCAATGTCACTGAGGCCCACCCTCTTTCCTTCCTGTTGCTGGGGATTCCAGGACTGGAAGCTGCACAGTTCTGGCTAGGCTTTCCCTTCTGTGTTGTGTATCTGATCGCCCTTGTTGGAAACCTTATCATTCTTTTTGTCATATGGACTGACAGGAGTCTTCACCAACCAATGTTCTACTTTCTGGCGATGCTGTCTATGATTGACCTAAGTCTCTCTACTGCTACCATCCCTAAGATGTTGGGCATCTTCTGGTTCAGCCTCCAGGAGCTGTGCTTTGGTTGTTGTATTGCTCAAGTCTTTTTTATCCATTTCTTCACAGTCATGGAGAGCATCGTACTCCTTGCCATGGGCTTTGATCGTTATGTGGCTATTTGCAACCCTCTCAGATACACTATGATCCTAACCAACAGAATCATTGCTGTGATTGCTGTGGTGGTGGTTATAAGAAGCCTATGCATGATCATTTCCATCATTTTTCTCCTTCTGAGGCTGCCTTACTGTGGTCATAGAATCATCCCACATACCTACTGTGAGCACATGGGTGTTGCACGACTGGCCTGTGCCAGCATCAGAGTCAATGTCTACTATGGTCTTGGGAATATTTTCATTTTGTTTCTGGATGTGCTTCTTATTATAGTTTCCTATTCTAGGATCTTATATGCTGTCTTCCACCTTCCTTCTCAAGATGCTCGCCTGAAGGCTCTTAATACTTGTAGCTCCCATATCTGTGTCATCTTAGCCTTCTTTGGCCCTGCTCTTTTCTCCTTCCTCACTCATCGTTTTGGTCATAACATCCCTCAATATATTCATATACTCCTGGCTAATCTCTATGTAGTCGTCCCTCCTGCCCTCAACCCAGTCATTTATGGAATCAGGACCAAACAGATTCAGCAGCGGGTAAAACATCTTTTGACTAAAAACAGATTGAGTGAGAGGTAATTTCTCCAAGTAATGGGATAATAAGGTCTAAATGTACTTTAATTAATAATAAAAAGTAATAATTTTATTAAAATGGAACATCAGAGTTTTACTGTGTAGTCCAGGGTAACTGCTAGCATGAAATCTTTAGGCCCCAGCTTCCCTAGTGACTGGTATGCTTCAGAAATATATTTATAATATATACAATGTATATATTTTAATATATTTATGTAGATATAAATATACATATACATATATACATATGTATATGTGTATACATACATACATATATGTTGGTATTAGCTGTTGAAGGTATGCTCTATCCTCTACTGAAACCTGGCAGAATATATCCATGTAACATGTATAAAACACACACACACACAATTATATATATGTATATGTTGGTGGTGCCTATTGAAGACATGTTATAAACTATATTGTCTTTCTACAGCAAGTTCCAAGGAATCATGCTTCAATTTGCTGAAGGAAAAACTGACTGTGAGAACTGTCAAGTACTAGAACTCCTACAGGTCATAATATTTTTTCATAAATATGTTTATAAACAAGTCATATGGTCATGACAGAAGTAGATTTTGGTAATGGTCATATAAATTAAAAGGAAGCACTGTGAACTAGAAAGTCAGATTTTTAGCCACACGAGAGAGAGAATGCACGTTTGTGTAATGGGATTTAAACTACATGACTTTATACAAAAACAAATGTGTAAAACTAAAAAAAAAGTGTTAATGAACTTCAAAAAATAAAAGGAGAAAGTAGCATAATATAGTTTGTGGGGGAAAAAATCAACTTTTTTTCACTATGAAAAGGTAAACACAAAAAACAGCAAAGTAGATAAGCTGTATATTCCTGGTTTTCAAAACTAGAAGTCAAAAATATAGAATTACAACTGGCTATAAAAATCGTAAGTAATATATTGTCAAGCAAAGATGAAGTCAACTATGATTTTTGAAGTTGTAGACATCGCCTTAGCCAGATGTATAACACTCCTAGTGATTTTCTCTAATTTAATATACAAACATTTTCAAAATCTGTTATTAATGATGCTTAAACTTCAGAGTTAAGTAGAAATAGTAAAGAAATGGTGGAAAGTGATCATTAGCCTTCCCCAAAGTTGGTATAAGCAACAATGTGTTTGTACATATACTATCTGCTTTAGCATTCTTCAACCCTGAAACTATCACTGCATTCACTTGATGACTGAATAACTGAGACAAAAATCCCTCTAAAATTCACTTTTAAAATTATATTTGAGAACCAGGATTCTCTTCTGACCTCCTTTAAATATACACTAAAATAAAGGATAAGTTAGAAATAAAGTATTAAATATACATTATCAGAAGGAAACTCACAATACAAAAATGAGTTACATATATGTTTATCATAAATTCTACTCATGTTCATTTCCATTACTCTTTCTCATACCCCTCACTCTTCTACAAAAATCTTTATTCATCCCAAGAAGTTTCCCTCCAATTTTCAAGTCTCTGTGTGGGGAAGCATCTGTGTACCCATTTATGTTTGTATGTATGCACTTGTGACTCATTAAATTTAATTAAGATGCCCACATGAGCATTTATGGAAAATAACTTCCTAAGTATGTGTTATTTTTATATTTCCCATTAAATTATTTCTCCTTGACTCATTGTGCATATTCCTTTGTCATCATTTGTCCATTTGTTCTTTCAGATTGAAATATAAATGCTTAAAGGGTAATTTTAATTAGTTTATACATTGCTACAAACAAAATACATGAATAATCAAGTTTAAAAAGGAAGAGTTTATTTGGGTTTGTATATCGAGAAATAAAGATCGACCTTAGAAGAGAAGGCATGGGAGACAGGAGTTGTGGGCTAGATGGTCACATTGCCACAGTAGTAAGAAGTCAGAGAGCAAAGAGTAGACTATAAAAGTCAAGGTCTTCCCCCTATAACATACTTCCTCATTGAAGGCTCTACCTTCTGAATGTTCTACAACATTTCTGAACAGTGTCACCAGTTAAGGGTAAATGATTCAGATACATGTCATATTCAAACCACAAAACTAAGAGGCAAGATAATCTTGAAGAAAACATTTTAGAATTTATGCTGTTATACACAAACAATTTCATTAACTAATGTGTGCAAAATTTGTACACAAATGAGCACCTTGCTAGAAAAACAAGCACTGAAAGAAAAATATTTGCCAAAAGTATATGCAAACAATTTGAGAATGTGTTTACTTTTTGATAAGTGACACGGAATGAGATGAATAACAAGTTACATCATTTGTGTGCAGAAAAACAAATGAGATTTACCCCTGAAACATTACTTTTCAATGTGACTTTCAGGGATAGTGTTTTTGAGACATAATAGAGAGGTTGCACATACAAAATCAGAAAGATTGTAATAGTATGCACAAGACCATAGCATGATGAAGTCAGACAATATTTCAGCATAGAGAGGGGAAGTGGGTATGAATTTCCATATTTAACTGAGGAGCTGTTGGCAACTGTTAGCTTTTGGGACAGAGAGGGTCAGTTCTATTTAAGGGTGTGACCCCTGCTGGAATCCTTTGGATTCCAATACACTCAAGGTAATTGGACAACACAAATTGGACTTGAGTTTAAAATAATGAGGACACAAAGTTGAATGGGGAGAGAAACAGAGAAAGATCGAGAAGGAGTTCCTAGATCTAGTAGGGAAGGTGAACATTATAAAAATTCATTATATGAAATTCTCAAAGAATTAATAAAAAAGAGAAATGTTATTTTCTCACCTTCTGAGTTTAGGTGAGGATGTAAGTTTCTTTGGAATAATAAATGTGATATAAGCTGAGGCTTAAAGAGATATTGTAAATTAAGACTTTTACTGTAGCACTTGAAAACCTGGGAGTATGATAAGCAAGTCTGAAGGATTAATGGCTACAGGGAAGAGAATGGATGCTAGCTCTCAGTTTTCCATCAAAAGTCACTGTAAGTGAGACTGTCTTCAACAATCCAGCTAACAATGATTTATGATAAAAGAAAGGCTCATGAAATTAAAACAATGTAACCCAGACTGAAATAATATTGCATTCAATGAAAGAACATTGAACTAAGATAAAATCATTGTTTTAAGCCACAAACTGCAGAGAAGTTGGCTATGTCACAAAAGCTAATTAATGCAATAAATGTAAGATTTGATTTGTAATGTGTATCCGTAAACATATGATAAATCTTACCTAAGAATATAAGAAATTATATTAAATACTATAGTGTTAAATTATGCATGCTGCTTCCATTTACTAAGAAGATGGCTCTAGGATTGCAGCCCCAATTCATGTTTATCTTAGGGTTTCTGTGGTGGAAATGACTAATTTGAAGACTCACCCAGAGAAAGACCATCTCTCCAGGACCGTCTTTGTCAGAAGCACAAGTATTTGGGTTAACACACCTTCCCCAGCTCATTTCTACTGGATGGTGCGAGTACCTAATGTGATTGATGATCTATTTTATTCTCTAGCTTTCTCTCTTACTCTTTTGTTCAATCTTGCTGTATATGTAACAACCTCACTTTTTCAAAATGAAAGTCTGGCTGTTGTGGATAATTTTTCACATGGAATAGAAGACATAAGATGAAAGATATTCAGCATATTTTTAAGAGAAGAAATATTGGTAAATATTTAAAAAGGAAAATTGGTCAGGCAGTGGTAGCACATGTCTTTAATCTCAGTATTTAGGAGGCAGAGACAAGCCAATCTCTGTAAATTCAATTCCAGCTTGATATACAGAGCTAGTTCTAAGAGAATCAAGGCTACACAGAGAAATACTGCCTCAAAAATCCATACAAAAAGAAATTTGATGAAAACTCCAAAATCTTCTAGATATTAGAGTCAGTGACCATATTATGTCACAAGTATCAAGGTATATGTTAGACTTTAAAGTAAGAGGTTAAATACTGTTCAAGACATATATATATATATATATATATATATATATATATATATATATATATGAGTGAGAATATTTTCTCTTAGGCTTTTTTGGTTAGAGGATTTACATTGTAAAAATACATCTCATCACTAAAATCTTTATAGGAAATATGTCTTTTAGTACAGGTTCCTATCTCAAAAGGAAAATAAACAAATATAATGATTTAAAGTGAAGATAATAATGCTGTTCATGATCACCTGGAAGAAAACACTCACTCCTTTTATAGTAAGATTAGAATTTAGAACTGCCATTTTTTTTTAAATTCTGGAGCTTATATAACCCAGCAATATCTAAGCATTTTCTCCATCCAAGACACTGTGCTAGATGAACTGGGGTAGAGTTGAATGAAATATTACTTTAATATCCCCACACAAAGAGAGTGAGAATGTCAGACAACCTTAAATGAGACCAAAGCAAAGTCTGCATACTGTAATAGTAGCATGAAAATACACAAAGCACAGAGGTCATACAGATTACTGTCATGGAAGAATGCCACTGGGGAAGATATAAAGGAAAGTAGAAACGAGTGATGATGATTTTATGTGAAAGATCTTTTGTCCCAAAAGACAGAGATGGGAGTAAATTCAATTCACAAGTCCCAACTAAATGTCTAAAGGAAAATTGGTTATTGGATGAAGGCAATTGGTCACAGTTCTTTTTATAATTTACCTTCAGAAGTTTATGGTGTACAATAGAGAAAGGGAGAATTATAGGAAGAGATATTAAGGAGAGATTGGGTAGAGTTAGGCTTAATATGTGAAAAATAGGTGTAGATAAAATAGCAAACATGGACTGTGAGGGAACGACAGACTAGGAAATAATGACCTTGTCTATCGAAAAAGAAGAATGTACATGAGAGCAGGCCAAACAAAACTGTCTTTAAATCAGGAAAATAACTCTCTCTGTGATAACAACTAAAATGAATCTGAACCTGTAAGACAAAAACCGATTCACATATTCCAGTGTCCCTTTTGTATCTACAGTCAGGAAATGAGAGCCTAATCATGTCTTGGAAGGACTATCAAGCCTGCTGCACCACACAGGAAGGGTCACTTAGGAAACACTACTTGTTCCATGCATGGGAAACATTAGGATTAGTTTTCTTAGGGAAAATGGAATTTTTATCCCAATATAACTAAAGAGCTGACCATTTGTCTTTTTACAGACTCCATCTTTTGGACACCAGAAACAGGCTGGAATGGGGACTCTTTCTGTATTGAAGGCACTGATAGGCTTATTTGTACTCTCTACACTAACACAGAGATGTATATATTTCAAGAGCTTACTCTTTCCTCATCTTAAAAAAAAACTTATCTGTTTTCATGCCCAGCCTAAGCCAGCATTTATACTTTTCAATAAAAAAAAACAGAAGACTTGCTTGGGAAAGTAAATTTTTGCAGAGTTCACCAGATGTGCTCCTCAAGCTCATCTTCCTTCATCGTCATATTTTCCTTCCTTATATTTTACAGCTCCTCCTCTGATCTAAAGGATTCTATCCAGTGCAGTGTTTCTCTGCTATGCCATAGGAAAGATTACAGTGTAAGACCCTGGGATGCAAGTTTACACACAGAGGTTCCTGAAAATTATGTTCAGGGATCCTGGGATATGTCTAGAGTACTAAAGCATCTCTCCATGGGGTGAGTGAAATCAGAATCCCAGAGGTGTAAAAGGGCTTCCCTTAAGAACCTAGACCATAAGTCTATCCAACTCTATGTAAGGACTGGGAAATAAAATATTGAGACATCAGAATTCAGGCAGGGTACAGAAGAGACAGCCAAAAGGAGGAAGAGGGCTCAAATATGCAGAAGCCTCCCTTTTCTTAACAATTGTCATGACAAGTATTCCCTACAAAGAAAAACACGGCTCAGGGGCCTGTGATATACATGAAGGCTTTGTACACTTTCGCTTCTGTGCCTTCCTTTTCTCTTCATTCCTTTCATTCTCTCTCTCTCTCTCTCTCTCTCTCTCTGTCTCTCTCTCTCTCTCTCTCTCTGTCTGTCTGTCTCTCTCTCTCTCTCCTTACTCTTCCCTTCTTTCTTGTATCAACCTCCCCCTGATACAATCATATTTCTTTATTGTGAATGAAACCATGGACACACAATACTTCAATAATAACGGAAATTACAAAGACTAGAAAGCTGACACACAGTAGCAAAGCCAGAACTGAGGTTTGTTCTGCATCTTCTATGACAGAAGAAAACTTGCAGATCATCTTTGCATGTGTCTTGGGGATAGAGATGTGACTGATTTCAATATCCAGATAGAATTTCATTGGTAGTTCCATCTTTGCTATCATCTGCTCCTGTGTGTCTCATATCTCTCCTCATTTAAGAGTCATACCATCCATTTTGATCACTTAGTCCCACTCTCTTTGGTAACTGTATCTAAACTTTTGAGGTAATGCCCTGCTAGAGCTGCAAGCCTCAGCCTGTTATTCTGGCCTCAATCATGCCTCAGTCTTGAAACAGCCTGAATAAACCTTCTTTCCCATGCCATTCAATTTTTTTTTCATCCAACCATGCTGAGGAAAGCTGAAGCTGGAAGAGTAAGAATACAAAGAGAGCCTGGTTCTCTTCAAACTGAGTAGTACTAGATATATTAGTACAAGTGGATATCTAGAGATGTGTAAATGTCTGGTCTGGTAGCAGCCCTTCATTCTCCTGTAAAACCCACTCATCTTCCAGACTACAATGACCTCATTTTAAATAATAGTTTTTCCTTATCATTTTGGGTTAAAATAAAAACTAGGAAACATTAGTAATTTTTTTTAGATTTTTTTCTCTCTCATCCATGTTTATTGCTAAATGCTTAACATAGTCCTAGGCAATAATTCTTAACTATCAAATACATAGCCTGCTTTAATAAAAAAACAAAAGGATCTGTAAAAAGCCTGACAAAATTCCTTGTAGATGTGAGTAATTGTGTCTTTTGTCTTAATCCAATGTGATTCTATACATCATTTGCCTTCATATATATAGGACTTCATAAAATTTAGAAGAGGAAATAAGGTTAATTGTATGGCATAAGCCAAAAAAATAATCTCAGAAAAAATTCTTAATGTCATGGATTTTAAATATTTGTTCATATTGACAAAGTCCAAATATGGGTTGGTGATGCCAAGCTGCCTGAAGCTATGGCTTGACAAAGATTACAGTGCTCTGACAACTTGGACTGGTCCTTCACTTCACTTTCTGAATTTTGATGCACAACTCTTGAGTATGTCTTTGACATGTTTGATGTTTGAAATCTTTGCTATTTAGGGCCCTTTACTGAAGGCTAATATTGGGACAATATAACAATTCTTGTGAAAGCTGATGTTAGGAATAAAACTTATGGTGATTCCCTGGGAGAATTAGTTGCATAAGAAATTATTACATGGGCTGTAAAGATGGCTCAGAAGTTAAAGGCTAGGCTCACAACCAAAAATATAAGAAATTATTACTTAAGTGGTACTAATGAGCATGAGATACAGGATATGGACCAAATTATTTATGAAGAAAAACCTAGGGAAATTTTAAAAGATGATAAACTATGACTGACTTATTAGGCTTTTGTGGTTTTTTGTTTGTTCGTTTCTTTTGGTTTGGTTTGATTTTTGACTCATATACACAGAACTAGTATGAACAAAGAAAAGATTCTTGATTAAAAAGCTAATGACAGATCTTGGTACCCTCCTGAAAGCAAAATAACAGTTTTAGGTGTCTGCAACCTGCAGAATTTTCTGCTTTGTGTTCATGAATCAGGCATGAGTTTTACAGCTAATGTCATGTACACCTCTAGGCTGTTTACTATAAATTTTCTGTGGAAAAATGTAGTCTATCCACCTTTGTCTACAAATAAAATGACTGGAGTCTAAATAAACAGACACTTGTTTTCACAGAGTGTATCTAATAGACACATCTTTAGCATGATTTTCATACAGCTAGAGCAAGATCACTCAGAAAGATCATCTCTCTCAGAAATAACTAACTTGCAAATTGTGAGGCTCAGAAAGACAAGTATTAAGTGTTTTTTCTCACACGTGAAATATGAAAGATGGTAATTATGAAGATAGAGGAGTATTATATGGGGAAAAGTTGGATAGGACAAGAGGAACTATATTAGGGTAATAGAGGTAGAGGGGTAAATGTTAGCAATGAGTTATATGCAAATACAAAACGAGACCTACCACTATGGTCAATTATCCCATTAGGAGTCAACATAGTCTGGCACAATAGGTTGGAGCAGGGCCCAGCCCCTCTCTCATGCATTAAGTCTGAGCATGGCATCCCACCATTAAGAATGGGATCCAGTGTTTAGTTGTGGGTGTCTACTTCTGTTTCCATCAGCTACTAGATGAGGGCTCTATGATGGTAGATAAGTTAGTCATCATTCTCATTATCAGGGAAGGGCATTTCTGGTAGCCTTTCCACTGTTGTTCAAATTGTTAATTGGGGTCAGTCTTGTAGGTCTCTGGACATCTCTCTAGGTTCAGTTTTCTCTTCAAACCTAAAATGGCTCCCTTTTTTTTTCAAAATATATCTGGTAGTTTATTATTTATACAAGGGAAGCCAAAATACAGAAAAGTAATGTGATTTGCTCTTCATCCATAATCAGAGCCAGAATAAGATCCCAAACCATTCAAGCCAGAAATTTTCCTATCTCATTTCTCCCCATTTTAGAGAGGATCCCTGAACCTGCAGTTTGGGAGGTTGGTGATTTTAATGGCTCCTTCTTTTATGGTCTCTCTCTCTGTCTGTCTCTGTATGTCTGTCTGTCTCTCTCTCTTCTCAATCATCTATTCCTTACTCAATCTTTCTAGTCCCACATGCTTTCTTCTCCTCCAATTCTTTTTTTCCTAGTTCCCTCTCCACTCAATGCCCCCACTTCCAATATGCTCAGGAGATCTTGTCCCTTTCCACTTCTGTGAGGGACCTTATATGAATCTCTTAGAATCCTCCTTATATCCTAGTTTCTCTGGTAGCGTGAATTATAGGCTGGTGATCCTTTGCTCTAGGTCTAAAATCCATATATGAGTGAGTATATACCATGTTCCTCTTTTTCTGACTGGGTTACCTCATGCAGGATGGTTTCTTCAACTTCCATCCATTTGCCAGCGAATTTCAAGATTCCATTTTTTTCCCACAGTGTAGTATTTCATTGTGTAAATGTGCCACATATTCCTTATTCATTCTTCTGTTGAGGGGCATCTAGTTTGCTTTCAGATACTTGCTATTACAAATAGTGCTGCTATGAACATAGTTGAGCACATGTCTTTGTTGCATGGATGTGGATCATTTGGGTATGTGCCTAAGAGGGGGATTGCCAGGTCCTGTGGTAGACTGATTCCCATTTTCCTGAGGAACCGCCATACTGATCTACAAAATGGCTGAACAAGTTTGCACTCTCACCAGCAGTGGAGGAGTGTTCCCCTTTCTCCACATCCTCTCCAGCATAAGTTGTCATTGGTGTTTCTAATTTTAGCCATTCTGGCAAAATCTGGTAAGATAGTATCTCAAAGTTGTTTTGATTTGCATTTCCCTGATAGCTAAAGATGCTGAACACTTTCTTAAGTGTCTTTCAGCCTTTTTGATTTCCTCTACTGAGAATTCTTTCTTCAGTTCTGTACCCCATTTTTTAATAGGATTATTTGGTGTTTTTTTTTTTAACCAGTTACTTGAGTTCTATGTATATTTTGGAGATCAGCCCTCTGTCAGATGTAGGATTGGTGAAGATCTTTTCCGAGTCTGTGGGCTGCAGTTTGGTCTTGTCCACTGTGTCCTTTGTCTTACAGAAGCTTCTAAGTTTGAAGAAGTCCCATTTACTAATTGTTGATCTCAATGTCTGTGCTACTGAAGTTATGTTCAGGAAGCGGTCTCCTGTACCAATTTGTTCACGGGCACTTCCCACTTTCTCTTCTAAGAGGTTCAGTGTGGCTGGATTGATGTTGAGGTCTTTGATCCATTTGGACTTGAGTTTCCTGCATAGTGATAGACATGGGTCTATCTGTAGTATTCTACACACCATCATCCAGTTGTGCCAGCACCATTTGTTGAAGATGCTTTCCTCCCCCCATTGTATACTTTTAGCTGTTTTGTCAAAAATCAGGTGTTGGTAGGTATGTGGGTTAATATCAGGATTTTCTATTAGATTCCATTGGTCTACTTATCTATTTTTGTGCCAATACCAGGCTGTTTTCAAGACTATAGCTCTGTAATAGAGCTTAAAGTAAGGGATGATGATGCCTCCTGAAGTTCCTTTATTGTACAGGGCTGTTTTGACTATCCTGGGTCTTTTGTTTGGAATCTAGATGCAGAGAGGGAGGACAAGACCAGGCTACAGAAACACACAGAGACAGCTGACCTGAACAAGGAGAAGCTAATGGGCCCCCAGACTAATAGCTGGGAATCCAGCATGGACTGACTCAGACCCCCTGAACATGGGTCTCAGCTAGAAGGCCTGGGCATTCTAAGGGACCTCGGATAGTGGAACCAGGATGTATCCCTGGTGCACAAAAGGATTTTGGAGCACATTCCCCATGGAGGGGATACTCCCTTAACCTAGAGACAGGAGAGAAGGCCTAGTCCCTACTCCAAAAGACTTGACATATTTAGATGACCCCCCCTCCTGGAAGGCATTACCCTACATGTGGAATGGGGGTGGGTGGGAGGGGAAGGCGGTGGTGGTGGGGGGCATGAGAGGGTGGGAGAGAGGGAGAGGGACTGGCTTTGATTATGTAAAATAAAAATTTTAAAAATGGCATCCAACACATTAGAATGTATTTAAATATTAATAATTATAACTATTATTTATTTACCAATTAACTTTTTTATTAGAACACAGATAAGTAAAACAAAACTTCAGATTTTTGAGGGGCTTTGTTTCATATGTTCATCTAACAATACAAAAATAAGTAAATAATAGTACCTCCATCTATAAGGAAAAAGAAGGCTTTTAATCATCTCAAACAAACAAAATAATTATAGTACAGCTAGATACACACACACATACACAAATATTACTGAACTTCATTGACTAAGATTTTGTTGTTTTCCTTTCATTTTTTTATTTTTTATTTTTGGGGGTTGTTTGCTTGTTTGTTTGCTTTTGTTGGGTTTTGATTTTGCAAGACAAAGTTTCTCCCTGTAGCCCTGGATGTCCTGGAATTTGAATTGTAGACTATGCTGGCCTTGAACACAGAATTCTGCTTGTCTCAATCCCCCAAGTGCTGGGATTAAAGAATTTGGGCTGCCACCTTTCAGTTTGTTGTCTTTTTATTTTAAACAATAAATTTTTCTCTTTTGAGATTACAGTGAACACGGTCACACTACACATTAAGTCATAAAAAGGACAGAAATCACTGTTGCCACTAATATGGCTGACCCCTCACAATATGTACAAAATACAGAATTTAAATAATGAGACATGGTATTTTTATTTGTTCTTGGATCCTGTCTGCCAGTTTTTTATTGAGTATTTTTACATCAATGTTCATGAAGGAGATTAGTTTATAACTCTCTTTCTTAGTTGTATCTTTGTGTGGTTTGGGTAGGGAGTAACTATAGCCTTGTAAAAACAGTTTGACAGTGTTCCTTCAGTTTCTGTTGTGTGAACAACTTGAAGAGTATTAGAATTAGCTCATCTTTGAAATTCTGGTAGAATTCTGCACTGAAACCATCTGGTCCTGTGTTCTTTTTGGTTGGGAGAGTTTTGATAACTGCTAATATTTCCTTGGGTGATATAGGTCTATTTAAATTTATAGCTTGTCTTGATTTTTGCTATGTGGGACCTATCCATAAAATTGTCCATTTCTTATAAATTTTCCTATTCAGAACCCCAGAGGAGCTAGGTAAAAAGGAGGACTCTAATGGGGCATGCATGGAGGGCCCCAGAAAGTGAAAGTAGTTGAGATCTCCTGGGTAAACTGGGAGGGGGAGTAGAAGGGAGAGGATGGAGGAGGGGGACATGAGGTATCAAGAAAACCTAGTTGAGGAGTTGTGGAAGAAGAGGCCAATGAAAGAGATATCTTGATAGAGGGAGCCATTAGGGTGTTACAGAGAAATCTGAGACTAGAGAAATTATCAGAAATCCACAAGGATGACTCAAGCTAAGACTCTTAACAATAGTGGGGAGGATTCTGAATGGACCTTCCCCCTTAATCAGATTAATGACTACCCTAATTGTCATAGAACCTACATCCATTAACTGATGGATGCAAATGCAGTGACCCCACAGGCAAGCACTAGGCTGAGCTACTGAGTTCAGTTGAAGAGAGGGAGGAAAGGCCACATGAACAAGGGAGTGGGGGGGGGGGTTAAAGACCATGATGGGGAAAACTACAGAAAGAGCTTACCTGAGCTAGTGGGAGCTCATAAACTACGGACTGACAGCTGGGGAACCTGCATGGGACTGAACTAGTCCATCTGATTGTGGGTAATAGTTATGTGACTTGACCTGGGGGGGGGCTGTCAATGGCACCAGGACCTAACCCAGGGTCATGAAATGGCTTTTTGGAGCCTATTCCCTATGCTGGGATATGGGGGAGGGGAGAACAGGCTTTGGTCCTGCCTTAGCTTACTATGCCAGACTTTAAACTCTGAAAGGAAGGCCTTATCTCCACTGAGGAGTGGATGGGTGTGGTGAGGAAGGAATAGGGAGGCTGGGAGAAGGGGAGGTAGGGGGAATTGGGGTTGGTATGTAAAATGAAAAATAATATTTTAATAAAATTAAAAATAAGAATAAAATTTTCCTTTTAAAGTACTTTTAGGGTGAAAAAAGAAGTGTCTTGGAAGGTGTTTATTAGTTATTGTGCTTAAGAGTTTGTTTTCTTTCCCTTGCTGCAAATTCACATTGAAGTTAACATGAGGCCAGCATTTACCTCTGAGGTCCGCCTCTCTCCATGAGTTTGGCACTATTCACTGATGGTGGCACCACTTGATGAGGGTGACATTGCGTGCCGAGGGTGGGAGGGTTCAGTGAGCATCACAGAAGGGTCACAACACAGCCATGGCAGTTAGGATACCATAGCAATTAAAGTTGCCCACATCGGGCTTGTCATTGGTCAATAAGGGATGAGGAAGAAGCTCATGGGTCCTTACCACTCCTTAATGAATTATTAACTACTGATGGATTCTGGGAAGGGACACACATTGTCTTCAGTTGTATGTTCACTAATGTACCCACTAGGCTCCAAATTATAGTTCCAAACCCAAAGTTACACAAATAGCATAAAGAGACTCAGTGGACCACAAAACAAATAAAAAAGACATGAATGTGAGAAGAAGACTTGTGGGGAACAGGAGGATCTTGACAGTGGTGGTGAGGGAGATACGAGAGGGTAGGGATGAGGGTCAAGAGAATGCACTACACACATTCTCGAAATTTTCAAAGAATGAATTTGATTAAAATTTAATAAAACCATGTCCTTAAGCTGTACTCCTTCCTTTATATAGTTACTTATTTTGTTTTATTAGATAATATGTAGAATTAGGGACACCAAATGATTACAAAAAGTGCACACACGCGCCAGTGTGTGTGTGTGTGTGTGTGTGTGTGTGTGAGAGAGAGTGTGTGTGTATCAAGGTTTTGAAATAAATATTAGCATATTATTCTTTCTCTACTATGTATTAATTTACATTTGTTTCAGAGATGACTTTGAGGAAATACTGGGGTTTCCTACAATGCTGCTCTTTTCCTGCCTTTACCGCTTCTCTGCCAAAAATGACTTCAACTATCACCACAGTAAGACAAGATGTGTTAGTGTGAAGCCATTATGCCTCTGAGTAGCTAGCCTCCTGGGACATGTACAGGGAAGAGTATTCTCTAGGTGCTGTACAGATAACTGGTCATTGCTAACCACAAGCAGAAAAACAGAGTTCTATCCTGAGAGATGTGGGGATTTTCTGTTTTGTATCCAGGTCGTCAGATATAGCTCATTAGGAGAAGGCTGTACCCAGAAGACTGGAGGTCTTGTTAAAACCACAGCTCTGGCTAGTGAGAACTTGGTCCCACACAGATTGAAGTCTGCGGTATCCAATTCTACACAAATAATGTGTCAGATGTTGGACAGAGGTGGGTGAGTAAGTTCTGATAATGCTGATAGAAGGGCCTCCAAAGAGTAATTGAACTCCAGCAAGTCAACTAGCGACTCAATAGACAGAAACCCCAGTACATAGTGGAGGGTCAACTTGAAAATAACTCATATTCTTCAATAAAAATCAGACACCAGCATCCACAGTGATAAGAAAACAAAGCAGTTTCAACAATGCAGGCTCATGTGTGCAGTCAGGAGTACATGAAAAGAGAATGGTATATTGCATACATGGGGAAATATCTATGGATGCAGGTCAGCTGGCATAAGTAGTGTCTTTTTCTTCACATACATTTCCACTTGTCTTTTTAGATGAGGCCATATGGCCAGTTAGTCATGGCAGCAGAATAAAGTAATTTCATGGCCAAAATAGAGGGTTAAGTGATGTTAGTGACAAATTAACAGTTATTTTAACTACATCAAATCATTTTACAACTTTAACTAAAGTGTAAAACTCTCTGGAGCTAATGGTTTAGAAAATAAAAATCATATAATAGGAAATACGGTCTAAAGTTTAAAAATAATCATTGACTTGAAAATAGCATTGCAAGGAAATTTGGGATTTAAAGTCACAAGAAACCACAACAATACAAAGACAAACTTGAACATGAACTTTAATTTCTTTGCTTGCTTTTCCCAAATGCATTTTTTTGTTTATTTCATTCTTTATTTAGTTGTTGCTGGGTGTTGGGTTTGTCCATGTTGCTTTTATTATTTTTGTAGGTTCCTTATAACATAGAAAGTTTTGACACCAGTTGTTTTTTTTAGAAATTGAAGTACCCTGCTCCAAGTTCTATAAAGATCTCTTCTAAACATCTTCCCTGATCTCTCAGCACTTTCCTCCAAATATGACTCCATCTTTTTTTTAATAAGACCAATTTAGAACTCCATTTACACTTTTGTGTGCTTTTTCAAACTCTTCATATCTTTCCTGAGGCAGTTCAATTCCTCTGTGTTATTTTTGAGTCCTGATATTCTGGCTTCTACTTGATCCACTCTATGTCAAAGACTTTCCTCTGAGTTTTCTAACTTATTTATTGAGGTTTTTCAATTCCATCTTCATTTCACTGTGAGTTCTCTTCAGTATTTCCATTTACTGAATGAATTTAGTTTTCAAATCATTATTCCATTCAATGTTTATTTTTGTTTTCTTATACATAAATCAGATATTCACTGCTTTTTTCTATGTTCATTGAGATGTTTGTGTCTTCTTTAAATGATTTGAATTTTTGATGATGTTTATCATTGCTGTTTTAAACTCTATGTACTGGTATCCATACAGGTAATACTTGTTGGAGACGATTTCTAAAGGACTGACAGATTTAGAAGGAGAAATAATATCATACTCTTTCATATTTTTTGTGTTTTGTGATATGACATGTACATGTGACCTTCTTTAGTTGTACATCTGATGTGAGATTCTAAGCTGACTTTGTTAACTGAACAGTATCTTACTGTATAGTACAAGACAGTCTCAAACTTATGATCCTTCTATATAAATCTCCCAAGTGTTGAGGTTTGTATACTACCAGATCCCTAATCCCTCTGCAGTTTTTATCTGACTTTGGACATTGCCTAGTTTCATTTTTTTCTGAAATAGTAAATGAGTTATCTCTGTTCTTTAACTTTACAAAATTCTTTCTGTAGCTCTCTCATTAACACAACTAATATTGTCATGATAAATAACCTCTATTTTTTAAGCCTTGAAAATACCAGATGTTAGACACTTTAAGATACTAATAAGTGCACTCTGCAATTAGGAAGCTATTAGTACAATGGTTTTGTGTTGGTCTTTCTAGGAGCCTTAGACTGATGGAGACATGAAAATTAAAATCCAAGTAGGACAATTTTATAATAGCTCAGATTAACAATATTGCTCAGAAAATTCTATTAACAATAAAATGTAAAACAGACATGTATAAAAGTAGGGAAATACATCAATTGAGATATAGATAAAAATTAATATACAGAACATTTAAAAAACAGATTCAACATGCAATGGTAGTTAAACAAAACTAATATAAATGAAAGAAAATTAATTCAATATTTTCACAGTTTAGAAATTGGAAATGTACTACATATTAATAAAGATCAAAATGCATTACATAAGAAATGTATCATTACACAAAAACCTGGTGAATCATCTCCTAAACCAAGTTCAGTGATATATTGCATACTGCACGCACACACACACACACACACACACACACACACACACACACACACGGGATAGGTGGCAGAGAAAGAGAGTATATTGATTATATACTGTCCTAATTAGCTAGAGTGACCATCAATAAATAGTTGCTAAATTACAGTATATAAGTTCTTCCTTAAAGACTGAAGGAATAATGAACAAAGTATGTGTTTGCTCTAAGTTTGAAAGTCTTCTGCATGTTTTTTCTATAAATGCAAAGCAAATTTTTTCTGTTCCCTTTGTAGGTCTCATGTGCTATTTTATGGAATTGAAGATTGGGTTTTCCCCTTCTGCAAGAATCATACAACATACTATGAAAGAAACTAGGGTCTCTCAGGGGAAGCCAGAAAACTACAAGAAATGCATCTGTGATCAGTTCACACTAACATGCCTCATTCCAACAAGACAGAGTTCCACCCTTCCTCCTTCCTCTTGATAGGAATCCCAGGGATGGAAAATATGCACCTCTGGATTGGCTTGCCCTTCTTTGTAGCATATCTAATAGCTGTCCTGGGGAACATCATCATCTTATTTGTGATCCAAACTGAACGCAGCCTCCACCAGCCCATGTTCTACTTCCTGGCTATCTTGGCTTGTACTGATTTGGGTTTATCCACAGCCACCATCCCCAAGATGCTGGGCATTTTCTGGTTTAATCTCAGGGAGATTGTGTTTGGGGCCTGCATCGCACAAATGTATACCATCCACATATGCACTGGCCTGGAATCTGTGGTGCTGACAGTTATGGCCATAGATCGCTATGTTGCCATATGTAACCCACTGAGGTATAGCATGATCCTCACCAACAAGGTGATAGCTGTTTTGGGTGTAGTCATCATAGTCAGGACTTTGGTGTTTGTGACTCCATTTATATTTCTCATCTTGAGGCTGCCTTTCTGTGGTGTTCGGATTGTCCCCCATACCTACTGTGAACACATGGGTTTGGCAAAGCTAGCATGTGCCAGTAACAGGGTCAATGTCATTTATGGATTAGTTGCTTTCTCAGTGGGATATATTGACCTATCTGTGATTGGATTTTCCTACATCCGTATTCTCCAAGCAGTTTTCCACCTTCAGTCCTGGTATGCTCGGCTCAAGGCCCTTAACACATGTGGCTCCCACGTGTGTGTCATGTTGGCTTTTTACTTGCCAGCTCTCTTCTCTTTCATGACACACCGCTTTGGCCACAATATCCCTCATTACATACACATACTTCTAGCTAACCTTTATGTAGTTGTTCCCCCTGCTCTGAACCCTGTTATCTATGGAGTCAGGACAAAACAGATAAGGGAGAGAGTATTAAGAATGCTTAACCCTAAAATTTGCCTTCACAGTCTTCCATAACAGTTCAATAAGAAAACAATGAAATCTAGTCAGAAGTAAACAGCTGAAACATTTTATAAAATTTCTGCAGGACAGTAAGTGATCATAGCAACAATAAATTCTGGAAAAAATATTTGCTCGCCTCCCCTTACTGTGCCTCAAAAGTCAATTGCATTACATGACCCTTTGTGGTTCATAAGTAAGTACATACCATCATAAAGATTCCAAAATGTTATCTCTGCTCTAACCTATGGGATGTACAACAAAACCATTTTATTTAAGCCCATTACAGCATAAAATTTCTAGAAGGAGGATAGAGGGTTGGAAAAAGTTGGTGCCCTATAACTATCTTGAATGACATATTCCCGCATAGAGATTCTATCTATCCAGTCATATGTCAGAGCTAAAATTATACTGATTAAAATGGCATTGAGTATTATCAAAACAAAGAATAGTGGTAGTAAATGAACTAAATGTCATCAAATGCATACTTAATCTCAGGTTTAAGCCTTTTCTGGAAGTTTGATCTGAAAACTACAATAAAATCTTCAAAGGTATGTGTGTCTACTTGAAATCCTTGTTCCTGTGAATCTGAGGCAAAAGAATAGGGACACATGTAGCAATCTTAAACTGTACAAGGTGAGTTTGTTCCAGGCCAGTCTGTAGTACATAATGAAATTCTGACTCACAAAATCTGAGGAAGGGAAAGAAAGACAAGAAAGGAAGGAAAGAGGAATGGAAGGAAGGAAAGAAGGAAGGAAGGAAGGAGGAAAGGAAGGAAGAAAACTAAAAACACAAGCATTAGTATAGAAAGATCTTTAGAACTTCAATATTCTGTTCACACAATGTTTAAAAAATTAACTTGATACTGTGAACTGAAAAAAAGATGAATTTTTTTGCAAACTGTAGAACATTAAAAGATGGAGCGTCTTGCATACTTAACACAGTATGTCTGTTTTCCTTAGTGTATGTAGAATTATTCTTTTAATTATAGTCTCATTTATTCTTTGAGAATTTTATGCATATGTACAATGTACCTTGAACATACCCATACTTTACCCTTCCCCCCAACATATCTCCTTTCTAACTTCATGTTCTCTTTTTCAAAATATTATTAATCCACTGAGTCCAGTTAATGCTGTTCAACTGCACACATGGATGAGGAGTCATCTTCCAGGACATGAGCAATTTGTCAGTGATTTCACCAAAAAGAAAAGGGATTCTCCCTCCCCAGCAATCATGAGTTGACAATAACACTTCTGCTAGAGGTAGCACTTCAGTATCCTTTCCCACATCCTTGATGAAATTTTTAAATGCCTTAATCTTGGGTAAATTTTACACAATAGCTGCTTTGAGTTCATATTTGCAATTGCATTATCACACCCAGAAGAAATTTCACAGCAGTCTCCCCTGTCCTCCAGATCTTACACTCTTTCTGCTCCTTATTCTGTGATTCTCTGTGATATTTGGGGGCAAGGGAGAGCTTCAGGTTGACCTAAACAACCAACCCATCCTTAGTATTCATACTAACTTATTTTCAGCACTTTGAATAGTCATGGGTGCCTGTGAAATTAATCATTTCCCACTGTAATAAAGAGCAATTTAACAACACCATCAGCCCTGGTGATTATTGGTTTATGTGAAATAAACCAGACGAAGAAAAATAAATATTACCTGCTTTTATTACATGTACAACCTAGATTAATGTACAAGTAAACATATATGACACTAAAGTATTGTAGCTGGCTATAAGATGGGAGGGATAGAAAAGGGAATGGATGGAGAATAAGAGAGTGTAATTAATACATTTGTCAAAACCAAAACTGAGCACTAACTTCAGGGGCAATAGTGATTCCAATTTGGTAATCATAGGATATAAAGACCAAAGATGAACATTCAAGAATTTAAAACTTTCCTGTGTTGCTTATTTGCTAAATTCTTCAGGTCTAGTAAGGTTGCATTCTCCAGGGAAGAAAGGAGATCTGAATTCTGATATAAAATTTCCTTTCTAAGAAACAGTATAGAACTTGTTAGAAAGCATTATGTCCATCCAAAAGGCACTATGCCATAAAAAAAATAAAGGCATCAAGCCATCTCCATGGTACTAGTGGTATTAAAGCTAGGCTTACACCTAGAAATGTTGTGACGATGGCATATGAGAGTAGATCGTGAAGGGAAATTACAGAGAATCACAGGATTGAGAATTTCTACAAGGCAAGGTAGAAATGGTACCAACCCTAAGCTAGAGTCATATACAATTTGTGAAGTTTTCAAGGATCTGGACAAACTTGACATAGCATATCTTCATTCAGTGCACATAAGAAGATGAAGCCAAATGTAAATTTGGAGAAGAATTGCCTCTGCCCCACTTTTGTTCAGGTGGTCATCATAAAAAAAGAGATACCATAATAGAGGTGGCCATTATAGGTTTGAAGAAAAAACTTACTCTAGAGAAATGTCCAGAGACCTACAAGGATGACCCCAACTAACAATCTGAACAACAGTGGAGAGGCTACCTTAAATGCCCTTCCATGATAGTGAGATTCATGACTAACTTATATCCCATCCTAGAAACTTTATGCAATAGCTGTTGGAAACAGAGGCTAAACACTGAGCCAAACTCCTGGAATCCAGTTGTAGAGAGGGAGAAGTGACAAGTAAAGGGGTCAATACCAGGCTACAGAGACTCAAAGAGGCAGCTGACCTGAACAAGGGGGAGCTCATGGACCCCTAGACTGATAACTGGGAAACCAGCATTGGACCGAATCATACCCCATGAACATGGGTCTCAGAAAGCCTGGGCAGTCTAAGGGACCTCTTACAGTGGAACCAGGATGTATCCCTGGTGCACGAAAGGACTTTGGGAGCATATTTTCCATGGAGGGATACTCCCTTAGCCTAGAGGCAGGGGGAGGGCCTAGTCCCTACTCCAAATTACCTGACAGATTTTGATGATCCCTCCTGGAAGGTATCACCCTTCCTGTGCAGTGGGTGGGGAATGGGACAGGAGGGAAGTTGGGGGGGCATGAGAGAGAGGGAAGGAGAGGGAACTGGGATTGATATGTAAAATAAAAAATAACAATAAATTTTTAAAAAGCAATGTTACTAGTCTACATCTTACTTTCTTACTCATTTTCTAAAAGTATCAACTCCTCAACTCCTCTTTCTGTTCTTCAGATCTCACACACACACATGCCGTTTCTCCTTTCTACTCTCATTACAGTTTATTTTTCCTCTAATTTCAGTCATTACTCTTTCCATGTTCTCATTGTCTTCTGTCTTGAGAATACATATGCTTGTGTTCTCCTCATCAGTTATGTTGTCTCTACTCCATGCCATTCAGCCCAGAGCCATTCCTATAATGCTTGATCCTAATAAGCAAGCTCCCAGCAGGGAGGAAAATTATAGCACCATTTTCCACTGGATGACTTTCTTTTCTCTGAATCACCCATCACGTATCATCTTAAATCCCTCTCTTTTATCTAGTTCTTGCCAAACGCATTTGATGTTAGAATGAATACATTAAATTAAGAGAAATACCTATCACCGTCTTTATAGTCTAATTCTACACCAGAATGATTGTGATCAAGCCTCTGCGTCTGTGGTATCTATTCTACACACCAAGAGCAATGACCTTCGGATCACCCTGAATGGTCATCTGTGTGAAGGTTCTTTAAAGATGCCAGTGATGCACTGAGAAGGTTGTCTGCATGTTCATGGGAAGCAGATAGGCAGAGAAAGCTTATTGACACAGGGAAAGAAAGAAAGATGGCAATTGGAGGAAAGAATGAAAAGCAACATGAATACAGGTATTGGGAGAAAAAAAACATAAGGGGATTTTTTTTTCATACTCATCATAATGGAGTCCAAGTATCTCATGTGACCAACACACAGCTCTTAACTTGAAATACCAGTTCAAATGTCTTGGTGTGCACAAATAAGAACACCTCAACATCAATATCAATGGACATGTTAATGTGGAATGGGTAAAATTTCACAGGGTTCAACCCCTAAAAAGGAACAGTAGGAAACTAATGGCTTAGGGGAGAAAATTAGCCTCTACCAGGGATCAGGCTCCTTACTGACTTTCCCATACAGAGTGTTCAAAAATCACAATTAGAAGGCAGAGACTATAGCCTCTGGTTAGCTTTGTCACTGTTTATGATGCAGCATAGAAATAAGATGAAATTCCAGCTGTAGGTTTGGAGATGTTGGTGCTCTATTAATAAAGATGTTCACTGGGGGCAGAAGGGGGTTGAGGAAAGCAGAGACTAAAAAGACACAAATACTGTCCTGGTTTCCCCTCTTAAGATGGCTTACAATGTGAGCTACATACTTTCCTTCCAATGGTTTCTAATGCACACTTCCTCAGAAAATACTAAAGAAATTAATGTATAATATTTCAATCTTCTCCTGAAAATAAGGACTATGAATTTTTCAAAGTCAAATATCAAAACCAAATAATACCTCATTAAGCCACAAGGAAAACTAGTTTCAATAGAAAATAAACAAATATTCATCCTAAGAAATGTGGATGAGTTCCTTTCTTTTTATCCTCTTGTTATCGTTGGTTATCCAACCTGGTGTTAACAGATTTACAAGTCATACCCAAAGTCTTTCTTTCAAGGCATCCCTGGGGCCAAGATTTGCATCTTTGACTTGGGATGAAATATTGCAAAACTTGATGAATTCCTACTTTATGGCCACATAATGTCAGATGAATATGAGCAACTCTCCTCCAAAGTCCTAGAAGCTGACTGTATTTGTACCCAAAAATACATAATAAAAAGTCATGGTGAGGACAGCTTTCATACTTGGGTGAGGCTCTACCTCATCTCCACCAATGGGATATTGTATTTTGCTGGGAATGACTTGCTCCAGACAAGTATGTATGTTGCCATTGCAAATCTCTGGGCCTAACATTCAGTCTTCACACGGGCCAGGTTATCATGTCTATCTTGGACCAAACTACAGAATACGAAACATGATTGAAATCCTGTGTAGAAACAAATTCAAGTTCCCTGGTTGCCAGAAGATATACATCTCAAAGACATGAGGCTTCACTATGGTTAATGTGGATGAATTTGAAAACATGGTAGGTGAGATACAGCTTATCCCAGATGCTATGAGATCAAATAAATACCTAATCGTGGTCTCGTGGCCAAATAACAAGCCCTGCATTCCTAAAGACATCCACTGTGCCTTCCTATACCCCACAAAATCATGTGCAATAATGGAGCTTACATCCAGTTTTCCAAAAAAGAAAGAATGGAAAGAAGGAGAGAGGGAGGGAGGGAGTGATAGAGGGAGGGTGGGAGGAAGGAAGGAAGGTAGGGAAGGTAGATGGAAGGAAGAAAAGATGAAGAGAAGGGAGGGAGGGAGAAAGGGAGGGAGGAGGGGAGAAAGGGAGAGAGGGAAGAAGGGAGAAAAATAAAGGAAAAGTGGATGGAAGGAAGGAAAGATGAAGACAAGGGAGGGAAGGAGGAAGGGAGGGACAGAGGAAAGAAGGAAGGAAGGGTGGATGATGGAAATAGTTTACAGGCCTTGTAAGAATGAACATACTATTAAAAGAACTTTGAAATTTATCTCATGTTTTAAAAACACTTTCTTTCAAACATTCAAACATGTATTGAACATCATTTTGTGACTGGCATATTACTAGAAAATGAAACTCTAAGATAAACCAATTTTCATCCCCTTGCTCAAGAGCACAGTCTAGCAGCTAAAGCATAAAGTTGAGAAATCAAGTATATTACAGTGCAATAAAAATTAGATTAAAACACACAAATAAGACATGTTTGAGGCCCTAAAGGCAAAGGGATATTGTTTCTCTAGAAAGTACCAGAAAACTGACTACAGAGAGTGAGATGATGGATAGATTAGAAAGTGCAAGTGAGTATATCAGAAAAATATATGACCATGGACCAGAGAATAGAAGCATGAGAGTATTTTGCTCATTTGTGGAACAGGAAGTATAATCCCCAAAGGCTCCGTTGACTTAGCTAATGAAACTCTACATTTGCAATCCCACAAGTACAAACTTTGAAGGTACTGTGACTCCTGCTTTCTCTCATAATGACACCTGACCCTTCTGCATATCCACTCAACCTTGGAACTCCACTGTTGTCTTCCATTTTGCTTTCTCTGTTACCTCTGTACAAGCCCAAGCCACATCATCATCTCTGTTTGAATGCTGCAATGACCTAGTGGGAGAGGGAGGAAGCTTTTTGCTTTAGCTCCTTTTTATCTGTAGTGTAGTCCAAGGTAGTCTGCAGAATAGTCATTTCAACCCATTTCAGGCCAGTTACATCTCTACTATGCATAGCTTCACAATTCACTCATAATAGAAAGAAAATGCTAGCAATGGCTGACAGGACCAAATACATTCTAACTTCAGTGACCCATCTGAGCCCCTCTTCGCACCACTGTCTAAACCACCTTGTTCGCCATTTAAAAAACAAATTCATTTCTTTTTCTTCAAGAACTTACCATTGATTGTTTCCTCTCATTCACAATTCTTTCCTTTTCCACTGGGTCTTCTTGGTCACAATATTTAGGATGATATACAACTGCTTTACTCCCATATATAAAATCATTCCTATCATAGTCCTTATTAAATTGTTCTACACAGCATTTATGACTAGTTAATGGCCATGGGTTAAAGTTTTATTTTTGATGAACAATATAATATGCTCATTGAATAAAACCAACAGACATCTCAGATGAGATAAGGAAATAATAGACGATACTGAATCCTAAATACCATGCTAGTTTGATGGTCATTCTTCCAGAACAACTACATCAAATTCTAAAGAACAATGAAATCAAAGCCTAATTTGCCCCCAGGTTTCAGGGTCAAGTCAAGAAGAAAGAAGAGACTAAAGTCTGCTGTTCAAACATGACAATCTATTTATATGGATTTTGTCAACTGATGAGTTTGAAGACAGCAGACATCAGGCAAGTAAAGGCAATATGTAATATGGATGACAAATGAAAGAAGCCCTAGAGATATTCGGGATGCCTTGAAGGTTTCTAGTCTGATCAGCAGAGAGTAATAATGGTTTCCAGGAGGAGCTCCTCAGTGGATTCTCTGAGTAGAAGAGGGTACTTAAAAGTTTAGAAAAAAATGAAAATTGCTGCATTTGATAGACCAGAGCTTTGGAAGAGAAAGGAGGTCAAGGTGAAAGAGTTGTGAAGCTCTGCAGAGACCATACCTCCAGTGGATGTATGTAGATAGGAAACTGCATGTGCTAAGGGAAGAGAGGGTGGTGCCTAAGGATTATGGAAAGAAGTACCCAGTTCTCATAGCCATAGATTGAAGACTGAAAGGAAAACATTACCCAGTGCACTTGGAGATATTCAAAATAGGTTTCTCTTAGTAATAAATCAAAATTAGTCATAAAGAATAGTCCTAGGTGTTTCCTAACTAATCTTAGGAACAAAACCAGGTCCTCCAAATTTAACCTCAAATAACCTATTCATAATACATAATGAATCTTAAGAAAACTTCTAAAAGTTAACATTTATAAGATCTGGTACCAAAAAAGCAAAGTCTCAAAACTGTCTGATGTGATAGCTAATAAAAATTGCAGATATAGAAATAATTATAAAATAGAACCCAAAATAGAATGTGGAAAGTAACTGGTTAGTTCAAATTAAAAATGATGTTAGAATAGATGATAAGAAGTTTAAGATAATTACTAGAACTTCATTCCATATATTCCAAAGAATTAAGGTATAGACAATATCTTGAAGATTTAAGCTTACCTTCCATAAATGAAAAGTATGGTCTGAAATGAGAAAATGCAATTTGGGGTATATTAAACATATACCTTTTACTTCATTAAATGGAAATCATTCCATTGAGTAATAAGCAGACAGCATTAAAATCTTCTCAGCTATTTGTTTTTACTATTTCTACTTGCACTTTTATGATTATAAATTCATGACAACAATTGAGATAGGGTAACTTTTATATTAAATTTTAGAAACTGTATCTATTGGATAGGTGTGGTCAGGAAGCTGACACAAACTAAGTTTGTGGACTCCATGGAAGGAACTAAGGGAACATGTGCAGCTAAGCCTGATCACAGTCGTGTGTGTGTGTGTGTGTGTGTGTGTGTGTAAACCCTGTACCCAGGAGAATACTTAGTCCTTGAAGGATAGACTGCCAATATAGGGCTAGATTACCAGGGACGAAACCTTTCAGGAAGAAAGAAAACAATTTTATTCTGCCTGTTTCTCCCAGAGGGATCTTTTGCAATAGAAAAACAATAAATTGAGATCACCATGGTTAAGATCACTGAGGTTCCAAATATACAACTACCCTGGCCTCTTTTGGAACTAGTCAGAACTCTAGCATCCATGGATCAAGAAACCATGCTTCCAGTTCTTGGTAAGTGACTCTGAGTAGAGGGTGCCAAAGGGTAACCACTGCAGGCAGAACATCAGAGACCTAACTCTTAAACCTGAACTTGTGTTCTCTTTTCCTGGGTCAGTACACCTGGAAGAGTAGAGACCATCTGTGTGTAGTTAGGGAGCAAATGTGAGGAACTGGCTTCTGATCTTTCTCAGCCTCCCTCACCCACCCGTCCTTTTTTTCATCAAGATTCTTAGTGGAGTACAAAAATGAAAAACCTAGACAGTACAGACATCCCATATAGCCCAAGTAGAATGATTGTGGTTTTCAGTTACAAATACAGAAATTCAGAGGTCTGGACACAGGATATATTTTTATTACCCTGGAACAGATTTGGGAAGCTGGTCTTCCATGGTCTGCATTACTACTGTAACCCAAACACAGAACTTATTCTCTAGCATATTCTACTTTAAAGACTGTTAATTATATGGTCCTTTAAACCTGCTGGTTTGCTCACAAGGGTGTCTGCATCTGTAGCCCAGGCTGATGTTAAACTGGGGATCCTTGCTACCTCAGCCTCCTGAGATCAGGGACTGTATTTGTGTGCCATTGTACCTGGCACTTCGTAAGTCTCTAAGGTCAGCAAACCAGGTACATACATTATCATACAAACACATTCACCTTATCAGTGACTGATAGCTCCTACACAGACTTAGGTGCAACTGGCTGATTTGAAAGATCCTGAAATATCACAACTTGCCAAGCTACAGTGCTCCTTGAGGTCACTCACAGTTTGGGGAAATGGGGTGAACATAAGAATCTTTGATTTCTATGACATTATTTACATTATTTTCTCCCACTTCTCCCCAGTGTGAGATTTAGCTCTCTCCAAATAATCTTTGCTCATTCTATGATGATATTGTGTTTATGATCTAACAAATAAAGCTTGCCTGAAGGTCAGAGTTCAAAGCTAGCCACACTAGCTAGCCAGAGAGGACAGGCAGTAGTGGCACACACCTTTAATCCTAGCGGCCACACTAGTTAGACTTAGAGACCATGTAGTGGTGTTACACACCTTTAATCCCAGCCCTGGGGAGACAGAGGTAGATGGATCTCAGTTAGGTCAAGGCCATCCTGAGTGAGCTTCACAAAATTGACCCAGTCTAAAAAAAAGAAACAGAGCACACACAAAGGTGATCTGAGCCTTAGGATCCCATGTCTTTAATCCCAGCACTAAAGGTGAATACAAGGTGGGAGGAGACAGGAGCTCAACACCATGTGAGGAGGAATATAGTTGGGAGCAGTCTGCATTTTGGGGAGAACTCTCCATTGGCCAGGCATTTTGCTTCCCTGATCTTCAGCTTTAACCTCAATATCTGTGCCACATAATTCTCGGAAGTCACCACTATGCCACCACCTCACTCTATATGCCCATCCTTACCATGGTTTACACTTTTGTTATCACCATAATCCCACAGGGTAAATAAACTTTTACTCTCTTACAAGTAAAGATTAAAAAAACAAAACAACAAAAACAAAAAACCTTCACAAGTAAACTCTTGTTTTCCATTTTGTGACCTTAGAGCCTAAAAGAATTCTAAGGGGAAAACCTAAATTACAACATACTTACAGCAGTATATATGGAGGGTGAAAATATGTCATTGGATCAATCAAGGTAGAAATGAGTATGAACAGCCATGGAAGGGTTAACAAGTAGACTCCACCATTGTCACACCACTGTAATCAACTGTTCTTTAGTCTGGAAGGTAGGACTCCTAAAACCATGGTGCTTTAAGAAATAGAGCAGGGACCAACTATTTTATAAGGTACATTATCAGCAAAATAAAAAAATATTTTTGAGACAAAAAATAGACTATTTTCATTGTAGAGTAGATAAAAGTATATAATTAAAGCAAAATAAATACAATTGAAAGGCTAGAGTGCTATGGAAACTAGAGATATTTATCTGAGTCCTTTTATGTGCAAGCTTTAGTTTCAATATAGTATTAAATTTGAAAGATAGTTTATATGAGTATTAAAAAGAAATTGAGGAGAAAATATATTGTTTAAAACACACAGTTTTACCTGTATGTGTAAATAATATCCTATGTATTTTTCTCATTTTAGTTTCTATAAAGATATAACAACATTTTTGAAAATAAAATCAAATGTATAGATAAATCCTCTTACCTTAGTCCTCTGCATAGGTAAATTGACAGTAGTATCCAAGTGACAAGGCAGCGGACATAAGCAGATAAATTCAGTTGGTCTGGGTAACATGCTACAATTGTGTCTAACTAAAGCAACTTGCTATACATTCATCTACCTATAATTAGAACCTAATTATTTAAATCCTAATTTTGCAGCTCACTAGAACAAAGCAATAGGACTGTACAACAAAATATGACAGCATACAACAACGACACCATCTCTACTGGAGTTTCAGACTTCCTCCTAAATTGTTTCATCAGGTCTCCCAGCTGGCAGCTCTGGCTCTCCCTGCCACTCAGCCTTCTCTTCCTCCTAGCTATGGGGGCTAATACTATTCTTCTGGTTACCATACGGATGGAGGCCTCTCTGCATGAGCCCGTGTACTACTTACTGAGCCTCCTGTCCATGCTGGACATCCTACTCTGCCTCACAGTCATCCCCAAGGTACTAGCCATCTTCTGGTTTGACCTCAAGTCCATTAGCTTTCCTGCCTGTTTCCTCCAGATGTATATTATGAACAGCTTTCTTGCTATGGAATCTTGCACATTTATGATCATGGCCTTTGATCGCTATATAGCCATCTGTCATCCACTGAGATATCCATCTATCATCACTGACCAATTTGTGGTCAAGGCCGCCATATTTATTTTGGTCAGGAATGCCCTTATTCCTTTGCCCATCCCCATTCTCTCAGCACGACTCCATTACTGTTGGAAAAACGTCATTGAGAACTGTATCTGTGCCAACATGTCTGTCTCTAGACTCTCTTGTGATGATGTCACTCTCAATCGCCTTTACCAGTTTGCTGGAGGTTGGACACTGCTGGGCTCTGACCTCATCCTCATCTTCCTCTCCTATACCTTCATACTAAGAGCTGTGCTGAGACTCAATGCAGAAGGTGCCATAGCCAAAGCCCTAAGCACATGTGGTTCCCACTTCATCCTTATCCTATTCTTTAGCACCATTCTTTTGGTCTTTATCCTCACACATGTAGCTAAGAGGAAAGTGTCTCCCGATGTGCCAGTTTTGCTCAATGTCCTCCACCATGTCATCCCTGCAGCCCTTAATCCCATTGTTTATGGGGTGAGAACCCAGGAGATCAAGCAAGGAATCAAGAGACTCTTGAAGAAGGGGTGGTAAACAGGCCAACTGCAATTCTGCTTTCCTAGCGCAGGATGATTTACTATGTTGACAGAAAACTGGCTGAAACACTAACTAGGGAAATTACAATGAGGAAAGCTGTGCTAACATATTATATATGATCTATTAAAGCTGCCTGAGGATTCAGAAAAGCAAAGTCAGCCAGGGGTCATAGAAGCTAGGCACACACCTTTAATCCCAGCAACCATAAATAGGGAGGTGGTAGTACACACCTTTAATGCTAGGACTCAGGATTAGGAGGTAGACAGGTATCTATAAATTCAAGGCCACTCAGGGATATATGAGATTGAATCAGTTTAAAAGAGTAACAGATCACATGCCTTTAATCCCAGCAGCAGAGTGGTATAAAACATAGAAGCAGGGACTTCAGTTTTCAGTAGGAGGCATTCATTCTCCAGCCATGCCTCACTGAAACATTCCTCACTGAAGATGGAAGCATTCAGTCTACAGCCTCTCTGATAAGAACACGTGGGTGATCCCTTTCAGCCTGTGGTAGAGTGAGAGCTAGTGGCTGGCTGCTTTGCTTTTCTGACCTTCAGCTTGAAGTTTGAACTCCAATATCAGTCACTGGGTCTTTAATTAATCACGTTACAGAAACTAAGTCTAAACAATGTTCTTGTCTATACTATTCCTTTGGAAAACTCAATGCTCCTTCCACAAAAAGTCCATATCTCAACCAGGTATAGTGGTGTCTGCATTTAACCCCAGCACTTCAGAGGCAGAAGAAGGTGGGGGGGGGGTCTTTTTGAATGTTAGGTCAGCCTAATCTACATAGTGAGTTCCAAGACAGACAAAGGTACACAGTGAAACCCTTTCTCAAAAAAATTAAAATCAAACAAACAAAATACCCCATATCTCGTGACTTTTTAATTTTTCCAATATTTATTATTCTATTTTGTCTAAAATAGGAGAGTCCAAAAGGGTGAATGCTGTACCAGAAAAATAAATTCCAGCTACTTCTACACTGGTTTCTCTGCACATGTATTTTATTGTGACTGTAGATATTTGTGGCATCAATAGAACCTCATTAGCATAGATAATATTAACCCAATTATACAATGAGTTAAGAACAAAGCACAACATTTTAAGGGCCAGCTCTTAATGATGGAATGTGACTGGAGCCCAGAAGCAAGATTGTGTCCATACAGCTGCCATCTTTCTCCCATCTTCCTCTATGCTTGCATGCCAAGCTTCTTTGTTATTAGCCAATGCTCTCAAAAGTTAGAGCTCCTTGAAGAACCTGCATATAGAGCACTCTGTCTTATCGGGTTTAGGACAAGGAGCCATCAAATCCAGTTTCTTCTTAGTTTCTCAACACTGTTGCTGTCTTTGGAACTTCATCTCTTAGATTCACAGGTACCTGAGTTCTGTGGGCAGGGTTCTGTTTATGTGTATAACTATATTGAAAGACACACTATAATGACTCTTATATATACTACAGTCCATTACTAGTTGGACAGAAATTTTCCAACCAGCTTTTATTTTTATTTGGAAGTCTTATTAGAGATTAGGAGTACAAAGATGTATGGAAATTCTCAATTATTGAGACACCAAGATGACAGGCAAATATAAAACCAATCAAGATTCCAGTTATATTGGAGGATTATTTACCTGGATCCAAGGGATCTTAAGAGGTTGCTTTTCTTTCCTCCTACATACAAAAAATTAGAAGAAGTGAGTTACTCACACATACAAGTAATAACTTGAAAAAGGAAAAATGTCTAAGATGACTGAGCTTTAAGCTCTTCATTCTAGGCTTTGCCCAACTATTAATGACATGTGTGGCTTGGAAGTAATAATGAGTGTCAGCTTCACGATCTTTGTTTGATGAAAGAGGCAGTAAGTTGGATATTCCAAAATGCATTTGTAATCCAGGTGGCAGTGGTAAATGCCTTTAATCTCAGCACTTTGGAGGAATAGGCAGGTGAATCTCTAAGCGTTCAAGGCTAGTATGATCTGCAGAACTAGTTCAAGGACAACCAGGGCTACAGGGAGTAACCCTGTGTCAAAAAATAATAATAAAACAAATGAATGAATGAATTTATTTGCAGTCCCAAGAGTCTACAAAATGATTGACCTTCATGAAGCAGGCATCATTCACACAAAAGAGTCTCCTCTACTTTTCCCTTTAAGCACAGGTGTGGGCATTTCCTATGGTATTTCCTCAATGACAACTGAAAGAGGAAATGTGAAGACTTCCAAACACTCAAAGATCAAATTTGAGTGTACTTAAGGAGTGTTTGTATATCCACATCATTTATGGACCCACTTGCATCCAACTACTGAAATTAAAACTATTAGTAAGATCTGTCAGGGAATCGTTCACAGCAGGAAACAGAAATGAGCAGCATTAGGAGAATCAACAAATTTGACATGTAAACACACAGAAGCAATTCAAGAAACTAGAAAGTGCTTAAACTATTGGAATTATGTGTGTGCATTATATAATATATGTAACATTGATTTAAGAAGTCCCTCTAATATAGATGAGGCCAAAGAGACTTATAAGTAATTTCAGAATGCAAAACCTTCAGGGCTTGGGTGCAAGAGAAAACAGGAACCAAACTGAATCCAGTCAGCTCATCTCCCACAGTTTATTCATTTTATATTGTGACTAACTTATACTGTCACCTAGAACTGAGCTTCCCTATTCAGGAAGGAGCCTGACAAGTCTCATTTCAATATAATTACTTAACAATTGAAAGCTACTGAAGGTTTTAAGGGACTTGGAAACACATGAGATGACATTTTAGAATGTAATGCCTAGGATGTGGGTGCAGCTCACTGATAGAGCACTTGCCTCAATGTACAAAATCCGGGGTTCAATCCCCAGCCCCACACCAATTTTGTCAACTAAACATTTTCTTAAGATAGTCCACTCCCAATTTTTTCTTTCTGATTGGATTCCATGAGCTATGAAAGAAAGATATGAAGTTGGGAGCAGGATGACAGGGAGGAGAGTCCTGAGTCAGAAGGAATAGGGTGATATAATTAAAACACATCCCATGCATGTAAAAATTTGGATGAAATCAAAGAGGCAGTCAAATTAAATAAGCTATGTATTATGTACATGTTTTTACCCATATGTGACTGCTGAAGATCACCAGGTATGTCTGTTGATAAACATTTAAATGTCATTTATGCATCTCGTTTTCTTATATTCACATTGTGTCAGTAAAGATTTGGGAGAGGTAAGACTCCATATAGCATGATGAACTTCAAGGATAAAAATCCATACTTACTCTACAGCATTTAAATGTTTTATGCAAAGCAAATATTTCAGATTAATTCTTATCTTACTTATTTCAACCTCCTAAGCAGGTTCCATATTCCCTGCTTGATCTCCCTGGTTCTTACTCCATATACAATGGGGTTCAGAGCTGGGGGGATGAGGTGATGCAGGATGTTGAGCAGGATGGGGACATCTGGGGGAATCCTCTCCCTGACCAGGTTAGTGATGACCAGCACCAGCAAGACTGTGCTGAAGAAGAGGATGAGAATGAAGTGGGAGCCGCATGTTCCTAAAGCTTTGGCCACAGCTTTCTCGGCTTTGATACTGAGCACAGCTTTCAGAATGAAAGAATAAGAAAGAATAATGAGGATGAGATCAGAACCCAGCAGGGTCCAACCTATGACAAACTGGTAGAGTTGATTAAAGGTGATGTCATCACAAGAGAGTTTGGATACAGACATATTAGTGCAGATGCAGTTCTTGATAATTCTTGCGCAGTATCTCAGTTGGGAAGAAAGTATGGGGATAGGCATAGTAATAATACCATTTCGGGTTGCCACAAAGATGGCAGCCCGAGCCACAAACTGGTCAGTGATGATGGATGGGTACTGCAGAGGCTTGCAGATGGCCACATAACGATCATAGGCCATGACCATGAAGGTACAGGACTCCATCGTCAGGAAACTGTTCATGACAAACATCTGGAGGAAGCAGCCAGAGAAGCTGATGGATTTGCTGTCAAACCAGAAAATGGCCAGGACCTTAGGTATGACAGTGAGGCAGAGCACAATATCCAGCATGGAGAGGAGGCTGAGCAGGTAGTACATGGGCTCATGCAGAGAGGCCTCCATCCAGATAGTGATGAGAAGGGTGGCATTGGCCCCCATGGCCAGGAGAAACAGGAGGCTGAGGGGCAGGGAGAGCCAATGCTGCCAGGTCTGGTAGTTAGGGAAGCAAATGAGAAGGAATTCAGAGACTGGAATAGAGGAAGTATTTTTTTGTGCTTCCATATGTTGCCTTCTGATCATGACGGACACCAGAAAATCTTGGGGCTAGAACACAAGTAAATCAATCACACAATATGAATACCCACAAGCATTTGGTTTGTTTCCCAAATAATCATTAAAAAGTAGCGTGAGGATCAATTAGTTGGTTCATGAGTTAAAGGCACTTGCTAATAATCCTAATAACATGAGTTCAATCCCTAGACCTACGTGGAAGGAAAAGAGAACTGACTCCCACAGGTTATCCTTTGTCTTCCACATATGTGTCATACATTCATGGACACCTCTCATTGCCATACATTTAATAAGTAAATAATTTTAAAATCATAAGAATTAACCTGGCATTGTCCTAAATATCCTCTAAGAATTGACAGAAAAGGTGTATTTCCTACTTTTATTTGGATAATTCCTGTTTATCCTGCCTTTCATCTATTTATACCCAAGTTGATTAATAAATTATATTACCATCCTTCTTAAAATGGAATATCATTGTTGTTTAATTTCACAGAGGAAAAATCAAATGTGTAGGTAATTAAAATTACTTTTCTTAATCACAGTATTGAAAACATAATTCCTATAACTCTTACTATTATGTTTTCCTGTCATTGAAATAAAACACTCAGGCCTCAAAGCTAATCAGCCATGAAGTCTTCACTAGACTGTCTTTTCCTTCTTCCAAGAGAAGATATCATAGGCAAACCAGAAGCCAGACTCAAGTGAATCACTATACTGTATCTGGTGAGTTCACTGGAGATATAGCCTTCATTTAGACAGGGAAATGACCTCGATGACATAAAATACAGACCCTGTGTTAAGATATAATGAAAACATCCCCTGATATCCTAGACAGTGGGTGAATTGGGAACAAGAGATTTGAGGAGCTGACAAATTTTTAGATACTATCCACTGACTCTTATGATATCTCCATGAGTCATTAAGTAGCTCCCGTTACTGGCTTGGTAAGTAATGACTAAGTTATGAAACACTTACTGAGCCAAAGTTACACTTGGTTTCAACACCACACCAGGGCTGTTCTCTGAGCTTTGGTTGAAATGCCCCAGTGACACTGTTTTGAATGCTCTGAGAAAGCCCACAGTAACTCAGTCATGATAATGGTCCTACTGAAGACTGAGGTCGCTTATGACCAGCTTCTCCCTTGCCTGAGAGAACAGGAGTGGCTTTCTAGAAGGCATGAAGTAAGTGTGAGTAGCCAAAGGCATTTTAGAAGTAGAAAGAAACTAATTAATTTGTCTGTTTGCCCACTGCCTTATCACCCTACACGGTCTTCCTAGCACAAAAAGTCTAGGCTGAAGACATAATGCAAACCATGTCTGCATCCAATGGATATTGAGTACAGTATGAGACAGAACTGCTTGGCACTTCCCCCTTTCACTTTGACTACTATGTGAAGGTAATCTTCATGTTAATTTATTGGCATCTCTTACTTTTAGGTGGTATATGGGAATTTATTTTATTTGGTTTCATTTCTGGGTCCATTCAAAATTGCAGTTTTACTTTCTTTTATAAATAGCTACTCTTTAGGAATTTATTTATGAATTGGTCTTCTTTGCTTCAGAATGGAAACCCATGAATGACAGGTTAATCAGCACATGCACTGTCCCAGCACAGGTGTCTTCCAAAGATTATCTCTCTATCAAACAGTTACTCAGTTACCTCCATCCATCTCACATCCTTCACACATCCCTTCAAGCAGGGAGTCTATATCTACTTTTTATTAAGAAACACAGCTACTATTTACTGTGAAATGCCAAATATTTTCAGATATCAGCTTAGAGGTGGTGGTACACACCTTTAATCATTGGGAGGCAAAGGAAGGCAGATCTCTGTGAGTTCTAGGCCAGGTTGGTCTACAGAATGAGTTTCAGGACAGCCAGGTCTACACAGAAAAACCCTTTTAGATATCATTAAATACAGCACTAGGCACATCATTTTTGTATAAGAAATATTTGAAAACTGGTATCAATTAATGTTAATAAAGAAAGGTAAAACAAAAAAGATAAAAATGCAAAAATTGAGTTAGGAAAAAATGCAACTTCACATAGAAGTCCAAATAAAACCATATTTATCCTCTCCTAGAAATTAGACTACACAAACTTACCTGGACTAGATGTCAGTCAGCTTAATAAAAGTCCTCATGTAAAGTCATCTTCATCATTTCCAATTGGCTGTGGAACTCTGTCCTAGAACATTAAAACAAGAATAAAAAATTATATTCATATCCTGTCTAGGATGTTCAAAGGAATATGGTGTCTTGAGCAATGGAAGAGATAATCTGATACAGGTCAAGAGGCAAAGAAGCTCTAACATGTAAGGTGGGATGGGGACCCAGAATGGTAACCACAGGAACCAGGATAACTGACCCTCAGTCATCTAACACCTATACAGCAAACTTTTGTGTGGAGGCTGAATTGTAGTTGCTAACATAAATTTACTGAGACTCTCCTGGTTTCTGGCTCATATAGGTAATGATAAAAGTATAGATATAATTCAAGAATCTTTAGCATGAAAATATCTGTCTTCTAAATGTGCAGTGTACAACTCACACTGAAAAATGGACGACCCAGCTTGGGTGTTCCTGGCTTTAAGAATTTGACACATTCTAAATTGCTTGCAGCAACACTTCTTGAAGGAATTCTTCCTGAAGGAATTCATCCTGCCTGTATTAGACATACATGTGAACACATACATCACCATCTCCTTCTCAAATATTCCTGGTTCTAAGCCAAGATCAGCAGCTTCCAGAAGCTACACCACAATTGTTATTTATGAGTTGATTGCACTATTTAGACCAGTCTCTCAGAGATTCTGAAAGGGAATTTTCATGTCCTAAGCTCAACCCCATCCCTTCTCTCCTCCCTGCCCACTGGGGCTAAAGCCACTTTAGGTATCTGAACTGGGAGCATGTGGCTTATTCCTTATGGAGTTGGATGAAAATACACAGAAGACAAACACAATATAGAAGCAACACTGAGGGAAAAAAGGAAATTAAGTAAAATAAAAATGACATAGGGCATTGTAGAAAGAGATTATATACATACAATTGAAAGCAAATATTTTTTACTAAGAACTCAAGACATGCTTTAGCAGTGGTGTAAAGCAGGCATTTCTTGACATTTTATGGGGTTGCATAACAGTGAGTGATTTTAAAATATATACAACTGAAACTGAAGAGGAGGTTCAGTGGGCAAGTTGACTGTTTGCTATAAAAGAACCAGAGCCTGAGTTCAAATCTCCAACATCCATGTAAAAGCCAAGTGTGGAGGTGTACATCTGTAATCCCAGCTCTAGCAGGACATAGACAGACACATACTAGAGGCTTTCTGCTCAGTTGGTAGAGCCAAATTGGTGGGCTCTGGGTGTAGTTAGAGACCATGTCCCAAAACTTAAGGTAAAGAACAACAGAGGAAGACAATTTTTTCTTGTATTTAAAAGAAGTAGTAGAAGCCCTTTCTTCATGCTGGCACCATCAGCCTACCCCCCAGGTATTTCCACTTTCAGTCAAGTCTTCTGATTACTCACTTGTATCACGAAGGTATTCCTGTATCACCTACACCTGGAAGGTCTTCCCATTATGTACCTAACACACCTTAACTTTAAACTATACCACTTTAATTGTTAATGTTACACTTTACCTTATACACACACATACATATACATATACATATACATATACATATACATATACATATACATATACATATACATATACATATACATATACATATACATATCCCCAGGGATGTTGAACCATATGAATTCCTTTTATAACACTTAGAAGAATACCTGGAATGGTAGATAAAACAGATGTCCATCAGTTTATGATGATGTAGACAGCCAACAAACCCATAGTAAATTAAAGACATTGTAAGTCACAAATGTACTTCATACACCTACTCTATTGAACATACTAGCATACTAGTAGAGTGTACTGTGGATATCAGTTTTTTTGTTTCCATGAGTGTTCAGCTACCTGGAAACCACAGTTCAGTGACACTGTCCAGCACTTACAAGAGATGCTGTCACATGCATTAACTTTGAGAAAATCAAAATTCAAAACTATGTGATTTGACAAGAATGCTTAAAACTATGTGTATTTATGAGATGACTGAATAGAGGTGGTCTCCCAGCAAGCATGAATAAAATAGCTGTTGACCAGAGGAAGGAAAGGTTAATGAGCAGAAGCATTGTTCTCGGAGAACTGCTAACGCTGGGCATGATGATGGAATTGATGTCCATGAAGATCGACAGTCTGAGGCTTTCAACATTTATTTAAGTGTGACTTCTTCAGAAACAGGCTCTGTAGTGCAAACTCAGAGTTCATTGTTAAGTAGATAGGAGAGCAACAAATGTCAGGCATAAGGGAGGCATGGGGGACAGAGGAAGTTATACTGTGTCCCAATTTTCTCAGGTGCCTTGGCTAACCCAGTAGGACTGCTTGAGCTAGGATGACTGATCTTTGTTGTTGTTGTTGTTGTTGTTTAAACCACAGGAGAATGGCTGTGATAAGAGTTCAATTAAATGCAAAGAGCGTTTAACTAGGGCCTAAGACCAGTTTGTATGATTGAGCATTCATTTCTCAATGCAGTCCCCAGGGTGTTCAGGCTAAGGAGTCAGGGTCAGCACAGCACAGAGCCTAGTCGCACAGTTGAGTGGGTGCAGCCATTAACCTTGCCTCGCTGCCCACCTACTCATCACTCTGGGAAGTTCACTCACCCCAGGACTCTCCTGCCAGTCTGAAGGCTAACTTAGGCTTTGACCAGATGTGTCTGTGAGTCCTCTGAGACCTGTCAATGATATTAACACCCTCTTCCAGGCACTGTTCACAGTCATTGTCCCTCCTTTGAGGGAACATCAAGAAGGGACTTCCACAACTTTCCCAAACAGTGGCAAGATGAAGCACAGAACATGAGCTGTAGAAAATGAGGTCAGATTGGGAAATTGGTGTTCAGGGAAACCTATTGACTATATTTTTTTTACAGCCTTATGGCAAATTCTTTCTCAGCTTGCTTAATGGGGCTACAAATGTGCAAATTTTCCACATATGGGTAATTTGTGTATGAGCTTCTATGCATGTGTGTATGTGTGTGTGTGTATGTGTGTGTGTGTGTGTGTGTGTGTGTACACATGGTTTTATTGGTGTGTGCACCCTTGTCAATGGATGAATATACTCGAGGAAGCCAGAGGAAGATGGGAGGTGCCTTTCTCAGTCTCTCTCTACCTCATGGTTTTGGAGAATGGATTTCACAATGACCCTGAGCTCACAGACTCAGTCTGTCCAGGGAGATGGAGCATCTGCCCCACAATACTTTGGCTTTTAACGGACAGAGCTTTGTCTCCAGCCCAGCACCTCTGAGTGGTTTTGGATTTGTTTCTCCTGAGTCAGAATGGTTATATTTTTCAGGCCTGGCCTAGGCACTGTCAGGGAGAATTAGGCACATAGACACAGAGATCACAGAGGACATGTTGCTGCAAACTCACTGTTACTGCACAGACAACTACTGACCCCTTCAGGGTCAGCTGGAGACACTCAAGGCATTCCACAGGGTCTCATTTTCTCCTCCTTATAGCACACTAGCCCAGGAGGATGCAGGAACTTTCTCTGAGTCTTCCCAGAGCTACTAATTGCTACTTTGGAAACATTAGCTCCACAGGCCCTGAGTGGTGTGTTTAATTTTCTCTTCGGCATTGAGAAATTGCTATGCAGCCCTTCTGAGCACAAAGTCTCCCTCATCATCACTCCAAAGTCTGAGCAGCGTCACCATAGAGGCTGCACTGGTGCCTGGAAGACCTGGACTCGAGCTGGCGGCTGGGTGGGTAGTATCTCTGGGGTGGGGTGGAAACTCTGGGGTGAGGAGGTGAAAAGTCTAAGGTGGAATGTGGAAGCTCTGGGCATGGATGGGTGAAGTTCCTCCTGCTGAGGGGAAAAGCTTAGTAGAACCTTCCCAAGTCTGGCAACTTTCCTCTTTCCCAAGTTCTCTGTTGCTGAGTCTCCCTCAGCTGACACTAAGTTTCAACATACATGTCCTTGAGGACAATCCAGAGACAAGGAAGACAGTCTCTTGCCTGTCACATTAGGTTCTCTCAGATACCTTAGTGGGAGCTGTGCCTCTGAGTGCTTGGTTCTGTTCTCCTCTTCCTCTATCAGGGCACTAGAATCTACCCACTATTTCTACGTCTCTGGCTCTGTTCTTGTCTTTCTCTTGCACACAGTCCAGGTCACTGTATTAAAGATTAAAGAAAGAGGATTATGTCATAGCCCAGAGAGGAGACTTCCTGCTCACTAGAAGTAGTCAAGACAGCATTGACTTCTAATCACCTTTATTTTCTAGATGCATGTAGAACTCTGTCCTTGTCTCTCACAGGTGAGATTCAGCAGAGCCCACATTTCCATGAAGCAGCCAGAGTGTCTTGTAGGGTAGAGAACATCAAGGCTCAATGATCATCTTTCAGTAGACATTTTTATTTATTATGAACTTATCCCTGAAGTCCAGCCTCTGCTTCATCAAGTACCCCAATTTCAGGTCTTTAAGACATTGCATAATTACTTACTTGTAATATCAACATTTGGGTATGTGTTTCCTTAGCCAGACATATGCAGGACAAATTGGATTCAAGACATGCTGCATCTTGCTCTGATAAGTCTCCCGTGTAAGGGCTAAAAAATCTGCTCCAGCCACTACCCAGGATCCAAAGGGGAAATGCTTCTCAGGAATGAAGAAACAAGTAAAAGATTTCTTTTTTTTTATTTTATTTTATTTAATTTTATATAACATAGTCCATTTAAATGAAAACAAACATTTACACAATATTTGGGAATTTGGGCGTCGTTCTTTCCAAACTACTTCCTGCTGGTAAGGGGCGCTATCTTGGGGGATTCGAAGAAGATTCAGATATCCTGGCTGTAGTCTGTAGGGCTGTTTTGTCCAGCTGTTTTGAATGTAGGATCAGCTTGTACTGGCTTGATCAAACCACATTAGTCTGGAAGGAATCCACATCTTTTCATTTTCTGTGGAAACAAAAATAGAAATCCTTTTCCCCAGTAACTTGTCCTTCAACTTAAATTTTGGAGTCAAAGCAATTTTTTTAGTTTAATATATTATTTTACATGTCGATTCCAGTTCCCTCTCCCTCCCTCCCTCCCCCAGCCCTCCCTCCCTCCCTCCTTCCCTCCCTTTTACCCTCTCTGCCCTCTCACATGCACTCTAAACACCCTCCCCTCCCATCCCCCCACCCCAATTCCATATGTAGGGGAATGCCATCCAGTTGGGGTCATGTAGATCTGACAGGTCCTGTGAAGTAGGGACTAGGGCTTCTCTCCTGTCTCTAGATTAAGGCAGTTATCCCTCCATGGGGGATATGTTCGCAAAGTCCTTTTGTGCACCAGGGATACATCCTGGCTCCACTGTCTGAGGTCTCTTAGACTGCTCAGTCCTTCTGGCTGACCCATAATCAGGGGGGGGGGGCTGAATCAGTCCCATGCTGGCTTTCCAGCTATCAGTCTAGTGGCCGTTAGCTCCTCCTTGTTCAGGTAAGCTGTCTCTATGTGCTTCTGCCGCATGGTCTTGTCCTCTCCATCTGCTTCTGGGTTGTAGTTCGACTCATATACCCAAAGGATTCACATCCATGCAACAAAGACATCTGTTCAACCATGTTCATAGCAGCACTATTTGTAATAGCAAGAACCTGGAAGCAACCTAGATGCCCCTCAATTGAAGAATGGTTAATGAAGATGTGGCACATCTACACAATGGAATACTACTCTGCAGAAAAAAATAATGGTATCTTGAAATTCGCAGGCAAATGGATGGCACTTGAAGAAACCATCCTGAATGAGGTAACCCAGTGACAAAAAGAGGAACACAGTATGTACTCACTCATATATGGATTTTAGACCTAGAGCAAAGGATCACCAGCCTATAATTCACATCACCAGACGAACTAGGATACAAGGTGTATTCTAAGAGATTCATATAAAGTCCCTCACAGAACTGGGAAGGGACAAGTCCCCCAGAGCTCAGGTGAAGTGGGGGAGGATAGCAAATGGAGAGAGAAGTAGGAGAAAATGAGGGGGAGGAAAGGAAAACATGTGCGACCAGGAAGATTGAGCCTGGTTAGGAATAGAAGATAGGAAAGAGAGAGAGAGACAGAGAGAGAGAGAACATAAAAGAGGGAGCCAATATTGGTTTGAAGATAAAATTGAACACAAAGAAAGGTCTAGAGAACTATAAGACTGCTCCCAACTAACAATCTCAGCTTCTGTGGAAAGGCTATCATAAATGCCCTTTCCGGAGAGTGAGATCAACAACTAACTTCTCCATGGAGCCCTCAACTAATGCCTGTTGAAAATAGGAGCAAACACCCATACAAGTAAAAGATTTCTATAGTAATTTCACACACCATAAGAGGGCCATGCTCTTTACTTACTGTGCTCTTCATTGTTCTATTTCTACTCTAATAATCCTGTCATACCTCTAACTTCTCCATGTTTCTTCCTCTAGCTTCTCCTTCTATTCTAAAACCTCTTTTCCTTTAGGAGTCTTGAAGTGATAAATTTCTCTCATTGGTCAGAAGCACATTCTTATGGGAAACAATACAGATGTGAGCAGTTTACCATGGCAACACAAGGGTCCAAGGCCATAGGAGTGAAATTGGGACCAGACAGGGAGGGCACAGTGCTCAATAATAACTTTTAGGCACAGATCTATTGTTGGTAGACTGGCAAGTAAAGAATTGGCATGCTTTTTTTTTTTTTTAGTAACCTTGGTAGACATCTGTGACTATGACCTTGTACAAGCTATAAAGTTTTCTTTTTACAAAAAGCCTTTAGTCTAGTTTGAAGTTGATCTGAGGTGAAAGTGAGCTACTTGAGTGTAGTAGTCTAAGCAAGAAAACAAAGTGAGCTGTTAAGAGTCCACAGTCTTTGTGGGGCAAATAGATCCAGTTATGAAGCAAGTCCCAGTATATATTCTATATTTCAAAACGATATAACTAAATGAAAAATCATCTTCCATGCCATCTACAGATATATGTGTCCAGTAAATGGTTAATACACTGTACTGCTGTGGGAAGAATCCTCAAGCTGTAATGTGAGGAAAAGGAATCTTCACACAAGAATCCACAATGGGGATAGCTGACAAATTTAGAAGGCAATTTCCCTTATTGTCTTGCAAATAAGGCTGACATATGAATTTCTGATGGCAATATTCCTCATTGCCACCCAACTTTGAATATAAAGTGTGTGGGCTTTGGGAAGAAAACAGAGAAATAGATTTATGCATCACAGAGATATTTTTTACACCCAAGATAATCTTGGAATGAACTGAAGCATATAAACTAGGTAAACCCAGGCAGTGGATTAGTCAACATAGCAAGAGGAAAGGGAGGAGATCCTGCAATCCTGGAGCCAACCCGCAATGAGGTGGAGAACATTGTGGGATGCAGCCTATCTCAGAAACGACTACTGAGTATCTCTGTCCTGAGGCTGCAGGAGACGAGTGTCAAAGTGACAGGTGACAACCTTCAGCACTACCTACATGGTTAGTAAAGACAATGCTTTCCAGTTGACAGGTTCAGAATACAAGTCATTGAATGACAGAGTTAACATGTCTCTCAAGGCAGCTGTGTTCAGTGTTTGCTCTTTCTCACATTACAGCTACATGAAACCTAGGTCAGATGCATGGAAGGTTCATCAGAAAACAGTTGTACCCAGAAAAGGTTTTCTTCCTTGTGTCTAACTTTATTCTCTTTTGCTGCAGATTAAATCTTCTGTTGTTCTGATGAACATGGTAGCAGGATCTGCATAATGTCTTAGCATATCAAAAATGCAGAAGTCATGACTTGGGTGTCTTTTCACTCTTCTTTCTCTATGCTGTTGAACATGGCCCTTAGCAATTCCAGCTGGAGGCAACCCCAGCCCTCTTTCTTCCTAGTAGGTATTCCAGGCTTGGAGGAAAGTCAGCACTGGATAGCATTGCCCCTGGGTGTCCTTTACTTCCTAGCTCTAGTGGGCAATGTGACTATTATTTTCATCATCTGGACTGACTCATCCTTGCACCAACCCATGTACCTCTTCCTGGCCATGCTCGCTGTCATTGACCTGGTCCTGGCCTCCTCCACTGCACCCAAAGCCCTCACAGTGCTCCTGGCTTATGCTCGTGAGATTGGCTATATCGTCTGCTTGATTCAGATGTTCTTCATTCATGCCTTCTCCTCCATGGAGTCAGGCATACTTGTGGCCATGGCTCTGGACTGCTATGTTGCCATCTGCCACCTTCTGCGCCATTCCACCATCCTGCATCCAGGGATTATAGGGCGCATTGGGATGGTGGTGCTGGTGTGAGGATTGGTCCTCCTCATCCCCTTCCCCATCCTATTGCAGAACCTTATCTTCTGCAGAGCCACTGTCATAAGCCATGCCTACTGTGAGCATATGGCTGTGGTAAAACTTGCTTGTTCTGAAACCACAGTGAATCGAGCCTACGGGCTGTCAGTGGCACTGCTGGTGGTTGGGCTAGATGTCTTGGCCATTGGCATTTCCTATGCCCTCATCCTCCAGGCAGTGCTGAAGGTCCCAGGAGGTGAAGCCAGACTCAAGGCCTTCAGTACCTGTGGGTCTCATGTTTGTGTCATTCTCATCTTCCATGTCCCTGGAATGTTCTCTTTCCTCACTCACCTATTTGGGCACCATGTTCCCCCATCATGTCCTCTTGTTTATGGGGTGAAGACTCAACAGATCTGCCAGTGAGTGCTCAGGGTGTTCTACATAAAAAGCATCAAGTTGAGCACATCCTAATCACTGGCTGCTAAGGACTCGGCCAAGAGTTTATGGCCAGCTTGGAGTGTATAAACAGAAGCCATTCTACAGTGATTACTCCTGCTCCTAGTTGTCTGTGTAAAGAGTCAGGCACGTGGCTCAACAGTCTGTTGAGATTTATCTGGATAACTATGTTTATAGATATTTCTCCTTTCGTCTTAATATTCTTTCCAACCCCAATAATTGTCCACTCCTGTCAGAGGAACTGGGGAATAAGAGAAGTACATAACTGCTCTGGGTATGCCATCTTTCCTGCTTTCACCCAATAACTGATTATACAACACAGCTAGAATGAGAAAGGTGAGTCTGTACCTGGCTTACTCTCAGAGCATCTTCAAAATCTCTAGGCTAATGCAATAAAATTCAGATCAATGGTTCCTGTGTGACAAATAGAACTTTAAAGCAGTCAAAATATTCACAATGTGAAATACTACCACTTTTTTATTATATACATTAGTGTAACATATATAGTAACACATGTTATATACATTTTACGTTTAAAAAAATGTGTGAATTTATTTTTTAATTGTTTTTTTCTTTTATTTAAATTTGAAACAAGCTTGTTTTACATGTCAATCCCAGTTCCAAAACCCTCCCTTCCTTCCTTTGTGCCCCCCATAAACTGCATCCCACCCCATTTTCTGCTCCCCAGGGAGGAGTCTTCAAAGTCTGTCATTTCATTTGGAGCAAGGCCTTGGCCCTCTCCCATGTGTCTAGGCCCCATAGTATCCCTCTATATGGAATGGGCTTCCAAAGTTCATTCGTACAATAGGGATAAATATTGATCCACTACCAAATGCCCCATAGACTGCCCAGTCCTCCTAGCTAACACCCACATTCAGGGTGGTCCTATGCTGATTTTCCAGCTATCAGACTGGAGACCATGACCTCCCCCTTGTTCAGGTCAGCAGTTTCTGTCTTGATCCCTTTGCTCATCACTCCTCCCTCTCTGCAACTGGATCCAGGAGTTTGGCTCAGTGTTTAGCTGTGGGTGTCTGCTTCTGTTTCCATCAGCTACTAAATAACACTCTAGGGATAGCATATAAGGTAGTCATCAATCTCATTATTGGGGAAGCACATTTAAGGTAGCCTCTCCAGTATTGCTTAGATTGTTAGTTGGGGTCATCCTTGTAGATCTCTGGACATTTCCCTAGTACCAGATTTCTCTTAAATCCTATAATAGCTCCCTGTATTATGGTATCTCTTTTCTTGCTCTCCTCTATTCTTTCCCTTACTCAATTTTCCTGCTCCCTCATGCTCATCTCTCCCCTCCTCTTCCTCCTAACTCCTTCTCCTCTCTCCCCATGCTCCCAGTTTGTTGAGAGATCTTGTCCCTTTCCCCTTCTCCAGGGGAACATGTATGTCTCTCTTAGTGTCCTCCTTGTTTCCTAGCTTTTCTGGTGAACTACCACTTATTGTAACATAGTTGTTATTCATTTATTTAAAATATTTGTAAAATACTGTACAGAAGTTATCCTTGGAATAGCAAAATATTTTAAGTAAGATTAGGTTTTTATATGTAAATTTCTTTTTAATGTTGTTTTGTGCTTTAAAATGTTTGCATCTGTTTTCTTGTTTTGAGGGGGTTTTGTTTTAAATTTTAAAACAATCTTATTTTACATATCAACACCAGTTCCTTCTCCCTCCCATCCTCCCACTCTCCCCACTTTCTTCCTACCCCACCCCACCCCCATTCACTCAGAGATGATGAGGCCTCCCATAGGGAATCATCAAAGTCTGTTACTTCATTTGAGACAAAACCAAGCCCCTTCCTCCTGTATCTAGGCTGAGCAAGGTATCCCTCCCCTCCATAAGGAATGGGCTCCAAAAAGACAGTTCATGCACTGGGTCAAGTTGGGAGAAGGACAGATAAGGAGAGCAAGGAAAGAGATACCTTGATAGAGGGAGCCATTATGGAGTTAGGGAGAAACCTAGCAAGGGAAGATTCCCACGGACATATCTGTTTTATAAGTAAAAAAGACACTACATGTCCTCTTTCTTCTGTAGCTCCTAGCTCCAGATCTTCAGACAGAATATATTCTGGAGTAACCAGAAAAGTAAATAAGGACCATGAATTTGAGAGGAACAAGGGAAACGGCATAATTACATTTTTATTTAAATTATTTAAATTAAAAATAAAGTATTTATTTGATTAAAATTGTAAGTTTATTTAAAAAACAAACCTTAGAGTCCTAATAAATTACAGATGTTCCTGATTCAGGAAGCTCCCAGCTTCTAAGGTCAAAATGCTAGGCTTGCAATAAGCCTGCTTGAATGATTCTTCCTCCTGCCTGTTTTTGACACTAAGTCACCACACATCTCACCATCTCTTCCACTTGGTTCTAATCTAGTACTAGAGGCTCCTGGAGCAGTGGTTCTCAACCACCTTCCTTATGCTGTGAACCTTTAATACAGTTCCTCATGTTGTAGTGACCCCCCCAACCATAAAATTATTTCTATAGGTACTTTATAACTGTAATTTTGCTAGTTATGAAATGTAGTATAAATATGTGGGGGTTTTATGGTCTTGGGTGACCCCTATGAAAGAGTATTTGACCCCTGAGAGGATTGTTTGACACCCCCAAAGGGGTTGTGACCCACAGATTGAGAAATACTAACTAGAGGCTGCATCACAATTTCTACTTATGATAGTTGATTGTACCAATTAAATCAGCCTCTAGGAGTCACTGAAGGAAATTTCATGCCCCAAGTTCCATTTAATCAACTTTTTCTTTACTCCCACATAGGGTAAGGCCATTTGAGTTATCTAAACTGGGAGCATACAGCATACCCTTTGTGTACTTAAGTGGAAAAACACAGAAAACAAAGTGCAGTATGGGAATAGTACTAGGGAAGGAGAAAGAATTAAAGAAAGTCAAAAGAGATAGGACATTCTAAACAGAAAACATACACACTTGAAAGCAAATATTTCTAATCTTAAGAATATAACTATTTCAAGGTGAATTATTCCCTCAGAAAAGTCTGTTTTAATAAGGATATAAGGCAGACTGACTTCCAAAAGGTTTACATGGCAATGAACACATTTTAAACCAAATGCCATTCAATATTTGAAATATATTCTATGGAAGCTAGGAAGATGGCTAGTAGGTGAAGTGTTTGTGTGGTGGTTCAAATGAAAAGGCCCCATAGACTTATAGATTTGAATATTTGGTCCCTAGTTGGTGGAACTGTTTGGAAAGGATTGGGTGTGAGCTTGTTGAAGGATGGATGCCACAGAAAGTGAGCTCTGGGGTTTCAAAAGTCTTCAAAAGCCCAAGCCTTTCCCAGTTAGCAATTTATAGATAGATAGATACATAGATATAGGGATATCTGTCTATCTTCCTCCTTCTTGTGGATCATATGTAAGCTTTCAGCTTCTACTCTAATGACATTCCTGACTGTGTCTGCCATGGTCCCCAACATGATAACCCTAGACTCTTCCTCTAAAATTGAAATCATAATAAATACTTTCTTCTACAAGTTGCTCTTCACAGCCATAGAAAAGTAACTAAGACAGCTTGCTACACATGCCAAGCCTGAAGATATGAGTTCAGGTCCCTAGAACCCATGTAAAACCCATGGGTTGCATCGTGCATCTGTAACTCTAGTGCTAATGGGATGAGACTGGTGAATCCTAGGGGTTTGTTGGTCATCTGTTGTAGCCAAAATGGTAAGCTTCAGATTCAGTGAGAGGTATTGTTTCAAAAATTAAGGTAAACAGGGAGAGTGAGATACAGACACCTGACATTGACCTCTGGCTTTCCAGATGCGAAGAGACTGTGAACCTCCTCTCAGTCATAAACACACACACACACACACACACACACACACACACACACACACACACACACACACATTTATATTCACCATACTCCTAGTCCACTGAAGAGCACTACCTAATCACTCAATACTCTGTAGTGTCCATTGTTTGCTGGGTCACCAGAGGGCCAGTGCAGTGTCTAGTGCTACCAACACCCAATATCACAAGAGAATATCATGCCACTACTTTCCCAGGAAAGATCATAATTCAAAATATGAAATACAGTTTCTAAAACATACATATATACTCATACTGCCACAAAGTCAAGTTTTATTCTCTTCTCTTTCTCTAGTATTTACATATATTTCAATTAACTAACTTTATATTTTAGTTGACACACAATATTTGTACATATTTGTAAAGAATAATGGGATGTTTTACTTTATGTGTTTATTGAACAGTGATCAACTCAGAGAAGTTAGCATAATCCAACACACTAGGCAATAATCACATTTTTTCTTTTTGTCTTTTTTGAGATACTTATATAATTGCCACATTTCTCCCTTTTCTTGCTTCCCTCCAAACACCCCTATATAACCTGTGCCTGCTCTCCTTCAAACTCACAGTCTATTTTTCATTAATGTGATTGCATATATATTCCTAATTATAATCTTCCCAGTCTGTAAAATGTTGTATGTACATTTTCAGAGCTGACAGTTTGGCATTGGACAACCAACTGATGTGCTCTTCCCTGAAAAAGACCTCTCCTGCTCCCAAGTTTTCTCAGTCGCCTTAGTGCTTTATGAGGCCTTGTTGGTTTTTACCCATCCACTTTGGCATGTTCATTAGTGTCATTAGCCGAAAACGTCTAAATAGTTGAAGATATTTTACTATGAAATCAAATCGCAGAGTTTTTTTGTGGCAGAAAAACTGGGTACACTTCATCCAAGCACTGTTCACGACAAAAGCTGAAGCCACAGGCAATAGGACAGATAGACAAATGACTTCATTTGTACCGGGGTGGGTAATGAATAGACAAGGCTGGTGTTAGAAACTGAATGAAATTTTTCAAATCTGAGACTGGAGACATAGCTCAGTAGTGGTTTCTGCTCTTTCACAAGACCCATGTTTAACTCCCAGCATCCATGTGGGATTTAACAGAGGTCTCTAATTCTATATGCAGGATCCAATGCCCTTTTCTGGCCTCCACAGACACTAGGCAATCTGGTAGGCAAAACCATTAAACACACAAAATAAGCAATTTTAATTTAAAAATTCAGAGTCTCTTCTGATCATGTATGGTATAAAATGAGACCACCCTGGGCTATGAAAGGATGGCATATAAGAAATTTTAAAAGAAGTGGGGGGAGTACCAGGGAGCCAGTAGTGAAAGGCATTTTTGCCAAGAATTGAGTTGAGATGTTCAGGATAAAGCACGCCACACAAAGAACCACACATCTCAGACCAATTCTGTGTTTTATCCAAATTCTTCCTTGATGGCACAAAAGCCAGGCAGGGCTCTGCCATGTGAGTTAGACAGAAAAGGACTCTGACCTTTACAAATTCTGCAGATGTTTTCCTGTGCATCATGAAAACTTGTTTACATCTTGTGCATCACAATTTTCCCTTTAAAGCAGCAATAAAGAAAGGGATTTGTAAGTGAATGCTTTTCATGCTGCCTAAGATGTTTGTAAACGCAAAGTCTCTTGAGTCAGCCAATCTGATAGGAAAGGCAGAGAAGGGCTCTCCTGGTTCTTTATTATTATCTGTGTAAGTGTTTCCCAATAAACACCCATTTATCATTTACCTTGGGTCTAGTGAAATCTTTACACCCTCACCTTCACTTAGAATTTAAAATTTTAATTTACTTCCAATACAAAAAATTATTTTCTATATCCCCAGTACTTATTAACAGTTTTAAAGGCTCTGAGTACCTTACAACCTCTTCAGCAAGTTCTGGATTCCCTGCTTGATCTCTTTGGTTCTTACTCCATATACAATGGGGTTCAGAGCTGGGGGGATGAGGTGATGCAGGATGTTGAGCAGGATGGGGACATCTGGGGGAATCCTCTCCCTGGCCAGGTTAGTGATGACCAGCACTAGCAGGACTGTGCTGAAGAAGAGGATGAGGATGAAGTGGGAGCCGCATGTGCTCAGGGCCTTGGCTATAGCTCCCTCAGCTTTAATCCGGAGCACGACATTGAAGATAAAAGAGTAAGAGAGAACAATGAGGATGAGATCAGAGCCCAGCAGGGTCCAACCTGCAACAAGCTGGTAGAGTTTATTGAAGGTGATGTCATCACAAGAGAGTTTGGACACAGATAGGTTGGTGCAAATGCAGTTCTTGATGATGCTCTGAGCACAGTACTTCAGTCTGGCAGAAAGGATGGGTACAGGGAGAGAAAAGAGGGCATTCCGGCTTATAATGAAGATGGCAGCCCGAGCCACAAACTGGTCAGTGATGATGGATGGGTACTGCAGAGGCTTGCAGATAGCCACATAGCGATCATAGGCCATGACCATGAAGGTACAGGACTCCATCGTCAGGAAACTGTTCATGACAAACATCTGGAGGAAGCAGCCAGAGAAGCTGATGGATTTGCTGTCAAACCAGAAGATGGCCAGGACTTTAGGTATGACAGTGAGGCAGAGCACAATGTCCAGCATGGAGAGGAGGCTGAGCAGGTAGTACATGGGCTCATGCAGAGAGGCCTCCATCCAGATGGTGATGAGAAGGGTGGCATTGGCCCCCATGGCCAGGAGGAACAGGAGGCTGAGGGGCAGGGAGAGCCAATGCTGCCAGGTCTGGTAGTTAGGGAAGCAGATGAGAAGGAATTCAGAGATCACAGCTTCAGAGTTGTTGCTGGATGATGCCATGGAAGAAATGCCAATCAAGCTAGAAGTCCAGAGACTTGTATACTGAAGGAAGCGAATGAACACAGAAAAGATATGTTCTAGAGGGTGTAGAGCTCAAGTTTCCATTATACTTGAACCTGTACCAGTGAAGTTTTGAAATCACCATCATTATCACTATCATCTGTCAAAAAGCACTGTGCTGAATATTTTATATTAATTACAATAATTTCCTTCTTTTAAAAATTACTGAGGGGGATGGGGTGATGGCTGTCAGTGAAAGGTATCCAAAATCAACCTGGGCTTCCACAAGCATACACATGGGCAAGCACATTGGTGCACACATACACACATGCATGCATTAAAAAAAAAGTTTTTTTTAAAAGAAAGGCTTCAAGCATTCATTATTCTGCCCATCCCTATTGATCAATATCATTGGCCAAGGTAATGTGAGCCAAACTGAAGAAATAGAAAGCAAAGTCCTCAATGGCAGAAAGAATGCAATTTTCATTAGAAATGGTGATAGGGGGAAATAAGGAGTTTTTAAGACAAAAAAATTAACTTGTTATGGGCAGAGGGAGAATTTTTTTGTCTTTTTATTGACGATATTTTTGATATATATTCTGATCATGGTTTCACATCCCCCAACTCCTCCTAGATCCTAGCCCACATTCCTACCCACCCCAATCCACACCCTTTCTTTTTCTATTTGTATCTCTTGTTAGAAAACAGTCAACTAAAATAACAAAAAAACAAGAGAGTAGGACAAAAATCAACAAACAGGAAAAAAAAAAAAAAAAAGAGCCAATTCAAAAGCACAAGATACACATACTGATGTAGAGACACACACATTTGCCCACAGAGAAATCCCATAAAAACACAAAATCCTTCTCCTATCTTTCTCTCCCTGACTCCCCTGTTCCCAATTTGCTCAGGAGATCTTGTCCCTTTCCCCTTTTGTGGGGGACCATGTATGTCTCTCTTATGGTCATCCTTGTTTGGCAGTGTGGATTGTAGGCTGGAGATCCTTTGCTTTATATATAAAATCCATATATGAGTGAGTACATACCATGTTTGTCTTTTTCACTGAGTTACCTCACTCAGGATGGTTTCTTCAAGGTCCATCCATTTGCCTTCGAATTTCAAGAATCGATTGTTTTTTGTTTGCTTGTTTGTTTGCTTCTGCTGAGTAGTACTCCATTGTGTAAATGTACCACATTTTCTTCATCCATTCTTCAGTTGAAGGGCATCTAGGTGGCTTCCATGTTCTTGCTATTACAAATAGTGCTGCTATGAACATAGCTGAAATAGATGTCTTTGTTGCATGAATGTGTATCTTTTGGATATATACCTAAGAGTGAAATTGCTGGATCTTGTGGTAGATTGATTATCATTTTCCTGAGGAACAACCATACTGATTTCCAAAGTAGCTGTGCAAGTTTGCACTCTCACTAGCAATGGAGGAGTATTCTTTTTTCTCCACATCCTCTCCAGCATAGACTGTCATTGGTGTTTTTATTTTAGCCTTTCTGACAGAGGTAAGATGGTATCTCAGAGTTGTTTTGATTTGCATTTCTCTGATGTCTAAGGATATTGAGCACATTCTTAAGTGTCTCTCAGCCATTTTAGATTCCTCTATTGAGAATTGTCTATTCAGTTTAGCACCCCACTTTTTAATTGGATTATTTGGTGTTTTGGAGAAGGGGAAAAGAAGAAGGGAGAGGGGAACATGAGGGAGCAAGAAGATTGAGTTGGGGGATGGAAAGAAGAGAGCAAGAAAAGGGATACCTTAATAGATGGAGTCATTATAGGTTTAAAGAGAAATCTGTAGGGTATTGTACAGAGATCTACAAGGATGACCACAGCTAACAATCTACACAATAGTGGAGAGACTATCTTAAATGCCCTTCTGTGACACTGAGATACCTTATCCTAGACCCTTCATCCAGTAGCTAACAGAAGCAGAGGCAGACACTTATAGCTGAACACTGAGCTGAACTATTGGAATCCAGTTGCAGAAAGGAAGAATTGATGAGCAAAGGGGTCAAGAACAAACTGGAGAAACCCAGAGAAAAAGCTGACTTGAACAAGGGGGAGCTCATGGACCCCAGACTGATAGCTGGGAAACCAGCAAAGGACTGACCCAGACCTCCTGAACGTGGGTTTCAGTTAGGAGGCCTGGCAGTCTATGGAACCTTCCAAATGGGAACTAGGATGTATCCCTAGTACACAAAAGGACTTCGGGAGCCCATTTCCCATTGAGGGATACTCCCTTAGCCTAGAGACACAGAGAAGGGCCTAGGCTCTACCCCAAATGACTTGACAGATTTTGATGATCCCTCGTGGATGGCCTTACCCTCCCTGGAGAGTAGAGGGGGAATGGGATGGGGAGGGGGTTCTGTGGGGTCTGTGAGGGCCATGGGAGGAAGGAAGGGAGAGGGAACAGGGATCAATATGTAAAATAAATTTTAAAAATAAATGAAAATTAAAATTAAAAAAAGAAATTGCTGTGACAGACTTTGATGATCCTGCATGGAAGGTCTTACCCTCTCTGGGAAGTGGAAGGGGAGTGTGATGGGGGTCGGTGGGATCATGGGAGGATAGGAGGGAGAGGGAACTGGGACTGATATGTAAAACAAAGTTGTTTCTAATTTAAATAAAAATTTATAAATAAAAAACACAAAATCCTAAGAAATATACATAGCATCCATTTTCCAACAGTCCTTCAAACTGTAATATATGTGGAAATGAGAAAATTCAAGCTGTCAAATGAAAATGTGCTTCTTATTGTACTGGAAGAAATTAAACAAAGAAGTATTAGCATGCACTATGGTGGCAGGAAAACAAAACACTTTTAAAGTCTTAATTCTAGACTAAGAATTTTCAAGTGGGGTTGATAACTGTGATGTCAGAGGAGAAGGATATGTCGCAGGACATAGCACTGGAGAACACTGGAAAAGACCCTTCTGTAGAACCATCAACAGTGACAGGTACAGAGTGTGAGAACTATTCACATGACAATGCTGTGGCCTTCTGTTAGGCATGTGGGTAATGTGACAATACAGAATAAAATAGCAAGAACTTAGATCTCCCAGAGAAGAAATGTGGCTATGTGGGACACCAGCAACAGTACCATTTTCATGTAGTCGGATAAAAGACAGTGTCAACTGGATAGAAACGACCCCATATTAGTTTCTCTTTTTTATTCCACCCTTCAAAACATCTTTTATCTTAAATCTTTCAGGAATGCACTCTCTGTATCTAGTTATGGGTCTCATAATGACTTTTCATCCAAGTGGAGAAATGCGGTTCTTTGACCAAAGCCATCCTGACACTCTCTTCTCACTCCACAGTAAAGCTTTGCTAGTATGGACAGAAACTATCCAGTACCCCTAAACCATTGGAAAAAAGACACTGGCTGCACTTAGTACTGCCAAAAGCCAAGGTCATTTTGAACATATTCCATCATCCCGTCAAGAATTAGGTCTCACTTTATAACCCATGGTATGGAAGTGCATGCATTCTCTTAGCTGGGCAAACAGTTATACTGTAGTTGTGATACAACACATGTGGCTTTTGTTTGAACTGCACATACCCACTGTACAGCCACTCGAGAGTATCGTGGTTAGCTTGCAGCTACTGCCATCTGCATTTATTACTATTTATTGCACATTCTTTTCCCTGGAAATGAAAGAGAAACGTTTTTCTTGTTGCATTGATTACATTTTATAAATTTGCTTAGCTGGAAAGTTTGGGAAAAGAGGCCTGTTTGTCAATTGTACAACCGATTGTGAAGCTTAGTGCGAATATTTTTACATCTGTATTAGACATTTTCTTTGCAAATCTATTGTTCGATTGAAATGTAAATGAAATTAAAGATGGTGTACACCCATCATGTAAAAAGCAGGCACCATCTCTAAGATGGATTTAATGCTCATTTTTAAGGCATATACTCAGCTTCTATTTAAAACTATAAAGTAATTCTGTACAATGAAATGGGGAATATATATGGGAATAAATTCTTTTCCATTTATTTCAAGTTGAATTTCCAAATTGTAATGTTTCCCTTTGTGCTATAGGAATAGGATTAAATGGGGGGGGGAAGGCTAGAACTTATAAGACCTGTATATGGGGGGGAGGGCAGAGATGGAGCAATGAGGGTTGTGATGATAGTGAATAGCAAAGAGTGAATTCTGTTGTGTTTTTGCTGTAGCACCGAAGTGAAGAGATATTAGCTTTGGCTGTTCACAAAATAGAGCATCATGATTTTCAGTGTTTGAGAGAAAACTGATGGAAAAAGTTTGCAGTACTTGACATGTATTTGCATGCACAAAATAAAATTATTTGTCCACCTTAAAAAAAAAGATTAGCAATATGCACGATATGCACATAAAAGAAGACAGTTTTTTTCTAATTTCCCTTTTTTCTTTGTTTAAATTTGATGGGTTAAATTTTCAGAACCTAATTTTTACTCCCCAAAATACAAGGAAATTGTCTTTAAAAATTAAATATACAAATGCCTAATAGATAAGAGATAAGTCCTGTAAATGCTAAGTAATGATTATTAGGCAAAAACTGTGAGTTTATCCTTTTGCAATTAAAAATTAATTAATTGCCAAAAAGATAAGATATTCCCAGATTTCATTTATTTACAGTAATAAGTGTAAGAAATGAAATCTGATTGTTCAAAGGGGCTTCAATCTAGTTTTGGTCTAACTACAAATGAACAGCAAACACTAGACCCTAGCTAACTAGCTAAGCTAACTAGCTTATACCTTCTAGTTAAGCTCTTCCCCCACCCAAACTCTGCTAGCTTGTTACAGCCCCCACCCTAAAACAAAAAGTTTAGAGTAAAAAATTTTATCGACAGCCAAACTTGTCCAACAACCTGCAGACTTGAGGGTATGTGCCTGATAGACTTTAAAATTGGAATGAAATATAAAACCAAAACCATCTGCGTTTTTTGTTAGAACAAGGAAAGCATATGACCTATATGGAGTATAAAACTGTATCCTTCTCGTTGTTCACTAATGAGGAAAGGGAGGCAGAGTCATGAGGACCAGGGTTATATTGTCCTCACACTCTTGCCCTCTGAGGCTAACGTACAGCATGGCAAATTTGTAAAATAAGCTGCTCACCTTTGCTACTCTTAGTCTGCAGTGATCTTATTATGAAGTGAGATCTTTATTTTTGGTATTTATTACAATGCAGTTAAAACAGAAATTCAATTTACTTATTCTTCTATCATAAGAATGTTCCTGTGGTTCACTATTGTTGAAAACGTGGGCTTTGATAGTTTTTTGTTGTTGTTGTTTGTTTTTGTTTTGTTTTGTTTTTGTGGACCACTATTTTTGTTTACCTGTGAGTAAATGATAACCAATTAACCAAGCTCTGAGGAGGATAATAGTGATGACAAGAGGCAAAGTATCCCTGGCTTTCAAAACTCAGATTAGATTAAATTACATATCTTAAGGAAATATATACATTGTAGGGCTTTATGACAAAGCAAAGACTGAAGGGTTAAAAGTGGAGACTTCCTTTTTTTTAACCTATATTTGCACATGCAAGCATTAAAATGACTGTAAGAGTGAATCTAAGAGATAAGATGGATGGGAAATATGCCTATATTTTCTAAGGTTTTTCCCTTCCACTGACCTCAAGTATGATTGCTTAGAGAAACTTGATTAGTTTGAGTAAGTGAAAAAAAACAGTGTGTTCCAGGTCCTGAGTCTAAACAGTGTAAGCATCCTAAAATACAGCAAAAGCTGCTGTCTTCAGGGAGCTTACTTAATGAAGAAACTGGACCTGTAAGCATTCATATTGCAGTAGAGATGCAGTAGAGATGCTAGAATGGGAACTATTAAACCATGGCAGAGAAAGATCACTGAACCAATGTGATGTGCTTTAAAAACTGGTTTCAAACAGATATACATTCCTATTCTGACTCACACACAATATATGATTCCTAAAGGATAAAGTCTTGGTATTCAGCTATCTTATTTGCAAAGTAGAGCAAAAAATGCTTCCCCATAAGGAGGGAAAGGGGGAGTGATTTACTGAGATCTTATTCAGTCAGGAGATGCAAGTTAGGACCATCAGAGTAGAATGCAAAAAGAAGGGAAGTGAGGGCTGTGCTTTTAAGAATGGCAAGAACAGAAACACCTACCTAGTGGATGCTGAGTAATGATGAAGGCACTGGGATCTGGTTGTGCTAAATTCTGTGGGGGAAATGACTAAGTAGACTCTCTAGTAGTGGCAGCTTTGGGGGATGCCCAGAAGTCATTCTAAAGTTGCTCATAGATACTATAGAGAATCATGGGATGTTTGAAAAGGGAATTGATAAGCTATGGGTTTTACTTCAGCCCATTCAGAATCCTATACACCTGGGCTGGAGAGATGGCTCAGCCGTTAAAGGCTAGGCTCCCGACCAAAAATATAAGACTCCTATACACTGAATGGTGTATAAACCACAAATGATAATTACTAACAGTATGGAAATTAGTATATTTAAGATTAAGGTACCAGAAAATTCAGCCTCTGAAGTGAGTGAGGTCCCATTCCCTAAAGCACAGAAGATGCCTCTCTCAGTGTCCTCACATGGTAGGGCTGAGCTTACATGAATGTTGAATTCACCAGTCACAGAAGACTCAGCTTTATCTTAAGGAAATCACTGTCACATCAGTGTGCCTTGCACCATCATGTAGGGGCCTTGGCCAGGTTGGCACCTACACTCCAAGACCTATTGAAAGAATTCTACTTCCTTTCATACCAACCTCTTAGACTCCCATTCACTCCTCAGTGTCTCCTTTGTGTGGATTCCCTGCCACACCTGAGACTTGCCAACTTCAGAGAAACCACTGTCACTGCTCCTGGCAACTGGCTGCAACATAGTAGAGGCTCCTCTGTGTATCTTTTCTCCCTGTTGGTCATGGAGTGAGTGCACTTATTAGCTAACATAAAGTGGCCCTGTGGTCCATTTCCCAAGGGAAAAGATTACAAAATGCACTGCAATTTTTATAAAAGGTCACAAAGAGCAGTAGCACCTGCAGAGTCTAAATAAATAAAGATGTTAAAGAAGGTAAAATGTGCCAGAAACAGATATAAACATATTGTGCAGGTCCACTTCATGGGTAGAATCTAAAAGCATTGAATTCATGGAAGCAGACAATAAAGCAGTAGTTACGAGAGGGTGGAAAATGGGGGAAATAGGGAGATGGAGTTTGAAGGGTCCAAGGGCTCAGTAAGGAAGGATGAGAAAGCCCCAGAGTTCAACACATAGCACTTAGACTTAGAATTCTTCACATTTTCTATGCCAATGCTTGCTTGGTTTCTTCCTTCCTCCTTTCCTTTCTTCCTTCCTTTATTTCTTCCTTCCTTTCCTTTCCTGTTTTTTTGTTTTGTTTTGTTTTTTTTCAGTGCCTCATACCACAGTCACACTCCTGGCTCAGTCTCCTGAGAATTACAGATGTAAATCATTTCCACAAACTAAGTATTCTACACACACACACACACACACACACACACACACACACGTACATACACATATGCTCATACATGCAAATTCCCTGGAAACTGTGGAAAGATGTGTATATAGGTTATCTCAAAGTTAGTACTCAGTTTAGTGGGCATAACTATCAAAAAAATCACATTATACACCCATGTAAATTATATGCTACTCTTTTGGCTATGCTCGAGGTTAAAGTCAGAACCACATGGATAGTAGGCACTGAGCTACACCCTCAATCCTAAATATGTATAATTTACACTTAAGGCTTACAAAAGACAGAGAAGGGATAAACTGAGGGAGGATAACAATGAAGGAAAGGGAAGAACAAAGATATTAAGTGATTGTAGTTGAAGATAGTTGATATTTTCATACATATAACTGAATAAAAATAAAAGCATTCATTTATATGTGTGAAGCAAATTGAAACATGGATAATTTAAATGGCCTTTCCAATTAAAAAATCAGGTGGAGACCCACAGCCAAACATTAGGGAGAGTTCCTGCAGAAGAGGGGAAAAAGGATTGTAGAAGCCAAAGGTATCAAGGACACCACAAGAAAATTCACAGAATCAACTAAGCTGGGCTCATAGGGGCTTACAGAGACTGAAACAACCTGGAGTCTGCATGGGAATGACCTAGGTACTTTGCATATATGTTTCAGGAGTGTATCTTGGTCCTCTTGGGAGACTCCTAAAAATCAGAACATGGGCTGTATCTTACTCTTTACTGGCTTTTGGGACTCTATTCCTCATACTAGGTCACCTTGCACAGCCTTAAAACATGGGGAGGTGCTTAGTCTTACTGCAACTTGATATGCCTTATGTTGTTGATACTCACAGGAGATCTGCCTTCTCCTAAACAGAAACAAAGGAGGAGTGGATTGGGAAGGAATGAGAATAGTAGGGGGTAAGGGATTGAGAAACTGGGAAGAGGGAAGGGAAAGTATAAAAGAAATAAATAACTTCATTTCTTTAAAAAACCATACAAGAGACATAGCCAAGGTATGGAACCTCAACTCCAAGATTCACTATGGCAACAGTGAATTTAGGGTGGTATTTTCATGAGAGCACTTAAGCAGAATTCAGTCAATCATTCTGTAAAGAAGAGGAATATTCCATTGTGTAGATGTGCCACATCTTCATTAACCATTCTTCAATTGAGGGGCATCTAGGTTGCTTCCAGGTTCTTGCTATTACAAATAGTGCTGCTATGAACATAGTTGAACAGATGTCTTTGTTGCATGGATATGAATCCTTTGGGTATATGCCTAAGAGAGGGATTGCTGGGTCCTGTGGTAAACTAATTCCCATTTTCCTGAGGAACCGCCATACTGATCTCCAAAATGGCTGTATGGGTTTGCACTCCCACCAGCAGTGGAGGAGTGTTCCCATTTCTCCACATCCTCTCCAACATGAGTCATCATTGGAGATTCTAATTTTAGCCATTCTGGCAGGAGTAAGGTGGTATCTCAAAGTTGTTTTGATTTGCATTTCCCTGATAGCTAAGGATATGGAGCATTTTCTTAAGTGTCTTTCAGCCTTTTTGATTTCTTCTATTGAGAATTCTTTCTTCAGTTGTGTACCCCATTTTTAATAGGGTTATTTGGTGTTTTGTTGACTAATTTCTTGAGTTCTTTGTATATTTAGGAGATCAGCCCTTTGTCAGATATAGGATTGGTGAAAATCTTTTCCCAGTCTGTAGGCTGCCATTTGGTCTTGTCCACTGTGTCCTTTGCCTTACAGAAGCTTCTAAGTCTGAAGAAGTCCCATTTATTAATTGTTTCTCTCAGTGTCTGTGCCCCTGGAGTTATGTTCAGGAAGCGGTCTCCTATACCAATTTGTTCAAGGGTACCTCCTACTTTCTCTTCTAAGAGGTTCAATGTGGCTGGATTGATGTTGAGGTCTTTGATCCATTTGGACTTGAGTTTTGTGCATGGTGACAGACATGGGTCTATCTGCAGTCTTCTACACACCCTCATCCAATTGTGCCAGCACCATTTGTTGAAGATGCTGTCTTTGCCCCATTGTATAATTTTAGCTGTTTTGTCGAAAATCAGGTGTTCATAGGTGCGTGGGTTAATATCAGGATTTTCAATTCGATTCCATTGGTCTACCTGTCTATTTTTTGTGCCAATACCAGGCTGTTTTCAGAACTATAGCTCTGTAGTAGAGCTTAAAGTCAGGAATGGTGATGCCTCCTGAAGTTCTTTTATTGTATAGGGTTGTTTTGACTATCCTGGGCCTTTTGTTTTTCCATATAAAGTTGATTATTATCCTTTCAAGATCAGTGAAGAATTGTGGTGGGGTTTTAATGGGGATTGCATTGAATCTGTAGATTGCTTTTGGCAAGATTGCCATTTTTACTATGTTTATCCTACCTATCCAAGAGCATGGGAGAGTTTCCATTTTCTGGTATCTCCTTTAATTTCTTTCTTTAGAGCCACAAAGTTCTTATTATATAGGTCTTTTACTTCTTTGGTAAGCATTACACCAAGATACTTTATGTTGCTTGTGGCTATTGTAAAGGGTGATGTTTTTATGATTTCTTTCTCTGTCTCTTTGTTGTCTGAAAAAAGTAGGGCTACTGATTTTTTTGAGTTTATCATGTATCCTGCTAGTTTGCTGAAGGTGTTTGTCAGCTGTAGGAGTTCCCTGGTAGAGTTTATTGGGTCGCTTATGTAAACTATCATATCATCTGCAAATAGAGACAGTTTGATGTCTTCCTTTCCAATTTGGATCCACTTGATCTCCTTTTGTTGTCTTATAGCATTAGCTAGAACTTCTAGTACGATATTGAAGAGATATGGAGAGAGAGGACAGCCTTGTCTTGTTCCTGATTTTAGAGGAATTGGCTTAAGTTTCTCTCCATTCAGTTTGATGTTGGCAGTTGGTTTGCTGTATATTGCTCTTATTATGTTCAGGTATGTTCCTGTTATCCCTGACCTCTCCAAGACCTTTATCATGAAAGGGTGCTGAATTTTGTCGAAGGCTTTTTCCTTATCTAGGGAGATAATCATATGGTTTTTCTTTTTCTGTTTGTTTATATGGTGGATCATGTTGATAGATTTTCATACATTAAACCATCCCTGCATTCCAGGGATGAAGCCTACTTGGTCATGGTGTGGCACATCTACACAATGGAATACTACTCTGCCAAAAGAAATAATGGTATCTTGACATTCGCAGGCAAGTGGATGGCACTTGAAGAAACCATCCTGAATGAGGTAACCCAGTCACAAAAAGAGGAACACAGTATGTACTCACTCATATATGGATTTTAGACCTAGATCAAAGGATCACCAGCCTATAATTCACACCACCAGAGGAACTAGGATACAAGGTATATTCTAAGAGATTCGTATAAAGTCCCTCACAGAACTGGGAAGGGACAAGCCCCCCAGAGCTCAGGGGAAGTGGGGGGGGCAGCGAATGGAGAGAGAAGTGGGACAAAATGAGGGGGAGGAAAGGAAAACATGTATGACCAGGAAGATTGAGCCTGGTTAGGAATAGAAGACAGGAAAGAGAGAGAGAGAGAGAGAGAGAGAGAGAGAGAGACAGAGAGACAGAGAGACAGAGAGACAGAGAGAACATAAAAGAGGGAGCCAATATTGGTTTGAAGATAAAATTGAACACAAAGAAAGGTCTAGAGAACTACAAGACTGCTCCCAACTAACAATTTGAGCTTCCATGGAAAGGCTATCATAAATGCCCTTTCCGGAGAGTGAGATCAACAACTAACTTATCCATGGAGCCCTCAACTAATGCCTGTTGGAAACAGGATCAAAAACCCATACATGAACACTGAGTCGAACTAGAACCCAGATGCAGATGGAAAGGAAAAGACCAGGCGGCAGAAAGACATACAGACAGCTTACCTGAACAAGGAGGAGCTAACGGCCACTAGACTGATAGCTGGGAAGCCAGCATGGGACTGACTCAGGCCCCCCTGAATATGGGTCTCAGCCAGAAGATCTGAGCAATCAAGGGACCTCAGACAGTGGAGCCAGGATGTATCCCTGGAGCACAAAAGGACTTTGCGAACACATCCCCCATGGAGGGACAACTGCCTTAATCTAGAGACAGGAGAGAAGACCTAGTCCCTACTTCACATGACCTGTCAGATCTACATGACCCTAACTGGATGGCATTCCCCTACATATGGGAATTGGGGTGGGGGGATGGGAGGGGAGGGTGGTTAGAGTGCATGTGAGAGGGCAGAGAGGGTAAAAGGGAGGGAAGAAGGAAGGGAGGGAGGGAGAGAGGGAGGGAAGGAGGGACAGGGAACTGGGATCGACATGTAAAATAATAAATTAAATTTAAAAAAATGCTTTGACTCCAAAATTTAAGTTCAAGGACAAGTTACTTGGGAAAAGGATTTCTATTTTTGTTTCCACAGAAAATGAAAAGCTGTGGATTCCTTCCAGACTAATGTGGTTTGATCAAGCCAGACCGCCTGAAATAGAGTACAAGGTGATCCTACATTCAAAACAGCTGGACAAAGCAGCCTTACAGACTACAGCCAGGATTTCTGAATCTTCTTCGAATCCCCCATGACAGCTCCCCTTACCAGCAGGAAGTAGTTTGGAAAGAACAATGCCCAATTTCCCAAATATTGTCTATAAACGTTTGCTTTCATTTAAATGGACTATGTTATATAAAATAAATTTTAAAAAATTGAAAAAAAAGAAGAGGAATAATGAAATCTGGTATTCATCATAGCAGGTTTATTGACCCAGCAATCTATACAAGCCTTGTAGCAAAGAACTTAAACTTAACAGCATTACATAAGAAAGTATTTAGCCTACCTGTTAGAGATGTGGAAGAAATTAAGAGACAGTTGGTTTAATAATCTCAGAGATGTAGTTGACAATAGTTAGTCACAGAACTACAGTGTTCCTTGGGCCTCTTAAGCCAGCAGTATATGACAAGGTCAACCATGGAGAACATTCCCTCAGTGACTATGAGGAAAGAAGACTCATAGACCAAAGAGTATCCCTCTCTTGTCTAATGTTCAGACACTTAGCATTTGTTTTATAAAAGTAGGAGTAAGCCCAGTGTAGTGACTCAAGACTTTTTTCCCAGCCCTTGGGAGGCAGAGGCAGATAGATATCTATAAGTTCAAGGCCAGCCTGGTCTATAAAGCGAGTTCCAGGACAGCCAGAGTTACATAAGGAAACCCTGCCTCAAGAAATAATAATTAAATAAAAAAATAAATATAAAAAATAAGTTTAGATTTAGGGAGACACTCAGCTCCTGAATTAGTATATAGTTCTTATTCTATTCTAAGCATTTTGGCTTCCTTTCCTGTGACTGTGACAGAAGCAAATTAAGAAAGGAAAGGTTTATTTGGTTTATTGTCCACCAATGTGAGGAAGTCAAGATAGAAACTTGAAGAATTGGTCTTTTCATATCCATAGTGAAAATCAGAGAATAATTAATTCACCCTTACACATGAGTGCTCAGCTTGCTCTTTCCACTTTTATACAGTTCCCAATCCCTTCCTAGGGAATAGTGTCATCTACAGTGGATAGGTCTTCCCACTTTACTTAATGTACACAATCAAGATAAACTCTCCCACAGACATGCATAAAGGCCAACCTAATCCAGAGAGTTCCTTACTGAGACTTCCTTTCCAGATAATTCTAGATTGTGTTAAACAACCAATTAAAATTAGTCATGACAGCATCCAAGTAAAGTCAGCCTCTAGTATCCATAATGGAATGGCTCTGGTTCCAGTATCCCATCAATGCTATAGATGTTCAAGTCCTTTATAGTATTTGTATATAGACTATATACATCATCTTTTATATTTTATGTTGTCTCTAGAATATGTATAATAACTAACAAAATATAAATTTTATATAAGCAATTATATTGTTTTAAGAATCATGTGCATTCAATATAAGTACAAACATTACTGATCTATCAGATAGCAATGATTTGGGACAGAACCCATGGATACAGAGAGCCCTCAATGAACACAATGGTTTTGATGAAGAAGTCTGGTATACTGATGTGACTTGTTCCCTTATCTGACTGTGTCCTAAAAACAGAATCCTGTGACCAGCCATAAGAATTATTTATAGACGCAAAAGTTGAACAGAAAAAATGGATTGTGTGTGTGTGTGTGTGTGTGTGTGTGTGTGTGTGTGTTTTCATCAAATACAAGGCTCCTGTTATCATTAGAAAAGAGAGTCAAAGCAGATTTGAGGAATATGTCAGATAGGCCTAGTAAGGTGACAGAAATTAGTTAGGAGAGGGCTGAAGATCCTGTACCTTCCCACTGATCTTCTGTCTTGAGACATAGCTTACAAATTGGTCCTTTCTTCTTTCACAGCCACATGAAAAGTTGGTAGGAAAATAAAAGAAGATAAGAAGGCAAACAAGACTAATTTATCATTCATTCATCTCTCCTCCTTAGTTGAATTAGTAATTTTTTTTTTTGGCTAAGTTTGTTTCATCTAAAAAATGAAAATAACAATTCACAGGGCATTTTCCCCTTCTACTGAAAATAGATTGTTTTCTCATAGAATATATCCTGGTTTTTATTTAAATTAGAAACAATTTTATTTTATATATAAATCCCAATTCCTTCTATTCCATCCTCCCACCTCTTACCTCCCCTCCCACCAGGGTTCACTCCCTTTCTGTCTATCATTAGAAAAGAACAGGTTTCTAAGGGATAACAGCAAAACATAACAATATAAAATATAGTAAGATAAAACAAACAAACAAACAAAACCACATTGATGTTAGACAAAGCAATCCAACGGGGGGGGGGGAGCTTTAAGAGAAGGCAAAAGAATCAGAGATATACTCAGGAGTCCCATAAAAATACTAAACTGAAATCTATAATATGTATGTTGAAGGCCCAGTGTAGATCCCTGCAGGCCCTGTGTGTGCTGCTTCAGTCTCTGTGAGTTCATATAAACATTGCCCAATTGATTTACAGGGCTTTGTCCTTCTGCAGGCTCTAAACCTCTGACCCTTATACTCTTTCACCTCCTCTTCCGCAGGGTTCCCTGAGCTCTGAGGAGAGGGATTTGTTGAAGACACACTTTAGAGCAATGTGTTCTTGGAAGGTTTCCCTCCTCTCCCCTCTCCCCCACATCCCATGTGTGGGTCTCTGTATGTGTTACCATCTGCTGCAGGGGGAAATTGTAGATTGGAGCTTTCTTTCCACCCTGGTTCCACATCCTTTTAGACCCAAATAAATACACAAAGACTTATATTAACTATAAACTGTTTGGCCGATGGCTCAGGCTTCTACTTGACTAGCTCTCTCTTAATTATTTACCCATTTCAATTAATCTGTGTATTTCCATGTGGCCTTGGCTTATGGGAGGAAAATGATTCCTAAGCATCCTATCTTCCCAATAGCTACAGTGCATCTCTGGCAGCTTCTCCTGCATCCTCTTCCCAGAATTCTCCCAGTCTGGTAGTTCAGCCTATGCTTCCTGCCTGGCCATTGGCCAATTTGTGTTTTATTCAGGAAGCTCCATGGGTGATGGCTGAATAGAGGGCAGATCTAGGAGTATAGCAGACTAACATTGAGTCATTTTTTTCCACTAAATTTTTCTTGTTTTTTTTTTTTTTTTTTTTTTTTTTTGAGCAGTAGTATTTGGTTTACCCTACATCTCTGGGTTATCTAGTCTCCAGTTCTTGTTCACCCAAGCAATATCACATATGGACTCATCTCATGGGATGGGCCTTAAGTCAAATTAGACATTGGTTGGTTATACCCAAAGTTTTGTGTCACCATTTCCCTAGCATATTGTGCAGGCAGAAAAAACAGTAGATCAAAGGGTTTGTGCTTGGGTTTGTGTTTATGTTTCTCTTTTGACAGCATACAGAGTCCCTTCCCATATCAAAGTTAATAGAACATAGGGATGAAGGTTTTATAAAGGAACCAACTCGACTTCTCAATGTTAAATGAGTTGTGTTGATGCTGTCCTCAGCAATGAAGCCTTGGTGTCAGTTTGAGGAGACTAACCCATTGTTTTGGCAAGAGCCTGGATTGTTTGGAAATTTCCATGGGACCACTTTGACGAACAACTTAATTGGATATAACCCAGTCATGATTCTGTAAGCTTCATTTGATGACAAGAGATGGCCAGTTGGGGCTCTATCTCCCTCAATATTTGGAGACTTCATTAGGGTGGCCTTTATATATTTTAGGAAGTTTCCACTGCACTAGATTTCCCTACCACACCTCAAATGTAGTTCAGTTCTAGCTGTATCTCCCTGCATTCCATCCCTCAAGCCCACCTTCTACCTTTCCCACCTAATCCTACTCATTCTCATTCCTACTCACAGACCACCTATAAAATCTATTTTATTTACCTCTTGAAGGGAGATCTATGGTCCCTATCCCTTAGTCCCCTCTAACCTCTTTGGGTCTACAGACTGTGGCTTGATTATTATGGTAGTTTGAAAGAAAATGGCCGCTACAGGGAGTGGTACTATTAGGAAATATGGCTTTATTGGATTAGGTATAATATTGTTGGAGGAAGGGTGTCACTGTGGGGATAGGTTTTGAGGTCTCATATGCTCAAGCTATGCCTAGTGAGACAGTTCATTCCCTGTTGCCTGCGGATCAAGATATAAAACACTTGGTTCCTCCACAGCTTTGGGGCAAAACATAGTTTAATAGAAATGGGTTAACAATTAAGAGAGAGCTAGCCAATAAGAAGCCTAATCCATTGGCCAAACAGTTTATAATTAAAAAATAAGAACACTCAGCTCCATCTCCAGCACCACATTTACCTGCATGCCTCCACATCCCACCATGAAACTGTAAGCTACCCTAGTGATTTTTTTTTCCTCTATAAGAGTTGCCATGGGCCTTCTGGGTCCCTGCTCAGAGCCTCCTGATGCCTGGGACCTATGCATGCTCAGGGGGAGCCCATCCAGGCTGACTGACCTGTCCAGAGTCTGCCTGTGTCCTAGTCCCACCTCTACTCACGGAAGGAGATAAGAGTAGGCCTGTCCCCAGCCTGCATTTTGGGGAGCTGCTCAGAACCTCTTGAGGCCTGGGGCCTATGCACGATAGGGGGAGGCCACCCAGGCAAACCAGCCTATCAAGAGTCTTCCAGCATCCTAGTCTTGCCTCCACCCATGGAAGGAACCTGCCTTTCAGTGCCCTGCTTGGAGCCTCCTGAGGACTGGGGACTGCATTTGGGGAACCCATTTCCAAGGACTGGCCTATCCAGAGTCTGCCAGCATCCTGGTTCTACCTCAAATCATGGTAGGAGATAAGCTTGGGCCTGTTTCCAGCATGCCTTCCTGAGGACTGGGGACTGAGCAAGGAGTAACCCATCCCAGGGGACCAGCCCATCCAAAGTCTGCCAGCACACTAGTCCCACCTCCACCCACTGGAAGAAGAGAGCCATCGGAGTATTAGACCTACGTGCACCTACCAGAAGAGAACCTTGGTCCTGTACCCACCAGGAGAGGGAAAGACCACACTGGTATGCACTAGAAGAAGGGATGGGTAGACAACAGTATAAGAACACAGTTAACAACATAGAGATCAATATGACACCCCCAGAGTCTAGGTACTCCATCCCAGCAAGACCTGAATATCCAAACACAGATGAAGCAGAAGAGAACAAACATAAAAACAAATTCATGAAGGTGATAGATACCCTAAAAGAGGAAATAAGAAAATCCATTAAAGAAATGGAAGAAAAGACAAACCAAAAATTGCAAGAAACAAGTCAAACAGTACAAGGTTTGAAACCCGAAATAGAGACAATTAAACACACACACACACACACACACACACACAGTCTAAGGGAATGATGGAAATAGAAAAGCTGGGTAAATGATCAGGAACTACAGATGCAAGCATAACAAACAGAATACAAGAGATGGAAGAAAGAATATCAGGCATTGAAGATACACTAGGAGAAATAGATTCATTGAACAAAGAAAATCGTAAGTCCAACAAATTCCTGATGAAAAATATCCAGAAAATATGGGACACAGTGTAAAGGCCAAACCTAAGAATAATAGACATAGAATAAGGTGAAAAAACCCACCTTAAATGTGCAGAAAATATTTTCAACAAAATCATAGAAGAAAACTTCCCCAACCTAAGGAACAACATGCCAAAAAAAAAGAAAAATGTACAAGAAGCTTACAGAACACCAAATAGAGTGGACTACAAAAAAACAAAAACAAAAATGTCCCCTTGCCACATAATAATCAAAACACCAAACATACAGAATATATATAGTTTAAAAAACATAATATTAAGAGTAACAAAGGAAAAGTGCCAAGTAACATATAAAGGCAAACCTATCAGAATTACACCTGACTTCTCCATGGAAACTCTGAAGGCCGGAAGGTCCTGGATAGATATTTCACCAACACTAAAGACCACAGATGCCAGCCAAGACTACTACATCCAGCAAAGCTTTCAATCACTATAGATGGAGAAACCAAGATATTCCATGACAAAACCAGATTTAAACAATACATATCAACTAATCGAGCTCTACAGAACTAAGAGGAATGTTCATAGCACTAGGTGCCCACATGAAGAACAGTAGAGAATTAACGGCACAACTAAAAGCTCTAGAACAAAAAGAAGCAAACTCACTCTGCAGGAAATAATCAAATTGAGGGCTGAATTAAATAAGGTAGAAACTAGGAAAACAATGCAAAGAATCAATGTAACAAAAAGTTGGTTCCTTAAGAAAATCAACATGATAGATGGACCTTTATCCCAACTAACCAAAAGTCAGAGAGAGAACATGCAAATTAACAAAATTAGAAATGAAAATGGAAACATAACAATGGACACTGAGGAAATCCAGAAAATCTTCAGGTAATACTTTGAAAACCTGTACTCCACAAAATTCAGAAATTTAATGGAAATGGACAGTTTTCTGGATAGATCAAGAACAGATAAGCAACTTAAATATTGTGTGTGTGTGTGTGTGTGTGTGTGTGTGTGTGTGTGTATGTGTGTGTGTTTCCATTGCATAGCCAAGAACTGTCCTTTCAAAATCTGTGATAACTTGTGTTAAAAATTTTGATGGAGATTGCATTGAATCTGTAGATTGCTTTTGGAAGAAGGGCCTTTTTTATTATGTTAATCCTATTAATCCATGATCATGGGAGATCTTTCCATTTTCTGATATATTCTTCAATGACTTGAAGAATTTTTATTAATTATTTTTTTCATTTATTTTACATCCTGACTGCACTTTCCCCTCCTTCTCCTGTAATCAAACTGACTACTCTAATTGTTATCAAAGAGACTTCATTCAGTAATCTGCAGGAAGCAGATACAAAGATCCATAGCCAAGCACTTGGCTGAGAGCTCCAGGAGTTCTGTTGAAAAGAGGAAGGAGAGGTTGTAGTCAGGGGGCAAGGTTGTGATAGAGAACACACAGAGGCAGCTGACCTTGGTTGTGGGAGCTCACAGACTCTGAACCAACAGCTAGAGAGTCTGTATGGGACCAACTTAGGTCCTCTGTATATATGTGACAATTGTGTTGTTTGGTCTGCTTGTGAGGCTCCTGGTATTGGAACCAGAATCTATCCCCAGTGCATGAGCTGGCATTTGGGAACCTATTCCCCATGCTGGGTTGCCTAGCCCAGCCTCTATGCAGGGGGAGAAGCTCGGTTCTGCAAAAACTTGATATGCCATGCTTTGTTACTTGAAGTTTAATGATACAATTTTTTTTTCACTTGCTTGGTTAGAGTTATGCCCCAAGCTATTTTATATTATTTGAGGCTATTGTGAAAGGTCTCAATATACTAATTTCTTTCTCAGTCCATTGATTTTTGTGAGTTAATATTTTTATCCAGCTACTTTGATGAAAGTAGGAGTTCCTCAGTGGGATTTTTAGTGTCATTTATGTATACTATCATATCTTCTTCAAATAGTGATACTTTGACTTCTTCCTTCAAGTTTGTATCCGCCTTGATCTCCTTTAGTTATCGTATTGTTCTGGCTAAGACTTCAAGTGCTATATTGAATAGGTATGGAGAGAGTGGACAACTTTGTCTTGTTCCTGATTTTAGTGAAATTATTTGAGTTTCCATTTAATTTTATGTTGGCTATTGGCTTACTGTACACTGACTTTGTTGAGCTATATCCTTTATATCCCTAGTCTTTCCAGGACTTTTGTTGTAAAAAGGTGTTGGATTTTGTCAAAGGCCTTTTCTGAATCTAATGAGATTAACACGTTTCCTACTTTTCAGTTTGTTTATGTACTAGACTACATTTTTTGATTTTCATTTATTGAACAATCCCTACATCTTTGGGATAAAGCCTTCCTGATCCTTGTGGCTAATCTTTTTTATATGTTCTTGGATTCAGTTTTCAAGTATTTTATTGAGTATTTTTGCATCTATATTCATAAAGGACCAGCTCTCCCACACAGCCCCAGGGAGGGGCAGGAAAAGCTCTCCCATATCTTTTCACCATTGAGATCAGCTCTTGTGAGTTATCCAGGCAAGGAAAAGCCTTGTGTGGCATCCAGAAAGGTGTAAGACCAGCTCAGTGCAGCCCTAGGACATCAACACAGCATCAGCCCATACTATGGACATCTTCATGGCCTTTAGTGGTAACACAGATCATGGACATCAACCCAGATCCCCAGCTGCAGTGGGGCCACAGACCCAGATGTGTCCCTCTTCTCTTTCTCTCTCCACCATCTATTTGTTCATCATTAGTGGTGAACCCATGCTGGGAGGTGGTGAATGGACCTGTACTAACCATGTTCTTTAAAACCAATAACTAATACTTAGCTAATGAAGAACTAAGTGAATGTTATTATAGCTACATATGGTGGCCTATATATCTAGGTCTAAAACTTGGGAGGATGAAGCATGAGGATATCAATTTGAGACCAACCTGAGCTACATAGTGAGTTCCAGGCATCACAGGAAGACCTTTCTGCAATAATTAAATGATAAATAAACTTGTTATATATTTAATTTGTATATCAAATATAGTCCCCAGACATATACTGATAAAGTTACAGATTGTGAAATACTAAGGATATGGCCTGTCCTGATAAACACTTGACTTACAACAACGGCTTGATAATGACTTTAAGTGTCATCAGGGAAAAGAAGTTTTAGTGTCTTTTATTTATTAAGTTAATCACTAAGATACCTGTATGCTATATAAGCAGGAAGTACAGGCTCTTCATGAAGCCCCTGGTCCACCCACTAAGTTTTAGAAATTGGCGATTTCTGAGAACAGCCCTCTTTCAAACGTGAAACAACAGTGGAGAACTGGAATGCCTCCTGTGCTGTTATTCCAGCTCATAGCCACATGAAGGCACTGTTGCCTTGCCAATAATGTAGAGTCTCCCTCCCGGCAATAATGCTAATATTGTTCAGCTTCTATGGCTGTGCAAACTTTGACATCCCAAACTAGGAGGTCACCGCCAGCCTGTAATAGCAAAGCAGTCCCTCATAGATTTCCTGTTAACAGACAACATATGGGATGTGGGAACCTGGACCAGAGGTTAAGAGCATTTCCTGTTCTTCCAGAAGACCAGAATTCACGTCCCAGAACCCAAAACCACCTGTAACTGCAGCTCCATGGGATCCCTTAACCTCTTCTGGCTTCCACTGACATCCAATACCTGTGACACACACACACACACACACACACACACACACACACACACACACACACACACACACGTACATGCAGTTAAAAAATAAGATGAATATTTCAAAAAGAAACTTACAAAATATGTATACCTCACCAACTAGAAGCCCTAACAGAGTATTCAAGGGCTTCTATGAGGAGAACATCATTACCATACTGTAGGAACATCTTCATTTTCTATCCTTGTCATCTTTTATATGTGAGTTTGCTTCTGAGCCTGTGTCTGGCTCTTCAAGCAGCTTCACTCTGCCTGGTAACTTATGGAAAAAACTGTATTATACTCAGTGACATCACTTGGGCTCTAGCTATGTTAAAGCCAATTCCTGTGGTATTTAACATTGGAAAGTGGAAGTCAGGAAAAATTAGAAAGAAGGAGAAATATTCTGAAGTTGATTTTGTGGTTTACAATATAAAAATTAATTGCAAAATTCTAAAACTATATAGGTACATGGTCTACTAACTATCGTGTGCCTAGCATCTAAGATGTGTCAGGCAAGTATTCATTGAAGAACCACATAGTTGGATTTTTCTCAGCTCTCTTCTATCCAGAGTATCCTGTCCAACACAGAACACTATGCATGAATGTATCCTTGTCAAGCTGAGACATAGCCATAGTTACTTGCAGGGTATGGTCTCCAGGGTGGGATGGAGAGCTGTTTTTATGTTTGGCTGGGTGTTTACTTGTTTGTTGTAGGGTCTTTTTTGTTTTTTTGGTTTTTGGGTTTTGTTTTTTGTTTGGTTTTTGTCTGTTTGTTTTTTTTTTTTTTTGTTTTGTTTTTTGTTTTTGTTTTGTTTCGTTTTGTTTTGTTTTTTGTTTTTTGTGGGTGGTCTATCTGGCTGGTTTTTTGCTGTTGTTCTTTCTGAAGAACAGCATTGGAGAGTTTCAATATAGATGCCAGGCTGACTTTGAACTCTTGCTCTTCCTTCCTCAGCCTCCCAAATGTTGGGATTATAGTCATATACCACCATACCCAGCTAAGGGGATCATTTTACTAATTATAAGTGTACATTCTGCAGAAGATAACAATATCACTGTTAACTCTAAAAAAATGTGATTGGCTACATTGGGTAAAAAAATCAGAATTTGAACTACCAGAAAGAAATTACAGAAAAAATAATATTAAGTTCATGTGGAAAAGCTTTCCCACAGGGACTTTTCTAAGCAAAGTATCTTCTCCTACCTGAAACTTCTCTTCTGAAACCAAGGATAACTGAGTTATGGACCATATTGTCATAGCTTTCTCTGACATCCTGCACCCATTGACCTGTGACAAGCTAAACCAGGCATATCTGGGTTTAACCCATCCCTACACCCTAACCCAATGCAGGTTTCTTCTGCTTCCCAGTAGGCAAGAGGAAGTATAACTCACCTGATATCTTCCATTCACACAAGGATATGGAATCCTTGTACAAAAGCAGATGACTGAAAAGCCACCCAGGTGTCTTCATGTGAGCTTAGACCTGAGGTACCAATTCATCCAGTCCCTATAGCTTCCACACCCTTCCTTGATTTGTTGTTTAGAAGAGGCCTGTAAATCCCTGTAGAATCCCTGCTTGCTGTATCTGCTGACTGCACTCCCTACTTAATCCTGTATGCCTTACCCTCCTTCTTTGGCACTGGAGCTCACAGATGAGTCTGCTGTCATAGTAACCCAGCCCAGCTTTTGGTTAATAAACCATGAAGGTCATAGGAAATTTTTATTCTTACGTTTTCCTAGACCTAGACTTAGAAAGCAAAGTCTCAGAGGATAAAGAGCAGAGGCTTTAGGAAGTCTGTTTATGGAACTCCTGGAAAATTGGAATGTGCAACAGGGAGCAGTTTTAAAGTAAAATAGAAGCTATAGGCACCTGGTAGAAAAGGCTGACACCTAAACAGAAATGGAAGGGAAGAAAAGAGACTATAGAAAAAAATCTTATTTTATTACTTGGGCATTGTGGTGCATAACCCCACACAGGGCACTGTGTGGTTGCTGAAGTTTCAACTGAAATCTCAGGGAAGGATGCTTCTCTTCCCATGGCTGATATGAAAGATTCCAGGAGCTGAATGTGATTGACCTGGAGTCCTATAGCCATTCAGTTGCTCTCACTTAACTCTATGACAAATGTTCACAGTTACATGGCCTTGTTCATGAAATACACATTAAATATGGTCACATAACTGCTTATTTGAAAACATAGAACAAAGTTTTGCTAGATCCTTTACTTTAAAATTTCATTTAATCTTGAAGATCCTATTCAGTCATATCTCACTCTAGTTTCAGTTTCTAGCTCCCACTGTCCTTCCCTTTTTTTATTGGCCCTGAATACCTTGAACTGTCTTCATTTATACTTCAAAATCACACATGTTTTTCCCACCTGCCAGCATTAACCTCAGGCAAAAACAAGTATGTTTTTCCCCCAACTTTTAAATCAAAAGCAATGCTCAGTATTTTGTTAACTTGGCCAAATATTGAGCTAGGCACACCTTGTCCTTACAAAGCTAAAAGGTGATAGACATAAGCACACATTCTCAAGAATTCAAAACTTACCAAAGCATATTTACAGAAATAGGTATACTTTTTCCAAAAGATACTTGCATATAGTTAGCTTGTATTTTGCTAACTGATACCTCCTGTATATCTCCTTTAAATTCCTTGGATACGTTTTGCAGTTCTCAAAACACTCTGACCTTAGGTTCACTTCATGCTGCCGTCTAATCAAAATGTAGCCAGAACCAGGTCTACCTGCATGCTGCCATGCTCCCCACCATGATGACAATGAACTGAGCCCTGAACTGTAAGCTGCCACCTCAATTAAATATTTTTGTTTACAAGAGTTACCATGATGTCTCTTCACAGAAATAGAAATCCTAACTGAGACAGATATTGGTACCAGAGACTGGAATATTGCTGTGATAAGCCTGACCATGCTTTTGTTTGAAGGGATTTGGACTTCAGTACTTTGGATTTGGAAAGCAGTGGAATTCTTTAAGCATGGCTTAATGGGCCATACTAGTAGGCACACAGAAAACAGTGCTAAAAGTTATTTGAACTGTGGGTGCTTACTCAAGAGGTTTAAGAGGAGAAGAATTTTAGTATGTTGTCTAGAGATAGTTCTTAAGATATTTTGGGGAAGAAAGTGTCTGGTTTTTGTCCTTGCCCAAAGGGTCTGCCTAAGGCTGACGAGAAGAGTTTTAGATTAATTACGTTGGCAAAGGAAATCTCAGGACAGCTTAATATAAGATTCTATCATGAATCCAGATGCAGAGAGAGAGGAGTGATAAGAAAATGGGGGCAAGACCAGGCTACAGAAACCCACAGGGACAGCTGACCTGAACAAGGGGGAGCTCATGGACCCTCAGACTGATAGCTGGGAAACCAGCATTGGACCGACTCAGACCTCCTAACATGAGTCTCAGTTAGAAGGCCTGGGCAATCTAAGGAACCTCTGACAGTGGAACCAGGATGTATCCCTAGTGCAGGAATGGACTTCAGGAGCCTATTCCCCATAGAGGGATACTCCCTTAGCCTAGAGATGCCGGGGAGAGCCTAGAACCTACCCCAAATGATTTGACTGACTTTGATGATCCCTCATTGAAGGCCTCACCCTCTCTGGGTAGTGGATGGGGGATGGGATATGGGGTGTGAGGGACATGGGAGGATGGGAGGTAGAGGGAACTGAGATCAATATGTAAAAATAAGAAAAAAATATTGAGTCAGGGGAGGAATAGAGAGAAGAGAGAGGGAGGAGAAAGAGAGAGAGAGAGAGAACATAAAAGAGGGAGCCATTATAGGTTTGAAGAGAAAGCTGAACTTAAATGTCCAAAGACCTACAAGACTAACCCCAACTAACAATTTGAGCAACAGTGGAAAGGCTACCATAAATGTCCTTCCCTGATAATGAGATCAACAACTAACTTATCCACCATCATGGAGTCCTCATCTAGTACTCGATGGTAACAGAAGCAAACACCCACAACTAAACACTGAGCCGAACTGGAATCCAGATGCAGAGAGAGAGGACAAGACCAGATTGCAGAAACACATAGAGACAGCTTACCTGAACAAGGAGGAGCTAATGAGCCCCCAGACTGATAGCTGGGAATCCAGCATGGGACTGACTCAGACCCCCTGAATATGGGTCTCAGCTAGAAGGCCTGAGCAGTCTAAGGGATCTCATACAGTGGAACCAGGATGTATTCCTGGTGCACAAAAGGACTTTGCAGGCACATCCCCCATGGAGGGCTACTCCCTTAACCTAGAAACAGGAGAGAATTCCTAGTCCCTGCTTCAAATGACTTGACAGATTTAGATGACCCCTCCTGAAGGGCATCGCCCTATATGTGAAGTGTGTGTGTGTGGGGGGGGGGAATGGAAGGAGAGAGTGGTCGGGGTGCATGTGAGGGTGGGAGAGAGGGAAAGAGGAAGGGAGGAAGGGAGGGAGGGAAGTAGGGAGGGAGGGAGAAAGAGGAAACTGGGATTGATATGTAAAATAAAAATAAAAACATAGATTAATATTAAAAAAGAAAAATATTAAAATTTTTTAAAAAGGAAAAAAAGAAAGCCTGCTACAGTTAATTACTGGAAAACCTGTTTCTAGCTGTAGTGTTGTTCAGCCTTAGCACATACTTTTAATCCAAGAGCTTTCTGCTTAAATATTTTAAATAGGAGTATATAAAATCAACCATAGGTCAAGAGATGGAGCAAGCAACCAGATTACAGGAAAACAAACAAACAAACAAAAAAAACAGAGAATAGAGAAAGTAGTTAAGCAAGAGCAACTGAATGGCTATTAGACTCCAAGTCAATCACATTCAGCTCCAGGGATCTTTTATATCAGCCATAGAAAGAAAAGCATCCATCCCTGGACAGCAAGAGCTGGACTGATGAAACCCACAGAAGTTTAGTCATGCAAGTTTGAAATGTAACATTCTCCTGCTCCATTGCTCTCTCTCTCTCTCTCTCTCTCTCTCTCTCTCCCTTTCAATACACATTCAACTGATAATCAAGCTCCCAATATTCAAGGAAATTATTTTACAAGGTATTACAATCACTTTTCTTTAACCCAGTAGTGCCTGAGCCCCACCATTCACTGAGTCTTTTTTAGACTATAATGCCATATAATACATACTTAATTGACATTTTCAATTTTCCTTTAAAGAGATGTTTCACAGAACAAAGATGATGGTATTTGTTTAAAAAAAATCAGTGCTCTATCTACTTCAAATGGCTTTAATTTAATAGTTTTGAAATCTAATCACCAGATTCAGTCATTAAGGACTGCTTAACATCATGGCCCTGGCTTCTGCCTTAGGGTAGTTTTCAAATAAGAGAGAAGATAGCACAGTGAGTGCTTCCTGCACAGTCTGAGGACACGGGGTCAGCTTGCAAGCACCCACATTTTTAAAAAATCCAGTATGTTCCTGTAATCCCAGCACTGGAGGTAGAGACAGGAGGAACCCAGGAACTCACTGGCCAGTCCGTCTACCCAACCAGAGAGATCCTGTCTCAAAAATAAAAATAAGATAATTAAACTGAGAGTGATGGAAGAAGACACCTGACATCAATGTTTGACTCCGTATCCACTCAAGGACATAAGTCCTTGCCTTTCATCCTGCTGGAGACAGGTTCTCCTACTCACTATGGAGTATACCAAGTTGTCTGGCACACATGCCTCTGCCTCCTGTCTCATAGAATAGCACTGGAACTAGACATGCCACCATGCATAACTTTACATTAAGTCTAGATCTCACTTTTGTGTGGCAACCAGTTTACTCACTGAATAACCATCTCACCAGCTCTAACACACACTTTTTAAGCTAAGGTTAGTGTGTTTGTTTCAATGAAGATTTCCCAAATACATAGTGACTTAATCCAAAATCCAGTTTATTTTTGTTTCAGATTCAAGCCACAGTTTGTTACCTAGACAGCATCAGAGACACAAGTTCTCCCATACTGTTATTCTGTCATCTTCAGCCAGCATTACATCACCATCTTGCGGTTGGAAAAAAAAAAACTTTCCCACCACAATCACATTCTAAGAACCACCAAGTGATATTAGTAATGAGAAGGAGAACAAGAACCACCAAGTGATATTAGTAATGAGTAAGGGAACACTGTTCCATTATAGGGTGACCACACAAATGTCTCTAAGGTCAAAAATATTTTTTTTGTCCTAATGGATATAGTATGACATTGTCTGGGTTTCCATAGGACAACTTACAGAGTTTAAGTTCTAGACACCTAACAAAAACATATAATTCACCCTGGAGTAAGTACACCTAATATCCATCCTCACTTCCTCATGAAAAGATGCGAGCCTAACTAAACAAGTTCTGTGTCTCTGAAAGAAAAGCACTCATCAATGGTAAAATCTACAAAGAATGATAAGAGCAGAAACAGTAACCATCCTCTTCACCACTCCTGAAATGAATTCCCAAAACAGATTACCTTCCCCTCATGAACACCATAACTCAATGGAGCAAGACGGTGTCTTCTCTGAGGCTGGCCAAATCTCTTAAAATGTTAAAATACAAAGGACCTTGGATGGATGTCTAATACCAAGTGTGGCAGTCCTCCAATGAGTTTTTTCCCTGGTTCCTGTCCTCAGAAATGGGTGAGAAGATTGACATCACAATATATGTACCATCTCCAAAACAGAAACTTACTGAGAGTAACAAAACCACTTCCTAATTTACTGAAACTATGCATGAAAGAGCTTAGTGAAATGTGCTAGCTTTGTTAGATTCAAATAATATATAATTGCTTTCTTTAAATAAATACTAAAAAACAGCTGAAGTCAATACTTCACCTTGCCTGCATTTATACTGAACAAAAAAATATGAATAAAATGTTAAAAACGAGCTTTTTAGAAAGAAAATCATTATGTAGAAATATAATTCTCCGTAGAAAATCTTGTGTCTCTGAGGATAAGTTACTTATAGTTCCTACTTCACTTATGCTTGTTTTAAATGAATAAATAACGTCTACATCACAATGAAAACTGGTATTTCATCATGTAGCTATTGTGTCTCCTTTAAAAGACTCTGTAGACAGTGATATGCATCCATTGCATTGCCTTGGAAATTGAGAAGTCACTGTGGGCCCTAAACCAGGCAAAGATTGGGATTTGCCACTCTCCTTCCAGACAATGTTACATGATTCCTTATAAGATTAAGGCTAAAAAAATCTATCCCGCAACCCCTCAGTTCCCTGAAAACAGTAGAAAATTAATGGGGTGGGAAAGAATAATGAGATAAAGAAATATCTATAAACATACTTATCCAGATACATCTCAATACACAATTGAGCCACATGCCTGAGGGTATTCTTTACACAGACAGCTAGGAGCAGGAGTATTCACTGTAGAATGGCTTCTGTCCATACACTCCAGGCTGACCATAAACTCTTGGCTGAGTCCTTAGTAGGGGCCTCTGCAGCCAGTGATTAGGATGTGCTCAACTTGATGCTTTTATGTAGAACACCCTGAGCACTCGCTGGCGGATCTGTCGAGTCTTCACCCCATAAACAAGAGGATTGAGGGCAGGTGGAACAAGGAGGTAGAGTGTGGCCAACAGAACATGGACATGATGAGGAACATGGTGCCCAAAGCGGTGAGTGAGGAAAGAGAACATTCCAGGGACATAGAAGATGAGAATGACACAAACATGAGACCCACAGGTACTGAAGGCCTTGAGTCTGGCTTCACCTCCTGGGACCTTCAGCACTGCCTGGAGGATGAGGGCATAGGAAATGCCAATGGCCAAGACATCTAGCCCAACCACCAGCAGTGCCACTGACAGCCCGTAGGCTCGATTCACTGTGGTTTCAGAACAAGCAAGTTTTACCACAGCCATATGCTCACAGTAGGCATGGCTTATGACAGTGGCTCTGCAGAAGATAAGGTTCTGCAATAGGATGGGGAAGGGGATGAGGAGGACCAATCCTCGCACCAGCACCACCATCCCAATGCGCCCTATAATCCCTGGATGCAGGATGGTGGAATGGCGCAGAGGGTGGCAGATGGCAACATAGCGGTCCAGAGCCATGGCCACAAGTATGCCTGACTCCATGGAGGAGAAGGCATGAATGAAGAACATCTGAATCAAGCAGACGATATAGCCAATCTCACGAGCATAAGCCAGGAGCACTGTGAGGGCTTTGGGTGCAGTGGAGGAGGCCAGGACCAGGTCAATGACAGCGAGCATGGCCAGGAAGAGGTACATGGGTTGGTGCAAGGATGAGTCAGTCCAGATGATGAAAATAATAGTCACATTGCCCACTAGAGCTAGGAAGTAAAGGACACCCAGGGGCAATGCTATCCAGTGCTGACTTTCCTCCAAGCCTGGAATACCTACTAGGAAGAAAGAGGGCTGGGGTTGCCTCCAGCTGGAATTGCTAAGGGCCATGTTCAACAGCATAGAGAAAGAAGAGTGAAAAGACACCCAAGTCATGACTTCTGCATTTTTGATATGCTAAGACATTATGCAGATCCTGCTACCATGTTCATCAGAACAACAGAAGATTTAATCTGCAGCAAAAGAGAATAAAGTTAGACACAAGGAAGAAAACCTTTTCTGGGTACAACTGTTTTCTGATGAACCTTCCATGCATCTGACCTAGGTTTCATGTAGCTGTAATGTGAGAAAGAGCAAACACTGAACACAGCTGCCTTGAGAGACATGTTAACTCTGTCATTCAATGACTTGTATTCTGAACCTGTCAACTGGAAAGCATTGTCTTTACTAACCATGTAGGTAGTGCTGAAGGTTGTCACCTGTCACTTTGACACTCGTCTCCTGCAGCCTCAGGACAGAGATACTCAGTAGTCGTTTCTGAGATAGGCTGCATCCCACAATGTTCTCCACCTCATTGCGGGTTGGCTCCAGGATTGCAGGATCTCCTCCCTTCCTCTTGCCTATGTTGACTAATCCACTGCCTGGGTTTACCTAGTTTATATGCTTCAGTTCATTCCAAGATTATCTTGGGTGTAAAAAATATCTCTGTGATGCATAAATCTATTTCTCTGCTTTCTTCCCAAAGCTCGATATTTAAAGTTCGGTGGCTTGCCCAGTCTTCCCAAATATCCTCTACCTACTCTATGCCAACATTCCTGTGAATAAACCCTTATCTATGTATTCAAATTGAAAACTGTCTTTACTAATTCTTATAAATGGTTCCTTTTATCCTTTCAAAAGTCCCCATTAGCTTTACCTTTAGCATCTCATAGCCATTCTTCTTTCTCAGCATCTAGTGTTACTTTCTGAATTTATAATCCAACATTCTCTTACCCAAATTCTTTCAGACATAATGGAAAAATTCATGTTGGAGAAACATCTAGTGTGAACTCAGTCAGTGACCCTGTAACTTTGTTATGAGCTTCTTTTTAATTTACTATCAATTCCAAAATCACAAAATCTCTCTAAAAATTAACTCTAATATATATGTAAAATGCTTTGGTGAAGTCATGCATAGAATGCATCACAGCATGGCATGCAAGTTTGCAGGATTATCTTACTGCATTACTTTCCTAGAAGTTGTGTTCCCTGTTACACATGTGATTTGCTGTCACCTTACTCTGCTGTTGTAATTTATGATCATACAGGTGTATTGTACAAAACATCTATGCCTTTCTCCTTCCCTTATCTAAATTGGTCGTTCATTAGTATTCAGAATCCTGTGTCCTCTTCTCCTCCAGAAGGGTTCACATTGCCAACCCTGATAATATTATCTATATTTTATGATGTGCCTTTGTTTATCTATGATGTTCTGATTTGTCAGCATCATAAAAACCTTTTCACTGCCATAGTGTTTTATTTCAAAAGACAGAATCAGACCTCATTAAAGTTAGTAATCGCTAGCCAGCCCGGTGGACCTTTCATGGTGCATAACATCAAATTAAATTAAACTTAAGCTATGTCTATTTCATATTCGGGTAATAAAACTTTGGCAGTCTACTTAAAATTCCTAAGCCTTTGCTTCTTATCTGACAGTAAAATAAAGAGCAGCCACACGACTTACTATAAATATTAATCAAAGTATGCATTTCAAATCTAGATAGATATGGCTTTCATTTCTACTAATATTGTTGCTATAAATTATTGAAGAATGAAATCCCAAATGTCTTTCCTTTTTTCCTTGCATTCACAAATCTCCTTCTGTGCTTCAAATGTCTGTATCTTGCTGTATTGCAAGTACACATTGTTGTTGCCTCCATAAATGTGAACAACAGGTACAAGTAAATGAAACAGGTGCCCTGTTTAATCTGGTCCAGGTGATTCACTCCTGAAGCACTGCAACAAAAGATTAGATTTTATATTTGTGTCTCTATTTGCCTTGAGAAAATTGTACACTCTGACACTACCATATTAATCTCTTCTGAGACTTGTACACATACACATAAGAGTCAGACTTGATTTGATTCTTAGGGATCCCACATCTATAGATCATTCTGAGTTATTTAAAATAAACCAGTAATGACTACACTATTGACCCCAAACTCTTGTCTATAATAACTACAAAACCCAAAATGCCTAGCAAACACATATCTCCCATCCTTTGCTTTTCTTCCCCTCTGAGCTTAAAAAATAGTGATAGTTCTGTTGAGAGATCCAAGGTAATCTAACCATATACAAAATTCCCATTGCTGCTTGGTGTTCCACACAATGAGAAAATTTATTCTCTTTCTTAGCTATCCCTTCCTATGCCAGCCTCAGCCTGCTTTGCATTATTCAGTACAGAAGCAAATGTACTACTATGCATTTGAGAAGCATGTCTGTAGCTTTTATAGGACCAAGACTAGCAGAGAAGAGGGGTAATGATGCTATTCCTCAGTATCAGCTGCCTCTTTGCACTCTGTGGCTTGTGTGTCCAGAGTAAAAGCCTAGAGCTGCTTGTGTAAGAAAGTGGTCCTCTGTGAGCCTTGCTATAGAGAAGAGAAGCCTTCATCCCCAGGAATCTAAATAGAAAGGTGTAGTTAGCTCTCTGACCAGGAAGTGGAAGATAGAAAAGGACCAGGGCTGTACTTCCCTTATACCCATGCAAATCCAACTCAAGCCATCTGTCATTTGTCAGGTTGTGCTTGAATGCTGTAGGGCAGCCTGACATGTCTCTCTTTTTTCTCAATTATAATTCTCTAACTGCTGTGTCATTGCACTGATTTCCTTGTACCATAAGATCACACAGTCCTTGAAGAGTGAGGATGATGTCTTAGTTACATGAGACTTCTCAGAGCAAGACACAACATACATAGGATACAATTTATCCTGCATTTGACTAAGGAAACACACATACAAATGTTGAAATTATATAATAAATAAGTATGCAGAGTTCTTAAAAGACCTGGAATTGTGGGTACTTGATGAAGCAGAAGCTGGACTTCAGGGATAAGTTCATAATAAATAAAAAATGTCTACTGAAACATGATCATTGAGTCTTAATGTTCTCTACCATACTCTGGCTGCTTCATGGGAATATGGGCTCTGCTGAATCTCGCTGTAAGATACAAGGACAAGTTATACATGCATCTAGAAAATAAAGATGACTAGAAGTCAATGCTTTCTCGACTGCTTCTAGTGAGCAGAAAGTCTCCTCACTGGGCTATGACATGACTCTCTTTCCTTAATCTCTGTAACAGTTACCTGGACTGTGTGAAAGCAGGGAAAGAGAAAGACAAGAACACAGCCAGAGATGTAGAATTCTAGTGCCCTGATAGAGGAGGAAGAGAGCAGAGCCAAACACTCAGAGGCACAGCTCCCACTAAGACATCTGAGAGAACCTAATGTGACAGGCAAGAGACTGTCTTCCTTGTCTCTGGACTGTCCTCAAGGACATGTATGTTGAAGCTTAGTGTCAGCTGAGAGATACTCAGCAACAGAGAACTTAGGAAAGGTGAAAGTTGCCAGACTCAGGAAGGTTCTATTAAGCCTTTCCCCTCAGCAGGAGCTTGACCCTGCCTAGCCCCCGAGCTTCCACCCCCTACCACAGAGTTTCCACCCCGACCCCAGAGTTACCACCCACCCAGTCACAGAGCTTCCACCCCCATCCCATCCCCAGAGCTTCCAGGCACCAGTGCTGTTCAGACTTTGGAGTGATGATGAGGGAGACTTTGTGCTCAGAAGGGCTGCATAGCAATTTCTCAATGCTGAAGAGAAAATTAAACACACCACTCAGGACCTGTGGAGCTAATATTTCCAAAATAGCAATTAGTAGCTCTGGGGAGACTCAGAGAAAGTGCCTGCATCCTCCTGGGCTAGTGTGCTGTGAGGAGGAGAAAATGAGACCCTGTAAAATGGCTTGAGTGTCTCCAGCTGACCTTGAAGAGGTTAACAGTGAGTTTGCAGCAACATGTCCTCTGTGATCTGTGTCTATGTGCCTAATTCTCCCTGACAGTGCCTAGGCCAGGCCTGAAAAGGACAACCATTCTGACTCAGAAGAAACAAATCCAAAACCACTCAGAGGTGCTGGGCTCTGTCAGTTAAAACCCTAAGTATTGTGGGGCAGATGCTCCATCTCCCTGGCCAGCCTGAGTCTGTGATCTCAGAGTCAGTGTGAAATCCATTCTCTGAAAACATGAAGTAGAGAGAGACTGAGAAAGGCACCTCTGATCTTCCTCTGGCTTCCTCGAGTATGTTTATCCACTGACAAAGGTACACACACTCATAAAACCATGTGCGTGCACACACACACACAAATGCATTCATGCATACACACACATACACAAATTACCCAGATGTTTTAAACATGTGTATTTGCATATTTGTAGCCCTGTTAAGCAAGCTGAGAAAGAATTTGCCACAGGGATGGAAAAAAATAAAAAAGTCAACTGTCAGAAGGCTTCCCTGAACACCAAGTTCCCAATCTGACCTCATTTTCCACAGCCCAAGTCCTGTGCTTCATCTTGCCACTGTTTGGGAAAGTTGTGGAAGTCCCTTCTTGATGTTCTCTCAAAGGAGGGACAATGACTGTGAACAATGCCTGGCAGAGGGTGTTAATACCACTGGCAGGTCTCAGAGGACTTGTAGACACATCTGTTCAAAGCCTAAGTTAGCCTTCAGACTGGTAGGAGAGTCATGGGGTAAGTGAATTTCCCAGAGGGATAAATGGGTGGGCAGGGAGGCAAGGTTAATGGTAGCACCAACTCAGAACTCTATGGCTAGGCTCTGTGCAGTGCTGACCCTGACTCCTTAGCCTGAACACCCTGGGAGCTGTACTAGGAAATGGATGCTGTGTTAGTCATGAACCTCAAACTGTGTAAATGATGTAGCACTTACACTTCTTATTCTCATAAACCTGTCTTAGGCTCCTGTAAATGCTTTATCTTGAATGGGTGCTATGATCCCAGATCTAGAAGCATTAGCTGCTGGAAGCACATAGCTGAGTCACTCTCCTATAGAGGAAAAAAGTTCAAGAGGCTTTCTTGCCCCAGGCTATTTTCCCTTCTCCATCCATCAGTCACTCTACTGATGATGTACGAATATAAGGGTAAAACCAAATTTGTTCAAAAATACTGAAGAGTCGCCACAGCTCAAGAGATCTTATTGGGTTGCCAATGTAGCTGAGAAATCCAGATTACAGTGTAAGTTCATCAGCCCATCATGTTTCCCTCACTCTTTAATATTCCTTTCATTTGAATCTGTGCTTTAGAGTCTGTTTCTGAAGTGCTCAGACTGAAACAAATGCCAGCTGCCTCAGACTGTGACTCTCAAGGACATCAATCCCATCACCATCACCATGCCCAGGGTTTACAGTTTCTATGACACCAATGCTTCAGCTCATTATCCTTTCCCTCCTCTACTCAACAGCTATTTCATTCACACATGTAGGAAGATGCAACTGTTCATTTATCATATAACTGCACATAGTTCTCAACATCCTAGTGTCCAGCTTTACAATGATGTAAACGTCCAAGCCAAACAATTCTAAATTTTGATCTTTTCCAAGCTTGTTATATGTGGTAGTGTTCTCTTTCAATGCTGCACAGTGTCATTGAGCTCTAGTTTTCAGGTGGCCATGCAATCATGAAGGCAAAAAAACAAAACAACAACAACAACAGAAAATCCTGGTATCTATGGTATACTGTGCTGCTGATATCATGTGTTCAATAGGTTACATGTATGTATGTTTGTGATTTACAACATCTTCATTTTATGATGTATTTATTGGGTGTCATACCCAATCATGATTGAGGAACTTCCATTTAATCTACCAATTCCATGTAGTGTGCTAAATGTGACACAGCAGCCATTATGAGCTGTGGGTTAAATATATAACAGGTAATGTAACATAAATATTGATAATAATCATAAATGTCACAGATGTAGTTTTTGTTGTTGTTTTTCAACACAGGGTTTCTCTGTGTTGCTTTAGATCCTGCCCTGGAGCTAGCTCTAGACCAGGCTGTCTTTGAACTCACAGTCTGCTTCTACCTCCTGAGTGCTGGGATTAAAGGCATGTGCCACTAACACCCAGCATAAATGTTACAGATTTAAACCAAAGTATTTAATGTTATATAATGGGGAGATAGTTCTCATGTACGGCAACTCAAGAAATACCTCCCTAATGCAAATCAGTAATCAGAAGTATTGGTTAAAGTTAAATGTAGCCAGGCTGATATCAACAGGAAGAAAGAAAATCTGGTATTGCATGTGTGTGTGCTATTTTTTTTTAATCTTTTATTTATTTTTTATTTTTACTTTCTTATTTTACATATCGATCCCAGTTCTCTCTCACTCACTCCCTTCCTCCCTTCCTCCCTTCTTCCCTCTCTCTCTCCCTCCCATGCCCCCGGACCACCCTCCCATCTCACCCTCCCCACTCCACAGGGAGAGTGGTGCCTTCCAGGAGGGGTCAACAAAATCTGTCAAGTCATGTGGAGTAGGGACTTGACCCTTCCTCCTGCCTCTAGGTAAGGGAGTATCCCTCCATGGGGAATGTGCTCCCAAAGTCCTTTTGTGCACCAGGGATACATCCTGATTCCCCTGTCAGAGGTCCCTTAGACTGCCCAGGAAAATCTGGTATTTTTAAAGACATGAAAAATTACTATTTTTTAACTTGAGTTCCTAGAATTTTGAAATATAATACTGTAATATAAACAAAGACCTAAGAGTATAGAGTCTTGTGTCATGTTAAAAAAATTTTAAATAAAAACAAGCATATTACCAGAACCTTATCAATAAACTATCATCCTGGGAGAATAGATAGAAAGAGTTTAACAATGATAGTGGTAGACCTGTTGGAAAACAAATGCAAGGAACCCTAGAGATACTCAAGGATATGATATGGGAACAGATGGGGACCTTTGGAAGATACAGGCATCTTCTAAAGAACATAAGAAGCCAGAGTTCAGTGCATCATCTGCATTCATACTAATAACCAGGATCAGGCATATAGAGGCTGAGCATGTCATTACTTAGTGAGAGTAATGAAAAAAGAAACCGCCAACTCAAAGTGGCAGGGGAAGATATGCCTCATGGCATGAACACCAGGGACACACTATCCTGTGCTTGCTGTTTTCGCAGGAAATTAGTCGACTATGCATTAGAACCAAGCACACCAAAACTGATTATCAAACCAGAGATATGAGTAAATAAACAGTCCCCACTTGATAGTGAGTATAACATTGCCATCATTCACCAGATGAAAATACTAATGGCATGAACTGCTTGCACTTGGAGGACATTTATTGAAACATAAGCCTACTTTTATCTCAATGAACCACAGTGTAAGAGCTGAGTATACAGGATCTGCCTTTAATAACATTTTTTTCATTAATCCAGGATATTTAGAGGTTTGTTCTAAGTAGTTTATCCAAAGTCCTCAGAGACTTCTAAGTCCCTTGGAAATAACTCTTACTCAACATTTCATCTACCTAATGAATCATAATTCCATCTCTCTCCCAGATCTCCATCTTACTAGCATGCTGAACTTATGAGAAATACTCCAAATATGAAAGAAAGGAAGGAAAGGAAGGAGGAATGAGTGAAGACCAGATGACAAATGCTAGTTTTCTGTTTGGTGATTACACACAGCTGTAAGTATACCATGCAAGGGCAAGCATGTCTTCCAATGTTCTCTAAAGTGCCTGAAACACAGCCATTTGAAATTACAGTTGGAAAGAATGAAAGGAGATGTCAGTCATGATTATGGTAAAGACACTGATATTTGTGATGTGATAGGGATGAGAATGGTTTATTTCTTTTTTAATTTAGAAACAATCTTATTATTTCATAGCAATCCCAGTCCCCTCTCCCTCCTATCTTCCCATGACCCCCACCAACTCCCCTATCCCACTCCCACATCCACTCCCCAGGGAGGGTAAGGCCTATACAATGTTTTATTTCATTTCAATAAAATATACTTAGTACTCACTGTTATAAAGATTTCTTTATTTATTCCAAAACACATATTATACTTATTTGGCTGAATAAGAAATGTGTTATTGCTAGAGAATTTCATTAAATAAATATTTATTAAGCAAATATTTACTACTTATCAAATGCCAGGAACCATGACAAGTATATACTTATTGTCTGCTGTGGATGAAGAAATACTTCATTCAAAAACACATATATATTTGTAAATTTTAATAAATGATAAAATGAGTAAATCGAGTTTTCTCATGTGGAAAACAAGTGATTTGATGTGGTTGAAGAATTCTCCAAATGGATAAAGGTGAACAAAAATGGTGAGATTAATAACAGGCATCTTGGCTAATTCTGACTGAAGGGAACATAAACATTTTAGGAACTTAAATAAAGGTACTTGCATACACCTAATAAATGATATTAGGGCAGTACTATTTATTTCAAGGACATGCAAAGTTATAAAAACATACAACAAATGCATTAGAGTGGCAATGGGGGCGTATGGGAGGAAATGAGGAAAAGGGTTAAAAATGAAAAGAGAAAATAAGTAAATAGAATGAGAATCAAGAAAAAAATACTGTGTAAAGTTTTATGCTCTATTCTTCAGACTAAAAATGAAGAAAGTGAAAAATACATTACTCTCAAAGATTAAAAATACATAGCATTAGAAAGACACTGTGTTACAAAATTAAACTGAAAGAGTATACCAACACACACACACACACACACACACACACACATACACACACAAACACTTACCTGAAACTCTGCAATCAAGTGGGGCATGAAGAGTCTCAAGTGTTTTCTCATAAACTCAACTCCAAGACATCTCTATGACTTGCTAGCTCTCCTCCAAAGCCAGACTTTCTCCACTAGAGAGGATCTATCTGCTCCCATGTGGAGGCTGAGTGTGCATGCTATATAGTAGGAGCTGCCTCATTTCCTCAAGTGTGAAGAATAAGCACCCAGTCTACAACTCTCACTAAATTCCTGGAATCCTGGTGCATAAAAATCCTCGTGTATGTACTTGTATGACATGGGCTTCCTATGCAGCATTCATCAGATTACAACTCACCATGTAACTCAGGCTAAACTCAAACTCATGATTCTCCTGACTCAGTTTCCCTCTGTATTTCCATGCCCAGCTAACATCCTGTTTCTTTAACTATCTGTTATGTCTATATAATCAACACACACTATCAGTTTTTAGAGGAAAAAGATGCCCAAAGGCACTGCTTAGATAATACCTGAGATTCTACAGAACTTCTAAGTCTTGACTCCAAGTGCAAACTTCAGAGAACCTAGAAAAGATGTCCCTTCTTACAATATCCCAGATGCCTTCTGTCACCACTAGGCAAATGACCTGGGCAGTAGAGTTTCTAGTCTATAGAGAAATTTCACCTTGACCCCTGAATCCCAGTTGACAAAAATGATAGTCAAGTGAGTTCAGTCTTCTTGGTGTGTAGAATAGTGAACAAACACTCTCGTATCTGCTTGGTCTTAACCCCATAGACAATGGGGTCCAAAGCAGGGGGAAAGAGCAAGTAGAGGTTGGCAAGGATGACCTTGGCAGCAGAGGCTGTAGGTGGCCCAAAGTGCTGCATTACCACAGAAAGAAAGCCTGGTCCATAGAAGAAGAGGATGACACAGACATGGGCTGTGCATGTGCTTCCTGCTTTACCACGTGCCTCAGGTGAATGAATATGCAACACTGTCTTGACAATCTGTCCGTAAGAGTAGGCAATAAAGGCCACGTCCCCCACACCAAGAAAGATTGCCACAGCAAAGGCATAGAGACTGTCCAGTGTTGTGGCTCCACAGGCCAACTTCACCACTGCCATGTGCTCACAGTAGGTATAAGCAATTGTGTGTGAACCACAATAAGACAGTCGATGAGCCAGGCTTGGAAAGAAGATGGTTAAACCCACACCTCGCACTGCCACCAGGCCTCCGATTTTGGCAACAGCTTCAGGAGTAAGGATGGTTGCGTAATGCATAGGGTTGCAGATAGCCACAAAGCGATCAAAGGCCATGGCCACCAACACTCCTGATTCCATGGCAGAGAATGCATGGATGACAAACATTTGGGACAGACAGGAGTAGGAGCTGATGGCTGTAGCACCAAACCAGAAAATAGCCAGCATCTTAGGCAGAGTGGAGAGGGAGAGGATCAGGTCGACAAAAGAGAGCATAGCAAGAAACAGAAACATGGGATGGTGAAGCCTGTGTTCTGTACAGATGAGAGTAAGTAGGACTGCATTCCCAGTGAGTGACAGGACAAACATAAAGCAGAAAGGAAGGGATATCCAAACGTGTGCAGCAGTCAGTCCTGGGATGCCAGCCAAGAAGAAAGTATGTGGAAGGAGATGAGAACTATTGGAAAGTATCATGGTTGTTATCCCACATCAAGGAGCAAAGGGTCACTGCAAAGAAAGGCAGGGATATAAGAGCCAATGAGTGAAGATTAATAGGAAATCAGTGTGTACACTCTCATTGATGTCAACACCAGCACCATATCACCATTACCCCACAGTTAGGTCTAAAGAAATTCTAAAAATAAATTCATATTTCTGTACATCTTCAACCCAGAAGAGGTAAGACAGTTAGAAATATATTGGTGAGAAGTTCAGAAACCAGATACTAAGTTTAGATCCATTGTGCATTTTCTAGACTAATTTATTTAACAGTAAGTAAATACCTGGTAAGTAGTATTAGTTTAAAAATGTTACGCCTCCCCATGGAGGGATACTCCCTTAGCCTAGAGACAGGAGGGAGGGCCTAGACCCTACTCCAAATGACTTGACAGATTTTAATGATCTCTCCTAGAAGGCATCACCCTCCCTATGGAGTGGGTAAGGAACGGGATGGGAGGAGGATTGGGGGGGCATGGGAGGGAGAGGGAACTGGGATCCATATGTAAAAATAAGAATATATGTGTGTGTGTGTGTGTGTGTGTGTGTGTGTATGTGTGTGTGTGTGTGTGTACTTGATGTAGTCATCATTGGCCTTAGTGTCAACAAACCTAAGTCCACCTTACTCATGAAGCTGCCTAAAATGCTAACATCTGGAAAAACCTCCAATTAGAGGAAAGTCGCTCTTCCAGATTTGATTTGACTGCCAACATTAGAGAATAATATGCAGTCCCTGGAGATCCCAACACTGATCAGACCCATCGTTGCATTATTTCCATCCTGTTCACTTGCTTCCTGACCCAATATCTCAGTGACTGACTGCCTCAATCACTGGATCTCCCTCTCCTTCAAGGTGCCGGAGTGTTGGTGTATAACATTTTGGTGACATGAGAGTAAACAGAAGCTCTTGAACACATAGGTAATATTAAGGCCAGAAAGTTATCACAGCAACAGTTTGCAACATTATCTGTGTTCCCAAGATGCTCCCTCTTAAATGTCATCATCATATGTTGTAAGAGAAACATAAATCTAAAAAGAAATAAATAAACCAGTTATCACACAGGTCTGCATAAGTGACTAAAGCCACAGGTCATATCCACTGACCCCTCAGCTAGAAAATATTCACTCTCCTGTCTGTTAGAGTGGCTCTTACAGGCCAAGAAAGAATATCCAGGCCCCTTGGACCATGGTTAAAAGAGGGTAACAATATAGATGATAAAACAAAGACCAAGGAGCAGTGATTTGGGAATTGTGTCTCTCTGACATCTTGATACCTCAGGACCCTTGATCTTCTCATGTGAAAGATAAGCACAGGGACACAAAGTCATGACGACTTCACCAGCACCAACCTCAGATGGTCATAAAACCTTAACCTACTACACATCTGAAATTGCCCAAAATAAGGACATCTGGAAAAATAATTCACATGAAGGCATCTCCATCTTCCAGATTTTACTTAGCTGCCAAGATGAGCTAATAATATACGATCTCTAATGACTATATTCAATGTCTGTAAAAAGCTTTGGGTGTAAGAGAAGTGAATCACATGCTAGATGTGAAAGGAATAGTCACTGATCATATAGCCCCAATGATGACAAAAGTGAGTCTTTGATATGAGATAAAGAAACAAAAGTCATCTTGGAAAGTGGTTCAAGAAAGCATAGTTTTTAAATGGCCAAAAAAGTTTGCTTCTTTTTCTAAATGAAGCTGTATAATTATTTCCTTTTCCTTCAATCATAGCTGCCAAAGAGACAGTATGATAACAACAGTTGTGAAGGCTACAACATAGGAAATTAAGAGTGGCCAAGAGTCCCCAGGTCATGGATTGTACTACACCAAAAGTCAAAGTCCTGATTCAAGTTATCTTTTCTGACTTGTCACCTATGTTGATCTAAGAAAGGCATCTAGTCGTTTCCAAACATCCAGTTATGCTTCTAAACATGTGAAATAACTATATTGAAATCTCTTCCTCAGGGGCATAGTGAAAGTTGAGTGAGAATATAAAGATTAATAACTGTCAGATATTGAAAATGTCCTTTTAATTGGACTGTACATAATAAATAATATACTGGAAACAATCTGGCTAAGATTAATAGAAATTTTTGGGATTTTGAGACAGGGTTTTAGTAACTGGAGTAACATGATCAAAAGTGCTGTGTCCACTCCTGCCTATCATGACCCTTCTCCCTTCCTAGTGACACACTGTTCCCCTAATCACCTCAAAGTATGGTGTTGTGAGGGGAAGATAGGATGAAGTGAAGTGTGGCTCTGATTATCTGAACATCTGCTTCAAACTATCCTCTAAACAGTCCATCCTTAAGCCTCTGTCTTCAGAAAACTTAGAAATTATTACACCTGGTAACCCTGGGTCAGAAAATATTACTATTTTATCAGTGTGCCTTAAGTAAGTATCTGACCCAATAAACTCAGTAGTTCTGCCTCTATCAAAGAAGTAAATAAAAAGAGGCAAGGGGTAAGGAGCCAGAGAAATCTTAACTCCAGATTGACTTCATAAGTGTTTGTCTATAACTAGTTCTCTAGGCATCAAAGGGGAGCAGAGCCTCCAAAATGCCTCCTAACCCAGGGCTGAACTGCCTGCTCTGCCAAGGACTTTTGAAATACTCATTCCTTCCCTTGTCTGTCCTGTCTAACACCATACAAAGATCTACACAGGCTTCTAACATATAGTATATAACATTGCCTATGTTGTTCTTTCAATTTAATTAATGACATTAAGAGCATGCCATTTCACTACAGAGAGATCATCAGACTAACTCATCTATAGTACTGTTAAAATATGGATATAGCCTTTATATATCTATCTCCCTACCTTGGACCATTACTCACCAAAGAACTGCATTGGTTGACATACAGAAGGGTAAGAGGTTAAACTACCATCAGGCCCCCCAAAAAGGAGTATTTAATAGAATGCTTTTGAGACATTGTCTATAGGGACTCAAAGTGAATTTTCAACCACCTAGACACCAATTAATATTTCTGCCTCCTCTTCAAACAAAAGTCTAACAATATCTTTTCTTTTTATTGATTCCCACAGGAGCAACCCAAGTAGGGAATATTTTGAATTGTATACTGCAAGATACCTTGCTAAGGGGGATAGAAAAGATTTATTGTCATGGGTACTGGGGAGACCTAGACTGATGATGATCTAGAAGAAGCTAGTTCAAGAGGGCTGAGGAAGAAATCAAGGAAGCAGGAAGAAGGAAGTAATCTTAGGAGCAGTTCAGGAGACTGAAGACCACCCCCAAGATGCGGGAAGAACCATGAGAAGAGTAGATCAATGTATAGAAGCCTTGATAGAAGGGAAAGTGTGGACAGAGAATACTGTTTCAGGAAATCGCAATGCTCCTCTGCCTAGAATTGCAATGGTGGGTACAAGGCTAAGCCAAGTTATATAGGTATTGTTCCCAGGTCTTTTAACAATCCAAGGCCTTTAATTGGCCTTTCTATGCTTTATGAACCTCTCAGGAATTAAATAACTCTTGATAAAAATGTCAGATCCACCTACTGTAGATGGGGGTTATCTAAGATTATGGAAGATTTGGATGTTATATTGGATAGGGGAGAATTGGAGAACTATGTGTTCAGCCTTCAGAAAAAAAGATATATATGATGGCATACATCAGTCTCCACAGAGTCTTCAAATGCAGGAAGAATTTTCTGACAGGAAAAATTGATTTTGCTCCATGAATCCTTAAAGAGAAATGAGAGCAAACACATTTTGCTAGCTAGTTTTATATTAACTTGACACAGGCTAAAGTCATTTGGGGGAGAGGGAAACTTGATTGAGAAAATGCCCCCACTACATTGACCTACTGGAAAGTCTGTGGTGCATTTTCTTAATAATGATTGGTGTGAGTGGGCCCATCTACTGGGGGAGATGCCACTTCTTAGTGGGTGTTCCTGGATTCTAGATGAAAGCAAGCTAAGCAAACTATGGGGAGCAAGCTAGTAAGCAACACTCTTCCTTAGCCTCTGTATCAGCTACTGCTTCCATGTTTTCGCCCTGCTTTCCTTTAGTGATTACAAGTGACCTGAGAGTTGTAATCTGAAATAAACCCTTCTTCCCCAAGTTGTTTTTGGCCATGGCGTTTTCTCATGACAATAGAAACCCACACTAAGACATTTCCTGAAGAAGTGGGAAGATATAGCAAGTCTCATTTCAGGTAAAGGTAAGATCACAAACCTAATGTAAAATGTCCTGTTTTCTGAGAAGCGAGACTTGGTCACAGTGATTTGAAAATGGACAATGCTATGATAACTCTGAGACATCAGGAAACAGGCTAGGTACCAAAACAGCATGGAAACCCAGAGGAACATGCAGGCAAGACAAGTAGCAAAAGGAATACAAAGATAAGAGGAACCAGGACAGACAGAGAACCATAACAGAAAATTTAGTTGTGAGCAAATAAATAAATGTTTATGTTAAGGGATATTAGAAAGTGAGAGTGTCAACTGAATGACTGAAGTCCTCGGAAACTTCATATAAAGTCAGAAATTGTACAAAGCATCAAGAGACTGGAATAAGGATAACTTAAACACTGCTAAGATCTTTGACTTGGATTAATGATATATGAGTTTCTCTTAAGATTGTAAGGCAGTCTGTATATATGCTATGATTGTTTAGCTTAGAGTGTTTGTGGGACTCCTAACAGTGGGAGAGGGGTTCTCTCTGACTCTTTTGCCTGCTCTTGGAACCCTTTACCTCCTACAAGATTGCCTTGTCCAGCCTTAAACTGAGCGTATGTGACTAGTCTTACTATATCCTGTTATGCCATGTTCTGTTGATATCACTGGGAAGCCTGCTAATTTCTGAAGGGAAACAAAGGAGCAGTGGATCTGAGGAGAGGGGATATGAATAGAAATAGGAGGTTTGGAGGGAGGAGAGACCGTGGTTGGGATGTATTCTATGAGAGAGGAATAATTTTTTTAAAGGTTATAGAACCAAATATAGAGATTTTAAACTGGATCACATAGAAGGTGTATATCCAAGTAAAGCAAAGCCCTGCTGTAGGCAAGGGGGGAGTGAAAAGTGAAGATCCCTGGTCACAGCTTGGAACAAAAAACACCTTGGAGAATGACTGTCTAATTATGCCGATAGGGATTAAGCAAAGCTTCCCAAATGAGGCAATGTTAGAGAATGTTACAGGATGACTCATTAGCATTAAAGAGGACACCAAATCTCAGAAAGTAGGGAATTATTTTTGCTTTAGTTATTTATTTTTATTTAATGCATGAGGGTGTTTTTGCCTCCATACATGTCTACTCACATGTGTGCCTGGTACCTGAGGAAGGGCATTAGATCCTTTGAAATTGGAATTACAGATGATGGTGAGCTGCCATGTAGGTGCTGGAATTAAAGCCATGTCTTCTGGAAGAGCAGCTGTTGTTCTTAACCACTGAGCCATCTCCCTAGCCAGAAATTAGGAGATTCTTCATAAACATCTCAAACATCAATTTTGAGCAGCAGGAAAGATGGTAACTGTTCAAAAGGAAGGTTAGGCCCAGTATGAGAGGGCTTAGGTTTACCTCAAAGAGTACTTCACAGTAAATAAGGACTCAAGAGAGAGTTTGAATTGACACAGAAATGATCTATGGAGAGCAATCTTATTCATACACAAACCAGCACTTCCTTCATAGTATCCTGGACATAAGAAGAAGGAAATTGTCTATGGCCATACCACCCTGAACATGCCACATCTTGTCTGATCTCGGAAGCTAAGCAGGGTCGGGCCTCGTTAGTACTTGGATGGAAGAAGGAAATCATAGAAGATTCAGGAAGAGTGATAAAAATCCAGAACAATGGGATTTTTAGAAAGATCAGCCTTGATCAAGGTTTTACAGGCAAAGTTTGTCAAATGATGAAAAAGAAAATCATCATGGTTCTGTGCAAGATTATAGGAAATAGGAATTAGAGCTGAGGAGTGTAACGAGTACAGGTTTTTCCGCCTGCCGCCTGGTCTTGTCCTGCCACCAAGCCAGTCCCAAATAATACACAGAGACTCTGTATTTGATACAATGCTGTTGGCCCTGTTACTTGTTTCTTATCGGCTAGCTCTGCCTTAATTATTAACCCATTTCTGCTGATCTATGTATTTCTCTTACCGGGGAGCCGGCGGCATACTGCTTTCTTCAGACTCTCCATCTTGACTCCTCCTTCCTACTTCCTATTTCCTCCTTGTCTCCTAGTCCCTCCTATCTTCCGTTCCTATTGGCCAACAGTGCTTTATTATTAACCAGTATGAGAAACATATACAGAATGACATCTCCCATCATCTCCTCTTTTCTGTCTAAATAAAAAGAAGGGTTTTAACCTTAACATAGCAAAATATATCACATAACAGTTATCAAATAAGAATTACAGTTAACACTATTTAGTCCATTAACATTTATCAAGATTTAAGAAACTATTCCATCATCTATTTCATCTTTGTGAGTCTAAAGTTCTATATGTAACTTATCTTTAATCCTGACTAAGGAAAACTATAACCATAACTATCTGTCTTCAACTCCTTCAAAGACCACAGAAGGATAGTATATAAACTCTAGATATGACAGAGACAACTCACTGCCTGGTCACCCAAAGTTCTTTTGTAATCTTCCATCTTTAGCCCATAGGCCATAGTGTGTCTGGCAGACTCTTCAGCAACGCAGGAGGTCACAGGTGATTGCCAACACTTAGTAACAAGTGTGAGGATCCAAGTTCAAATCCCCAGAACCCACGTTGAAAGTTGAAGATGTAGTTCAATGAACATCTTTAACTCCCAAGCTCCTACATGGTGATGTGAAGTAGATAGAGTGATTCCTGAAGCTCACAGCCAGCTTACCCAGACTGTGTGGCACATAGGAAAAACAACAAAGACACCCTGTCTCATATGAGGCAGAAGGAGAGGACCAATACCTGTAGTTAATCTCTAACCTCTCTATGCTCACTATGCACACACATACCCACACAAGCATATGTTCAAAGTGATTTTTAAAAATAAAATAGAAGTTAATACTGCATGTGTCTGCTGTGCCACCCATGGGTAAATAACTGGAAGGAGGAAAGGCAGGATGCACATCCATATTTTCTGTGGCACTATTCAAAACAGCCAAAATATGGAATCATCCTACATGCTCATAAGTAGAAGAATGTGTTGTAATTTAAGGAAAGCAGTGTACAAGAGAAAAATGCCATGAGACAGCGTTCAAGCAGAGGGTGTTTTTTGTTTTATTTTGTTTTGTTTTGTTTTTAATTAGGGAAGGGGATCATAAAAAAGGAGAAAGAGAGGAGAAGACTGGCCTCCAGAAACAGGAACAGCAAGAGAAAGGAGAGAAGAAAGGGGGGGAGAGAGAGAGAGAAAGGGAGAGAAAGAAAGAGATAAGGAAGGATGGGAGATGGGCAGGTCCCTTTTAAAAGGGAACACAGTGAATATGCACAGGTGATGCTCTTAGTGGCTACAGCTAAGGGTGTATCCTGTCAGAACCACAAGGACAGGCCTGAATACTAACACATGAACAAATAAAATGTGATTTTCTACCCAAGAGAGTGTTATTCAGCCATCTGCCATATAGAATAAAATTACATCATATACAAGGCAGAGGATGATCTGAATATTATTATATTAAGCAAAATAAGCTAAATTCAGGAACACAAATACTGTACCTCTTCATATGTGGACTCTAGATCTAAAAATAAAAATACATGAAAGTAGAACAGGACTATTGGAGAAAGGTGACAAGAGAAGGTCTAAAGGGCTGAATATAATTGAAATACACTGTATATATCAATAAAAATGTTATAATGAAGTATGTTATTTTGCACACTTAATATCAACTAATTTAAATTTTTAATGTATTTAACTAACAACAAAATAAAAGAAAATGGGGTTTTAAAGGGAAACATGTCTCAGACCAAGTTATAAGATCACTATAAATCTGATAATAATAAATACATTGCAAAGTAAGAAAGCTTTCATTAATACCCTTCATGTAAATGGACATAAAATTCTCAACAAATTAATGAGCCAATAAAATTTAGCAGCAGATAAAAAAGAGTAATATATTAGGAATACATAAGGAGGCCAATAAACAAAAATACTAGGAAGATTGAGTCAGGGTAGGAATAGAAGACAGAAAACAGAGAGACAGAGAGAGAACATAAAAGAGGGAGCAATTATTGGTTTGAAGAGAAAACTGAACTTAAAGAAAGGTCTAAAGACCTACAAGACTAACCCCAACTAACAATTTGAGCAACAGTAGAAAGGCTACCACAAATGTCCTTCCCTGATAATGAGATCAACAACTAACTTATCCACCATCATGGAGCCCTCATCTAGTACCCGATGGAAACAGAAGCAAACACTCACAACTAAACACTGAGCCGAACTGGAATCCAGTTTCAGAGAGAGAGGACAAGACCAGATTGCAGAAACACATAGAGACAGCTTACCTGAACAAGGAGGAGCTAATGGGCCCCCAGACTGATAGCTGGGAATCCAGCATGGGACTGACTCAGAACCCCTGAATATGGGTCTCAGCTAGAAGGCCTGAGCAGTCTAAGGGACCTCAGACAGTGAAACCAGGATGTATCCCTGGTGCACAAAAGGACCTTGCAGACACATCCTCCATGGAGAGATACTCCCTTAACCTAGAGACAGGAGAGAAGTCCTAGTCCCTACTTCAAATGACTTGACAGATCTACATGACCCCACCTGGATAGCATAGCCCTACATGTGGAATGGGAGTGGGGAGATGGGAGGGAAGGGTAGTCAGGGTGCATGTAAATGGGGAGAGAGGGTAAGAGGGAGGAAAGGAGGGAGAGGGAACTGGGATCGACATGTAAAATAAAAAATAATTAAAAAATACAAGATAATTTTTCATTTAAAATAACTCAAGATAATTCCACATATTAACATGAGAAAAATCATATGTCTTATTCAACAATGCAGAAACAAACATGTAAACTCAGCACACAGCAGCAGGGTTCTTCACAAGCATGAAGATGAGCCTGTAGATGTCAAACACTGTAAAAGTGGTACATGATGGTAAAAGTTTGAAAAATCTAAAATTGGGGGGTTTGTTTCTTTCTTCATTGTTTGACAATCTTAACACTCCTATTGGCCACTGTGCTGAAGGCCCTAATGATATAAATAGGTCAATGAGAGTACAGATTGGGAAGTTGGAAGAAGTTATGTGCACACACGCCAGGGTTGTACAAAAGCCTGAGGTACATATTAGTTAATGAAGTTAACAGAGCAAAGTCTTCAATCTACAGGGTTTTAACAAACCTCTTCTATATCTTATATGTCCAGGTGAGCCTTCTTAATAACTCACAAAATAGAATTTATCTTTAAAAGTTTAATTCTCTCAATACAAAAATTTTTGCTTCCATTCACTTTCACTGTTTGACACAGAAACGCTAAGAGATACATAACATATTATTATGGATACACACCATAAAGTCCACTTGCCTCCATTGAATAGCCACAGCCTCCTTTCTCTTAGTTAACAGAACTCTTTTATTCTGTTGCTTCTATGGTATAATACAGTAAAATGAGTCCTTTGGTATGAGAATTTTTAAATAAAGAATCCAACTTTTAAAATTTCTGGGATGGAGATGTATCTCAGTAAAAGAACCATCCAGCAATACACACACACACACACACACACACACACACACACACACACACACACACACACACACACACCACACACACACATTTCTGTTCTGGGTCTCTGCTGATATCTTATTTTTCTTTGGCATAAATGCTAACTGAAATCCAGAATATCTACCATTCCCAGCCAGGAAATATTAGTAACCACTGGGACACATTTAACCCACTAGCTAGCTACACAATAGTCTGGATAGTAGCCTACAGTAGCTTTACATCTCTTACTGTCACCGCTAATCATCAAAACAACTTTGCGTTACAGAAGCAGTCAATAGATTAGATCTGTCTACCTATACTTACTTACCACTAAGTATCACTAGACTAGACCTATGATTACTCATCTCAGGAACCCTAACAGACTCCCCCAAGAAATGGGTTAGAGCATTAACTTGTTGATTGTGGCCCACCTCTGAATTTAGAAGTGTTTGTTCTCAAAGGCATCAACATGACCCTCCCCAAGGTCATACAGATTTCTAGTAATACAGTCTGACCCACTGAATCTCATTTTACTATTCTTTCATTCAAAGTTCATTTCAAACAACATCACTATTTCATCATCTTTGACCCAAACATAGGTATAATTCCAACCTGTTACATTGTTGTCATTTAATTCCACTAGTAACATAAAGAAATCCATTGAGCACATTTCTAAAGATCTATTTATTTTTCTTTTTATATGAATGTTTCACCTACATTTATGTCTGTTCACCACTTAAGTATGTGTCTCATGCTGATGGTGGGCATTAGATCCCCTGGAACTGGAGTTGCAGATGGTGGTGGAGTATCAGCACAACAGAAGCAGGCAATGAGGGGCATTCTATTAAATCCCCAGACTCCATATGTGAGGAAAAGGGAAAGATGTGTTCTGGACAATAGGCTCTACACGGGTCACTGTAGCATGGACAGCAGAAGATGCTGCAGGACCCTTTAACAGGGAGCCTCTTCATACCCTCCTGAAGGGGTAAGTAATCCTGGAAAGGGCCTGAAAGTTCAGAGTGAAAGGACAAGTCTCAGCTCTATAGTACATTCCTGATCTCTGAGTGAGAGGTGAGATGCTAGAGTATCTATCCTGTAGTTCTATCCTAGTCTCTCTGACTCCAAATCTCATCTCAGGCTTCCAAGGTTGGTTTACTTTTCTTTTTAAAATTGATCATCTTCAGTATTTCCTTTCTTTCAGCTCTTCACTTAGGTAGAAATTGGGATCTGTGATCAGGAAGGAAGAGAGAAATGAGGCTGAAATCTAAGCTGATCAGTGGTGATAGACCAGGGGACTTGAAGTAATACTCTATATTTTCCCCAGAATAATAACAATAAACTACAAAGAATGTTTTTGTGTGTGTTTGATATAAAATGTCAAAGACAAAAATTTTAAAATATAGCATTTAATATAAATCCAAATTGAATTCCCACTAACATAAATTTTAAAATTTATTTATTTGTGACCATAATGGCATTGTTTTACACTGATAATCTATCCAGGACCTTCTAACCATTTCATTGAGACAGGAAACAAATATTAAGGAACATAAATATTTAGGAAGAGAAAAAATATTTTTTATGCAATTTTTGTCCTCCTGTTTTAAAGAAACAGTGTCAATGAGAAACATAGACATTAACAACACTCTAGCAAAGTGGATGATATAGAAGACAAAATAAAACTACAATGTGTAAAATAATAATTATAAGATATTTTTAATCATCAGTAATTGTGTACTTGATACAATACAATTTTGTTTTAATCATTAAAACTTTCCAAGGGAGCACACAATAAGTTGGGCACTTCCAAGGGAGCCCAAAACGGCACAAGGGGCACAATGGCCCAATCCTGTAATCCCAGGTAGAGGCAGGAAGATCAAAAGTTTAAAGTCATCTTTAGATACAGAGCTAGTTTGAGGCCAACTTGGGTTATATGAAACTCTATCTCAAAAAAGTGAATAAACAAAACAAAATAAAAATGGCATGAACCTATTAAAGTTAATGAATCCAAGAAGAAATAACAAAAACAAGGATAATAAAAATCAACTCCACAGATGATCATATGCCAGAGAAAACATATATAAATATATAATATGTTCATTTATATATTTACATGTATATATTTAAATACATAATATACAGTCATCATATTTTATTTCAAAAATCTCAAAATATTAGTAATTATAAGAACATCATAGTGCAACATTCTAAAGTTTTATTTTTTGTTTCATTTATTACCTTTGTGTGTGCATGTGCTCTCAGAGACCACAAAAAGTTGTCAAATCCCATGGATCTGGAATCAAAGGTCTTTGTGAGCCCTCTGATATAAATGAGTGCTGTGAACTAAACACCAGTCCTTAGAAGAGCTTCAAGAACTCTTAGTTATAGCTATCTCTCTAGAGTAAACAGACATTTCTCTCTTGCCTGCCAGTTGGCATATAACCAACTCAGATGCTGAATGTGAATTATAAAGGCTTGGTTTATGTCTCAGGCTTGTTATTAGCTAACTATTTCAGTTAAATTAACCCATATTTCTTACCTATGCTTTGCCACTTGGTTTGGTCCCTTTCCTCAGTCCAGTGTGCCCATATTGTTTCTCTGAATCTGCTGGCAACTCTCTGATTCTGCCCTCCTCATCCCAGAATTCTTCTAGTTTGGCTTTCCCACCTATCCTGCATGGCTACAGGTTAGTCTTACTCTTTATTAAACCAGTAACAGCAACATATATTCACACAGTGTAAAGGAATATTACACAGAACTCTAGCCACCCAGGACAAAATTTTAATGAGAATTTTAAAAGATATAAATAAAGGAAAATGATATGTGTTTGTGAAGGATAAGACGTAATGCAAAAGTTCCTCTTTTACCAAAAATCCATCCACATGTAGCCCCAAAATAACAGTGTTATTTTACAAGTCAACACAGAAATCCTTAAGTTAATCAAGAAAATTAATTCATCAGTAGGAAATAAAATTGAAGAGAATAACCAAAAACAGTAGATTTCAAGAAAAGAATTGTACTCTGTATGTTTACATGCATGCACGTGCGAGTGTCTGTGTATGTAACAGTAAAGTGTCATATGCTGATGACTCACCATATAACAAAAGATGTACAAGCGACCCAATAAACTCTACCAGGGAACTTCTACAGCTGACAAACACCTTCAGCAAACTAGCAGGATACAAGATAAACTCAAAAAAAAAATCAGTAGCCCTACTTTGTTCAGACAACAAAGAGACAGAGAAAGAAATCAGAAAAACATCACCCTTTACAATAGCCACAAGCAACAAAAAGTATCTTGGTTAACACTTACCAAACAAGTAAAAGACCTATATAATAAGACCTTTGTGGCTCTAAAGAAAGGAATTAAAGAAGATACCAGAAAATGGAAAGATCTCCCATGCTCTTGGATAGGTAGGATAAACATAGTAAAAATGGCAATCTTGCCAAAAGCAATCTACAGATTCAATGAAATCCCCATTAAATCCCACACAATTCTTCACCGACCTTGAAATGATAATAACTTTATATGGAAAAACAAAAGACCCAGGAGAGCCAAAACAGCCCTGTACAATAAAAGAACCTCAGGAGGCATCACCATTCCTGACTTTAAGCTCTACTACAGAGCTATAGTTCTGAAAACAGCCTGGTACTGGCACAAAAAATAGACAGGTAGACCAATGGAATCGAATTGAAAATCCTGATATTAACCCACACACCTATGAACACCTGATTTTCGACAAAACAGCTAAAATTATACAATGGGGCAAGGACAGCATCTTCAACAAATGGTGCTGGCACAATTGGATGAGGGTGTGTAGAAGACTGCAGATAGACCCATGTCTGTTGCCATGTACAAAACTCAAGTGCAAATGGATTAAAGACATCAACATCAATCCAGGCACACTGAACCTCTAAGAAGAGAAAGTAGGAGGTACCCTTGAAAAATTGGTATAGGAGAACGCTTCCTAAACATAACTACAGAGGCACAGACACTGAGAGCAATATTTAATAAATGGGACCTCTTCAAACTTAGAAGCTTCTGTAAGGCAAAGGACACAGTGGACAAGACCAAATGGCAGCCCACAGACTGGGAAAAGATTTTCACCAATCCTTTATCTGACAAAGGGCTAATCTCCAAAATATACAAAGAACTCAAGAAACTAGTCAACAAAACACCAAATAACCCTATTAAAAATGGGGTACAGAACTGAAGTAAGAATTCTCAATAGAAGAAATTAAAAAAAGACTGAAAGACACTTAAGAAAATGCTCCACATCCTTAGCTATCAGGGAAATGCAAATCAAAACAACTTTGAGATTCCATCTTACTCCTGCCAGAATGGCTAATATTAAAAACACCAGTGATGACTCATGCTGGAGAGGATGTGGAGAAAGGGGAACACTCCTCCACTGCTGGTGGGAGTGCAAACTCATACAGCCATTTTGGAGATCAGTATGGCGGTTCCTCGGGAAAATGGGAATTAGTTTACCACAGGACCTGGCAATCCCCCTCTTAGGCATATACCCAAATGATCCACATCCATGCAACAAAGACATCTGTTCAACTATGTTCATAGCAGCACTATTTGTAATAGCAATAACCTGAAAGCAACCTAAATGCCCCTCAATTGAAGAATGGTTAATGAAGATGTGGCACATCTACACAATGGAATACTACTCTGCAGAAAAAATAATGGTATCTTGAAATTCACAGGCAAGTGGATGGCACTTGAGGAAGCCATCCTGAATGAGGTAACCCAGTCACAAAAAGAGAAACATGGTATATACTCACTCATATATGGATTTTAGACATAGAGCAAAGGATTACCAGCCTATAATTCACACCACCAGAGGAACTAGGATACAAGGTGTATTCTAAGAGAGTCATATAAAGTCCATCACAGAACCAGGAAGGGATAAGTCCCACAGGGCACAGGGGAAGTGTGGGGGGGCAGCAAATGGAGAGAGAAGTAGGAGAAAACAAGGGGGAGGAAAGGAAAACATGTGCGACCAGGAAGATTGAGCCTGGTTAGGAATAGAAGACAGGAAAGAGAGAGAGAGAGACAGAGACAGAGACAGAGAGAGAACATAAAAGAGGGAGCCAATATTGGTTTGAAGATAAAATTGGACACAAAGAAAGGTCTAGAGAACTACAAGACTGCTCCCAACTAACAATTTGAGCATCCGTGGAAAGGCCCTTCCCGGACAGTGAGATCAACAACTAACTTATCCATGGAGCCCTCAACTAATGTCTGTTGGAAACAGGAGCAAACACCCATACATAAACACTGAGTCGAACTAGAACCCAGATGCAGATGGAGAGGACAAGACCAGGCGGCAAAAACACATAGAGACAGCTTACCTGAACAAGGAGGAGATAACGGGCCACCAGACTGATAGCTGGGAAGCCAGCATGGTACTGACTCAGGCCCCCCTGAATATGGGTCTCAGCCAGAAGGACTGAGCAGTCTAAGGGACCTCATACAGTGGAGCCAGGATGTATCCCTGGTGCACAAAAGGTCCTTTGGAACACATCCCCCATGGAGAGATAACTGCCTTAATCTAGAGACAGGGGAGAAGCCCTAGTCCCTACTTCACAGGACCTGTCAGATCTACATGACCCCAACTGGATGGCATTCCCCTACATATGGAACTGGGATGGGGGGATGGGATGGGAGGGTGTTTAGAGTGCATGTGAGAGGGCAGAGAGGGTAAAATGGAGGGAGGGAAGGAGGGAGGGAGGGCTAGAGGGGAGGGAGGGAGGGAGAGGGAACTGGGATCGACATGTAAAATAATAAATTAAATAAAAAAAATGCTTTGACTCCAAAATTTAAGTTCAAGGACAAGTTACTTGGGAAAAGGATTTCTATTTTTGTTTCCACAGAAAATGATAAGCTGCGCATTCCTTCCAGACTAATGTGGTTTGATCAAGCCAGTCCGCCTGAAACAGAGTACCAGGTGATCCTACATTCAAAACAGCCTTACAGACTACAGCCAGGATTTCTGAATCTTCTTCGAATTCCCCATGACAGCGCCCCTTACCAGCAGGAAGTAGTTTGGAAAGAACAACGCCCAAATTGCCAAATATTGTCTATAAATGTTTGTTTTCATTTAAATGGACTTGGTTATATAAAATAAATAAATAAATAAAATATAAAAAAAACAAAAAACAAAAGATGTACAATAATCACTTGAACTTTATTAGAGCAGAACCCATGCTTAACTAGTCATAATCAATTTGTTTACATACTTCTCATTAATAGCAAAATCAATTCCATGTAAATTAGTTGTGCTATAAACCAAAAAGTTAATCATTAAAATTAATAGCCATTCAGAAACAAATATTACTTAAAAAATTGAGGAAAGAATAATATTCAATGATTGTTTCTTGTTTGGATAAAGGAATATAAATATAAATGTTTTAAAGTTTATATTAGTAAATTAAGTGGATATTTCACAGCATGTAAAACCTCCGAACAGAAATTGGGGGGAATTTGGGTTCTTCTGAACCTACTGGATTTTTTTCTAAAGGGCTTATTTAGAATTCACTATGTTCAAAAGACCACATTATTGGTGAGAACTATTCAGTTTCCTTCAGTCTAGATAACCACAGTCTTTTTCTGTCTCCCCTTAATCCACAGGCAGATGCAAAGAACAAGACATCCCATGATATGGGTACCACCCTGCATGCAACCAACAGCTCAGAGTCCCCAGTGTCTGAGTTCATCTTTCTGGGGTTCCCAGGCATTCATGAATGGCAGCATTGGTTCTCCTTGCCCTTGGCTCTGCTTTACCTTGTAGCTCTCAGTGCTAATCTCATCTTGATTACCATCTACAGCGAGCTGGCCTGTATCAGCCAATGTATCAGTTCCTTGGTATCTTAGCTGCAGTAGATATTGGGTTGGCTACCACCAGCATGCCCAAGATCCTGGCAATCCTGTGGTTTAATTCCAAGACTATCGGTCTCCCTGAGTATTTGGCTCAGAACTATGCTATCCACTCTTTTATGTGCATGGAGTCAGGCATTTTCCTGTGCATGGCAGTGGATAGATATGTAGCCATTTGTTTTCCCCTTCAATATCCTTCCCTAGTCACTGAAGCTTTTGTAATCAAAGTCACACTATTCATGCTTCTGAGGAATGGCCTGTTAACCATCCCTGTGCTAGCTGCCCAGAGACAATACTGCTCCAGGAATAAAATTGATCACCGCCTGTGCTCTAACCTGGGGGTCACTAGTCTGGCTTGTGATGATATCACTGTTAACAAGTTCTAACAATTGTCTTTAGCATGGCTTGTGGTTGGAAGTGACATGATTCTGGTCTCTGCTTCCTATGCTTTGATTATTCACACAGGGCTGAGGCTGAATTCCATTGAAGCAATAGCTAAGGCCATCAGTACCTGCAGTTCCCACCTCATCCTCATTCTGTTTTACTACACAGCTATTATTTTAGTATCTGTCACTCGTTTAGCAGGAAGAAAGGTTCCTCTCAACCCTGTTCTCCTCAATGTGCTGCATATTGTCATCCCCCCACATCACTTAACCCCATGGTATATGCTCTTAGGACACAAGAGCTGAGGGTAGGCTTCCAGAAGGTGTTAGGCTTGAGTGAGCTTATGTCTAGGAAGTAAACTGACTATATATGACAGAATACCAAATGTAGTATTGCAGGAAAAAGAAAGCATAGACTTTGAGCCCAAAATACCTTGTGAAATTTCCATCTCTCCCAATTTCCAGGGGCATCAACTCATACTCACTTACTTTGGATAGTACATGGCATGTACAAAGTATTGCTGTACAGTTTAGACAAAGCCTTAAGCAAATTGTATATTATTGAGCTCACATAATAAGGAAGTAGACATTATATTCATACTGGCAAATAAAGGTCAAAAAGTATTTAGAACAGAGGTTATGGAGTGACTATACTTGAGATCCAGCCCCACCATCTGTTTTGTATGGCCTATGAGCTAAGAATGGTCTCTGTATTTCTCAGTGGTTTTAAAAATCACATTTCATGATACGTGAAAGTCCTATGAAATTCAGATTTGAGTGTCTATAAATAAAAAACTCATTGGAACACACACACACACAAAAATAAAATACTGCTGGAAGCTTTTTGTAGTGTTAATTCTCACCTCCTGAGACATCCTGTGATAGAAATATAGTACTTTGTAAGTTCTGCAGATGTGGACAATGAAGAGAGAAACTATACCAAAAGAGAATAGAATGTTACAGTGTGAGATTTGAACCCAGATAATCTCCAGAGTCTCTGATATTAATCCTTTCTCTCCATTCACCTCATTTCTAATTTTTAAAAAGGAGGCTAAGATATTTAAAACTATATACTATTCATTTTTAGTAAAATTCAATTTAGAGCATCACAGATGAACAGTGGCAATAGAGTATATATGCAGCTCTACAACCAGCAAGTACAGGAAGATGGGAACTGGAGAGATGATTCAGCATTTAAAAGCATTTGTCACATTGTAGGGGACCAGACTTGACTCCCAGCACCCACATAGTGGCACACAACTGTCTTTAACTCCAGTCCCAAGAGATCTGATGTTCTCTTCCGGTTTCCTCGGCCATGCATTTGGTACCCAGAAATACATACAGATAAAAAATAAAACAAAAAAAAAAACCAAACAAACAAAAACAAAACTCCTATAGAAAACATAATAAAATTAATTAATCTAAAATATTTTGGAAGAAAAAGAAGAGAAAGATTCCCATGGCTATAATTTGACTGTGGAACAGATGGTGATCCAGTTCAAGTATCCTGCAGTCAATCAGGAGTGTGACTATTCAGTTCATATGACTGAGGTTCAATTACATACTCTGGTAGATACTTTTGTGGAAGCATTTGAAGAGGGTTCAACAGCCATGCTAATCACATGACAAAACTTGGACTGAGAAAGCTTGCCAAACAGTAAAATAAAATTTCAAGGAAATTATCACTGTCCATGCACCCTCACAAAGCAAAAAACCAAACTCATAACATATTCTTCAAGGCAAGTCTAAAGTGAAGTGAAACCAGAGGTTTGTTTGTTTGTTCTTTTTAATTTTTATTTATTCTCTCATATAAACATCTCAATTGCATCCTACCCTCCCTCCACTCCTTCCAGCCCACACCTACCTCCCCACTCCCTCAGATCTATGGATCCTCTGTTTCCCTTCAGCAAAAAACAAAGCCCAGAAGGTTTTTTTTTTTAATAATTGCTCACATTTAAGACACAAAAACATTACTGTGGAAAACTGATTTGTCTCTTTCTTTGTGAAGATGAAATGGTTCAATTTCTATATTGTCTTTTGCCAAATATAGCATTACAGAACAAAACCTTAAAGAGTAATCTTTAGAAATGTGAAGATATGGATGTAGCCATGGTCTCTGGTCTTTGATTCTTGAGGAAAGCCAGGGAGTCAGCAGCAATTTTCTTATCTAACAAAAAATACAGTAATTTTTAAATCTGCTCCAAGAAGTCACTCTAGACAACTTTTTAATAATAGTTTGACAGGGGTTACTTTTTCAGTTTACAAATTCTTGAAATAATTTGCCTTGGAGCTCTTCAAACAGTAAAGCAAAAATATTTTAAAAATAAAATATTTAAGGCCCTCATCGCTGGGCCTCTGCCAGAGGCCAGCCTATTCCTACAGGACAACCCTAACTCTCCGCCTGCCTGATATTTGACCCCAATCACAGGGACTCTGCTGGAAACCTGTCTGTCCATGTGGGACCACCCTGAGTACCTGCCTGCCTGATCTTTTGCCCCCGTTGCCAGCTTAAGAGCTTGGACCACCCAGAGCTACAGACATCAGTCTTCTGACCCAACTATGCCCACCGGGAGAGTAGCATCGAGAGAAAGAAACTCCACCTGGACCCACTGGAAAAAGCAAAGGGAAGATGGCAATACAAGAAAAGACCTAACAATAGAAAGACAAGCATGACACCACCAGAATCTAGGAATGCTATGACAACTAGACCTGAACACCCCAAAGCAAATGAAACAGAACAACTTAAAAAATAACTTCATAAAAATGATAGAGGGCCTCAATGATGATATGAGAAAATCTCTTAAAGAAAGGAAAGAAAAATCAAACAAAAAAATTGGAAGAAATGAACAAATTTCTTAAAGAAAGTAAGGATAGCCAAGAAAAAACAATCAAATGGGTGAAGGAAACAGTTCAAGACTTGAAAACTGAAATAGAGACAATAAAGAAAACACAAACTGAGGGAATGCTAGAAATAGAAAAACTGGGCAAATGATCAAGAACTACATATGCAAGCATAACCAACAGATTACAAGAAATGGAAGACAGAATCTCAGGAACTGAAAATAAACTAGAGGAAATAGATTGATTGACCAAAGAAAATCATAAATCCAACAAATCTTTAAGACATAACTTCCTGGAAATGGGAGATACTGTGAAAAGGCCAAACCTAAGAAGAATAGGCATAGAAGAAGGCAAAGAAAACATATTCAACAAAAGCATTAAAGAAAACTTTTCCAATCTGAAGAAGGACATGCCAATAAAAGTACAAAAAGCATACAGAACACCAATTAGACTGGACCAAAGAACAAAGACCCCTTGACACATAATAATCAAACACTAACATACAGAGTAAAGAAAGAATATTAAGAGCAGCAAAGGGATAAGGCAAAGTAACATATAAAGGCAGACCTATCCAAATTTCACCTGACTTCTCCTTGGAAATTCTCAAGGCTAGAAAGTCCTGAATAGATGTTCTACAAATACTAAGAGTCCACAGATGCCAGCCCAGGCTACTATACCCAGAAAAACTCTCAATCATTGTAGACTGAAAAAACAAGATATTCAGAGACAATGCCAGATTTTCACAATACATACATACAAATCCAGGCCTACAGAAAGTTCTGGAAGGAAAACTCCAACACAAGGAAGTTAACTACACTCACAAAGACATAGGCAATAGATAATCCAATTTTACCAGAACCCAAAGATTAAAGCAGGGCAAATATATTCACAATACCACTGCCAACAACAAGTCTAAAACAAATAAGAATTAACAATCAATGGCCCTTACTTTCCCTCAACATTAATGGTCTTAACTCACATATAAAAAGACACAGGCTAACAGAATGGATATAAAGACAGAATCCATCCTTCTGCTGCATACAAGAAACACATCTAAGCTTCAAAGACAGACATTAACTCAGGGTAAAGGGATGGGAAAAGATCTTCCAATCAAATGGACCCAAGAAGCAAGCAGGTATAGCTATGCTACTATCCAACAAGTTAGACTTCAAACCAAAATCAATAAAAAGAGATGAATATGGTCATTTCATATTCATGACTGGAGAAATCCAGCAGCACAAAGTCTCAATTCTGAACATCTATGACCCAAATACAAAGGTACTCACATTCATAAAAGAAACGCTACTAAAACTCAAAGCTCACATAAAACTTTACACACTCATAGCAAAAGACTTCAACACCCCATTCTCACCACTAGACAGGACCACCAGACAGAAACTTCACAAAGAAACAATAGAACTACCAGAACATATGTCCTAATTGGGTTTAACAGACATCTATAGAACATTCCATCAAACACAAAACGATATACTTTCTACTCAGCTCCACATGGAACCTTCTCTAAACTCGACCACATACTAGGCAACATAACAAACCTCAACAGACACAAAAACAAAAATAAAAAAGGAATAGTCCCGTGTATCTTATACGACCACCATGCTTTAAAGTTGGAATTCAACAACACAAATCACAGACACCCTACAAACTCATGGAAACTGGACAATGAGCACTTGCACCATACCTAGGTCAAATAATAAAGAAAGAAAGAAATTAAAGACTTCCTAGAATTCAACGAGAATGAGGACACAACATAGATGAACTTATGGGACACCTTGGACACCTTGAAAGCAATGCTACGAGGGAAGTTCATTGCACTAAGTGCCATATAAACAAAACAGAGGATAGTCACATTAAAGAATCAACATAAAACTGAAAGCCTTAAAACACAAAGGAGCAAACTCACCCCAGAGGAGCAGACAACAGGAAATAATCAATTTGAGGGCTGAAATCAATAAAGTAGAAATGAGTAAAACAATACAAAACAATCAATGCAACAAAAAGTTGGTTTTTTGAGAAAATTAACAAACTAGACAAACCTTTATCCGAACTAACCAAAAAGCACAGAGAGAACATGCAAATTAACAAAATTAGAAATGAAAAGGGAGACATAACAACAGACACTGAGGAAATCCAGACAATTTTCAGGTCATACTTTGAAAACCTATACTCCACAAAATTCGAAAATTCAAAGGAAATGGACAAATTTCTGGATAACTATCACTTACCAAAATTAAATCAAGAACAGATAAGTAACTTAAATAGACCTACAACACCTAATGAAATAGAAGCAGTTATAAAAAATCTCCCAACCAAAAATAGCCCAGGGCCAGATGGTTTCAGTGTAGAATTCTACCAGAAAAATTAAAGAAGAGCTAATACCAATACTCTTCAAATTGTTCCACACAATAGAAGCAGAAGATTCTTTACCAAACTCTTTTTACAAGGCCACAATTACCTTGGTAATTGTGTGGTACCCAAGCCACACAAAAACACAACTAAGAAAGAGAACTACCAATCAATATCCCTCAAGAACATTGATGAAAAAATACTCAATAATATACTGGCAAATCGAATCCAAGAATACATCAGAGAAATCATCCACCATGTCCAAGTAGGCTTCATCATAGGGTTGCAGGGATGGTTTAATATACAAAAATCTAACATCATGATCCACCATATAAACAAAATGAAAAAGAAAATCCACATGATTATCTCACTAAATGCTGAAAAAACCTTTGACAAAATTCAACACCCTTTCATGATATAGGTCTTGGAGAGATCAGGGATAACAGGAACATACCTAAACATAATAAAAGCAATATCCAGTAAACCAACAACAGCCAACATCAAACTGAATGGAGAGAAGCTTAAGGCAATTCCTGTAAAATCAGGAACAAGATGAGGCTGCCCACTCTCTCCATATCTCTTCAATATTGCATTTGAAGTTCTAGCTAAAGCAATCAGACAACAAAAGGAGATCAAGGGGATCCAAATTGGAAAGGGAGAAGTCAAACTGTCACTACTTGCAGATGATATGATAGTTTACATAAGCGACAAAAAAACTCTACCACATAACTCCTACAGCTGATAAACAACTTCAGCAAACTAGCAGGATACAAGATAAACAAATAACAAAAATCAGTAGCCCTATTATATACAGACAACAAAGGGGTTAAGAAAGAAATCAGAAAAATATCTCCCTTTACAATAGCCACAAGCAACATAAAGTACCTTGGGGTAATGCTTATCAAACAAGTGAAAGACCTATATAGCAAGAACTTTGTGTCTTTAAATAAAGAAATTAAAGAAGATACCTGATAATGGAAAGATCTCCCATTCTCTTGGATAGGTAGGATAAACATAGTAAAAATGGCATTCTTGTTAAAAGCATTCTACAGATTCAGTGCAATCCCCATCAAAATCCCAGCACAATTCTTCACTGACCTTGAAAGAATAAAATTCAACTTTATATGGAAAAACAAAAGACCCAGGATAACCAAAACAACCCTGTTCAGGAGGTATCACCATCCCCGACTTCAAGCTCTACTATAAGGCTATTGTCCTAAAAACAGGTTGGTACTGGCACAAAAACAGACAGGTAGACCAATGGAACTGAATTGAAAATCCTGATATTAACCTACACACCTACGTACACCTGATTTTTGACAAAACAGCTAAAAGAATACAATGGGGAAAGGACAGCATCTTCAACAAATGGTGCTGGCACAACTGGATGATGGTGTGTAGAATACTGCAAATAGACCATGTCTATTGCCATGCACAAAACTCAAGTCCAAATGGATCAAAGACCTCAACATATCCAGCCACACTGAATCTCCCAGAAGAGAAAGTGGGAGGTACCCTTGAAAAAAATTGGTACAGAAGACTGCTTCCAGAACATAACTCTAGTAGCACAGACACTGAGATCAACAATTAAAAAATGGCTCATCCTCAAACTTAGAAGCTTCTGGAAGGCAAAGGACACTGTTGACAAGACCAAACAGCAGCCCACAGACTGGGAAAAGATTTTCACCAATCCTACATCTGACAAAGGACTGATCTCCAAAATATACAAAGAACTCAAGAAACTAGTCAAAAAAACACCAAAGAATCCTATTTAAAAACTGGGTACAGAACTGAAGAGAGAATTCTCAATAGAGGAACTCAAAAAGGCTGAAAGACACTTGAGAAAGTGCTCCACATCCTTAGCTGTCAGGGAAATGCAAATCAAAATAATTCTGAGATACCATCTTACTCCTGCCAGAATGGCTAAAATTAGAAACACTAATGACACCTTATGCTGGAAAGGATGTGGAGAAAGAGGAACACTCCTCCACTGCTGGTGGAAGTGCAAAGTTGTACAACCATTTTGGAGATCAGTATGGCGGTTCCTCAGGAAAATGGGAATCAGTTTACTAGAGGACCTGGTAATCCCCCTCTTAGGCATATATCCAAATGATCCACATCCATGCAACAAAGACATATGCTCAACTATGTTCAAAGCAGCATTATTTGCAATAGCATGAACCTGGAAGCAACCTAGATGCCCCTCAACGGAAGAATGGATAAAGAAGATGTGACACATTACACAGTGGAATACTACTCTGTGGGAAAAAAACAATGGAATCTTTAAACTGACAGGCAAATGGATGGAACTTGAAACAATCCTGAATGAGGTAACCCAGACAAGGAAAGGAACATGGTATATACTCACTCATATATGGATTTTAGACATAGAGCAAAGGATCACCAGCCTATAATTCACACTGCCAGAGAAACTAGCATACAAAGAGGAATCTAAGAGATTCATACAAGGTCCCTCACAGAAGGGGAAAGAAACAAGATCTCCTAGGCATATTGGGAGTGGGTGGAGGATGTGAGTGGAGAGGGAGCTAGGAGAAAGAGAAGGGGAGGAGAGGAAATCACATGGGACTAGTCAGGGGAGGAATAGATGAGAGAAAAAGAAAGAGAGAGATATACCATAAAAGATGGAGCCATTATAGGTTTGAAGAGAAGACTGACTCTGACTCTAGAGAAATGTCCAGAGACCTACAAGACTGACCCCAGCTAACAATTTGAGCAACAGTAAAAAGGCTACCATAAATGCCCTTCCCTGATAATGAGATTGATGACTAACTTATCCACCATCATGGAGCCCTCAACTAGTCTGATGGAAACAGAAGCAGACACCCACAGCTAAGCACTGAGCCAAACTGGAATCCAGATGCAGAGAAGGAGGAAAAGACCAGGCTACAGAAACCCACAGATACAGCTGACCTTGAACAAGGAGAAGCTAATGGTCCCCCAGACTGATAGCTTGGAATCCAGCATTGGACCTACTCAGGCACCCTGAACATGGGTCTCAGTTAGAAGGCCTGGGCACTCTAAGGGACCTCTGACAATAGAAACAGGATGTATTCCTGGTGCACAAAAGGACTTTGGGTACATATTTCCCAAGGAGATATACTCCCTTAACCTAGAGACAGGAGGGAGGGCCTAGTCCCTATTCCAAATGACTTGACAGATTTTTTTGACCACTCCTGTAAGGCATCACCCTCCCTGTGGAGTGTGTGGGGGGTAATGGGATGGGAGGGTGGTCAGGGGGCATGGGAGGGTTGGAGAGAGTAAGGGATGGAGGGAGAGAGGGAGGGAAGGAGGGAGGGAAGGAAGGAAAAGGAAGTGTGATTGATATATAAGATAAATAAATAACATTCAAATGGTCTCAAACTTCTCTAGTGAAACATAGAAATCCTATGCACTTTTTCAGATCACTGGCAACATAAAGAATAGCATAGGTTCTAAAGGAGAATCATACCACAAGACAGGCAATGTTTGAGTAGAATGGAGAATAAATAGAGCAAATTTGGTTATTACCTATTTAAATGTTCATGTATGGATTTTTTTTAAAAAAGATGAAATATTGTCTTGTGACAATGTGTGTATCTTAGGATGTTTCCTGACACAGTAGCATGACATTGTGATGGACTTTGGGAAAAGACCAACTGTGTAGTAAATCTTGAAGCCTAAATTTGAGACCTGTAGACTATTGACTCTCAAGCAGTTAAATCATCTTTCCTCTGGTAGAGTCAGTTAGATGGCATGGGCATCCTCTTGTGGCTAAAGCAAAATTTGACCCTGTTTGCTTATCCGACATTCTTCAATCATACTAAGACTATGTTAGTCATGTTCCGTGTTTGTGACAAAATATTTGAGAAAACACACAAAGAGAGAAAAATAAATAAATAAATGGCCAGCATTGGTGTCACTCGCCTTTAATCCCAGCACTCGGGAGGCAGAGGCAGCTAATCTCTGTGAGTCCAAGGCCAGCTTGGTCTAAAGAGCTAGTTCCAGGATAGGCTCCAAAACAATACAGGAAACCCTGTCTCAAAAAAAAAAAAAAAAAAAAAAAAAAAAACAGATGGAGGAGAAGAAGAAGACGACGAGGAGGAGAAGGGGAAGAGAAGGGGAAGAGAAGGAAGGAAGGAAGAAAGGAAGGAAGGAAGAGGCTTATGCTTCAGACCATCTCCAGCTAACTCCATTACTTTTATGTCTGTGTCAAGGTAAAAATTTTAGGATATAGAGGCATGTGTAATAAAGTTGATCATTTCACGGAAGTCAGAGAGAGTAAGATAGGTTTATGAACAAGACTCTACAAATTCATGCTTTTTGTAACCTACTTCCTATAACTAGGCCCCATTTCCTAAGAGCTCATGTACATATTAACTCATCAATGGATTAATTTGTTGATGATGTTAGTGCTTTCATAATGCAGTTGTGTCCCACAATATTTCCATTAGCTAAGGACATTGCCTTCAACATTTTAGAAGAATCATCTTATCTTACCTTTAACATTCTATCTCTTGATATCTTCTCCAGCTTCAAATAAAAATGCATAAACTTCTGTGGTTTCTAGAAGTCTCTGTGTTTCAACATTTCTCAAAAGTTCAAAGCCCCTTTTGAAACTCAAGATAAACTCTTACCATGATGCCCCCACCCAAAAAAAATCATAAAGTTACCCATTTCCAAAATATAATGATATAGAACAAGTGTTCTCATTCCAAAAAGGAGGGATATGGGAACAAAAGAAATGATACCCAAGCAAGGTAAAACTCAGGAGAACAAACATGAAACTGCAACTCCATGTCCATCATCCAGGGCACATGGGGCTGTGATATAAACCCCAAAGGACAAAGACAGCTCCATTCATAAGATTTTCCTTGGTATAGTTCAAATGGCATGTCTCCTGGGATAGTTCTGCTTGCTGGAGAACTTTCTTAATTCAGCAGATCTTCCTGGTTCCTGGCATCTCTAACTGCAAGATGTCTTCATTCTCGCTCTAATTTTACTTGCACAGTTGTGTGCATTGTCTTTTCAGGCCCTACTTATAAGGATTCTGGCCATTTCACACACTGCCTGAACTCTCAGGCCTTCATTTAAGTATCTCTATGACCCCACAATTCTTATATTGTGAAGTGCTACAAAACCAGCACAGAACGTTGGAGTAAGAGAAGCAGTGAGACTGAGAACTCCAGCCTAGTAATTAATGAGGTGGCACAGCAGAAACATGTAGGCAGCTCTGACCTGCCATACATAATACTTAACATTAATAATGAGTGATAATGATCCTAAAATACTGGAGATAGAGCAGGAAGACAGGGCATGGACTTAGAAAGCTATAAACTATTATTCCTTAGAAAGAGTGAAGCTCAAACATAAATCGATCCATCAGCATACTCCATCCCTCCCCTATAAGTTACCTCAAAGGCATACAGCCACATCCCAAGAAAATCTAATAGAGAGGAACACAACTGAAAACCCAATGACTAGATAAGGTTGACCAAACTTTAAACATGTTCCTTCCTGCCTACCAGCCCTAAGCTCCCTTTCTCATAGCACATTTGTTTCATAAAATTGTTACTACAAATGCTTTCCTTTGAAATGTACATAAAACATCCTAGAGTCTCAACTACTTTACAATCATGGCATGCCTTTCTCAGGGACATGGAGAATATTTCCTGAAGTGTAGGTATTGAAGAAGATAGCAGCCCAAGTCTCAGTGTCTGAAGGTGCTTAGGAAATTAACTTCAACAGGCGCCAATTAACATATACCAAAAGCCTAGCCTCAGAGAAAACCATTCACAACCTCAGAACTAATTCAATGTGTGTCACAAATGCCATCAATTAAACTTTCTGCTGAAGTCCCCAAAGGGTTCACACTATCTCACCCCAGGTTTTAGATCCAATCACACCATCCCAAACCAAGTCCATGCCCCATTTTCGTTCTAGCAAACCAAAATGGCCAGGCTTGGTCTCTGCTCTCTCCCATGATAGCAGCAGCACTGAGAGAAGAAAAGTAAAATACTGTTTGCATAACCTTCCCAGTGCAATCTTCCCTTAACACAAAAACAATCAGGTTTAGCAACATCTACAAGGATGATTGGCCTTAATATTAACAGCTCATATCCAAAGACATTAAAATGCATTTATTCAACAATTCACACCAGAAATATTGTCAATTAAACTTCTTTATACCAACTTCTTCATTAGGATTCCAGACACTTGTCCCTAGAGGGTTAGGAAATATGGAAATACTGCCAAATAAGTGGGCTATCACTTAGAATCTCTGAATTTACTATTTCCCTGTCACTGTCAGTATTCCTTTTTATATGGAGACATTTCTCAAATTATTCTAATTTGAATAAACCATCTGCTATCTATGAGATTATAATACAAGACTGTTGGAATTTTGGGATTATAACGTTGATAGAAAAAGCTAATTAGTGTTGTAATATGACCCTGGATGTATAGGCATACACTAACGAAATGAGGAAGTGAGAGCAATATACAAAGAACTTAGGTCAGTGAAAGGCAGACCCTAGGAATACAGGTGAGACTAGGAAGTATGATGGGAGACCAAAGGAAAAATATCTGGAATGCATATTGCTTTTTAAGTTAGAAGCCCTTGGTACCTTTTTAATCTCAGGGCATGATTCAAGAAGAGAAAAAAAAGAGCTGGCACTTTGGAGGAAGAGACGGGTGGATCTCTGAGATTGAGATTGAGGCAAGCCTGATCCACAGAGTAAGTTATGGGATACCCAGGGCTACACAGTAAAACTCTGTCTCAAAAAAGGAAAGAAAAAAAGAAAAGGGAAGGGAAGGGAAGAAACGAACGAACAAACAAAAGAACGAAGGAAAAAGAAAAACTTTTCAGAGAGGAAAAAGGGGATGCAATCACTTCTTATTTCAAACACACAAATATGTTCCAAAATTATTGATATTTTAGGAAACAATTTGACCCTAACTAAATTTCATATTTTCATAAGAGCAACTCTACCCACTAGGAATACTGAATGCAACATTAAAAGGCAAAATTACAATAAACCTAATTTGTGAGTTAAATTGAATTTTATCTGTTATTCTATAATTTAACACCAACTCACTTCATAAAGTACAATAAATGTGTCTGTGAACTGAGCAGAGGAGGTTGTGGGAAAGAACTAAAGAGAAAAAAAAACAGCAAAAAGTACATTGGCTGGTTCTGTTACTTTCCATAAGTGTTAAAATTGAAGGAACGTCTTTTCTTTTATACTGTCTCAAGTTGATTAGAACCGCTTATATGAGAAAAACAGAACAAAAGAACCAAACCTGGCCAATGCAGAGTTCAGGTGAATTACATGAGACTTTGTTTCGGGCAGTTTTCTTACCAGCCTAGTCCCACAGCTGTGCCAGCCCCAACTAACTCACAGAGATACTGTATTAGATACAAAGCTGTTGGCCTGTTACTAGCATTTCTTATTGGCTAGCTCTGTTAAATATTAACCCATTTCTACCAGTCTAAGTATTTCCACGTGTCTTGACTTACCAGAGAAAGGGTCAGGACCTTTTACTCCTCTTGGTCCTACATTTTGAATCTCCTCCCTCTCCTCAAAACCACCTTGTCTCCTAGTCCCACCTATCTTGCTTTCCTATTGGCCAACAGTGTTTTATTCATTAACCAATAAAAGAAACATATTTACAGAATGATATCTCCCATCATCTCCTCTTTTCTGTCTAAAATAAAAAGAATGGCTTTAACTTTAACATTGCAAAAGATATAACAAAACAGTTATCAGATAAGAATCACAGTTAACAATGTTCAGTTCATTAACATTTAGCAAGATTTAAAGAAAATATTCTATCATCTCTCCTATCTTTGTGAGTCTAAAGTCTTATATGTAACTTATCTTTAATCCTAACTAAGGAAAATTATAATCGTAACTATCTGTCTTCAACTCTCTCAAAGACCATAGAAGGATAATATATAAACTCTAGAAATGACAGAGACATCTCTCTACCTGGTCAGTCAACTGAATTCTTCTGTAATGTTCCATCTTCAGCCTATATGCCATGGTGTGGCTGGCAGACTTCTCAGCAAAGTAGGAAATTTCAAACTGTCCCACCTGTGTTGGCAGTTAGTCAGTTACTTTTCTCTGTGTCCTGCAGAATGTCTGGCAGACTCTTCCATGAAGCAGGAACCCTGTAGCAATGTCCATCTTGTATCAGCAGTCACTTTTCTGTGTGTCCTGCATGTCCAGTTTATACAGCATAAAGTCGAACAGTCCAGACAAGAGCAGTATCTTGTCCAAATGGCTAATCTTGCCATATTGGAGGCAAACGCCAAAATGTGATTCTTTAGTGTCCATCTTTCTTTCTGACAAAGGTGGTATTGTCAGGAGCAGTTGTGCCTCACTGTTAAGAAAAACCCTAAACCATTTTAAATGTCATATTCTGTAGGTCTTTGAAAGGTTTGAAGAATGTTTATTCACCTCAAATACATCTCTGTATATCTAGAAAACCTAACTAACTTAACTATAAATTTTGACTATTATAGGTAAAACCTAACTAAATTTTTGACTATTATAGGTAACTATCTAAAATCTGTACTAAATTATACATTTCTAAATGAGCTATATAAACACGATACCTAAACAAGGGGAGAAATATACATATCACAAAATTGACCCTAAATTTGTATCAATAAATGAAAATCCATTCCAAATCAAAGTATTCATATCTATACCATAATCCCCTTTTTACCTTTAAAGAGATTGGTTGTGGTCATTAACCATTTATAACCAACTCCATATAAATGAAAACAACATTTATAAACAATATTTGGGAAATTGGGTGTTGTTCTTTCCAAACTGCTTCCTGCTGGTAGGGGTCGCTGTCTTGATGATCCTAAGAAGATGCAGACATCCTGTCTGTAGTGGTCTGCAAGGCTGCCTTGTCCCAGCTGTTTTGGATGTTGGATCACCTGGGATGCTGTTTCGGGGGTCTTGCTTGATCAAACCATGTTAGTCTGGAAGGAATCCACAGCTTTTCATTTTCTGTGGAAACAAAAATAGAAATCCTTTTCCCCAGTAACCTGTACTTGAACTAAAATCTTGAAGTCAAAGCATTTTTAAAATATATAAATTGGATTAATTCAGCAGCATTGATAATCAAGTGTATTGTAGCAATTATTCCTTCCTTAGCAACTAAGCAATCAAAGACAGCACAACAGCATACAGTATCTATACTCTTCATGTATTTTTCATCTTTATGTGGCTTTTTTTACTCTATTATTCTTACTTTTATTTTTTTTATTTATTTAGACAGGATTTCTCTGTGTAATTTTGGCTGCCCTGAAATTCACTTTGTATACCAGGTTTACTTTGAAATCACAAAGATCTGTCTGCCTCCTGAGTGCTGGAATTAAAGGTATGTGCCACCACACCCAGCTACTCACTTTTTATTTTTTTTTTTAAACCAATGTATCCTGTTTCTTTTTCTCTCCCAAGCCTACATAAATTTTATTTTTAAAACATACCATAAACCTTTACAGATTTTTCTTTATCTGAATCTGTCTTTATTGTAAATCTTTATCTTTTTCTGGCCATGAGACTTTTATCTGTTAAACAATATTGTTCAAATTAAAGCCACAGCTCTATTAGCTCAGGTCTATCAAAGATAGCAGGGGCTATGTTTACCACCAGAACTGAGAGCTATGCTCACTGCCTTGGTCTATGCACCATCCAGCAGCATGCTGCCAGCTTGAAGATGTGGTCACTGCCATTGCTAGCTCTTCTACACACCATTAAGTTGTTAACAAGGCTTCTTAAAAGCCTTGTGGTTTTTTGCTGCTATGCTGAGTCGGGAAACCTCCCTTAAAAGAGCCTCGAAAATCTCTGCTTCTCTCTAGCAAAACAGAGTCCAACCAAGAAAAATGCTGCTACCAAGAGGCCTTTGTGCTTTTGTTTCTAAAACCCCTTTTTAAGCTTTTGTTAAGTTTTAAGTGGAAGTTCTAAGTCCCATGTTGCAAGCACCATTTTGTTATGGACATGTTTTCCACTTGGCCTGGTCCCACAGCCGTGCTAGCCCCAAATAACACACAGAGACACTGTATTAGATACAAAGCTGTTGGCCTGTTACTAGTGTTTCTTATTGGCTAGCTCTGTCTTAAATATTAACACGTTTCTATCAATCTAAGTATTTCCATGTGGTCTTGGCTTACAAGAAAAAGGGTCAGGACCTTTTACTCCTCTTGGTCCTACATTTTGAATCTTCTCCTTTTCCCCAAAAACCTCCTTGTCTCCTAGCCCTGCCTATCTTGCTTTCCTATTGGCCAACAGTGTTTTATTCATTAACCAATAAAAGAAACATATTTACAAAATTACATCTTCCATCAAGACTTAGGACAAGTGACTCCATTCTGCTTTGGTCTGTAGAGCATTATTCAAGAACCTGGACAAACCTATGGCTTCATATATAATTTGTTAAACAGTTTATTGTGTCAAATGAAGGTGAGATGCAGAGAAATATGCAACACACACACCAGTTACTGTTACTTTTTTGTTTGTTCTACTTCCTGTATTATTTTGTAACTATACTCCTGTGATGAACCACACACACACACACACATCTCTTCTCCCTCCCAGATCCATTGCTCCTGGATTTCCTTCAGAAAAAAAAGCAGGTCTCCCAGGGATATCAACCAAATACATCATAACAAGATTCAATAAAACTAAGCACAAACTTTCATATGAGGGTGGGATGAGGCAAGCCAGTAGGAGAAAAAAGGGCCCAAGAGCTGGAAAAAAGATTCAGAGATTACCATGGTTTAATATGGATCATGAGAAACAAATAGGCTGAATAGATGTTTATTCAGGGAGAAATAACTTATAACAGACAAATGAATACCACCTGGTCCCAAGGATGCCTCATAATGCTCTCTTGCCCGTGTGCTGCAAGCAAGAGAGCACTCCAGGGCTCCACCTCAGACCTAGTTCCTCCAGGTCACTTCTGCCCTTATCTCCACCCCCAATGGGCATGGTCAGTGCCACAGATGCAGACAAAGTGACTATCTCACTATCTCACTATAAGAGGCACCCCCAGTCCCACTGCTAGGAGTCCCACAAAAAACCCCAAGCAAAACCACCACAGCATGTATGAAGAGAACCTAGAACACATCCATGCAGGCTCCATGACTGTTGCTTCAGTCTCTGTGAGCCCCTATGAGACCTGCTTAGGTGATTCTTCGGGCCATGTTCTCATGTTGTTCTTGACCCCTCTGGCTCCTACAATCCTTCCTCCCCTGTGCTATGGGGTTCTCCAAGCTACACCTAATGTTTAGCTGTCAGTCTCTAGATCTGCTCAGATCAGCTGCCTGAGGAAGCTTCTCTGTTGATGACATGGCTAGGCACCAATCTATGAGTATAGCAGCATGGCATTAGGAATCACTTCATTGACTTTTGTTTTATTTTATTGTATTTTTGCCAGTTATGTTTGGTTCTACCCTAGGTCTCTGAGCCATCCAATTTCTGGGTCCTGGCCATCCAGGCAGTGTTGGGCATGGGCTCCCTATTGCAGAGTGAGTCTCAAGTTAGACCAGTCATTGATCAGACACTTCCACAAATTCTGAGCCACCATTGTCCCAGCACATTTTGAAGGCAGGACATGCTGTGGTCAAAGGTTTTGTACCAGGGTTGGTGTCCCAGTCCCATCACTGGAAACCTTGCCTGGTTACAGAAGATGACTGGTTCAGGCTCCATATCCTACCTCACTAGGTGTTTTATTAGGGTCATCCTCATAAAGTTCAAGCAAGTTTCTATTGCACTAGGTTTCCACATAATCTCCTAAATACCCCTATTCCTGTCATACTCTCCCCCCCATACTCTCTTCCACCCACCCCCATCCCTCCACTCCACCCGATCCTCCACTCCACCTGATCCCTCCTGTTTCCATCCCCACCTGTCTCCAGTTCACCCACAATATCTATTTATTCCCCCTTTCCAAGGAGATCCATGTGCCCCCCCCCAGAGCTATCCTTGTTAGTGGGCCTTTCTGGGTCTCTAGATTGTAGTGTGATGATTCTTAATTAACAGATAATATCTGCATATAAGTGAGAATATATCATGGTTATTTTTCTGGGTCTTGGCTTATTTTCTCAGGATGAATTTTTTCTTTTCTTTTTTTCTTTTCTTCTTCTTTTTGTTTTTTTGTTTGTTTGTTTGTTTTGTTTTGTTTTTTCAGACAGGGTTTCTCTGTATAGCTTTGTAAATTTCATAATGTCCTTTTTTCTAACAGTTGAGTAATACTCCATTGTACAAATGTACCATATTTTCTTTATCCACTTTTCAGTTGAAGAGCATCTAGGTTGCTTTTAGTTTTGGGTTATTATGAATAAAGCTTGAATGAATATGGCTGATCAAGTGTCTTTGTGGTAGGATGGAGTGTCTTTTGAGTATATGCCCAGGGGTAATATAGATGGGTCTTGATGTAGATCTATTCCAAGTTTTCTGAGGAACCACCTTATTGATTCCTATATGATAATATAAATAAGAACTTCAAAAATTCTACCAGAGAGAATTCCTACAGCTGATAAACACTTCCACTGATGTTGCTGGATACAAAAGTAACTCAAAAGAGTAGCCCTCCTACATACAAATGACAAATGGACCAAGAAAGAAATCAGGAAACACCATCCTTCACAATAGCCACAAAAAAAATATAAAATATCTTGGTGTAGCCCTAACAAAGCAAGTGAAAGACTGTATAACAAGAGCTTCAAGTCTTTGAAGAAAGAAGTTGAAGAGGATATCAGAAGATGGAAAGACCTCCCGTGATCATGAATTGGTAGAATTAAAATAATAAAAAATGGCAATCCTACTAAAAGCAAGCTACAGATTTAACTCAATCCCCATCAAAATTCCAACACAACTCTTTACAAACCTTGAAAGAACAAAGCTCAGCTTCATATGGATAAACAATAAATGCAGAATAACTAAAACAATCCTGAACAACAAGAGAGGAGACATTCTTAGGGGAGACACTCTGTTCTTCCCTTTGGCTGTCAGCCTGTCCCCTTTTGTTCCCACTTGCAAAATTGGCGTGCTTAACTGGGAAGCAGGAAACTGAGCAGAAGCTGGCCTCCCAAGGAAAGGTACAAATGACTTATGCTCTACATCTGTCAAGTGAATTAAAGCAGTTGTAATCATCCTGGTGGGAGAGGAAATATTTTAAAGAGAAACACTTATGCTCCTCCCTTTGGCAAAAGATTATTGAAACAATGGACTCCAGAGAATTACAGTTTCCTCAGGAACCCCATTCTGGAAGAAGACAAATGCTGAAGCCCTAGTGCCACTAATGGAGAAACTTGCCTTCCAGGAAGAGATGCCACACAGTTCTGGCAGCTTACTTGACCACCTTGCATAACAAACCAGAGATGAAATGATGTTTGTACTTTAATTTTCCCAAGACAGGGTTTCTCTGTGTATTCCTGACTGTCCTGGAACTCACACCGTAGAACAAGCTCAAACTTGAGTATTTGCACTTTTACTAATGGGTGGCTCTGTGCCTCTCTAGGCACATCATCCCATTTAAGTGAGCTGAAACTATATAAACATACTTGGCACAAAACAGTTTAAATGTCTCTGACTTTGCCTTTCGTAAGGATATATGTTTAGTAAAGTATCACATCATGCCCTGTGGATCTTTGTACACCCCCAGAGAGCCTACAAAGTTACACTTTGTTCCAGACCACATATAAGCCTATAAACTATTCTAATATTCAGAACCAGGGGTTGACCATGACTGGAAAAGGGAGGAAAATATTCACATTAATTCTGATAACTATTTCATCTGCCTCCCTCCAAAACTGTGCTACTTTCACAGAACATGTGGAAAACTATGTAGATCTAACCAAAAGTTGAGACAGTTCATAAAATCGCTTCTGTTGTGGAGAAGTTGGGGGATAAGAGGTAAGTATTCCATTTTAACCTGTATTTTCCTACTCTCTGGCTCCCGAGCCTTACCAAATATGAATGAAGGTGCACTAGGCCTCCTACTTCTTTTTTATTATTATTATTGTTCTGTAAGAGTTTACTGTTGTACATGATGCATTGCAATTTACACGACTGTGCTGAAGAATTCCCTTAATGGTAAGAAGCCATGCCAACAATCAACTGGGTGCACAAAGTTGGGGTGCCTTTTATCACATTAAACAGATCTTACAAGTAAGACTATAATATAACATATATCATAATACAATATAATAATATATATTTTATTATACTAACAATGGGGAGTGGGAGGGAATGGGAAGATGGTTTATATATATCATACTGTCAGGACACTGTCTATATTCCACACCCTAGAAAGGAATCTGTACAAACACATTATCTGAATGGAAGATGATTTTCTAAGTCACTCAAGATATATTGGCTACATTGTTCTTCTGATTAGGCAATATGGAAATGTTATATGATTATGCAAAACCTGAATCAAAATGAAGACCTAACATCCTACCTGCACCAGCAAATATCAGTTTTTAAGACTTTCTCTGTGTTCTATAAACCAGTAAATTCTTGAACAACTTATGTTGTAACTGTCAGAAGAAACCCCCAAACCGAGAAGAAATTATGTTATTAGCAATTTACCAACTTCTCAATTTTTCTTGCCTCATCTGTGAATGGACAAAGTTGATACTTCTCTATGTGACTACAATATTCAGAAAATCAAGAGACAGTTGAGGGTTAGCTCTGCACTGGAGTATGTGCCTAGTATGCCTGATGCCTCCATCCTTAATACCAGAGAAAAATAAGAAAGAAAAGAGGGTGGGGAAGATAATGAGAAGGATGAAGAGGAAGGAGTGAAAGAAAGAGAAGACAGGACAGATTATGCCTAAATGTGATTTCCATAGAATAGTAATTTATTTTGCAATAAAATTTAAAGCTTGCTAAAATTATTCCATGTGCCCTTTTATAGAACTAGAGTACATTTTTACTGTTTTTAACTGTAGTAAAACTGAGAAGAAAACAGTGTATCTAGCACAGAGTGCCTATTCCTTAAGCTACCTAACAAATTCAATATGAATGGCTCAAATGGTCAGAGAAAGTAAAGGGGCTGTGTTTCCCAGTAGGTTAAAGGCTAAAATAATGTAGATGAGTGGGATGCCACACACATGAAATCCCAAACTTGGGATGCAGAGGAAGAAGAATCAGACTGTGAGGGTAGGATGAACTATAGAGGACTTATGTGAACACACACACACACACACAATTGTGATATGAAACAACCTGCAGAGGCATCAAAAACTGCAGCACAGCCACCCTTAAACCAGGATGAGTGAATTTGAGAGCCATGCTCAAGTATCTGTAGAAGAAGTCTCATTCTTTCTCAATGAGATAGGTGCTTCATGCATGACCTGCAATTTCAGACTCTAAAACACAATTTCTGGGTGTAAAAGATGAATACTGGAACTGTTCTAACTAACCCAGTAGTCCACCTGATGAGGCATACAAATAACAGCTGTCTGTGGTCAGTGTTAAGGTGCCCCAAGCACAGCTCCACTGTCCTTGGAAATTCCTGTTAGTTAAATCTACTTCCTGGCACACAGCAGTTCTAAGAATCAGAATAATTCAGAGACAGTGTTAGCAAGAAAACAACTTCAAATGTTCAGTTGCTTAGTGTAACAAAACACTGTTGTGCTCACTCACCAGGAAAAAAAAATTAAAAATTCTGTGGTCTTTCTGGATGACTGACTGCTGCTGCCCCTCCCCCAACCCCACATATTTACCCAGACTTCTAAAACCACTCTGCTTTAGGTGCTGCTGTCTTCAGTGTGTCCTCCAAAGGCCATGGGAAATCTGCAGGATATCTAATAACCTTAATGTGAAAGAGACATACATTATATATTTCTATCCATACTTCTTGATGAGTCAGTCTGGTGGCCCCATCTAGAGGCCATATTACAAAGTCTCCAATAGCTTCCCAGAAACATTTATCCTATGTGGCTGGTGGTTAACAGGATGTGTGTTCTTGGTGATCTCTCATCCTCCTCACATAATGTCTGCAATAGTTATGTCAGAAACTGGAAACCTCAGTGACAATGGGAAGAATTGGTCCATGGGTGTTCTGTAAGATCAGAGCATCTGCCTCCTAAACTCACAGCATTAGTAGAAAGAGATGTTGGGAAAGAAAGGTTGGTAATGTGTGTTGGCTACATTTCTGAGGTAGCTAAATGAGAACTAGGCAGAAAAATGTATACTTCTTTTTTAAGTATTGTGTTTATATAGCTCATTTAACAGGTAATGTATAATTTAGTATAGATTATAGATAATTACTCATCATAGTCAAAACTTAGATTACTTAGGTTTTCTAGATATACAGAGATGTATTTGAGATGGATAGATACTCTTCAAACCTTTCAAAGACCTACAAAATATGGCATTTAAAATGGTTTAGAGTTTTTCTTGACAGTGACACACAACTGGTCCTGGCAACACCAATTACATCTGAGAGGAAACTGGGCAATGAAGAAACTTGTTATGGAGTTTGCTCTCAATATGGTGAGACTAGTCATTTGGGCAAGAAACTGCTCTTGTTTGGCTGTATGCTGTATAAACTGGGCATGCAAGACCCACAGAAAAGTGACTGCTAAACTTGCAAAACAAGATGGACAGTCCAAAAGGATTTCTGCTTCATGGAAAAGTCTGCCAGACATTCTCAAGGACACAGAGAAAAGTGACTGACAAACTGCCAATACAGGTGGACAGTTTAAAGTTTCCTGCTTTGCTGAGGAGTCTACCAGACACACTATGGCCTATAGGCTGAAGGTGGAACATTACAGAAGAACTTCTGGTGACTGCCCAGGCAGCGAGTTGTCTCTGTCATTTCTAGAGTTCATATGTTATCCTTTTGTGGTTTTTGATGGAATTGAAGACAGATAGTTAGGGTTATAGTTTCCTTAGTTAGGATTAAAGATAAGTTACATATAGAACCTTAGACTCACAAAGATAGGATAGATGATGGAATATTTTCTTTAATTCATGACAATGTTAATGAACTAAATATCGTTAACTATAGTTCTTATTTGATATGTTTTGTTATATATTTTACTATGTTAAAGTTAAAGCCCTTCTTTTTATTTAGACAGAAAAGAGGAGATGATGGGAGAGTTCATTCTGTAAATATGTTTCTCTTATTGGTTAATGAATAAAGCACTGTTGGCCAATAGGGAAACAAGATAGGTGGGACGAGGCAAGGTGGAGGATTCTGGGAAAAAGAACAGAGTCCCGATGTGATCTCAGGAGGAGAGAATGAGTGAGTCTGGCGTTCTTGGTAAGATAAGACCATGTAGAAATACATATATTAGTAATTATGGGTTAATAATTAAGACAGAGCTAGCCAATAAGAAACTCTAGACATTGGCCAATAGCATTATAATTTAAAAAAGAAAAAGCAAAATGCAAAGAATATGTACAGTGTGCTACCCTTTACCTAAGAAAACAGAGGCTGCTAGAGGCATGTGCACACACAGGTTCAGTGGTGTTCATAATATACAAGGAATAAACTTCCTAGTTACTTGCAAAAAAGAAAGAAAGAAAGAAAGAAAGAATATATGTCAGGAGGAGGTACATTGGATTAACAATAAACTGAGCCCTGTGGATATGGAAAATGCACTGCTTCTCAATAAACATCAAACAATAATAAGTGATTTTTTTCAAAGCTTCAAACAAAAAATATCCCAACCAAACTTCCCAGTTAAATAAAATGTGGTATGAGTGAGTTACCCAAATTACATAAAGTAATTGACAGCAGTGGTCAATGTAAAGATAGAACCCTCCCAATAAAGCATTATAACTCCAAATTATCCTCCAGTAAGTTAGGTATCCCACCATAGGGAATGGGCTCCAAAAATCCAGTTCATGTACCCAGGATAGGTCCTGTTCCACCCCTCCCCCAATGCTGGAATTCAGGCACTTAAAACCATGCCCGACTTTTTATATGGGTACTGGAGATTTGAACCCAGGTCCTCTAGGTTTCACAACAACTCCTGTCCACTGATCCATCTCCCCAATTCCTATGACATTGTTGTTGTTTAATAACCCCAGCTACATATAAATTAAAGTCAAAACTTCCAAACATAGAAAATCCTCCACACCCCTGCATTACTCTTTTTTCCAGCTTTGGACACATTGTCAAGATTAATTTACAGTGTCAACTGCTCTCCACTCAACCTGAATTTTCCAGTTTTCTTTGCTTTTGACAAACATTTCTTTATCTAGAACAAATATCTCTACCTTGAAAGTCTTCCAGTTTACAGCCTATATATTACCCCCAGGAAACCCTCTTCAGTTCAATTCTGAACTCCTGACCTTTTTGTTATTGATTTTTTTAAACGCAAATTTTTTACATCTTAGGAATTTGGCATGATCTGTAATGTAGAATCATCCATACTTTTCTTGTCAAACCAAACACACTCTACAAACTGCCCAACATAGTGCCTAGCAGAGAAACACAAAAACAATACTAATTACTGTTAGTGAATGAATAAGTACAACTTAACAGAAACCCAAGCAACTAATGGATATGTAGTTGGAATTTATAATTTCAATCTAATGGGGAAAAAACATCCATCCAACTAATGTCACTAGGATATAAAATTATTTCTCAACTCACTAGTTGAACATATAGAAGCTGCAGATAATCTTATGTATAAATAGCAAAACTATAAAAATATTTAAAATTAAAACAAGTGTTTTAAATAAAACTTTTTTATTGGAAAGATCTGAGTAAAATAAGAGAACCAAATTTCATAGAAAGTAATAAATAACTGACAATTTTATAAAATTAGAATTTATGATTCCAAAAATAAGTAATTCTACAAGAAAGACAAATATTAAGCTTACAATAGAAAAAAAAAAGATTAATGTCCTGAAATAATACAAGTTGGTGAAAATACATAATATTTTTTAAACAGGCAAAGAATCAAATGGATAATATATACTAAATTAAAATCAGTCTGTACATATGGATAGATGATTGATCATATAAAATTTAAAGAAACAAACTATATATATCATCTTTAAAACATAAGGAAAACAGCTCCCAATGCTAAACATGTAACTTTCAATGGCCACTTCGGACAGTAACTTGACAATAGCTTTTAAAAAGTCTTAGCTTTGCAAATGTTTCTGCTCATTAACTTCTGCCATCTACTTTCTGAAATTATAGCATGAGGATCTACAGACATCCACATTCTTACAATATCAGGTTGTATGACTTCATAACCACCCTACAGCAATAAGTTAAGGTACCTATATTACAAGGAAATGCTTTCTTTCCATTTTTTTCTTCAATGAATAGGAGCTGGAGAGATAACTCTCTGTGTAAAGATCTTGCCACACAGACATGAGGATCTGATTTGAGCTCAAGCACCCATGTAAATATCTGTGTGTGGTGGCATGTGTTTGTAGCCCCATTGCTGCAAAGAGATAAAAACAGGAGGATCGTTGGGCTTTGCTGGACTCCAGCCTTGATGCTCAGCAAAGCCCCAGATCTTGGTGAGAGACTCAGTCTCACAAAAAAGGTGGATGACTCCTGAGGAAAAACAACTGAAGTTGAATATGATCTCTACATGTATGCATACGCATGCACAAGTGCACACATGTGTACCTCTACACACATGAACACATATAATATACACAAAGAAGTGTCAACTATGGCATATAATTAAGTAAACAAAAACCCAATTGTAGCTCCATTTGCATAATCTGATTTTTGTCTGTGAGGCACACTACATTATAAGCAACAGAAAACCCAAATCCACTTTGGCTTAAGGAAACAGGATTGTCTTTACTCTGTTTATGAACAAAAAGCTTTCTAAAAGGAGACAGATCATCCTGCAAAAGTGCTTGTTACGCATCAAAAAAAAAAGATAGGCATGGTCCTCCAAGTCTACCATCCCAGCACTATGGAAGTTTGACACAAGGGGATCACTGGGACTTGTTGGTCACTCACTTAGCTTCCAGGTCCAGTGAGAGACAGGCTCATGGGAAAAAGGCAGAGAATGACAGAACAGGATTTGGAATGTCCTTTGATCTCTGCACATGCACAAGGGCATGTTCACACATTCTACACACACACACAAACTAAAATTGTAATTTTTAATATGCTTGCTTTCAATATTTTAATGTTTTAAGTTACTTTAATATTCTGGTGGAAAATAACTCTAGTCTCATTCCTATACAACACTGCAGTCAAGATGTCAAATGAGTGCTTCTACCACAGCCCCCGCCCCAGAGGACATTAAAAATAATAATAATAATAATAATAATAATAATAATCCTACCGAAATCAAGTCATACAGGGAAAACCTAAAAATCTTAAGAACCAAATATTTAGCCCAAAGTTTACCTGAGCTGAAGAGGAAATTCTTCCTCCACATGTGTTGCAGTCTCTGGAGTGACAATGGGATGATATTTGTACCTCATCAAAGGGTGTCTAAGGTCGGGAGTTAGCTCCTTCCCCAATGTTCTGTGGAGGGTGTCTGGTTTGGTTAAACAGAAGCAAAGCCCTGATGAGCTAGTCTCCAGAGATCACCAGCTTAGAAAACAGAAAGAATCCTTCCTACAGTTTCTTCACATACAACATCTGCTGATGACTCCAGATCACTAACATGGAGGCATCCGTGATTTTGATTTTCTGTTGCTCAATGTGTGGGTTATTAAGATCCCACCTATACCCACAAGTCCTCAATATACATTGAAGCAGTAGATCAGAAAGAGCTAAGTACATGTATTCAACACCAAATGAAAGAGAAAGAAAGATTAACCTTTATACCAATATGCTGAAACTATAATGATAAGACATGGTCTCTGACACTTTCCAATTATGGTATAGATATGAATACTTTGTTTTTGGAATGGATTTTTATTTATTGATACAATTTAAGGTCAACATGGAGAGACCAGGAAGAGCACAATGCCAGCCCATTCCCCGGTAAGATGAAACCACATGGAAATACTTAGATTAATAAAAATGGGTAAATACTTAAGACAGAGCTAGCCAATAAGAAACTAGTAACTGGTCAACAGCATTATATCAAATACAGAGTCTCTGTGTGTTATTTGGGGCTGGAGCCATGATGGGTCCAGCGGCAGGAAAAACCTTACTCCTTACACCCAATAGTCCACAAAATTATAAATCCAGTGGATGAATCAACTGATAAAACCAGAGCCATCATAATCCAATCACATCTCAAAATTCCCACCTGTAAGAGCTGTAGAGATGGCTCAGCAGTTAAGAGCCCTGTCTCTCTTGCAGAAGACCTGAGTGGCTCCCAGCACCCACATGGAGGCTCACAACCATTCTGTAGATCTGACAATCTCTTCTTGACTTTGTTGGTACCATACACAACATGTTATGCATACACATACATGAAGGCAAAATACTCATACACATAAAGTTAAATAAATTAATATTTTTAATTGAAAAAACAGGAATTCAGCAGGGCATTGGAGGTTCACGCCTTTAATCCCAGCCCTCGGGAGGCAGAGGTAAGTGGATCCCTGTGAGTTCAAGTCCAGCCTGGTCTATAGAGCTAGTTTCAGGACAGACTCCAAAGCAATACAGAGAAACTCTGTCTCAAAAAAATTTAACTTAACTCAAGCTTTTAAAAATGTTGCTCATCCCGCCTTGATATGAGGGTTTTTGCCTAGGCTTATTGCATCTTGTTATGCCATGTTCAGATGATATCCCTGGGAAACCTGATCTTTTCTGAAGAGAAACAGAGGCGGAGTGGATCTAGAGGAGAGGGGAAGTAGGAGGTACTGAGAAGTTGAGTGGGAGGAGGAGATCCTGCTGTTGGGATATATTGTATGACAGGAGAATAAAGAAACAAGAAAAAAGAAAAACAAAGTTCTACCTAAATATGCCACATGGGGACCAAGTCTTTATCAGGTGAGCCCTTTGTAGGAACCACTTTATATCCACATCATGATAGTCATTATTGTCATCATAAATACTACTTATTATATTATATTATATATTAATACATTATTCTACAGTGACATTTTAAAATAGAGATGGAAGATTAAGTCAGGACCATACCACTAAACTAATGCTTAGTTTATGATTGACTCTAATCTCCATGCTTTGACTAGTAGAATACTAGACTATATTATAAATGTAAATTTTTGCATAATAACAATAATTTTGTGGACATGAAAAGCTGTGAATGCTACATTCTTTTGGACAGTTATGTGCACGACTCAGAATGTCAGTATCCTTCACTCTTACTTGACCAAGGAACATCAAATATATAGCATGCATCAATATTTCATGCCTACATCTACAGACTATTCTACAGAAAACATTCTGCCTGCATGCCAGAAGAGAGCACCAGATCTCATTATAGATGGTTGTGGGAATTGAACTCAGGGCCTCTGGAAGAGCAGCCAGTGCTCTTAACATCTGAGCCATTTCTCCCAGCCCAGAAAACATTCTTTAACTAATGAAGACCCCTCTGAGGATCTGACAGAAAGGAGCAACTTGATGTGTTCGGCCTTTACAATGATTAACATAGGGTCATTTGTAATTAGGTTAAAGTATAAAAGATTTAAAACATTAATTGAGTTAAAAAGATAAAACCAGGCATGGAGGTGTACACCTTTAACACAGTACTCATTAGGCAGAGGTAGGCAGATCTCAAAGCCAGCCTAGTCTACAGAGCAAGTTCCAGGACAGCCAAGGCTACAGAGAAAAACCCTGTCTTAAAGAAAGAAAGGAAAAAGGAAGGAAGGAGGGAAGAAATGAAAAGAAAAAAGGAAGGAAGGAAAAAGAAAGAAACAAGGAAGGAAGAAATGAAGACAAAACCCAAGATAAAAATAAAATTGATTAGTAATCTGCAGGGGTAGTATTAAAAATAAGACTGTAGTTAAACAAATAATAGTACTAGCAAAAGATTTTCTGCAGAGTTTGAGCTAATGATTATATATGTGATACACATGTGGGGGGGGCGTGCATATGTGTGGTGTGTGTGTGTGTTTCTGTGTGTGTGTGCGTGTGTGTGTGTGTATCATTTCATATAACCTTCTCAACAATTCTGTGAAAGTTCCCCATAGTTACCAAAAGTTACTTATTTTATAGGTGAAAAAAGTGAGAACTAAAAAAATGTTAAATGAATCTTCAGGTCTGCATAGACAGAAAATAATGGAGACAAGACTCAAATGAAATGTTATGATTCCAAGTACCACCTATATAAATATGCAGACATTTCACTTAATCATAGTAGAATTTGAGAAAACTCTAGGGTTTCCTGTTTGGTGAAGTTGATGAGACTGCCCTAATTTGCTCCCCAAGAAAAGGAGCACAGAGAAAAATCTAGCTTGAATAGAGGTTCTATGTTCCAGAGGTGACAGCCAGTGAATAGGAGCATATGTGTGTCTAAACACACACACAGAGAGAGAGAAAGAAAGAGAGAGGAAGAGAGAGAGAGACAGAGACAGAGAGACAGAGACATGAATTTAGGGCTCACGGTGTAGGTGGTTGTTGGTAGCTGAAGAAATAAATGGACATGACCTTTCCTAGATACCTATGAAGGAGCAAGGGTCAAGGATGTGAGCTCTTAAGAGAGTACTCCAATTCTGCCAGTCTGATCTCATGAACACTGTTACATATGCCCAACAGTAAGGTTGTCAGGAGCCAGCTAGAAGAGTCGACTGGATCCTGTTTCTCCCTGCTTTGTCTATTCTTTAGTGTTCAAGTTAGAGCCAACATTTGAGAAGTAAAGATTCATGCAGCAGCTGATTTGGCTCTGGGATGACAAACCATCACTGGTTTGTGGATTAACATCATTGGTCATCTCAATATCCAGAGACTCATGTTCTAAGTTCGGGAAGTTCATTATCTTTTCACTTACTTCCCAAACATTTATTAATGCCAGATATTTTTCAAATATAAAGGCACAAATATAAAACATACATACTCTTCTGGTTCAAGGCATTTACAGTCACTTCTGGTTACAAAGCAATGAGGAGCTTATTACAACTCATTCTGCACATGTAGAGGTTTGTGTGAGAAGAACTAGGCATGCAAAAGGAGGCTTGGCTTCCCTGGAGAAAATGAGAAAGAGAAGGTAGTTGTCCTCCTGCACTCCCATGCCCACCCTACCTACCCCTCCTCCCCTGGCCTGCCTCTTCTAGAATTAAAGGGATTAAAATTATGTGCCACCACCACCTGTCTGAGAAGCTAGTTCTTGAGTTGAAATTTAAAGAATGAGCCAATTTTCCAGAAGGCAGAAGGCCATATAAGTCATTTTCTTTTGTTTTCAAAAGAACATCTGATAGCATAGAAGTTAGTAGAGAAATTTTATTTGTTTTGGTTTTTTGGTGTTTGTGTCAGAGTTTTGCTTTATAACTGAGGTTGGTTATAATGCAAGCCAGGCTGTTCTCAAACATAGATCAATCCTCCTGCCTCAGCTTATTGAGTGATGGGATTACAAGCATGAACCACCAAGCCCACTTACTTGATTCTATATAAAGAAACAGTATTGAGGACTTTAAAATATCAGGGCTTCTTAATATATTAAATATGTTTAAATATATTCACATATTATAACCTTATTTTTGTGATATATCCAATTACTGAGAAAGTCAAATTCTCATATTAGAGAAATGTAGTTAGTTTATCATTTCCAGTTTTTAAGAATATGAAGTGAGTAGTGAACATTAAACAACAGACAGGAAGGACAAAAGATCATGGAAAAGTGGGAAGAAGAGAAGGAAGAAGCAAAAGAAGGAATCCAGGAGACCTGTGCTCCTTAGCTAGCTTCCTTGATGAAGATGCATGTAAAGATTCACAAGGACCCATCAGCCCAAAGGAGAAGAACAACACTGAGTCTTGATGTCTAAGAACCAGTGGACTACACCCTCTCTGATTTGCTTAGTCTTGACTCCATAGACAATGGGGTTCAACATGGGCGGCACCACCACATAAAGATTGGCCAGCAAAATATGCACGTGCCGGGGAATGTTCCGCCCAAAGCGGTGGGTCAGTAAAGTAAAGAAGGATGGAACGTAAAACATGAGGATGACACAGAGGTGAGACCCACAAGTGCTGAGGGCCTTGTGCCGAGCATCCTGGGAGGGCAAACGAAACACTGCTCGGAGAATCAGTAAGTAAGACACAGCAATGAGGATCACATCCATGATGACCATGACAATGGGCACTGAGAAGCCGTACCAAATGTTAACAGTGATGTCGGCACAGGCTAAGCGGGCCACTCCAATGTGCTCACAGTAGGAATGGGGGACAATGTTGGTTCGACAGAACGGTAGCCGCTTCAGTAAAAAAATCACGGGAAAGATGATACAGATGCTTCTGAGGACAATGGCTAGAGCAATCCTCCCTACTATGTGCCATGTCAGCACTGTTGTATATCTCAGTGGGGCACAGATGGCCACAAAGCGATCAAAGGCCATGGCTAACAGGATGGCTGACTCCCCCACAAACATTGTGTGGACAAAGAAGACTTGGGTGACACAGGCATCAAAGGCAATGTTGTGGGCATGGAGCCAAAAGATGGCTAAGGCCTTGGGCACAGTAGTGGTAGACAGTAGAATGTCTGTGATGGCCAGCATGGAGAGGAAGAAATACATGGGTTCATGAAGGTTCCGTTCCGTGATGATGACCACTATCAGGATGCTGTTCCCAAAGACTGCAGTGACATACATGAGACACAGAGGTACAGACAACCAGGTATGATAGGCCTCCAACCCAGGGATGCCAAGGAGCACGAAAACTGCAGGGTGGAAGATGGTGACGTTGTTGTCAATCATGATGCTCATTACAGTGCTGATGGGTGGCTGGAAGTGAAGGAACAGAAAAAAAAAACTCTTGAGTGTGTGCAAAGTCACAAAGACGGGTGTGAAGCTGTGAATTGCTGATCGCTCAAGAGAAAGTACATCTAGAAGATAGTGGCTAGGAATGGCTTTTGGCCCTGAGTGTCTCATTTGCAGTTTCTGTGGAAAGGTGCTTTAAGAACCAACAGAAGTGGTACCTGCCTATGTTCACCCTGCCTCCAGTGTCCTGAACCACCCCCACCTTTTAACATTCATTCTACCATTTCCACATAAGTACAAGTCGCTCTCCACACAGCTTGTACCTGTTCTTTTCCTGACATATTTTTCTGTTTACCTAAATTTCTCTCCCCTTCCTCTTCTATTTGCCCAATTCTTAGCTTTAAATAGCTCTTCAAGATACACCACTCTTTAATGTGTTCTTAATATATCTCCTTCCTGAAGACATATTAACTAAATTCAATTATAATGCAATTGGATAGCTTAGCTGCCTATTACTTTGAACGTTTCTCAGGAAAGTTGCCCTCCTGACTCCCTGTGATAGACATGGAGAGTCATGTGGAAATTGAAAGGCAACTAAGAGATGTGTTTAATGACTGTGACCCAGATTCACAGCCTCCCTGAAGGCAGTAAACAGGGACAGCCAATGAAACTAAAGGAGCAATATTCATCACCCTCCTCATAAACCTGTGCTTCAGAAAGTTCCATAAAACACCTTTTGATCAATTCTACACTTCCTTATCCATGTAAAACCTGATACCCACTGACCCCCTTTCTGGAGAAACTGTCTTGACAAGAGGGAATCACTCTATTCTGCTCCCCTGGCCTTTTACCAGCTCCAACATGGCCCTGCTTTCCCCTGCTTTCTTCTTCATTCCAGGAGTAACCAAGTCCCCTTGTTACTAAAAAGTGTTTTAAGTCCTTCTTGTCTTAGCTTCCCAATGCTCATAGAACATTTGCCTCTGATGCTAACTATCCATCAGCTGTTTGGAGAGTGGACAGGGTTAGTCATTAGTAATCTAGACAGGACCTTGAAGAAAACTCCACGGGATAAGGATGGTGACAAGTACCTAAAATTCCAGCACTCAGGAAGGTAAGGCAGAAGGAAAGGGCTCAAGATTGAAAGTTTGAGGTTAGCCTGGGATATACAATGAGCTCCAAACAGACCTGAGCTTTAAAAAAAATGGGTTCTTATCTCAAATAAAAAAAAAGATCATCACATCACATAAAAAACTAGACAGATATTCTGATAAATGTGTTCCAGGTGCTCTGTGGAAGAACCCATTCAAAGGAATAAACCCTCAGTTCCAAGGTCCATCCTCCTGACTCTAAAATGTACTAGGACAAACCACAACCTGCAATAAGGAACAATGTACTACAAGTGGACAGTAGAGAAAAAGCAGAACCAGATCCCAACAGGAAAAGGCCCAGGCAGACTCCTCACATCATACCTCTCAAGTCAGATCTCTTAACATTTGCTGAGAATCTACTCAGAGAAACTGAGCTTTGGTGGAGTTAGCACTAAGAGTGAGGAGGACTGTTCTACCTTGTTTTAAAGCATCACCCTCAAGAAACAAAAGGCCCACCAGAAAACATACTCATTTTTCTTAGAAGAAAATGTAAATCTTTACTACTACTCCCAATTCAGCTACTTACAAATTTATCCCTTTTTTTAATAAAGCAGTATTGCCAGATACAAGCCCTCAATTAATCCCTTCTCTCTGTTTGCAACTATATGATATAGCCACAAGAGTGAATGCTCTGGGCATGGGCAGCTGTTGATGAAGTTCTGCAAAGGACACTACTGGAAAAGAGAGCTGTCACTGGGTGTTTTCTGGGACTACCACCTCAGCCCTGCTGTGACTCTGCCAAATCGCACTGAAGGGTTCTAGGTTCACACAGGTCAAAAAATGGGAATGAGGGTCACAAAAAGGCATATGTGGTCTCACAGAAAGCACTTGCTAGGGCTCCAAAGGAATATTAGCATGATTTTATAAGAGAGCCAGAAAGCCAGAATGGAAGAGAAGGGGCGAGGAGCCATGAGAATGAAGGAGACCATGCAATGGGTGGGAATGCTGACTTCTCTGGCCAGGCCCAGATAAATGATCACAGCCAAGTCACCTTACTTCTTCATGCCTCTGTTATCTCCTCAGCAATAAAAGAACAATAATCAACTTCTAGGGGTAACTGTGAGGGTTGCAGAGTTCACCCAGACATGCTGAGACAGTGAGGGCTGTTATCAGCATTGTTGGTTTGGCCATCATCCTACTAAACTTTTCCTAGAAGCAAAACACCTATGCACCATGCTGAACACCGTACTGAGACACTAGTCTTCAGCCAGGTAAGACCAAATGAAACACGTTCCCAGGAGAAAAGAGGGTGAAATGGATCAGAATCACCCATGAGAAGAGGGTCACCCACAGACAGGTCTCTCAGGTAGACCTGCTATCTCAGAACCCATAGACCTAGACCAAGACTTAGCCTGGCTCAGAACCACCTAGAACATGCTCTGAAAATCACCCATCTGTCTTAACAGAAACAAAGAGAAAGTGTGTCTGTCATCTACAGCAGTTCCTGGGACATGGTGGAGTGCCAAGGATAACTGTAGTGCCAAGAACGCTGGAGTAGGGTCACAGGAAAGATGTCCAGGATAGCAATCAATGCTTCCTCATGGCTCCCATCCAGGTTCTGCTCTATTTCTTCTCTGTGGTAAGTCCTACCTAGCTATAGATTTATTTCATCATTGTCCCTTTCTTCCTTCTAGAGTTACACAAAGACCTTTTGTATCTCTATAGTCTGAATTTGGAAGGCTGTTAATATCATAATCATAACATATTAAAATATACTCACAAATCCCATCCTATGCAATTGTTAGATGACTCTATGAGCTGCCTGTGCCTAGTTGAATTACCTAGACACTTAGTAATACACATATTAATTTCACTTTGCCATCTTCCTTCAAAATACATTTTAGAGGTCATGTGTTTTTCTTCATTCTGACTTTCTAGACTGCATGCACAACAAAGCCATGTACCTGCACACTCTATAGCAGGTTTACTGCAATCTGTGTCACAAATTTGTTCTCCTTTAACTTTTCTCATTAGCATGCATTAATTATACTTATTAATGGGGTACAGTTTAACTGTTATACATGCATATACTAGGGGTTCCAATTTGGAAACTGTTTACCTTTGGCATGTTGGTAGTCCTCACTCCTGCTCACAGGCACTCAGACAGCATGTCCCATGTTTTCACAATCTAAAGCCATCAGAGGCACAAGAATCCCCTAGCTCACTATCACATCTTTAGAGAAATAAAAATATATGCATTGTATACAACACCACACACACACACACACACACACACACACACACACACACATATATATATATATATATATATATATAATCACTGTGATGTATCTAACAAAGTGGTGTTATGTATATTATTTCACATCATTTTCAGTGATAACATCTAAAATCTAAGCAATTTGAAATATATGACATGCTGTAATTAACCACTTTCACTATGGTGCAAAATATCCCTTGAATCTATTTCCTCTGCCTAACAAATCTTACACATTCTTACTGATGTCTCACTAAGCCCTGGACTCCACAGCCTGTGCTACTAAGCATGACTCAAGTTTTTTAATTAAGCAGTTCAATAAAAATGCCCACCTACCTATTGCTTTAACTCTCTATGAATATTTCAGGGATTGTACCCAAATTTGAGTGACCCAGTGTGTTGTGTGTGATGGCCATCTGCTGTGCCCTTGTGAAGTAGCCAGACTGCAGCAAGTCCTAACTCCATGAGAAACCCAGGTTCTCTGAGTATCTACATATGCTCCACAAAACACAGGACAGGAAGGTGCATTTTCCAGGTTTGAACCTAACATTCAGATTACAAGAAAACAAAAAAATGTCCCAAACAAGTCTCACTTGGGCCATTGGTGTGGCTGAGCCTTGATACACAAGGCTGAGGATCTGAATTACAGCTGTAGAACTCAGGAGAGAAGCGAGTACTGAAAGTAGTCCAGTAGTCCTCTGATCTCCAGGCATGCAGCATCCATGTCACATACACACCAAACACATACAAATAATCATAATAAATAAAACAAAACAATTAAAGAATTCTCCTCAGTTTAGGGCAAGAGTTCATGGCACTAACCAAAGAGTCTGTCACATTACCAGCATTTAAGAAATATTTGAACAAATGAGCTATGAAACTGGAATATTTATCTAATATTTTCCTTGTTCCACCAAAAGGAGATGGTGGTCAAATGTAAGAGATTTCTATGAGTAGTCCACTGGCTCCCCTTCCCTTCTACAGTCTGATTTGAGCTGCCTTCCCGTCTTCATCAAGAACTGATTCCTTACCACATTGTCCTGATACTTTCTAGTCTTGGGCTCTCCTTTCTCTCTGTCCCAGTGTCCACCATCAGTTCCAATGATGTCTCCCCACCTATGTTCTGAATCCTTCTCTCATTGTCCATTTGACTCCTTTTCTTTCTCCCACTTATGCATTCCCTCTCCTTGCTTCAGTCTTTGTCCTTTGTAGATACACACAATGTCCTCACCTGTCCCTCCTTCTGCTGCCACCAGTGTTTTTAAACTTACCTAGAACATGACAGTATTAGTTGAGGAACTGAGAAAGTGGTAGAGAAAAGCTAAAGGACCACTCATTCTGAGAAGAGAGGAACAATAGAAAAAAGGCTGCGCACTGATCATGTTGGCTTGTGTGGGCATCACTGCTCCTGGCCTGTTCAGGACTTTTATAGCTAGAAAGTGAAAGGCCATGGGCATCCTTCTCCAGAGGCAGGTGTCAGGGGCACCCCTGGGATCAGCAAGCATGTGTCCAGTGAATCTCGGGAGAAATGAAAACACTCTCACTGGTGCCAGCAGGAACACTAACTCTAAGGATAATTAGCAACTGTAGAAAAAAGATACAACATAGAGCAGTATTAGAATTCCTAGCAACAAAATAACATAGTAACATCCATGGTATAAGCCTTCACTATATCCCTGTCACTATTTTGAGTTTTTAGCACAAGTTGTTATCATTTAATTCTCAAAACAATCCAATAATAAAAGGCACTATTATTATATCCATGTTTTAGATTTTTAAAAAAGAGACTGAGACAGTAAATAGTTCATCAAAAGAAAAATATAAAATTCTGAAACTGAACACATGAAAGTATTCAGACTCAGTCTTAATTCCAGTCCCTGACTAATTATGAAGCAACCCTGGAGGGCCAATACCTTGAGGTATCACAAAGAAAAAGGGACAAGCCTAAAGAAAATCTGATTAAAATTCTTGCATCATTAAAAGCAAAATGTACAAGTTCATGATCATTTTCAGGAAAATGCAAATCAAAACCACAGTGAGATGCCACTGTGTACACATTAGGAGAGCTACCATTAAAAATTAAAGTTAAGATTAAAAGAACAGAAAGCAGTTGGCCAGAATATTAGAAGCTATGCTTTGTTGATGTCAATCTCAAATGGCACAATTGCTCTGGAATCAGCATGTCATTCCTCAAAAGATAAAATTACTATATGATCCACTACATTGGTTCCTCAAAAGTTAAAATTATATGACCTAGCAACTCCCTTTCTGGGCATACATCCAAACTGAAAGCTGAACAGCACAGAAATACCTCAAGAACTGACAAATGTGTTACATTACAATTAAAAGAATCTGTGCAACAAAGGAAATCATCCCCAGAGTGAAAAGATGGCCTGGAGGATGGGGAAAAGGGGGTACAGGCAAATCTTTGCCATACAAGCATGAAGAATTCATTTTCTTTCCCTAGAAAATACTACAGTGAGATCTAAGGTAAAACAGAAGAATCCACAGACACTTTGAACAAAAGACACTGTATCAAACAAGATGAAAAGTGGAACCAATACCGGAGGTTGTCTTCTAACACACACACACACACACACACACACACACACACACACACACACACACACACACCACCTACCTCTTGGCATGCAATCACACATAATTTTTATTTTAAAGAATGGGGTGAGTCACAAAGGAGACACCATACAGCTGTCAAGAAAGCAAGAGGCTCAGGCATCACAGTAAGCCAAAACCATGTGGAGATACACAGATGAAAAGAAATGGGTTAATAGAGAGAACAAGCCAACAAGAAGGCTGAGCCATCAGCCAAACAGTTTATAATTAAGCCTCTGTGTGTTTATTTGGGACTAAACAGCTGGGAGTTGGGTAGGACAGAAAACTCTGTCTACATGTGGCACCCAAACATTTGGCAAGAATTTCTATGTAAAACCTGACAAAACATCTAAAGAGGTTCTGCACACACAGAAATGGAGCCTTAGTGGGATAACCCTAGGCTGGCTGTCTCAAAGCATATGGGTAGCACTCAAAGGCAAGTATGGTTTTTTGGTAGCAGCATTTTCTTGGGTGGACTCTATTTGCCAAAGGCAAGCTTTATGAGAGGCTTCCTGACTCAATGTTAGTGACAAAAATCCCATGGCTCTTTTAAGAGAACCTACTACCAAACTACTAAATGGGGCTTATGAGCAGCCAGCAGCATGCTTCTTGATGGTGACATGAATCTGGAAACTCCAGAGTTGTGGCAATAAGCATGCTCCTGCCATGAATCCAGACTCCCAGAAATCCAAGGAATGGGGCAAAGCCAGCAGTCAAAGCTAAAGGTTTAATCCTAGCCTTGCAGTTAACAGAATAAAGACTCATATAGTCAGACAAAGATACACAGTAAAGACAGATCTGGGGTGCTCTAAATGGTTTACAGTGCGTCTAAAAATATACATAAGCTTAGAAGAAAAAAGAAAAGGGATATAAAAAGTCCTTTAAAAATAAATAGAATAGTTAGGTGTGGTGGCTCATGCCTTTAATCCCAGCACTTGGGAGGCAAAAGCAGGTGGATCTTTGTGATTTCAAGGCCATCCTAGTCTACAGAGTGAATGCCAGGACAGCCAAAGATGCACAGAGAAATCCTACCAAAAAAAAAAAAAAATAAAGAAACAGAATAACAAAAAATGTCACATAATGATGGAAAATACAAAGAGATTCTGGATACTGTATGTTAGTGTGTTGTCTTTGAATTGTTTGAATGCTGAGGAAGGAGCAACAGCTGCTAAAAGAAAGTTGATTAGAAATCCTGCTGGACTAACCCAATTTATATATTTTGAAAATGCCTTGCCTTCAAAATTTAAGTCTAAGGACATGTTACTTTGGAAAAGATGTTCTGTTTTTGTTTCTACAGAAGATGAAGAGCTATGGATTTATGGATTCCTTCCACACTAATATGGCTTGATCAAGCAAGACCACCTGAAGCAGTGGCTTAGGTGATCCAACATCCAAAACAGCTGAGATCATGAAGCATAACAGACCACTATAGCCAGGATTGGGCCAGGGTTCTGGGTTTTCCCAAGATCCCGTTGGGATTGACAGTACCCTAAAACAGCAGGAAGCAGTTTGGAAAGAACTATGTTCACATTCTGAAATATTGTTTATAAATGTTTGCTTTCATTTAAACAAGATTGATTATAAATGATTAATAATCACAGTCCATCTCTTGCTAAAGAAAAAAGGGAATATGACATAGAAATGAATACTTTGGTATAGCTTTTGGTTTATTGATACAAATTTAAGATCAGTTTTGTTATATGTATATTTTCTACTCTTGTTTAGATATTGTGTTTATACAGCTCATTTGAAAATGTAATGTATAATTAAATACAAATTATAGTTATCTATAATAGTCAAAGCTTATACTAATATTAATTAGGTCTTCTAGATATACAGACATATATTTCAAATGGATAGGTAGTCTTCAAAAACTTTCAAAGACCTATGGAATGAGGTATTTAAAATGGTTTATTAAGGTTTTTCTTGACAATGAGATACAACTGCTCCTGGCAACACCAATTATATCATAGAGGAAGATGGGCATCAAAGAAACTCGTTATAGAGTTTGTCTTGAATGTGGCAAGACTGGCCTATGGGCAAAGGCATGCCCTTGCCTAAAATGCTGACAGTAAGCATGGTGTCCAAGCTAGATAAGAAAAGTGAATTACCAGGAGACAGGATGATCCTTCAGGGATCCTGCTTTACAGAAGAAAGCAACTGATGAACTTTGCCAATACAACACAGAACAGATCTTCAAATTTCCTACTTCACTAAAAAGTCACAACTAAGAAATAAAACTACAGACCAATATCCCTGATGAACATCGATGCAAAAATATTCAATAAAATACTGGCAAACCGAATTCAAGAATACATCAGAGAAATCACCCACCATGACCAAGTAGGCTTCATCCCTGGGTTGCAGGGATGGTTTAACATATGAAAATCTATCATTGTGATCCACCATATAAAAAAACTGAAAAACAAAAACCATACAATCATCTCCCTAGATGCTGAAAAAGCCTTCGACAAAATTCAACACCCTTTCATGATAAAGTTCTTGGAGAGATCAGGGATAACAGGAACATACCTAAACATAAAAGTAATATACAGTAAGCCAACATCCAACATCAAACTGAATGGAGAGAAGCTTAAGGCGATTCCTCTAAAATCAGGAACAAGACAAGGCTGCCCTCTCTCTCCATATCTCTTCAATATTGTATCTGAAGTTCTATCTAAAGTTAGAAGACAAAAAAAGGAGATTAAGGGGATCCAAATTGGAAAGGAAAAAGTCAAACTGTCACTATTTGCAGATGATAAGATAGTTTACATAAGTGACCCAATAAACTCTACCAGGGAACTCCTACAGCTGATAAACACCTTCAGCAAACTAGCAGGATACAAGATAAACTCAAAAAAAAAATCAGTAGTCCTACTTTATTCAGACAACAAAGAGGCTGAGAAGGAAATCAGAGAAACACTACCCTTTACAATAGCCACAAGCAACATAGAGTATCGTGGGGTAATACTTACCAAACAAGTGAAAGACCTATATAATAAGAACTTTGTGGCTTTAAAGGAAGAAATTAAAGAAGATACCAGAAAATGGAAAGATTCCCCCATGCTCTTGGATAGGTAGGATAAACATAGTAAAAACGGCAATCTTACCAAAAGCTATCTACAGATTCAATGAAATCCCCATTAAAATCTCAGCACAATTCTTCACTGACCTTGAAAGGATAATAATCAACTTTATATGAAAAAAACAAAAGACCCAGGATAGCCAAAACAACCCTTTACAATAAAAGAACTTCAGAAGTCATCACCATCCTTGACTTTAAGATCTACTACGGAACTATATTCCTGAAAACAGCCTGGTATTGGCACAAAAATAGACAGGTAGACCAATGGAATTGAATCGAAAATCCTGATATTAACCCAAACACCTATGAACACATGATTTTCGACAGAACAGCTAAAAGAATACAATGGGGAAAGGACAGCATCTTCAACAAATGGTGCTGGCACAATTGGATGATGGTGTGTAGAAGACTGCAGATAGACCCATGTCTGTCGCCATGAACAAAACTCAAGTCCAAATGGATCAAAGACCTCAACATCAATCCAGCCACACTGAACCTCTTAGAAGAGAAAATATGAAGTACCCTTGAACAAATTGGTATAGGAGACTGCTTCCTGAACATAACTCCAGAGGCACAGACACTGAGATCAACAATTAATAAATGGGACCTCTTCAAACTTAGAAGCTTCTGTAAGGCAAAGGACACGGTGGCCAAGACCAAATGGCAGCCCACAGACTGGGAAAAGTTTTTCACCAATCCTACATCTGACAAAGGGCTGATCTCCAAAATATACAAAGAACTCAAGAAACTAGTCAACAAAACACCAAATAACCCTATTAAAAAATGGGGTACAAAACTGAAGAAAGAATTCTCAATAGAGGAAATCAAAAAGGCTGAAAGACACTTAAGAAAGTGCTCAACATCCTTAGCTATCAGGGAAATGCAAATCAAAACAACTTTGAGATACCATCTTACCCCTGCCAGAGTGGCTAAAATTAGAAACATAATAACAACATATGCTAGAGATGATGTGGAGAAAGGGGAACACTCCTCCACTGCTGGTGCAAAGTTGTACAGCCATTTTGAAGATCAGTATGGCAGTTCCTCAGGAAAATGGGAATTAGTTTACCACAGGACCCGGCAATCCCCCTCTTAGGCATATATATCCAAATGATCCACATCCATGCAACAAAGACATGTGCTCAACTATGTTCATAGCAGCATTAATTGTAATAATGCTGGAAGCAACCTAGATGCCCCTCAACTGAAGAATGTATAAGGAAGATGTGGCACATCTACACAATGGAATACTACTCTGCAGAAAATAAAATAATGAAATCTTGAAATTTGCAAGCAAGTGGATGGCACTTGAAGAAACCATCCTGAATGAAGCAACCCTGTCACAAAAAGAGGAACATATGTACACTTATATATGGATTTTAGACCTAGAGCAAAGATGACCAACCTATGATTCATACCTCCAGAGGAACTAGGATTCAAGGTGTATTCTAAGAGATTCATATAAGGTTCCTCACAGAAGGGATAAAGGACGAGTCCCCCAGAGCACATGGGAAGAGGGGAGCAGTGATTGGAAAGAGAACTAGGAGAAAGAGAAGGAGAGAGGAAAGCACATGCGACTAGGAAGATTGAGTCAGGGTAGGAATAGAAGACAGGAGAGAGAGAGAGAGAGAGAGAGAGAGAGAGAGAGAGAGAGAGAGAGAACATAAAAGAGGGAGCCATTATTGGTTTGAAGAGAAAACTGAACCTAAAGAAAGGTCTAGAGACCTACAAGACTGACTCCAGCTAACTATTTAAGCAACCGTGGAAAGGCTACCATAAATGCACTTCCCTGATAGTGAGATCAACAACTAACTTATCCACCATCATGGAGCCCTCATCTAGTACCTGTTGGAAACAGAAGCAAATACCTATAATTAAACACTGAGTCGAACTAGAATCCAGATGCAGAGAGAGAGGACAAGCCCAGGTTGCAGAAACACATAGAGACAGCTTACCTGAACAAGGAGGAGCTAATGCCTCCCCCCAGACTGTTAGCTGGGAATCCAGCATGGGACTGACTCAGACCCCCTGAATATGGATCTCAGCTAGAAGGCCTGAGCAGTCTAAAGGACCTCAAACAGTGGAACCAGGATGTATTCCTGGTGCACAAAAGGACCTTGCAGACACATCCCCCATGGAGGGATACTCCCTTAACATAGAGACTGGAGAGAAGTCCTGGTCCCTACTTCAAATGACTTGCCAGATGTACATGACCCCACCTGGATGGCATAGCCCTACATGTGGAATGGAGATGGGGGATGGGAGGGGAGGGTGGTCAGGTTGCATGTGAGGGGGACAAGAGGGTAAGAGGGAGGGAGGAAAGGAGGGAGAGGGAACTAGGATCGACATGTAAAATAAAAAATAAATAAATAAAAAGTCTGCCAGACACTTTGGTCTATGTGCTGAAGACAGATGCCCCAATGTTACAGAAGAAATTTGGGTAACTGTCCAGGCAGTGAGATGTCTCTATCAATTCTAGAGTTTATATATTATCCTTCTGGGGTCTTTGATGGAGTTGAAAACAGATAGTTATGTTTTTGGTTTTCCTTAGTTAAAAGATAAGTTACACATAAAACTTTAGACTCGCAAAGATAAGGTAGATAATATATAAATGGACTAAATACTTTTAAATATAGTTCTTGCTTAATAACTGTTTTGTTAGATATATATTTTTTACTATGTTAAAGTTAAAACCTTCCTTTTATTTAGACAGAAAAGAGGAGATGATGGGGATGTCCTTCTGTATGCTATGAATATATGTTTGTTTGGTTGGTTGGTTAATAAAGGGCTGTTTTAGCCAATGGATAGGCAGGATGTAGCCAGGCAGGAAGTATAGGTGGGGCTACCATTCTAGGAGAATGCTGGGTAGAGGAATGCAGAAGATGAGTCAAAAGGGAGATGCCATGTAGCTGACAAAAAAGCAAGAGGCTCAGGCATCACTGGTAAGCCAAAACCATGTGGATAAACACAGACTAATAGAAACAGATTAATAATTAAGAGAGAGCTAGCCAGCAAGGAGCCTGAGCCATAGGTCAAACAGTTTATAATTAAAAAGAATGTGGAAATAAAAAAAAAAGCTTTTCTAACTATATCTGAAACTGGGGATTAATACCTAGAATGTATAAGGGACTCCAGTACAAGCAAAGTGGTGCATGCATATAATCCTAGAACTTGAGAGGTAGAGCCAAGAGAATCAGTAATCCTAGGCCAGCCTTGAATTACAATATGAGTTTGAAGATAAATGTTAGTCTGAGTTACATAGAACATGTCTCAAAAGAGAACAAAAAAAAATAGACTGTAAGAATTTAAACACCTAAGAACCATAGCATCCAATCAGCAAATGGGCTAATTAATTGAATGAACAGTTCTCAAAATAAGAAATACAAATAGTCAATTCATTTCACCCCAGTGAGAATGATGACATCAGAAAAATAAATGTCAGCAAGGGCAGGTGAGGATATAGAAAAACAGACTCTTTCTTTCCTGCTGGTGAAAGTGTAAACTGGTGTATACCATGGGAATCAGCTGGAAATAATCAACCACATAATCCAGCTATCGATTCCTGTGTATACACCCAAAGACTTAATGAATAGAGATTAAAACATAACAAAGAAAATGTATAGAGTTATTGCTTATAGCAGTTCTAAGAATTATTATAGCACTGCCGACCTACATTAGAAAAGAGAAGGTCCCAGAGCAGTAATCCAAGTTCCCAATCCTAAGAGGACAGGGGAAATGGAAGAATAAACCATGTATTTATTAGGAAAACTACTGCTAAAAATTAATGAAGGAAACATAAGCAGAAAATGATACCATCAAGAATAGAATTAGGGGTTAAAGAAATGGCTCAGAGATTAAGAGCATTTACTGCTCTTGTGGAGGACCTGGGTTTGGTTTCCAGCACCCACACTGAGGCTCACAGTGGTCTGGAACTCCAATTCCAGGGGACTCAATACCCTCTTCTGGATCCTTCATGTAGAGGTTCAGGCAAACATAAATTTTAGAAGTAACAATAAACCTTTAAAAATAAGTTGATGAAACTAATTCAACAAAATTACCTGACAACATTTCCATCATTCATTGTAGCACTACTGGTAATGAGATAACCAATGTTTGTGTGCTTTATGTGAAGATCCTAACTGTATTTCATCTGCAAAGATGAGAAAGGGCTTCTTCTCTCATTTTACTTCCCGTTTTTGACAATGGGCAGAAGAGATTGCCACATTCTCTGGCGGTTTCCAGGGCTGTGTTGCTATTGAGCTTCATATTTCCCGAATGACCAAAACACTGTTCCAGTCTTCACTACAATTTTGTAATAAATGTGTACATCTTAAAATTTTTGAAAAACACAAGACTAAAGGTCTGAATTATATGCCCTACTCTACCTTAATTTTACAAGTATGCAATGATGGAATATGAAAATGAGACGTTCTGTAGCTGCTGGTTAGGGGACTTTGTTGACCTGTGCACTAACAGGCTGGAATTTCAGCAGCCATAACCAAGTGAGTATGGTGGAACTTCAAGATGTTAACTGAGACAATACACTCCAGCTGTTTGAGCAGCAGTGTTTCATGGGGGGGGGGGGGAGAAAGATCATACAAAGGCTTCTTCTCCTTAAAATAATGTATAAAAACTTCAGATCTATTGATCTGAAGAAAGTTTGCAAAGTGTTCTTGTTGGGCATGTAAGTGTAGTGCCTGGTATAAAGACAGCAGTCATTAACAGTCCCTGAATGAGTAAGAAGGTGTTGGAGATGTTAACAAGTATCTTAGGCAAACAGGAGGTGTTTAAATAAGGACAAGATGGAAAGAGATTATTATTAATTTGGTCTTTATATGCCTTTTATTTACTAAGTACTTGTGAAATTTAAGAAGAGATAATTAATAAACAACATTTAAAATATATTTGGATGATTTATAAAAGCAAACTGACAAGATAAAAAAGAAACACAGTGAGTTGCATGAAAGCAACTATAGGACAGCCTGGATACAGTTCTGACCAGATAATAAAAGAGTTTAAAATGAGGCAAATGCAATCCTTATTTTCTTGGACCTTGTAGCAAAGGTGTCAAGAGAAAGGGAAGTGGAAAGGTTTTTTGACAAAAGACTGAACACAAAAGCAGTCGACAGACTGAGGAAGGTAAATCTGGGGGACTCAAGGAGTGTCTGTTCCCAGGCTCCACAGGCACATAGCTCTGCACTCAGCACACAGAAGTAGGGGCAGACAACTCTGCACACACAGGACTGGTTGGCCAATGCAGAAGTGGAAAAGGTGTGTAGTTGAGCACTACGAAAATGGAGGAAACTGGTCCCTTCAATGACTCTTACCCAGCACCGACAGCCATGCTTTCAGGAGATCCAGTGCCAGGGAGTAGCTAACACTGTTCAGTTCTCAAGGAGAGGAGGTGATAAAGGTGCTGGCCAAGGAACTGAGGAGCCCTGAATGGATTTTTAGAATATCTAGAAGAAATATTTGTGTGCCTTCAGCAGGGAGAATTGTGTGACAGCAAATTCAAAAGGTTAACTCCAGAATGCAGACAGAAATTGCGGTGCATCCTAGACAGGAACCATATGAAGAAAGTTCTTAAAGAAGGTTCTTAAAGAGAGATGTCTTGATGGGGACCATTTCAGGGTTAGGGAGAAACCTGGTGCCAGGGAAAGCCCTAGGAATCTGCAAGGATGACCCCAGCTAAGACTCCTAACAATAGAGGGTGTCTGGGCTGGCTTTCTCCTGTGAACAGATTGGTGACTACCATAATTGTCTTCAGAGACACTCTACCCAGTAACTGATGGACACAGATGCAGAAATCCACAGCCAAGCACTGGGCTAAGTTCTGGGAGTCCTGCTGAAGAAAGTGGGGAGGGATTGAACAAGCCAGGGGGTCAAAGTCATGATGGAGGAGCCTACAGAGACAGCTGACCTGAGCTCCTGGGAGCCCATAGACTCTGGACCAATGGTTAGGGAACCTGCATGGGACAGAAGTAGGCCCTCTGCATGTGTGTGACAGTTATGTAGCTTGGTCTGTCTGTAAGGCTCCTAGCAGTGAGATCAGGACCTGTCCCTGGTGCTTAGCTGGCTTCTGGGAACCTGATCTTGATTATCTTGATAATAATGCTGCATTACTTTGCCCAGCATTGATGTGAGGGGTGAGGGGAACTTGGTCCTGCCTCAACTTAAAGTGTCACGCTATGTTAAGCCCATGGGAGTCCTGCCCCTTTCTGAATGGAGAAGGAGGAGGATGGAGAGGTGGGTAGATGGGAGGGGAAGGGAGAAGTCAAGAGAGGAGGGAGGTAAAACTGTGGTCAGTATGTAAAATAAATGAAAAACAATGTTAATTAAATAAAAAATTTAAAAAGATAATTTGAGTGGATGTGAGGGTGGTCAACTGAGTATGGAGGACAGAAGTCCATTTATTTGCCTAATTTCAAGCAAAGCACTGAGAGCTGCTCCTTAGGTCTCAAACAGGGTGTTGTTCTGAGGAAAGGAAGTACAAGCTGGGGAGAAATGAAATTACTCCTGGAACACATGATGAGACTGAAGCTGATTTTGTTTATTAACTGCACATATCCATTCTGGACTCAAACTGACCTGGATTCAAATTCAGATTCATTAGATATTTGGTGGTCCTAAGTAAACTACCCACTTCTCAACTATATCAAATGTAGGAATAATTGTTGTGGGATAGTCACTTTGTCTCCAATGGGCTCTCTACAGCCTGGAATGCCCTTGCCTTCTTTGATACCTAAAGAATGGCCTATTATAGTTATTGATTTAAAGGATTGCTTCTTCACTATACCTTTACAAGAACAAGATAATGAGAAATTTGCCTTCACGGTACCTAATTACAATAATTCTCAAGCAGTGAAGAGATATCAATGGAAGGTTTGCCACAGGGAATGCTAAATAGCCCCACCCTGTGCCAATATTTTGTACAAAAACCACTAGAAATAATTCATAAACAGTTTCCACAATCTATAATCTATCATTACATGGATGATATATTGTTAGCTGACTCTAAAGGAGAAATATTAGAAAAAATGTTTGAGAAAGTAAAGGAAGTTTTACCTCGCTGGGGATTACAAATTGTACCTGAAAAAATACAAAAAGGGGAGTCTATCAACTACTTAGGGTATAAAATAGGTCTACAGAAAATTAGACCACAAAAAGTACAGATCAGGAGAGATTGCTACCAGACTCTTAATGATCTTCAAAATTACTAGGAGAGATTTCTCAACTGCATGATTTGAAAAACTTGAAAAAGGCCCTAAAAGGAGACAAGGACTTGAATAGTCCACGAATACTATCGGCTGAAGCTGAAAAGGAATTAGAATGGGTAGAAAAGAGGATACTAAAGGCACATGTGGACCGTGTGGATCCAAACCTAAACTGTATTCTAGTTATATTACCATCTAGAGAATATCCTTCAGGGATTTTGATGTAAAGAGAAGATATAATATTAGAATGGATATTCCTACCACATAAACAGAATAAAAATCAAAAAACATATTTAGAAAAGATCTCTGACCTGATTATAAAAGGTAGAGTCCACCCTACTTCGCAGACTTCTCGGAGTAACTCTGAACAAAGGAGACTGGCCTATCCATGCGGGACCACCCATAATTTCCATCTGCTTGGTCTCTGACCCCACCTCCAGTCCTCTGCTGGAGTCCCAGGCCCCTCCCAGAGATCTGCCAATCTCTGCAGGTCCACTCTGAGTTCCCTCAGGCAAGATCCTTGACTCCCAAAGCAGGGCCTCTGCTAAAGAAAGAGGCCTCAGCAGGAGAGTGCCAGTTTCCAATGAGATCCCGACTATCGTGCAGAAACTTCCTAAGTATCAACTCAGCCTTTGCCCTCTTCTGCCAGCCATTAGCTAGAGGTGAGTCTGGGCCCAATTGGGGCAGCCTCTCCACTACAACCTCCCCCACCCCGAACTCCCTGGGTTGGCCTCTGATTCCACTGCTCCTGTGTCCTGTCCCCATCAAGAGCACCCTTGGAGCTCTGAGACACCCCCATCCATCCCCACCACAAGCCTGCCCTCCCCCACCCTGTACCCTACCCTGTCCACTGTCCTGCTGCTCTGGTTGAGCACTGGGACAGAGGGTGGAGCCAACAGTCCACCCTACTTCGGGGACTTCTATTGCGGTAAATAAGGATCAGGATAAACAAATAGGCCGAATAGATGTTTATTCAGGGAGAAATAACTTACAACCTAGACAGATGAACACCAGGAAATTCAACCCGATCCTCTCCTGTCCGAGTCACGCCAGAAAAGAGAGCACCTTCCTGGCCCCCTCTGACCTCCTTCCTCAGGTCACCTCCGCCCATCGCTCCACCCCCCAATGGGCGTGGTCAGTGCTACAGAAGGACTACCTCACTACAATTCCCCTTTTAGTCTAAAGAAAAGATTTAGGCTTAATACAAAACTATATACAAAACAGTGAATAACAAGTGTGCTCTAAGAAAAGGAAAATCGAGAACAAAATGACTTACATATCTAGTCCTAGGGTGAGGGCATAATGGAGTTTACAATAGAGTTGTCCTAAGCTGGAAAACGTAAGTCTAGTACCTAATATATCTAACTAGGAAGAGAGAATAATAGTTGTGATAGTTTAATCTTCAACCTCATCAAGACCTGAGAAGGAAAATAACAATACTAGAGTAGACAGGAAATGCGGATGGACAACTTCCAAAAGGTGCAGCAAGGACAGAAACAGCAAGCCACCTGAACAGTCACCCTAGGTCTCACAGCGACGTTGGTACACCCAGATTTGGCTAAGGCCAAGAGAACTTGACAGACCACAACAACAGCAGGGAAATAGAATGGCTGTCTTACCCTGACTTGGCAAGGTCAAGCAGTCTTCTATATTTGTCTCCTGCAAGCACATAGGACTGCATGTCCAAATCAGTGGTCAAGGTGGGGGCAATTCTATGCCCAACAGGCCATTAGCTGAGGCGAGATTGAACTCCAGCAGGAGCAACAACAGTGTCCAACATATTTTCGGGAAAGTGCACGGTGCTGTCAGGAGCAACAGTGTCTCATGTCAATGGAGTACTAATATTAAAACATTTAAATGCCATGTTCTGCATGTCTATGAAGTGATTGAAGATTAAGCATCTATATCTGACTAATCTCATAGGTACAGGAAATGTGAGTGAAGATAATCTGTAATACTCGGGAACTTAGCTAAAAGACTGATTAAAACTTTCCTGAGTAAAGCAGGAACAAATACTTAAACAATATAACTATTTACATATACCTACATGTAAATCCCTAAAATAGAGGTAGAGTATAAGTGTCAAGACAAGAGGTAGAACTATAAAGGGCAGCAAGATAAATATCCCAAATTGTATCAATATACAAAATGTCTTGAATACAGGAAAAGTATACATACATAGAATATGGTAAAAAATAATGTGCATAAATATTATAAGTGGAAACATTTAACACAATATAACAAAATATAAACTTAATTTTACATAGCTTACCACATAGGAATACATAACAATGTAAGCTGTAAAATACTATCTCATTCATACTCAAATTCTCAAGGAAATAGGCTAATCTACTTATATCCCATCTAAACCATACCTTTACCCACCATTCCCTATTCCTGTCTAAAAGATAAACCCGAGTGTAAGCATCACCCAATCCCAAATAACTAAAACCAACCCAAAGACGATGACTATTATCCCAAAATTCCAAGGGTAGGGAAAGGGGGCGTAGTCATATTAAGATTACTTCCTGCTGAAATGGGACGATGATTGCTCCAATGGATCCTGTAGGAAGAAAATTTTTAGCAACCAAATTTCTCAACAGAACTGGCTGTGACATATGTAGTTAGTCACTGTGTGGCAGAAAATTCTTGACTGTAGTTCTATTTGAAACTGGCCAGGGTGTAATAAAAAGGTGCACCATTACAGCTAGCTATTCATGAGTTGTCTCGAGCAAAACAGTCTCAAACCGGTTTTAGGGTGATGTTTGTAGTTCCGATGCATCAGGTTGAGTCAAGTGGAAATGATGATGTGGGGCCCCATCTTCTTTCTGGAAAGTTCAAAGACTGCTGTTAGGAATCGTTATTATTCCTTGTGGAAAAGTTACACATCAATATTAAAGTAAAATTTTCAAGTTTTAAGGTATGCATTAGGGAAAGACAACAATAAGCATTAAAAGTATGTGAGAAAATTAGGATTTCAGAGAGAAAATTGCATAAGATATGAGTCCCCAGGTTTTGTTTCTTCTGCCTTACACCAATTGGCTTCTTGATTTAAGGCAGAAACCATGAATTTAATCTTAACAACATGCTTGAATTTAGAGAAGGAAAGCCAAATCCAACTCCAAAGCCAGCATTGGTTTACAAAATTTGGGACTTCAGGAATACTAGATAATAGAGAGAAATAGATTTCTATATAGAAATAGTTTACTACAATTAAATATTTTTTTTTTACCATATATCAGATTCTGCTTCCTTAAGTGATTGTTTCTGAAGAGCTGTCTTCTCTTCTGTAGGCACCTACATGTTCAGTGTCTTTTGGCTGTTTGATGATAGGTTTTCTCTGTTTTCCTGTAAAAACAAGAACAGAACACTTCCCCTACCTTTGAGAGGCCTCCGCACACCTCATAGGACCTAGTTTGTTGGATGACTTGTCATTTCTCTTCATTAAGATGTTTCTCTTGTTCAACTCGGATCTTGATTAACTTAGATGGTATCCATAGTTTTTCTTCTCCTGTAGATACAAATGCAAAACCCCTACCCCAACGTAACACATATCCTGCTTTCCATTCTGAGGTCAGTACATCCTTGAAATACACTGGCTGATTTAGTTCAGAAGTTTTTTCTATTGTCCAGTGTCTTTCTGCAGCTGTTTTTCCTTTTTCATCGGCATTAAGAAAGTTTAATGTTAATAAAGCATTATGTAATCTGTGTTTGGGTGTTTTGGTTCCTCCTGCCTGTTTATGGAGCATTTCTTTTAAAGTACGATTGGATCTCTCAACCACTGCTTGTCCTGTAGGATTGTGTGGTATACCAGTTATGTGCTTTATCTTGTAATACTCAAAAAACTCTTTCAATTTGCTGGAGACATATGCTGGAGCATTATCAGTTTTTATTTGTGCAGGTATGCCCATAATGGCCATTACCTCTAAAAGGTGCGTTATAACAGAATCAGCCTTTTCAGAGCTCAGAGCAGTAGCCCACTGAAACCCTGAAAATGTATCTATAGTGTGATGTACATATTTTAATTTTCCAAATTCTGCAAAATGAAACACATCCATTTGCCATATTTCATTCCTATTTATACCTTTAGGGTTACTGCCTGGTGGTAAAGGAGTTTGGTTATAGAATAAGCAAGTAGGACATTTCCTTACTATTTCCTTGGCTTGTTCCCAAGTGATAGAAAAATCCTTTTTAAACCTTTACTGTTCACGTGGTGTTTCTTATGAAACTCTGAGGCTTCTAGCACACTTCCTATCAATAAACGATCAATTTCATCATTGCCTTGTGCTAGAGGACCTGGCAGACCCGTATGGGATCTGATGTGTGTTATATATATAGGATGAGTCCTCTTTCTGATAGTATCTTGTAACTGTATAAACAATGAAGTTAATTCTGTATTGTCAGGAATAAATTCTGCAGTCTCAATGTGTAAAACGACTCTCTCTGCGTATTGAGAGTCAGTAACTATATTGAGGGGTTCTTTAAAATCCATAAGTACCATGAGAATGGCATACAATTCTGCCTTTGGTACAGAATTGTAAGGGCTTTGAACCACTTTGCTAATATTTCCTGATTTATATCCTGCCTTACCTGATTTATTTGCATCAGTGTAGAATGTATGAACTCCAGAAATAGGTGTTTTTCTTACAATGCGTGGAAGAATCCAAATCGTTTTCTTTATGAATTTGATTCTCTCAGTTTTGGGATAGTTGTTGCTAATTGTTCCCAAAAAGTTACTGCAAGCTCTCTGCCAATATTCGTTATCTTTCCATAAGGAAGAAATTTCCTCATTAGTTAAAGGTACTATAATTTCTGTTGGGTCCCTTCCTATTAGCTGACAAAGTCTTAATTTACCTTTTATAATCAAGTCAGAGATCTTTTCTATATATGTTTTCAGTTTTTATTCTGTTTATGTGATAGGAATATCCATTCTAATATGATATCTTCTCAGAGCAACTCTGAACAAAGGAGACCGGCCTATCCACACGGGAACACACGTAATTTCCACCTGCTTGGTCTCTGACCCCACCACCAGTCCTCTGCTAGAGTCCCGGGCCAGTGCTACGAGGGAAGTTCATTGCACTAAGTGCCCATATGAAGAAAACAGAGGATACTCACATAAGAGAATTAACAGCGCAAGAGAAAACCTTAGAACAGAGAGAAGCGAACTCACCCTGTAGGAGTAGACGCCAGGAAATAATCAACTTGAGGACTGAAATCAACAAAATAAAAACCAGGAAAACAATACAAAAAAAAAAAAAATCAATGCAACGAAGAATTGGTTTTTTGAGAAAATCAACAAGATAGACAAACCTTTATCCAAATTAATGAAAAAGCAGAGAGAGAACATGAAAATTAACAAAATCAGAAACAAAAAGGGGAACATAACAAATGACACAGAGGAAATCCAGACAATTTTCAGGTCATACTTTGAAAATCTGTATTCCACAAAAATTGAAAATAGAAGGAAATGGACAAATTTCTGGATAACTATCACTTACCAAAATTAAATCAAGAACAGACAAACAACTTAAATAGGCCTATAACCCGCAATGAAATAGAAACAGTCATCAAAAGCCTTCCAACCAAAAAAAGTCCAGGGCAAGAAGGATTCAGTGCAGAATTCTACCAGACATTCAAGGAACTAATACCACTACTCCTCAAACTGTTCCACAAAATAGAAACAGAAGGTTCATTGCCAAACTCCTTTGATGAGGCCACAATTACCTTGGTACCCAAGCATCACAAAGAAACAACTAAGAAAGAAAACTAAAGACCAACAACTAAGAAAGAAAACTAATGACCAATATCCCTGATGAACATCGATGCAAAAATACTCAATAAAATACTGGCAAACCGAATTCAAGAATACATCAGAGAAATCACCCACCATGACCAAGTAGGCTTCATCCCTGGGTTGCAGGGATGGTTTAACATACGAAAATCTATCAACGTGACCCACCACATAAACAAACAGAAAAAAAGAACCATATGATTATCTCCCTAGATGCTGAAAGCCTTCGACAAAATTCAACACCCTTTCATGATAAAGTTCTTGGAGAGATCAGGGATAACAGGAACATACCTGAACATAATAAGAGCAATATACAGCAAACAAACTGTCAACATCAAACTGAATGGAGAGGAACTTAAGGCGATTCCTCTAAAATCAGGAACAAGACAAGGCTGCCCTCTCTCTCCATATCTCTTCAATATTGTACTAGAAGTTCTAGCTAATGCTATAAGACAACAAAAGGAGATCAAGGGGTTCCAAATTGGAAAGGAAGAAGTCAAACTGTCTCTATTTGCAGTTTACATAAGTGATCCAATAAACTCTACCAGGGAACTCCTACAGCTGACAAACACCTTCAGCAAATTAGCAGGATACAAGATAAATTCAAAAAAATCAGTAGTCCTACTTTATTCAGACAACAAAGAGGATGAGAAGGAAATCAGAGAAGCACTACCCTTTACAATAGCCACAAGCAACATAGCGTATTGTGGGGTAATGCTTACCAAACAAGTGAAAGACCTATATAATAACAACTTTGTGGCTTTAAAGAAAGAAATTAAAGGAGATACCAGAAAATGGAAAGCTCTCCCATGCTCTTGGATAGGTAGGATAAACATAGTAAAAATGGCAATCTTACCAAAAGCAATCTACAGATTCAATGAAATCCCCATTAAAATCCCAGCACAATTCTTCACTGACCTTGAAAGGATAATAATCAACTTTACATGGAAAAACAAAAGACCCAGGAGAGCCAAAACAACCCTGTACAATAAAAGAACTTCAGAAGTCATCACCATTCCTGACTTTAAGCTCTACTACAGAGCTATAGTTCTGAAAACAGCCTGGTATTAGCACAAAAATAGACAAGTAGACCAATGGAATCGAATTGAAAATCCTGATATTAACCCAAACACCTATGAACACATGATTTTCGACAAAACAGCTAAAATTATACAATGGGGAAAGGACAGCATCTTCAACAAATGGTGCAGGCACAATTGGATGAGGGTGTATAGAAGACTGCAGATAGACCCATGTCTGTTGCCATGCACAAAACTCAAGTGCAAATGGATTAAAGACCTCAATATCAATCCAGCCACACTGAACCTCTTAGACAAGAAAGTAGGAGGTACCCTTGAACACTTCCTGAACATAATTACAGAGGCACAGACACTGAGAGAAATAATTAATAAATGGGACCTCTTCAAACTTAGAAGCTTCTGTAAAGCAAAGGACACAGTGGACAAGACCAAACAGCAGCCCACAAACTGGGAAAAGATTTTCACCAATCCTATATCTGACAAAGGGCTGATCTCCAAAATATACAAAGAACCCAAGAAACTAGTCAACAAAACACCAAATAACCTTATTTAAAAATGGGGTACAAAACTGAAGAAAGAATTCTCAAGAGAGGAAATCAAAAAGGCTGAAAGACACTTAAGAAAATGCTCTACATCTTTAGCTATCAGGGAAATGCAAATCAAAACAACTTTGAGATACCATCTTACTCCTGCCAGAATGGCTAAAATTAGAAACACCAATGATGACTGATGCTGGAGAGGATGTGGAGAAAGGGGAACACTCCTCCACTGTTGGTGGGAGTGCAAAGTTCTACAGCCATTTTGGAGATCAGTATGGCATTTCCTCAGGAAAATGGGAATTAGTTTACCACAGGACCCAGCAATCCCCCTCTTAGGCATATATCCAAATGATCCACATCCATGTAACAAAGACATCTGTTCAACTATGTTCATAGCAGCACTATTTTTAATAGCAAGAACCTGGTAGCAACCTACATCCCTCAATTGAAGAATGGATAATGAAGATGTGGCACATCTACACAATGGAATACTACTTGGCAGAAAAAAATAATGGTATCTTGAAATTCGCAAGCAAGTGGATGGCACTTGAAGAAACCATCTTGAATGAGGTAACCCAGTCATAAAAAGAGGAATATAGTATGTACTCACTCGTATATGGATTTTACACTTAGAACAAAGGGTCACCAGCCTATAATTCACATCACCAGAGGAACTAGGATTCAAGGTGTATTCTAAGAGATTCATATAAAGACCCTCACAGAACCGGGAAGGGACAAGTCCCCCTTAGCACAGGGGAAGTGGAAGGGGCAGCAAATGGAGAGAGAAGCAGGAGAAAACAAGGGGGAGGAAAGGAAAACACGTGCCAGAAAGATTGAGCCAGGTTAGGAATAGAAGACAGGAGAGAGAGAGAGAGAGAGAGAGAGAGAGAGAGAGAGAGAGAGAGAGAACATAAAAGAGGGAGCCAATATTGATTTGAAGATAAAATTGAACACAAAGACAGGTCTAGAGAACTACAAGACTGCTGCCAACTAACAATTTGAGCTTCCGTGGAAAGGCTACCATAAATGCTCTTCCCGGATAGTGAGATCAAAACTAACTTATCCATGGAGCCTCATCTAATGCCTGTTGGAAACAGGAGCAAACACCCATACATAAACACTGAGACGAACTAGAACCCAGATGCAGATGGAGAGGATAAGACCAGGCTGCAGAAACACATAGAGACAGCTTACCTGAACAAGGAGGAGATAACGGGCCACCATACTGATAGCTGGGAAGCCAGCATGGGACTGACTCAGACCCCCCTGAATATGGGTCTCAGCCAGAAGGACTGAGCAGTCTAAGGGACCTCATACAGTGGAGCCAGGATGTATCCCTTGTGCACAAAAGGACCTTGCTAACACATCCCCCATGGAGGTTCAATGCCCTCTTCCCTATAGGGTCCTCTTCTCTATGGGGGTCTCTGCAAACACCAGGGATATCAGAGCAACAATCTGTGTCAAGCAAGAAGGAAATCTGGTTCAGCACAACTCAGTAGCTGATGTTAGTTAAAACTTCTAGAACCTGACACCAGGCAGTTTGTTGTAGGCATATTAAGTCCAGTACAACTTGCAAAAAAAGTTTCCTGGTGAAACACAATCCCATGTGCACAAGGAGGCATGATTATATAGAAACCCTTCTCAAAGTACATGCCACTTCTTCGGTGAAGATGGGTTCTGAAGATAAGCTACATATGTTATCTTAAGGGCCTAGGGGAGGATCTGGTGTGGTCTCAGTCACAGAGATAGCACATAAGTTACTTAAGTTATTAACTACCTCTGGTCCTGCTTGCGGGAGCCGGGGAAGTCCCTGGCCATGCAGATAGCATAGGGGTCATCTACCTTATTAACCACATCTGGTCCTGGTTATGGGGAGCTTGGAAGGAGCCAGGTAGGGCCTGACCCTATAAATAATGCAGGGATTACATAGGCTATTAGTTACCTCCATTTCCAGCCAATGTGTTTAATATTCCTTGTATCCCTAATGTTTTCAGTACCCCCAACACTTCTCTTCCCATGCTACTATCCACAAACCTGGGAGATCTCAAACATGCACTCAGAGAACATATATGATCTAGGGTCTGAAATACCAATAAAGGAACTTTCTAAAAAAAAAAAAACAAATCTACAGGTGCATCTCATAAACTCAAAATATAGCAGGCTTCCAAGAACTCAGTCACATTGATTTTAGATTTATCAAATCTGAAAAGTCTATGATTTATCTTATGAGTCATTCCTGGGATACAGCCAAAACTCTCTGGATTATCTCTTGAAGCCAAAAGCATTTTTCTCCAACTCTCTCCATAGCTGTCCATCTACAGTTCCTACCTCCTGAGTATTCCCTCCTTCCTCAAGCAATCATCATCCACTGCCTAATAATTACACCAAACTGGGACTACCCACCAAAACCAAAGTCTCCTGAATTATTTGTCCCAGAAACAAGTACCTGTTGACCATAGCTACACTATTATACTTCTACCCATGTGCTACATTCCAGTTGAAATCCTTAGTGGTGACTAAGAGCAAGTACACTAAAGCCAACTATTTGAGTTTGTGTATTAACTTTGCTGTTTGCAGGCTATGACTATTGGCAGGTTATTTTTATCTTGTGCCATATGTTTTTTGCTTGGTTGTTTTGTTTTGGGGAGGTTCACTCTTACTTTTTTTGGAGGTGGGAAACACAGTGAAACCATTACCACTGATACAGAGATTTCCGGATTAAGAAGCTTCTTTTCCTGCATTGCCATTGTGTCAGTACTGACCTCAGTTAGTGTTAGCTACCTTAGCACCTCTCCAACAACTGCATGAGTGCATGAGATTATAAACTCCTGAAAGACAGGTCTTCTTATATGCACTGCATCTTCCCACATATGACACAGGACCAGGAACTACGTGCTGGTTTTGAAATGCAAATGTGTTAAAACACAGCTGACACATTAGAAAACTGAGCAGTGAGTTTCATGCTTAGAAGTGATTCTGCAATTTTAGAAACTAGATAAACACAGAGAACTTCACACAGATGACCCTAGCTGGAAGACTCAATATGTACTCTTCTCCAAGTATCTGTCAGCTACCTCAGCTTACCACAATAGCTTTCAACCCAATTCTGAGAAGCCTTTCTAACAAAACTCAAGTTTTTTTTTTCCCCTCAAGATAAAGTACTGTATTGTAGTGTTTGCATACTTTCTAACCATATAATGCCTAAAACAGTTCTGTCACTGTGTGTGTGTGTGTGTGTGTGTGTGTGTGTGTGTGTGCGTGTGTGCGCGCACACGCGCGCGCGCGCGCATGTACATGTATAGGCCAGAGGTTGACTTCCTCAATTGCTTTCCATTTATTTACAGAGGCAGGGTTTCTTTTTAACCCTAGAGCCACTTTAGGCTAGCTAGATTGTTCAAGAGACCTCCTATCTCTGTTTCCTAATTGCTGGGATTACTGGTAGGCCACCACATCAACTTGACTTTTATGTGGGTGCTAAGGAGCCAAACTCTAGTCTTCGTATTTATGTGGCAAGTACTTTATTCCATGAGCCATCTCCCTGGTCTTCATCTCTACCATTTTCATCTGTGTCACTGATATTTTGGGGTGCTACATCCTTACTTCCATCTTGTTTGCCATTGGTTTTCACATAGTGAGGTGATTTTAAGGATGCCTCTTTACAGCAGAAAGAACTGGATTCAGTAGTCTTCTGGTTGATGGTGAACACTTTCTTTTCTCCATGGATAACTCCTAAAACTGTAGTAACAAGTGTACTTGTCATTCTAGGCTTTGGGGCTAGCAGACCGTCCACAGTTGACAGTAATAAATTTTCATCCATAACCAACTGCATGTTAGACAATATGAAGCTGTGAAGACAATGTGACTAATGGTAAGCAATGCTTGTACAATGATTCTAATCTAATGAGGAGAGAGACAAATAGTTAATGCAATAGAGTGAGTAAATGCCATTATAGAATTACACAAGTTTTATCCATCTACAAAGACCTCCCAGAGGAAGTGTTCTTCTTTCCCGGATATTTCAAAGGCTTTCCTTGCTTTTCCCCTTTCCTGCCACCTTATTGAACATGCTTAGTCTGTAAGCACTGGGCAAGAATACAGTACAGACAAGAGTTAATATGGTACAGGTGGGATGGATAAGGGCCCTGTGGGATGCAGGTAGAACAGTCTCATAAAAGGCCCCAAGAGGCACTGGTCAAGATAAATAGAGGCTTCCAGCAAAGTGCTCGGGGTAACTCCCTAGTCAAGTCTTCTGCTGCTGGTTTTGTCTTCACGCAACACTGAAGCTTTTGCTCCATCTACTCATCCTACCTCCTCCATCAGAGGTGTTACTTCGTACATTTAATACTCTGGGATTTCTCCCATTTCCTTCTTCAATTGCCTTACCTCTGAGGCCTTTCAGAAGTAAGACTCTAGTGGAACCCCCTTCTGGATCCAGAAGAATGAAAGGATACCAAGAAAAGATTCTGTTTTGCTGTCATCATCATCTCGGTCTCCATTGCTCCCTACTCCCAACTTAACTCTCCACCTGATGTTCAAAATTACAACTTCAGCACCAAATCCAGAATAATGTAAGCACCCCTTGAACCCACCAAATTTCTTCCTGTCATTCCAGGCTCCCAGCTTCACACCAAATCCTACTTGTGCCCCTATAGAGTTTTCCCATCCTGTTATTCTGTCTCCTCCTTGCTTGCTAGGGTGTTGGTACCCCAAATATTAATTCAAGGAAATGGTTAAGATCACTGTGTCTACCCCTATTACAGAATCAAAATCATTGAGGCTCAAAATCCCTCCCAAAAATATAGTCCAGATGAGATAACCTGGTCACTCCACACCATTTTTTTCTCCCCAAATAGAGAGACCAAGACTGTCCTTGGACTCTGAGGAAGAAAGTAGTTATCTCGGCTCTATCTCCTCAGATGACCTTACATACTAGACGACTCTGACTCTGCCACATCAGTCACCTACTTCCTTAACCCTTCCTTTCTACCCCTGCCTCTGATCTCCCTACAACACTCATGGATTGCTAGAAACAAATGATTCTCCCATCCTAGTTAGTGTCATGACCATAATTATGCATCCAACCCATCCCAAGCAAAGATTATGCTTCTAGGCCCTTTACTACTCCATGGATGGGTTTGTACCACTGTAACATCTCTCCTTGTGCCCTTCTCCTATCAGGAGCAATACCTCCATGAAACCCAAATGTCATCTTTACAGGATGGCACACAGTCCAACTCCACAGTCCAACTCCACCTTTCAATACCCAACTTTCTTCATATTGACTGGCATCCCAGGGTTGACAGACAGCCAGACCTGGCTGACACTAGTATTTGGGCCTATGTATCTGCTGGCCCTGCTGGGCAATGCAACACTTTTGACAGTGATCCGGATAGATTCTACACTGCACCAGCCCATGTTTCTACTCCTGGCTACACTGGCAGCTACCGACCTGGGCTTAGCCACATCTATAGCCCCAGGGTTACTGGCTGTGCTGTGGCTTGGGCCCCGACCTGTGCAATATGCTGTTTGTCTCACCCAGATGTTCTTTGTACATGCACTGACTGCTGTGGAATCTGGTGTGCTTTTGGCCATGGCCTGTGATCGTGCTGTGGCAGTGGGGCGTCCACTCCACTACTCTATCTTAGTCACTAAAGCCCGGGTGGGCTACGCCATCTTGGCACTGACTCTGAAAGCTGTGGCTATTGTGGTGCCCTTCCCTCTAATGGTGGCACGATTTGAGCATTTCCATGCCAAGATCATACACCATGCCTATTGTGCACACATGGCAGTCGTAGAACTGGTGGTAGGTAATACACAGGTAAACAACTTGTATGGGCTGGCACTTTCATTGGCTGTGTCTGGTGTAGATATCCTTGGCATTGCTGGATCTTATGGGCTCATTGCCCATGCTGTGTTTCAGCTACCTACCTGGGAGGCCCGGGCAAAGGCTTTTGGTACATGTAGCTCTCACATATGTGTCATCCTGGCCTTCTATGTGCCTGGTCTCTTCTCCTTCCTCACACACCGATTTGGTCACCACACTGTTCCAAAATTAGTGCATATTCTTTTGTCCAACATCTATTTGATGCTGCCACCTGCCCTCAACCCCCTCATCTATGGGGTCCGCACCAAGCAGATCAGGGACCGACTCTTAGAAATGTTCAAATTCAGAAAAAAGCAGTTTTAATGAACTATGGGACCTCGGGGTAAAAAGAATAAAGGAACTCACTTGAACCAAAACCTGGAGTCTGGGAGTGTGGGTCATGTTGAATTTGTCCTATGTATGCATAGAACTGTGATGATCCAAAAGGTATTTGCTACAAAGCCCTTGGTGTGTATACCACTGGCACCTGTAGACGTTGGCCTAGCCAGCCATGTCTTTCTTGAAAAGAGGCAATGGCAGGTGCTGCAAATTACAATGCAGGGGGAAAAGAGATGAAGGAACTAGTTGAAATCCTAAAATCTAGTCTACTTGTGAATCTCCCTTTTCTGTTTCCAACCCATCATTTCAACTCAAGTCTCACTATGCTTCTTAAATGTGTCAGGGTTTGTCTGGAGTTACAACCCTCTCTGTAGCTGGAGCCAGACTCTATTTTCATCCTGTTCTCAAGAAGTTATACAAACTTTTAGTCCACATTTTAAGAATCTGCAAAATGTGCCCTATAGTGCCAATTTAGCCAGAATAACTGGACTTAAGATACTCCCAATCAAAGAATTCTCTTGGTCTTGTATGTAATCACTAATTCCTTCAATCCCAACAAAGCCCCTAAAGCAATACCTACATGGTCTTTCTCTGGGGCTGGGACTTTGGGAGTCAAGTATCGAACTAAAAAAACATAAACTGATATCTAAAGGATAGAGTCAGTATAATCACATGTCAGCCTGCCCTTTTGTGTACCCTTAGCCAAAAAATGTAAAATCCCCATAAGAACCCCTATCTGTTCTGTTTGTTGTCACTAACAGCATGTGATACCGGTACAATATGATGAAATAGAAATGTTTCATGTTGCTGCCACTGCCCAGAGATAATAAACAGGAAATGGCATAATGTTACCCAATGGGGGAATTCATTTTTAATTATGGCTGGATAATGGAAGGAATAATATATAATAGGCAGGGAGTCACAACAGTTATGTCAGAGAAAACTGCAGTCATCATGTTTTGGTGTTAGTCAGGGAGTCCTGAAGTAAGAACAACCCAGGACAGGTAGCTCAGAGAGCTTAATCAAGCTCCTGTAAGGACATTTGTCATTCCTAGGACTAAATGGTGTCTCAATAGATCCCTATAAACCTCAAGAGGTACCTCAAAATGTCTGCATGATTTCAAGTAAATCACACTGAATCTGAATGGCTGAAGAGAGCATCTAGTTCAGCGGATCTCAACCTTTCTAATGCTGCAACCCTTTAAAACAGTTCTTCATATTGGGGTGATTATTAACCATAAAACTATTTTCATTACTACTTCATAATTATAATTTTACTGTTATGAGTCATAATCTAAATATTTTTGGAAATAGTGGCTTGTCAAGGGGGTCATAACCCACAGGTCAAGAACTACTTGGTCTAGTCAATCATGTATGAGTTTAGTTGTTCCCAAAACTTATCTTTTTCATGAACTTTGAAGTTTAAAAGCCCTCCATGAAATGATTTGGTAGAAAACTATGAAATACAAGTCGTAGAGCTGGAAGCGATGGTGCAGTGGGAAAACTCCTGGCCTGCAAACGTGACTTCATTCAGATTCCTAGCACCTTCATAAAAGCTAGGTGCAAGTCTGTAATCCCAGTACTGAGGAGAAGAAGAGAGACAGATACCTGGAGCTCCCTGGCCACTCAGTGAACTCCAGGTTCAGAGAGACTGTCTCAAAAGATAAGGTAGATAAAGGAAGACACCCAACTTCAATCTGGATCCTCCATACACATGTGTATGCACACAAAGACATACTGAACCTAAGGGACCACAAACTAAGATGTCCATATATTTCTCTTAAGAAACTTCCCTTTGAAAAATATACTCTGAGAAAAAAACTGAGATGTGAAGAAACAGTATAGCAGTAGTATATTTATTACATTATTATAAGGAAATAGAAAGGAATTCCTGTGTGATAATCCCCATGTCACACATACAAACCCACACACACCATTTTCCCTCTAATACATGGGAAGGGAATGTTCATGAGCAATGAGTCTGTCACTGTCCCATCATGAGAGACTGCTCTAAGGCACCTTCAGCTCCTAGCTGTGCAATTCTCCCAAGGTTGCTTCTTCCAAAGCTGTGTGCAGAGAATGTTTTTCCTTCAAGCCAAAAATCTAACATGTTTGTGTTTCATTGACATTGAATACATACCTAACATGTGATATGTTCAGAAAGCTTTACCAGCACATTCTCGTTCTTCATAATAACCTGAGAAGTAACTATATGCCCTGTAAAAACATCTTTTTTTCTATAGCTTTGGCCAAAACCCTAGCCCCCAACCATTATGATCTTATTTTTAGCCTTTATTTCACTTAAGTGTAAATATTCACATATTTAACTGAAAAGAATGTTTGACTACAGGGCACCACCTGAATCTCAACTGGGATATTCATTAACATAGAAAATATTATTCCATCCGTAAAATGGAAACATCTTGGCTCTAGTACATATTTATCCCAAAAAGCTGAAAATAAAGCATCAAGAGTTTATACAATTATCCCTGCAACCTGAAATAAGAGATTATTAAGGACCTTTATCACCTTAAAGTCTTTACTACCAATGCTATTCTATGCTGACATGAAATTCATACAGGTAATTTCACATTCTCTGCATAAGCCATCCTATTTATTTACTCCCAAACCCCATCTGATAACCTCAAGGTCATCAGTGCCTTTTTCTAAAGATACCACAGAATGATGTCACATGGGTAGCAAATTCCAGCAAGATACTACCCAACAGCCCAACCCTTGGGCTCACCAACTCATCTGGACTCAGTTGCCATCTGTTTTCCTTCATTATCTTTCAGTCTCAGATTCTGAGCAAAAACAAAAGACAGACTTACTCAATGTTAGAATTTAGGGAGTCCAGAAATTCATGGGAATCAGAAATCAAGGAAAAGGCAGAAAGTATGAGCTTCCAGCTAAGTAATTTATCAGAACCCAATTTGCCCTCTGAATTCATGTCCATGAACAAAAATTCCCAAATCTTCTGCCTCCTACTTGACCAATAAGCCACCATTCCTATACTGATCTCATCCATGTCTTCTCACTGTGGACTCCCCTTGCCATCTGCACATGTACAATTCTCTGCCTTACAGTCAGCTCTTCCACACTGCAGAGGTGCAGAAGTACATGGTTCTGTCCCTTCTTCTGGTCTCTGTCTGCCTCTTATTCCACTTCAGGGTTCATTATCAAATTTCTTTCAGGAAGGAACAGAGTTGCCAACTACACTACACAACATATCCTTTCCCTGTCATCCAAAATGAAAGGATGTGCTAAACCAGGTGTGATCATATATATCTTCAACTGTAGCACACAAGACAGAAGTACCACAAGTAGTAGACCAGCTTCAGTGACACAGTGAATGCTGGCTTAGGGAATGCAAACAATAGCTCAGCAGTTAAAAACACTGGCTGCTCTTCCAGAGGGTTCAATTCCCAGCACCCACATGGCAGCTTACAACTATGTCTAATTCCAGTACAAGGAATGTGATGTCATCTTCTGGACCCCACTGGCACCAGGTATACATGTGATGCACACATATACATGTAGGCAAAACATCCAAAACCACTAAAAATTAGAGCCCTAGTATCAAAGATGATATTGTACAAAGGGCTTGCTAAATAGGCACAAAAAAAGAATGAACTTGGTTTTAGTTCTCTTAAGAAATGCAAGGTTTCTCACTTGGACTGTTGTGGCTTCTCTTGCATCCTGCCCACTTCCTTCTCACTAAGCCACATACTTCTCTCATTACACACTGAAGTGAGCCATGCAATAGTACCAAAAGGAGCTATTATTCAATAGTAAGAGCTGGAACCCAAGATCTGTTATTAACTACTCACTGTGTGTTAGCTAATTAATTTTTCTGAACCTTTCCTTCACTATAAAAAGAAACAATAATACCTACTCCAGAAAAGAAGCTGGGCACAGAGCTGCACACCTGTAATCCCAGCATTAGTCTGAGGCAGAAGAATTGCTGTGAGTTCTGGCCAGCTTGTAGCTACATGAGTTCAGAGCCATTCTGGATTACACAGTGAGGCCCTGTCTAAAAAAAACAAAAAACAAAAAAGGAGATTCCTAAAAGGCTCCTCTAAGCTAACACAGTCAATATCTAACACAGGCCCTAGCACAGAAGAGTTCAACAAATATCTGACAGTTTCTTTCCTGGAAACAGGACTAAGCCTACTGTTACTCATTTGCTAAAAGATCTAGCACCTCTATATTCAGTTCTTTCTGAGATGATGTGCTTTCCCTTGAGTCCAACTGTACCTCCTTTTGGAAAATTTTCTTGGTAACACTTTCCCATCACTGCAGTATCCTTCTGTGTGGTAAGACATGCATCACTTCAGCTGGCTCAGATGACAGCCAGCTTTGCAGCAGGTCAGGCTGCAACAGGACACACCCTAGGCAGGAGACCTCCAGAAAGAGGACTATGGGACAGACAAGGTATGGAAGGGAAAAATGATTACTAAAAGTTCTAAAGTGATTTCTTTTGAAGTTATTCTTCTCCAGCAAAATACTGGGTAAGATCTCTGGACAAAACCACAAGGAAGAAAAGTAATAACTAGAGTGGGAGAGGAAACTACTACACACAAATTGGCCTAAGACAGGAATGGAGCATAAAGAAAATCTTCATGTTTACCTGGGTAATTCTGACGTTCTGAAAACTCTTGCCGGTTACTAAGGGAACAAAATCCCATTTAGACTTACTTTCCACATTGCCACTGATCAAGCTAACACCCTCCTACACACACCTGGTTTCTACAGCTTTTATTCTCATTAATAACTGGTTTTAATCTGGTATCTTTCAGAAGTTAGGATTTCCAGGCATAACCCAAATTAAATCAGAATCTCTGAGAACAGGAGACAAGTATCGATAATTTTTAAATCTCCAGGTATTTATAGGTTGATAATCACTGGGGTTTTTACTGTTGTTTATATGCTTCTTTTTCAGTGTAAATCTTCATCTTTACTTCCATGTATTTCAGGACCACAATACAACTTCTAAGTAATCCACAATTAACTAGATGCCAGTTAAAAAGAAGAATGATCCTACCCCGTTTCCTTAAAGAACTCAAACCAAGAACTACAGATAAGGAGAAACTGAAACAGAATGTATTGCATTTTCCTCCCCAAAAAGCAAGAGAATGGCCCCTCCAGGCTAAGGCAAAAGACCATGAGACCATGAAGCAAGACTCTGTTGTATGATTAAAAAAAAAAAAAAAAAAAAATGGGGGAGAGAGGGGTGAAAAGAGATCATCTTTGTGCTATTCAAAGGTAAGGACAAGAATAGAAAGGAAAAATGAAATGGCAAAGGGTAATGGAAAGAAAGAAAAAGGAAAAGGAAATAAAAATGTGTAATTATGACCCACAAGCTATAAGGACGCTAGTACAGTTACTGTCCTCTCTGTATCCAAGGCTCCATCACCTAGCAGGACCTCTATGACCTCATGCTGGAGTAGGTCACAGCCCAAGGCAGGGGGGACTTACCTCCCTGGGCAGCTTGGGGGTTCCTGCAGCAGCCACTACCTTACCCAACCCCTCCTACTCCCCATCATGTTGGTCAGTAACCCCCACCTGCTTACATTGGATGAAGCAGATGCCACTTGGGCCCTCATCAAAGATAAGGTAGGTAAAACGAGGAGGCACAGAAGAATAGCAAACTGTAACCAAGCTGATTCTTAGGTGGTTTCTGTGTAAGAAGAGGTGGGATATTTAGACAATAATAGCAATAGCAACTGATATATAAAAGCCACAAAATAAAAACCTGAATGAATGAATGATGGGTGAATGAACAACTAATTTAAGACAAACATCAAAATCCATGAGAGAATAAAGGGAAAAATGTATACTCCCAAACTTAAATTGCCATCTTAGAATAGTATCCATCAGACTTGAAGCAGTATTAATGACATTTAACTCTCATTGTTTGGGAAGGTGCTCACCACAGAGGCAAGGGAGGTAGAAACTAGAGAGCAAAGGGTTTTCCCATGATTAAGAGTAATTGGTTTCAACAGTGCTAACTAATGTCTATCTACACTAGACCTGCTAAAATTACAGTGAACATAAATGAGGTCTTCCTCTATAGGAAAGAAGAAAAGAAACCCCTCCTTCTCAGTGAATAACTCAGGGCAGAGATAAACAGGACAAATTTAACACTTCAAGCAGAACAGGGCACCTTGATTTCCTCCTTTCAATAGTGCAGGCCAGAACTTCAAAAACAGCTTTATGTTACAAAGTGAGAGCAGGGCAGCCTCAGGGATCATTGGGTGAATTCAGTGTAGGAGCACAGATATGTGTGATCTGGTGGATAAAAAAGATCACTACCTCTCTAGAATAATAGAGTCAGAAGGCTCAGCCAATGAAACTTTGGATAGATGGATATCTGTAACAGCTAAGTAAGTTACTACTAAAGATGATCTTACAGGGTTTCCAGGTACTCTCAATAAACTGGCCACTAAGTACACCTATTCCAAACAAAAACAAGATATAAAGGACAGATCTAAGGAACTAGATACCCTAAATGGATACTAGAATGACACAAAGATTAGGCTTCACACACACACAAACAACTATACCTTGCAACTAAGGTAGAATACACGCGAAGAAAAGTCATTATAAGCCTACATCTGTGTATCCTTTCTCACTATAACCTATCACCTAGGCATGATCTTTGAAGATTCCATTATCCCATATCTATGAAGAGACTAAGTTCAACCAATTTTGTGACTTCAACTTCCCATTATTTTAGTGGAACTAAAATCATGTTTTGCTTGCATTATTGCAACAGTCTTTAGGCATATTAAAGGATCAGTTCTCTTCTTCCTGATCCCATCTTTCACCCAGAGCCTACAAGTGGCTTCCCATTGGCATCAGAATCAGTCACTTATAAAAGGCATATACACACACCTTTCCATAGCCTAATTCCTTTGTGCCTTTCCTCTTCCTACCACAAGTGCAAGCAATATGAAATTGTGTTCCTAAATGTGCATAATTTGATGGCTCAGAGACGTTCCCTGGCTGTCCCTTCTGCCAGGAATGACCACTGCCCAACCAGCTAAATCCTCCAAAGCTCAAGTACTGCCACCTAGCAAACTTCTTTGACTATCATTTTATTAATGACAAAGGCTGTTAAATCACTTGTCTTTGTCACATGTTGCTATTATTTTACTTAGCTAACTACTGTTCACATTTTTGTCCCCTCCACTAGCCCAAGCTACATTAGGATAAGGACACAGTCTCATTCTTTCATGTATCCAAGTATCTTCCACAATCTGACACAAAAATAAGACACTCAAAGTTTTGCTACAGAGGGGACTAGGAGATTAAAAAGTGTGGGTCTGTGTATACTGTAGAAATGTACTTAAACAGTGAACAATGGTGGGAAGGTCATTTAGACAACACAAGTTAACCTCTGACCTTAACTCAGCCCCTGACTTATAAACTGGCCACCTGCAGGTCATCGAGGAGCGTTTTGGGTCCAATGTAGTGGCAGTACCTTTCCTGTCGGATGCAGCCTGCTATGATCTACTGGGCGTGCTAGTGAAACAGTCCCGTCCAGCCCACACGCGCCTAACTTTGCCAGGCCGACAGGGCAGAAGGGCACTGAAATCAGTAGGGCTGCTACCAAATCTTCTAGAACAGGCAGGGTCAGAGGGTGTCTTTGCCCACTGCACTCGGGAATACTCACCAAATGGCCGAGCCGAGATAGCCTATGAAGAAATGCGAATGTTGGATGGGCAGCCCTGTCGCATCCGCCTACATATGGGAGGCCTGCGCAAGAAGGTTGCCTTCCTGCTGCTACCACCAGGACAGGTGAGCCTACAGCAGAATCTTCCCTGGCTCCGAAGCACCCACAGCATCTACGTCATCTACCAGGTCTTCTCCTGCACCTGGCTGCAGCTAGGGCTGTTACCTACAGCCCGTGAGCCCCAGCTACTCCGGTTACAGCGGCCACTACCTATTGCTTTCTCCTGCCTCAAGTTTTCACTGCAGCCCAAGGGTGTGCTGGGACCACAGAAGTCTCTAACCAAAGACCCACTACCCCAAGGAGCTAACTGGGTTAGACCTAGCCTTAGCATCTTATCAACTCTGGCCCCTACATCAGTACCTGCTGATACCCTTGAAGTTGCTGATGTATCTCAACCTGTCCCAGCCCCACCTACACCTCCTCCCCAAGAAGGGCCAAAAGGCAGACCTACCAGATTCTCCTATAAGGGCCGAAACCCATTCCGGAGGGGCCCCTATATGCTTTCAGGTACTGCTAGGGGAAATGAAGATGAGGGATGGGAAAGACCATTGGAGGAAAAGGATACTGGGAATATAGCCCAGGGATGGGTTCAGGAGCCCAGAATGTGTACAGGACCCTTATGAAGGGACAGGCTTGAAGTAGTCCAGGGAGGGTGAGATGGGAGCATGGCCCTGTTAAGGGTGTGTGGTGGGGGGAGGGACTAAGGAGGAAGACCAGGGCATGAGTCAAGCTGTGACTATCCCCAACCCTAGCAGAGAACTGGCTCTTCAGTCCCCGCAACCCCCCACCAGGAGCCCAGGGTGGGGGCCCCGGGGACCCCGACCGGCACTCCATGTCCCTGCCCCTGCTGCAGGGTCTGTCCTCGGAGTTCGACAGCGACGAATGAAGCTGAGGCAAGAGACGCAGGGGGCAAGGTCCCTAAGATCTGACATAGGGATACTGGTCCCCAATAAACATCAGCTGCTGCACCCCCAAACCACCCTGGGCCTATGTGCTTCTTCCTTCTAGGGTCCAGAAAAATGAAGAGTCTCCACTTTCCCCTGAACATCAAGTCCTCTCACCTTCTAAGAGTAAAGGGGCTATCCTGAAACCCTATTATCAGTGTTACCACCAGAGAGAAAATCCCTGCGATGAGTCCCCATCTTTTACACAACCTTAACAGGGCCACAGCCCCATAGATAAAGGGTGGCAAAGAAGAATGAGCACAGAATAGAGATTTCCCTTTTATACATATTGCAACAAGTTCTCATAAAACATTCATCTGAAATAAATTAAAAAGTCCATTTGTCACTGCCTCCAAACATAAAAAGGAGCCCGTGTCCTGGAATTCAGCCCAGGCCACAAAAGGCCCTGATTGTCCATGGAAGAAAATTAAGGATTGAGGGGTCCAAAGCCTGAGATGGGAGGGACAGATACCTCCTCTGAAGTATCCAACAAGAAAGGCGAGGTGACGGCATGGGCCTGGGAGATGGCAGCCAACTCCTTGAGAAACTCAGGGAAAATAACTGCACAGTAGACAGCATTCTTGACTCGCAGAGCCTCACCTTGGCGTTCAGAAGCCCCACCCCGGGGGAGCAGAACTGGAGTTGAAGCTCCTGGAGAGCCCCCACCTAGTCCAAGTCCTGTTCCTTCTCGCCCAGGTTGAAGAACCTGTGCCGCCTGCCGGGCCCTGGTTGGACTGTGTGCATGCCGCAGGAGTAACTCCCCCAAGGATGGTCTCCGGCTCCTCACTGAGAATAAACAGGAATATCAAGAAAGTGCTGGGATCAGGGAACCTGCCCTAGTTTGGGGAACAGATTCCCTAACCCATTTAGATTCTTGAACTTCTCCCCGAGAGTTCTGGAAAAATGGAAGGACGAGATGGACAGGAACTGAATTTGAAGTTCATTTCTTCTCTCATCTCTAAAATGACTTAAGATTTGAGAAAGGTGCATTTTCTCACTAAGATCCTGCTCGCTCAGCCTTTCCCCTCTATCGAGTCTCCTCAGTAGCCAATATTTGCGCTACTTTATTACCAGCTACAACTCCCTCCTTCTCCATGACCCCTCACCCTAAAGAATTCATTCTAACCACTATTCTACCACCACTATGGTTGCTCTCGTACATAATATGCCCTAACTTTGTATTTCCTATCACCCTCTAGAGCACTAATTGTCAACCTTCCTAATGCTGCAACCCTTTAAGAGATCCTCATGCTGTGCTGACCCCAACCATAAAACTATTTCATTACTACTTCATAACTGTCATTTGATGTTATGAATTATAATGTAAATATCTGACATGCAGACTCCCCCCCTCCACCACCCCCCCCCCGCCAAAAGGGTCACAACCCACAGGTTGAGAACCATTTTTCTAGGACTATATACAGTTAACTACTTCTACTTTGCTCTAACTACCTAGAGCTAACCTACATCCTCTGCTCTTTTAATACCTATATGAAAATGAAGAACTGCTTCATTTTCTTTACACTCTACTGTCTGTCTAGCATCAATTTCCTTATATTACCACTTCATCACTCATCAGTAATTGTGCTACACTCACCAAGCCCTCCCTCATACTGGGTATACCCAGACAACTTCATATTTGCTTAGGCTCAACTGAGCTACCTAAAATACTGTCCTCTACCTAACTTTCTAGTCTCTAGCCCCTAGATCATGATAAATGTTTCCATTCACCACCTCTAATAATAGTTACAGAGACACCATACAAATTTATTAACCTTACATTCAGAGCCCTTCACAATCAGGGTCTCACTCAAACTCTCTAAAGCCCACAAGCTTCTATACCAACACCTATCTTCACTGATTCTAATAGGCATCTTACATCTATTTGTAGTTTCCTTTGGCTACAATTTGTCACTCCTACTTTTTTTTCCTTTCTAGCTTAGTTATCTCCACCTGGGAGAACCCTGAAAACACTCTGTGATCTTCCCTACAGTGACTGCCTGTTCTGCTATCATTAACTCAACATCAATAATTTCTTCCCAAGGCTTCTATCTCATGCACTGAACTATGAATTCAAGAACTTAAGACTGATGCACGCATTTAATGCTTCCTTATCTCAACCACTACCAAATTCTGCTGTATTTAATGCTTCCTTGTCTCCTCATCCACTAACCAAATTCTGCAAAAACTTCCTTCCCATCTCTGCCCTATCAGGTGCTTTCCTTCTTTTCCACTATTCAAATTCAAACCTTCCTGGTCTGGATTATTCTTCCTGAATCCCTTCTCTTAACTCCAATTCACCTGCAATTCTCATCACATCCAGATTTTTAAAATCTCTGTTATCTTAGTGTCTGAAAGAAAAAAATCACAACTTCTTCCCAGCCTAACTTCCACTCTGAAAACCTCTTACTCTGGCCAAATCTTTCTAGCTATATCACCAACTATTGCACAGTCTTGTAAACCCCCTATTCTCATTACTTGAGGGCAAATGGCATATCAAGATCTCACAATATCTCAACCCAAGAACTTCTTTCTCCTTCCTTGTCCCTAGACCATTACAGTTTTTTGTTGATATTGCTAACTAGGCTCTTAATAAAACAACTCTATCCTCTCAAAATCTCACAACATAAAGATTCCATTTTCAACAGCTCTTCAGTTTCTGAAGCTTAGCAAACTTGGGCTAAAATGAGGTATCTAGAGAGAATAAGGAAGGGTGGTCAATTAATCCTCACCTAGAGAATCAGAGCGGCGGGGAGCAGGTCCTGCTGTAGGACCCTCAGCCCAGTCTAGCTTGCCACGGGCAATGAGGTACTTCTTGGCTTTGGATAACAGAGCAGGGAAGTCCTCCTGGGAGGCTGCAAAGCTCTCAATCTTATTCTTCACAGAGCCCAGCACCTATGAAGCACAATTTTATAACATTTCTGATGGTTTCACATTGGCATAGGCCTTTCTATTGTCCCACTGCACTTGCTCCCAGCCCACCCAACGTTACTCTAGCTGTGGGCCTGGCCCACCACTGAGCCTGGACGCACCCATGCATGCATGCATCGCACACCTGCAGCAGGGACTTGACACTGGGCTGGAAGACCATGTTGGTGTTGAGCAGGAAAGAGCGGAGCAGGGGCTGGGGGTGACAGGCCAGCTGGGCCACCAGCCCCGTCAGCAGGAAGTTGACATAGACGGAGTTCTGCAGCATGTTCTCGAGTTTGGCAAAGAGCACAGCCATGAAGGGGCCTGGGAAGGGGGATGGGTACAAGGATACAAGGCCTGAACACAATGCACATGGCTCGCATTCTTCCCCTAAACAAGACCCCCACTAGATGAAAAGTATATGTAAGTATCTGAGTGTATCAAATGACCTGTGATCACTTTTTCTGGTCAATTAAGGTAATCCAGATGCCAGCATTATAGACATTATAATTCAAGAGTCAGATCTTACACTCTGGAGTCACAGATCTCATCTCAGATTTCAGACGTGCCCTATGACTGGATAAGCTGAAAGCTCACCAACATTTATTTTCCTATTTATAGTAAAATAAATATACCTACCTCATAAGATAATAAGGAGGACCAATGAGCTATCAATGTCAAATATAAGATCTGGCAAATTTTTCACATCCTAAACTATACTGCTATTTTTAAGAAACTTCACTCAAGAACACAACAGAAGAATACACAGAGAACCAAAACACACAACCAGGTTCCATGTAAGAGTAACACAAAACTGGTCAGACAGCAAAAAAGTGACAAAGAAAGTGGCTGTGAAGTTCAAAGCAAGTAGTAAGTCTTTAGGGAAACAGACGATATCAGCTTGTCTTTCAGAAGCAGGGAATCAAGGAGGTAGACTAGGCTCTACAGGAAAAGAATAGCTTAGCTCAGGAGCATGGGAGACTAATTCAGGATGACGAGAAGGGATTAGCATTCTACCCTGGGAAAAATTAAGATTTGACACTGGACCACTAAAGCCATCATAGTATTTCTGATGAAAATTTTTGGAGAAGAGACTATTATTTAAATTGTACTATCAACCATGATAGAAGAATGATGAACAAGAGGTAGTGACTAACCTTAGTTCAAAAATAATACTAGCTTAAGAGTGTAAACAAAATCTCTACTTTATCCTTCTGTTCATTCCTTGGGAGTATCTTGTAAGGGTTAATGCAAAGAGCACAAATGACTTTACAAACAAAAGGGAAAGAATCATCAGATAATTCTACAAGACTGTGGTAAAAGTACCTAGAAGTCACCACCTAGAATTACTGAGCAAGAAAGGAATGGAGCAGAGGCTAAATGAATAAGAAGATTCATTTTCTATAGTCTATAAAAGAATACGGCTGCAGACAGAAGCCCCAGTGCTGTAACAAGATAATCAAACCCAGGCTTACCCAAGATATACAGCATACAAACTTGACTACTGACAACTAGGATAGGTGGTACCTTATTCAACTTAAATCTTCCATGACCCACTGAAGATCCCAGTGCAAAGCTACTATTTGTTTTCACAATGTGTCAATATTATATAAATGATTGTCATGCACTAATAGTAGGCAGGATGCTAACTTAAGGGGTACCTAATCCAAAGTCTGTGGTATTAACCCTCGTCACTGCACTGCTTCCCTGAGTTTAATTTTTTTGTCTTGTTTTGTTTTGTTTTCCCTTGCTGAGATGTAGATTACAGATTGATAAAGGTTTGTCTTGCTCATAAACAAAACAAAGAAGAGCCAGCCCAAAATCTCAGGTTGGTCTAGTTCCAGGGTCATCAACCAGAAAGGGCCTATCAGGTACATTTAAAACCATGTCTTGTCATTTGTCTTTAAGAAGAATATCACCCATTCCCCAATCCTTACTAATCAGAAGTCCTTAAAATAAGTGTAATGGACAGTCATGGCAACCAAGAAGGTACAAGACAGTAGATGGGAGAAATGAAATCAGGCCCTTTGAAGACGCAGGGAGGAAGGTGCTGAACAGGAGGGAAAACACCAAAACAGGTGACTCCAGGGCCATCAAAAACCTAGCAGAAGACTCAAAACCCAAATACACAGACTGGTGGGAATGGCACAAAACAGAGGTACACATGTGTGATTCACACATTACAGTACAAACAACATATATGTGGTTCAGATATGTTATTTACCAAGCACAGAGCATCCTATTACAAATCCCAGGAAATGGCCAGACTAAGGGAAAAGGAGGAGGAACATGCATATAAGGGCATACAAGGCTCAGACATAAGTCAATATCCAAACCAGCACAAGCATAGAAAAACAGCAACAAACATGAGAGCATGGTATGACATGGTATGTATGCAGAGGGACTCAAGCAAAAATGATGAGGGCTAGGGAAATACACAAAAATGACATCGCCAAAGTCTTAGAAATATTGGCACAAAGATGTTGAGACCATGCAAGAGTACACAGAAGAGAAGGCTTGGGTTAAATGGCTTACCAGTGAAGGGCTGGCTTGGCAGTTGGTGGAGAGTCCGAAGAGGGCTGCTGAGGAAGGGGCCAGGGGGCTCAGGAGGGCAGGTGAAGCTCTCATAGGCCTCCTCCTCCTCAGGAGGTAGTGGAGGCTCTAAGGGTGGCTCTGAGCCAGCTCCACCATTGCTCAATGCCACCTCCAGCTCCCGGAGCTCTTGCCCAAAGCTCTCTAGTCCTGCCATGCCCTCAGACATACCCTCTAATAATTCTCTAACTCCTTCCTGTGGTACCAATCGTGGCACCAGACGAACCTTCTTGGCTCCCTCAGGCCATGGCCCTGGTATCCCATTGAGCTGGAGTGGGGGTAGGTGGCCAGGAGTATCCCCTACACCCACAGCTAGCCCCCGATTCCCTAGATTTTCCTCCTCCCCTTCTCCCACATTGTCCCTGTCCTCCTCAGGCAGTAGGCTACGTTTCTTAGTCCGGGAGCCAAAAGGGTTAGGCTCAGGAGGAGGCCGCTCGCCATCATAAGGAGCAGACCAGGTTCGGCAAGCTCGGACACAGCTGTCTACACCACGGCGTGCCTCACGAAGATACTCCAGATAATTGTCTTCTAGCTCACCAGGCTCCTCTGCAAGGCTAGGCCGTCGGCCAGGGCTGGAAGTTGGGGATGCAGTAAGCCCTGGTGAGCGAGGAGCTGGACCTGGGGACTCAGAGCCACCTAGGCTCTGCTGCCGAAGAAACAGAGCGAGGCGGGACGGTGTGGAGGGACGAGGCATTGTTACCACTGAAGAAGAATCAACACTTGGGCTTCCAGGGCCTTTAGAGGGAAGAAAGTATAAGCAAAATCAAGGAGCTAGATCAAGAGGAGAGACTAAGAGATCTAGAGACTAAAGGAGAAGAGAGGGAGAAAGCAGAAATGGAACTATTTTGATAGCTAATTTTCTAATCTCTTCATCCCCCTCACCACTTCCATCAATGAAAAAAATGTAAACAGAGCCAGGCAGTGGCAGCCTTTAATCCCAGCACTCCTGAGAGGCAGAGGCAGGCTGATCTCTATGAGTTTGAGGCCAGCCTGGTCTACAGAGTGAGTTCCAAGACAGCCAGAGCTGTTATACAGAGAAATCCTGCTTCAAAATAAATAAATAAACCGAAAAATGGAAAAAAAAAAAAAAAAAAAAAAAAACATGCAAACAGGACACATGACTGAAATAAAGAAGAGAGAAGGACTAGCTCTTCCCAGAAGTAATTTCTCTGAGATTAAAGATCCTCTCTGCAAGACCATTCACCAAGAATTCCACTCATTATCACCTTCCTCCCCTCACCCTAGCCCTGCTTTCTCCCTAGGCTCCCCACAGAACCCAGGCCATACCCGTGGTGTCCTCCCTTCTCCCTGCCTCTCTGCTAGGCCCACCTCGTGCCCATGAGGCATGCTCTGGACGAGGTGGGCTGGGGGCATGGTGCCGACAGCAGCGAGGGATTAGGGAGAGAAACTTGTCAGCTGCTCGTCCATAAAGATCCACATCACGCACAGCTGGCTTCTGGCTCAGCATTACATGGTTACATGGGACAAGATACCTGAGAGATAGCAGAAAAAGAATATAGGGTGATCAGGAGAAAAGCACCTAAAAGCACACCAGGTGAACTAAATTGCTAAACTAGGCTCCAAGAGGGTACTCATAAACAATCCCAATACAGCCCATCACTCCAACAAAACACTAGGCCCTGAGGGTCAACCATCCCTCAGCCCTGCCCCCACAGGTACCTGAGAACCAGCTGCAGCAGAACATCCTCACAGCTGAGGTTCAGAAGGGTCCTGAAGAGACTCAGAGAGACCATGCAGAGCTGAGGGGGAAGGGGAGGGAGGGAGTCACCATAAGAGCTCTCTACCCTCCAAACTATTCACCAGTGGGAATCACCATTACCCCAACCCCAGGCCCAACCAGCCACTCCAAAAATAGCCTATGAACTAAGGTATAGCATTTATAAACAGTCTATTAAGCATTTACTAGATAAACACATATTCTTTGTGAACAAGACTTCATTATTCACACACACACACACACAAAAAAAAACTAATCCACTAGAATTCTATAGACTATATACATAACTGGACTATCTGTCAACATAATGATTCCATCAATGCTACAATGAGACCCCAAGAAAAAAAACACTAAGAAAGATTATAACAAAGTAAATGATTCACAGGAAACTACAGCAATACAGCAGCCAAGTAATGACGTGTCAGAAAGGACTGTAGTCATACAGTAATTGAATGGCTACCAATAAGGAATCAGAGGAAACCTGGAAAAATCCCAACTGGGAAGTAGGTGGAGTCATAATTATGGAATCTGAGTCACCTCTCCAACCCCAGTGTTTCACAGGACATATGCCACAGAAGCTCAGGGCAAATGACAGGAAAAGGAAAAAGTAAGTGGGTAGGTCAAGAGCAGGAAAACCTTTGCTTTAGAAACAGAACAAGACTTCTTCTTTTCCAGATAGACAAAAATAACAAGACATGCAGTAAGCTAACTTCACTGCTCTGAATCCCTACAACATTTTGTAGTTTCCTTATGGCAAGTTATGTTAGACATCTTGGTCTTGTATAGTCTTGGCACTGCTTGCTAAGTGGCTGTGAGAGAATTAAGTGGATCAATAGTAGGGGAAAGTTCACATTTGAGGTAACATGGATATCCTAAATAACCACTTTAACCAGCAATGAAAATTCAGACTCATTCCACAATGGTAGGGTGAGCAGGAAAGTAGTCCTTCAAAGATCTGATGGCCAGAATCTATAAACATTTTACCTTACAGACCAGAAGAGACTTTACAGATATAATTGTGGACCTTAGATATAATAATGTAGCTCAGTGATAGAAGTACTTATTTAGTATGCATGAGGCCCTGGGTATAATATACAGCACAACAGTCTAGAATACACAGGAAGACTGTCTCAAAGAAAAATGAAAAAGAAGGCCTGGGATTATAGCTCAGTGGTAGATTGTTTGCCTTAGCATACAGAAGGCCCTAGGTTTGGCTCCCAGCAGTGTTTATAAAAAAAGTTTGTAAAGAAAAGAAATATTGGTAAGGGGGCTCATTATTTAGTAGGTATGTGACCCATTATTGCTGGCTCTGAAGATGGAAGAAAGTAGTAAAATTGAGAATGGTCTTCAACAGACAGCAATAACAGCCCAAAAATGTACTCCAGAACTAAAAGGTAATAAAATGGTTTAAATCACTAAGCTTGTGATTTGATAGCAATTAGAAACTAACACAGATAATCAGGCTCACAGACAAGGTAGCCAAAGAAGTTCACTTAAAGCACAAAAGCCGGGCTGGAGAGATGGCTTAGGGGTTAAGAGCAATGATTGCTCTTCCAGAGGTCCTGAGTTCAATTCCCAACAACCACATGGTGGCTCACAACCATCTGCAATGAGTTCTGGTGCCCTCTTCTGGCCTGCAGTCTCTGTATACATAATATAAATCTTATAAAAATAATTAAAAAAAAAAAAAAGCCAAATAAAATAAGCATAATGGGAAAAAAAAAAAGCACAAAAGCCAAGTCAACTACCTTAAAAGGACTGGAAAGTAGAAATAAAAACATCTACATGTTTAACATGGCCATCCTGCAATCAGAAGAGACTTGGTTTCCTCCAAGAACCAGAAACTAAGAAGCAACAACCCAAGAACATGAAAAGCTCATAAAAACCTTGGAAATTAATAAAAATAAGTGATAGAGACTAAAAACAATGAAGGAAAACCAAAAAGAGTAAGATAAAAGATGGCAGACAAACACAAAGAGGATGGGAATAAACCTCAAGAAGAAAATTAACTATCAAAGAGACCTAATGCCATGGCATGCCCTACCTTTAAAATAAGGATAAAAGTTTACCTTTATAAAATCAACATAACATCTTCTGAAATGTCTTTGTTGGCCAATCCATTTCTTGCTAAACTTTTTTTTTTTTTCATAAACAGTAACCTCAATTTTCAACTATTTTAGTAACTTAACATGCTATCTATAGTCTCCAAAAAATAAGCTCTAAGACATCAGCAGCAAAGACTATCATTATGTCCCCAATACCTAGCGACCCAACAGCATGTCACTATCAATATACATGTGTCAATAGAGGAAATCTAAGTGTGCAGTTGGGTGGATATATGCCCGGATAATAGTTCAAATGTAGCCAATCCGAAGAGGAGAAAAGGCAAGACTACAAGGGAATGCAGGACCATTTGTAAGTACAGGCATAAAACCCAAAGCACTCATATCACCCATAGCAACTGGGAAAATGATAAACAGCTTAAGGGAACTGTGGAACAATACATTATAATCACTGCACGATGGCAAAGCCTATAGTCTTGATGGATAACTGTGCTGCAGATGCACATAGTATAAAAAAGCAGGGAAGTAAATTGAATTCTTTACTCAAAATGGCTAAAAGCTTAGTGCTACAAACTGTCACCTTGAAGTAACTGCTAGAGTCAAAACCCAAAAAAGAGCAGGTACACCCCTTGACAACAGAAATCAGAGAAAGATGGCTCACCCAGGTAGTAAGCCAGGACAGAGTTTAAGAGCCATACCCGGGAGTTGCTGCCAATACGGGCAACAAGGGTGTCAAGGATGGTGTGGCTGTCATGCCGGTGTAACAACAGGAATCGCAGGAAGGTACGGAGCAAGGCAGGCTCTGAGATGCTCCGCAGAAAAAGTTCCAGATAGGCGGTACTGGCAATCATCTCCTCCACAGAGGTCTGGATGAAGGGGGGGGACAATGATTGGAGACTTAGAGTTTCCCTGCATATACATGATTCATATTCCCCAGGTTCTAGGAAACAAGAAGTATCAGAAAGAGAAAAAAGAGGAGAAACTACCCACTGCCTCCCATGTTAGTCCTTTCACTGGTCAATCACACCCCAGTCCAGGTCCTTCTATGCCTCACCACCTATCATCCTTACCTTGTGCAGGGCAGGGCCCATGACAGGCACCAGAAAACCATTATGGATATAATCAACCAGCTGTTTCTGCACCAGGGGGTGAGCTACCTACATGGAGCAAGAGAGAAGAAAGTGATTATGAAGGGAGCAGAGTAATATAATAAAGATAGACATCCTAACCCCACATTTTATAGAACTCCAGGAAATGGACCCGCTACCCCAACTTCCCAGAAGTACCATGTGTCACACCCCTTAGGAATCCTATTCCTACCTGAATGACTGCATTGCAGAACTCTAAGGAACTCATGAACAGTGCAAGGGCTGGCACTCCTATCCAGTCTTCCCGTCGCAAGCAATGCCAATCATCCCCTGGAACCTCAATCTTTCGGGGCAGTGAGGAGTACAGGGCACTCAGCCCTGTGGCCAGCACCTAGAGAAGGTTACCAAAGGCTCAAATAATATAATGAGAGGGCTTTGGGAACTAACTAGTCATAATATTTGAAGGATATACATGTAAAAGACACAACTAAGGCTGGTATTAAGTTGCTATGTGCCAGGCCCTCAGCTGCAACACCTGCCCTATGCTCATACTTCACCCCCATTCCACCTCCAAGGAGTTGCTTTTGAATCTCAAGCAAAGAGCCCTCCCTGACACCTCGCCTTTCCACATCTCCTGGATAGGAAAATGCTGTCCAATGTTCACATGCCACACCCTATCCCCCATCCTAAGGTTTGCTAACCGGGCAGAAGTAAGAGTGATCTGCGATGTAGCGGCCCACAGTGGGGCTCCCATCTGAGAGAGCCATGAGCAGAAGTAGAGCATCACGGGCCTGCTGGCCCAGGGTGCCTTCTCGATGGACAAAAGGGACAAGGCGAGAAAAGAGGAGAAGTCGTGGAGCAGCTCCAGGCTCAGGAGGTGGCTGCAAGAAGAACTCAAGCAATGAGGGCTCCCGAGCAACACACACACACAGTTGGCTGAGAAGTAGCACCAGGCCTTCATCCAGTGCTGGGCTACTGGGAACAGGGCGACCACAGGCATCCAACAGGGCAAGCAGAGCCTCACGAACAGGCCCATGCCGCAACAGAGGCTGGCGAGCTTCACTCACTAGCATCTCAAATAGTTTCAGTTGCTCAGCCCGCCGTTCCTCGACCCCATCCCCAAACTCATCCCATTGCAGCTGCCATGTCAGCACTCGGCTCAGCAGATCCTCATGCAGAGCAAATTCTAGCAGAGGCCCAGGGCCTGCAGGGGCCGAAGGGACTGCTCGATCCTCTGCTAGCAATGTTAGCATTTGGTATGTGTGGTTTCGAACAGCACTGAGATCATCTGCACCTCCAGCAGCTGCCCGAGGGCCTTGCCGCTCCAGGATTCTCACCACCTGAGGCAAAGGACAGAAAACAGGAAAAATCTAAGATAAGTTAACTAAATAGGGTAATAACACACAACTCTGAAGGTTAAGACTACTAGTGTGAATAACAGACTAGGTATTTTGCCATGGAGTCTCCTACCTGGGACCAGTGATTCTTGAAGACCATGAGGCATGTTTCGGGGTCAGCCATGACAGGGGTCTGCAGACTGGCCCCTTGAGGTACACGGTGCCCAGGGACCCGGGAGGCCAGCCTGCTCAGCCAGTTCATCTTCTCCATGAGGCAGGCTGGACAGGGCCAGCAGCCAGTGAACTACACTTTGAGATTGTACCAGCAGGAGGCTTTCTCCACTTCTGTCTCCAATCTGCTTCATCCGGTCTGTAGGAGCCAGTAGCTGGCCATGGAGACACAGATTACACCTAGAGTAGCAAGCCCAGAGTTCACTGCCCAGTCCAGAGTTGCAAATCTAATTCAAAGGGAGAAGATGAAAAGAATAAACAGAAGCCCACCTCTCTCAACTTCCCAGAAAGAGTAAGTAAGAAGCATTCCATTGAATATTCCACATAGCCAGCACTGGGTGATGGTGGTATACACCTTTAATCCCAGCACATGGGAAAGCAGAAGCAGGCGATCTCCGTGAGTACGAGACCAGACTGGTCTACAGAGCAAGTTCCAGGACAGCAAGAGCTACACAGAGAAACCTTGTCTGAAAACAAACAGAATAACAAACAAAACAACAACAAAAAGAACAGGTTCATACAGTTAGCACATGAAACTTGCATGGCCAAAATAGAATGCATAATTTCTACCACCAAACCTGTAGCTTCCTCAACCTTTTCTATTAGTAAATTTCACAACATTCATCTACATGCTTAGATCAAAAGCCTGGGCATTGTCCTTGTTTATCTTTTTCCTTCCAATATCTAATTCATCAGCAAATCTTAATCATTTCAGAGGATTTTGAGTTCAAATCAGCATGGGCTACATAAAGTTCAAGAGAGGCAGAGGTTATATAGTTAAAGCTTTGTCTCAAAAAGAAAATAACAAAGATGAAAAAAAAAAGGACAAAAATAAAATCATGTCTCATTATTACAAAAGCTTCTATAGCTCTGAAACGGGCTCTGATATACTGAATAGGCTGGCTCAAATTCATCATCATCTTGCCTCACTGTCTCACCTTTGCAAATGCTGTGATTAGTGATGCATCACTATGTCTGGCTCAAACTGCTCTCCTGAGAGTTTATTCTCCATTCAGCAACCATATTACTTTTAAATCTAGATTTTTCTACATCTCTCTTCTTCTGGACAGCCTCCACTAACATCCTATCACAATAGTAATAGTCCAAATTCTCTACCTTAACCTACAGAAGCCTATACAATGTAATCTCTATAAACTCTGTCAGTCTCTTCCTCACTCAATCATAGGACTTATTTTCTATTCCCTGAGCCCAGAATGTTCTCTAGCTCTTCCCCTTGCTCTCACAGTTCTATTTAAATGTCATCTTCTCAGAGAAGACATCCCTACTTAACAATTTTAAACAGTTTACCTTCCAACCTTCACTCTATCCACCTATTTTCTCCATGAAGAAATCAGCTCTTTGAGGGCAGGACCTGCCTATCTTAATTACTTTTCTATCCTCACTGGCTAGAATATTACTATCTGTTGAATGCTTAAATAAATAATACCTGCTCAATTAACAGATAAATAAACAACATGTACTAGCTATTGGCTTACTGCTCCTCTTGCACCACACCTAACACCTCTTCATCATCACTACTGTCTCTAACAAGCAAAAACTCTTCACAGGAACTATGTGGTTCAGCCATGTTTCCTCTTCAGGCTCAAAAGGGGCTTAAAGAACCCTGAAATCTGGTGGCAGTACCACACTCTGACCTAAGGTTATATTAACCAACACCTCCTTGCATTCATTTCTCTCACAATCACCTCATCACAACTAAAGGAAGATGGCAGCTGTGCTGAAGGACACCTTTTGTAGATGTGATCTTATAAAGGGAAAGCCAGTCCTAAAGATCAGGAAAAGCATACTCGGCTGATTAACTCAAGGTATAATGGCAGTGATAAAATAATGGGCACTGTGCTAAGTAAGCACTGGAAATAGAGTAAACATAAAAATAGGGTGGGATGGGCAAAATATATATAAATATTTGCAAAACTAATAGAAGAGTGAAGAAAAGCAACTAATTCTGCCTGGGGTGCTGTAAGAGGGTTACAAAGACAATATCTGACTTAGCTCTTTAATGATGAGACACTAGTTACAAGAGGTGCTTTCTTCATAGCAAAAACAATAAAGTCAGGCAAAATGGCTCATACTTATAATGTCAGCACTTGGGAGGCTGGAAGCAGGAAGATCATGAGTTCTAGTATAACTTAAGCTATACAAGCTATAAGTTAAAACAAATCTCAAAACAATAAAGTCTAACCAAAAGTATAGCACTGAGAGCGGGGAGGGGGGGGACACATGACAAATCTGAAGAGACTGCAGGTTTGTTGTGGCTTAATCACTTCTTAGTTGAGTAGAGGTATGGCACTGAGTTGAAAAGTAAGAGTGAAGGTTACAAACACCATTTAATGTCATGATGTAGGAACTTGAGTTTTACCTATTGACATCCTGGAGACAAAAAGTTTTAACAAAGACATGATAAGATCAGATTTACCTTTAAAAATACCTCAATAGAATTATAAGGTAGAGCAGAGAGGGAAAGATATCAACAGACAAGTTATAAGTTTCAATGGTGTCTTTTTAAAAAGTAATGGCATAAACTAAGATAGCAAAAATGCAAATAAAAAGCTAAATCTTAGATTCACCTCTATCTCAACATGTCTTGTGCAGTAAGTATTACTATCTGTAATGTCTTTGCAAATTATTTATACTGTGTTTCTTCTATTTCTGCAGGGAGCCCTATCATTCATTCTTTGAAATCCCAGTGCCAACAAACCATTAAAACTGTTTGTGAAACTAAATGTTGTCTCAATATAATGATATTAGCCAATGTATGTATTGAACACTTACTACATAGTGAAATTCATTAAGTTGTCAGTCTATAGACAATCAAGAAAGCTGTGAATAATAAAGCTAAGAACTAAATCTTAAGGAACACCAGGACTTAGGAAAACAAAGTGTGGTGGTATGAATGAAAATAGTCCCCATAGGCTACTATGAGGTGTGGACTTGTTGGAAGACATGAATCATGGAAGTGGGAGGTGGGGTTGAAGTTTCAAATGCTCAAGCCAGGTTCAGTCTCTCTCTCTCTCTCTCTCTCTCTCTCTCTCTCTCTCTCTCTCTCTCTCTCTCTCTCTCTCTGCTGCCTGGTGAACCAGATGTAGAACTCTCAGCCCCTTCTTCAGTACCATATCTACATACAAGCCATGCCTCTAAACCTGTAAGCCAGTTCCAATTACAGGTTTCCCTTCATATGAGTTGCTGTGTCATTGTATGTCTTCATAGCAACAGAAACCCTAAGACACAAAGAGAATCTGGTAACGAAGATTTAGCCAGAAATAATAGTGCATGCTTATAATCCCAGCACTTGAGAAGCTGAGGCAGGAAGACTGTTTGAGACCAGCCTGAAGTATATAACAAGATAATTTCTCAAAAACAGAAAAGAGAAAAACAAGACAAAAATGTCAGGCATGGTACTGTATGCCTTTAATCCCAACACTCAGGAGGCAAAAGTATATAAGTTCAAAGCCAGCCTGGACTTACATGGAGAGGTTCAAATCAGCTAGAGGTGTATAGAGCAACACTGTACACTCCCAAACATATAAACACAGACAAACAAACACACACACACACACACACACACACACACACACACACACACATCCAATAAAGACAATAAAAGTAGGCAGAAATTAAAGGAGAAATTGAAAATATAATGATATAGAGATCAAGAATGGTTGTTTCAAGAGGCTGAAGGGAGTGCCTATAATCCCACAGAAAGAACAAGTAGAATGAAGACAGAAAAAAGTCCACTGGTTTTATTGAGGTTTTTTTTTTTTTTTAATATCTTAGAAAAATAGTTAAAGAACGATTGAGAATCAGAAATATATAACATGTAATTTAACATTAACAAATTTCAGTGACACAGAGAACAAAAGCAAGGGCAACTTGTGTTTCAAAAAAAAAAAAAAAATGGAGAGGTGGAAATCAAGAGTTTATGTGGTTCTCAACTGAATGCTGGCCCAGGCCTGTACTCCAGCACCCGGGAGGCTGAAGCAGGAAGATCACAGTTCCAGGTCAGCCTGTGTACAGAATAAGAGTTGTGTCAAAAAAAAAAAAAAAAAAAAAAAAAAAAAAAAGGGCACGGGGGACTGCTTTGGTTTAGGTTTTGGGTGAAAAACCTCAAGGCTTTTTTTGTTTGTCACCTGAAGAAAAAGAGTTAATATAATGGATAAATGAGCTAGGGATAACAAACGATAATTAGGATTAAGATATCTGGGAAAGAAAGAGATATACCACCTTTTTGAGAAGGAAGGAAAACAATAGTACAAAATGAGGTACTCAGGTAAATATAGAAGCAAAAACAGAGGGAAGTATCTACCTCATCCCCCAGCCTGCTCCTCCCTCAGGACACTAACAGTAAGGGAGAAAGGAAAGGTGAGAAAGTAGAAAAGCCACAGAAAGTATGCTCACTCTTTCAAAGATAGCTTCCTATAAACCATCAAACAAGCCCACACACTAGCGGCTATGGCCAGAAAGAATGCACTGGAAAAAGTACTTACCCACAGTCCCAAGGATTTGAAGTCCCAAGAGGATATAAGCTAAGAAATGCAAAGCCCACAACTAAACAATAAAAACTCTTCCCCTCTTAACTGCTATTAACCTTTCAAAATTCTACCAGCCTGTGTTGGTTTCTTTAATCACTGCCTATACCTTTGTAAATACAGTCCCATTATTAATGAAACTCTTATGAAACCCAGCCTGAGCCATCTGCCACCTGCCACCTGCCAAGGAGCTTGCTTGATACAAGAATATCAGTGTTTACAGAGTACTCTCTACAACATATCTCATTTGAGAACTGAAAACAAATAGAACCTTATGCTCAGAAAAGAATAACACAAATAGTAGGTAAGGCATTGGCTTTAAAATTCCTCAAACAAGTCTAAATCTCAGTGCACCACCTTCCAGTTATGTGATCTTCAATAAATCACAAATCTGAGCCTGTTTCCTTGTTAAAAAAATTCCTAATAAAGTTAAGTATTCTTCCTAAGAAAAAGAAAGAGAACAGCACTCTGGGCATAAAGATATTCTGTAAACTGTTTCTTTGCTCTTTTCCTTTCTGATCCTCTTTGACCAGGGTGCTCACATCTCTGAGATGAGAAATCTAACCTGCTCTAATGTGTGTCCCTCACACTCAAGCCTCAGTGAGCTCAGCAAAGTAAGCCCTTATTGTGTCCAAAACAAAACCCTGCCCAGGTTCTGAAAGACTAACAAACCCCTCTTACCTTGCAACATATCTGGGGCACCTACTCTTGCTCCCCTGCTTAACTACTACAAAGCACCTACAGGAATTAAGACGGACCCCCAGGCCTTTTCTCATTACCTCCTGCGGTCTCTGAAAAATAACCACTTGGAATCTGCACCTCAGAAAGCAAAATTGAACACTTAATATAGGCCTTGTTCAAATACTGAAAAAATATGAAAGGCCATTCCTTGGCATTCCTGCCACCTACTTAAACTCCAGGCAAAATTCAAGACAAGACAAAGAAAGCAGAATTGACATATAGTTATGATGCCCTTTGTCCCACAGCAAAGTCCAAAGAAAAAGATAAGATTCCTCCCTCCCTCTCCTTCCCTCTCTCCCTCCCTCCCTCCCTCTCTCTCTCTCTCTCTCTCTCTCTCTCTCTCTTTCTCTCCCTCTCCCTCCCTCCATTCCCTCTTCTCTCCCTCTCTCCTGATTTATCTACAGGCTCAACCACAAAATGAACAGGAAGAAGCAGTTGATTTCTCCAATCTATCTACATACAGCCAGGGTCAGCCACTCACCTCAGGGTCCAAAACACAATACAGCTTTATAGGCCTACACAGCAAAAGGTGTCAACCAACCTCAAAATAGCAGGGACAGGAAAAGGCTCAACCTCCATTAAGAACCTTTACCCTGGGAGAGGCAAAAAAACAAGAGGCAGGAAGGGACTTTACCAGGCAAGGAGAGACCAAATGATCTTCCAAGAACAGACCTCTTCCTAAGCGAGACTCATTATTGGCATAAGGCCAAACACTAAAAGTGGAAAGACCTGATTAAACCAATAGAAATACTGTGGGGTAGGGACACCTAATGGTCTATCTTTCTGGAGCTCAACTCACACATACCGTCCCTGCTTTTCCATGTCTCAGACAAGTAGACTACCAAGATATGGCCCATCTCCCCCATATCACCTCAGCCTCTTACAATTATCTCATCTGAGTGGATCCTCATAATGCACAAAGTGAACGTCTAGCACACAGAAACTGCCTTTACAACAGCGACTCTTCAATGTCACACGGTTATCTCTACCCCTGTTGTTTGAGGGTGACAAAGAGGATGTCAAAGCCTGGGTGAAACTGATCCTAAAGGGTAAGAAAAGTTTACTGGGCTGAGAAGAAAAGATATTCCTAGAAGAGGAAGCAACTTTTACAAAGATTTCAAGGATAAAAAGGAACATGTTTGTTAGAGAACTATAAGCAATTTATTCAAGCTAGAACACAAGAAGGAAGTGGCAACAGACAAGGCATGAAGAGGTGAGCCGAGGCCATATTAAGAAATTTGGATGTTGTCCTACATGCTACAAAGAGCCAAAGTTTTTACGCAGTGTAGTTCCATGCTTAATATTTTTATTTTTAGAAAGATCATTCTAGGAATGGGCAAGGAAAAAATCAACTCTTAAAGAAATAGGCTTTAAAAAAAAATTAGGTAAGAGCTAAGGAGCTGAGGAACCAGGCTAAAGTTGGTGAAGATGTGGTAATAGAGATAATGGAGGGGATCTTAGTGACTAAATATAGGAGGTGAGGGAGCACAAAGGATAGATAACGACACCGAAGTCATATTCTGGATCAATACAAGGCACATGAGTGCAAAAACACTAAGTTCTGTTACAGGCATGTTAATTCAGAGATACTTGTGGAGACATATGCATACCTAGGTATGTATATTTAGAACACAGGAAGAGAGAAATAATCACATCACTGTGATGCATTTTTTTATATTTTTACATTCTCCCTCTAAACTGTCATTTCTCTCTTAACCAGAATGAGAACTCTACACAAGTTCTATGCAACTTCTACAACTTATTTCTATTGTTACATTATGAAACTATATTCCCAACAAGAATTTATTAAATGAATTTGTTTTCCTAGCTCTTAGAGTACCTAGCACATGAAAGATATGGAAAATATGATTACACACACCACCACAAAAAAGTTTCTATCACTATAGCATCCTCATCTCTGTTTCATCCTATCAGGCCTACCATTCCTCTAAGTCAGAAGTCAATCCATTTTAATTAATGTGTCACTGCGGCAACAAAGAGTTTAGTATAGGAAACAAAAGCTTTCCTGATTCTGTGCCTTCTCTAGTATAATCCTAAGAATATTCTAACATGCCAGCCATGGTAGTGAGCACCTTTTATCCCAGCACTTAGGAGGCAGATACAGGCAGATCTCTGAGTTTCAGGCCAGCCAAGTCTACATAGTGAAACCTTGTCTCTAAAAAGAAAAAAGAAAGGAAGGAAGGGAAGGCAGGGTTCTCATTATGAATATGCGCCAGATATTACACATAGCTAGTCCATTTCACTGACACAATATTAAAGCTCTCATCCCTATGACATTCTTAGCTCCATTAATTGCTTTTGCAAATAGAACAATTACAAATCATAAAGACATACTTCTTGCCAGTATGCGGTCCTCTATTTCATCACAACTTCTCTAATATATAATGTGCTCTATTACAACTCTTCCTTCCTCAAGTGACTAGCACTTCGAAGATGCCAAATTTTGAGTTGTCACTGTATCCCTGTGTGATTTCTAGCTTCTGAATCTGTTTCCTCATCTCTGAAATTTCTTCCTTTACCTACTTCACAAGGTAGCAATATAATTTCAGCAAATTTTGAAGTTGCTATGTAAAGCATGAAACTTTGATTTTATAATGGTTATTTAATATGAAAACACAAATGCTACTCAGATATCTGAAGTTACATAAAATAACTATAAGTATATGCTTCAACCTAAAACAATACACATACCACTATCACTCCAAACATTAGAATTTCATGAACCAGTAAAATATTTTCTAATTAAAAATAGGATGGTCACTTTTTATTTTCTTTAAACTTACCATCTATTTTATCATTACTTGTTTCTTCGGTGAAAGAGTAAAGAGTACCCTAACACCAAAAGAGTAAAAGCAATAACCATGGATAAGTTAACCCCACCCCCACCCTCTTTTTAGCAGTGTTGGGAGTCTTGAACACAGCAGGGCACTCTCCCACTGAGCTACACCATCCAGGTTATAACTTTATCTTTAGTTCTTTCTTCCTATCTTATATGCATGAACACTACCATAGACTGCATACATGGTTCAGAATTTGGAGACCACTACTCTACACCCTGTTACACTTGTGGGTCCTATAAAGTTCTGATTATCTGGGCAGGCTGCCAAAGGTTTTATCATTATGAAGAAGGCCTCTTTGGCCTCTAGAGAGAAGAAAATATATCTATCTACATCACAGAATAAAGTAACTAGCTCTCAGGCTAATATTCTGGAACAGAATGTAGACTGAAGCTGCCTCTAATTCTCAAGGCATGAACTTCATGGGAAAGACCAAACATTGGGAAGGTTAAGGAGATTCAAGATGCCTCAGCTTCCTAGCACACTGAGTAGAGAAGATTGAGTGATGTGAAAATGGCCAGTAATCACTGAATCCAGCTTTCCAAAATTCTTATCTGTGTGAGTTGGTAAGGAGATGGGCTTGTAAAACACAAATAAAATTAACTCAATTACAGGGTATAGAGGGAATGATAAACTATAAAAGAATAGAGGAAACTTGTCAGAAGGGTAAAAGTGTTTGGCATCTCGGTTTCACAAATGTGCACACATGTCAAAACATGTAAATTTAAAAGTATGAGTAATTTATTGTATAAAGGTTTACTTCCACAAAGCAATGTTTTGCTTTTGCTTTTCAAATTCCTGAGGAGAGTAAACCTAAATACAGTGCTGCATGTGACAAGCCATGTGACTTCCATGAAAAGTAGAATTAGCAACTTATAGTTCAATACAGATGACAACCATAAATAGGTAAGGGGGAATGGAGCAAGGATGTCCAGAAGCAGGCAGAGAGAAAACTACAAGCAGTTCTACCTCTCCACCTCTCGCAAAAAATCTTCATGTGGATCTCATCTTAAGTCTGCCTTACAAAAGCGGAACCTGAGGAAACTGCGGTTCAGTTATTATTCTGTGGATGACATTATCATAGTTATTATTTCTCATGATGCTGGGTTTGTTGTTGTTTTGCTTTTTTTTTTCTTCCTTTCTAAAATATTCATGGGTGCAGGGCAGCCAAGTGCACAATACATGCACCTTGCTTGCTCTAAAACTATTGCTATCTCTGGACTGCACTGGACAGGACAGGTCATCCACGGAGGCCCGGCAACCAACCTCATCTCCTATCCAAGTCTCACAACCTTCAGCCCCTCTTTCCTCCTTTGCTCTGCCTTCAACTCCTTCATCAAGGCACAGCCATCCGCCGCAAATTCCCGCCTTGGCCTTTAATGCTCCTCATCCTCCACAGGCCTTACCCCCTTCAACTCTTGTCCCAGGACGTTCCTCACCTTTCCAAGCTCAGCGAACCCACACCCTTTGCAAACGGTGTTAATGAGTTCCTTCAACTTGGCCTTTTAGAAAGCATCCCAGGATCTCCTCTACCCGGCTTCTTCCTGGTCCACAGCACCCAGGCTGTCCCCCTGCCCCCCTACCTCAGACGCTAGCAGCCCCTCACCACCTGCCAGCCCCTCATCCTGTCCTCTCACGCCAGCAATTCCCAAAGCTGGTGCCGTCATCCCAAATCCCCTCGGCACCTTGCGCCTCTGCGCGCGCCGCGGCCTACGCGTCGCTTTCGCTTGCACCACGCCGCCCTGCCCGGGCCTGTCGGCGGCCGGGCTAGGTGAGTTCAGGCCGCCGCCATCGCTCCTCAGGCGCACCAGCCGCGCCCCGCCCCGCGCCACACGCAGCCCGCGCCCCCGCGCACCTCACGCAACCGCCCAGCGACGCACGGCTGGGCAGCGGCGTGCCAGCTCATTGGCCCGGTCAGGCCCCAGCTAGAGCGTCGACGCTCGTTTCCAGGCAACGGCCGAGCGCAGGGGCGGGGTCGCAGCCCGCATTCCAAGGAAGGAGCGCTTCCACACCCCCCATGCCCCGCCCCTTCCCGCTCCAGACTCCGCCCTTCTGAGAATTCCGGCGTTTCATAGGGGCCGACCTGAGAAGAGGCGGAGACCTGCGGGCAGGGGCGGGGCCTAGAGAGAAAAATTCGAAATAGAAGGGAGAAGGCTGCTCCTAGGGAGGGAGAGGCTCTGAGGTCAGAACAACCTGGCCTGGGAAGGAATCCGGCTGAAGATCCAGACGAGGGTGGGGGGGCGGGCCCACAGGTCCTGGGCGGTGCTTTAGCGTCAAGTGGGCGGGGCTTCCTCTGAAGGCTATGCCAAGGGCCAGCTCTGTGGGCAGGGCTTGTGGAGAAGTGATCCTAGACTAGGCTGACTGCCATGAAGGTAGTTTATTTTCGTCAGATTTACTTGTACAGGCATCTTATATTCTACCTTCCTACCCGCGAGGACCGCCTCTTCCTGGCTCCCCCAAAGCTTCCATGTTCCGGTAGAACGCGAAATAAGTTCCTACATGACAGCCTGGATTCCTTGTCTATTAGAACCGGCCCCAAACAGTTAAAACGTAGTATTAGGGATGTAAAATCAGCACTTAACATGATTTCTGCGCTTAGAGGATGAAGGAGCTGAGAGATGGCTTACCGAAAGAGATGTTGGCTGAAACAAGAGTGAGAAACACTAAGATAGAGAAATAGTTTCCAACAAAGTCTGTTGGAAGTATTATATCTGTGTTACTTGATTGTAATCATTATTCTATAGTTACATAAAGTGATGGATGACAGAGGAACTTTATTTTTGTGACTTCTCTGCAAGCCTAAAATTGGTTCAAAGTAAAAAGTATTCAAAAAGGAAAAATGTAAATTTCAGCCTAAAGGATTACCTCCAGTTATGAGTTTTGCTACTCTAATGAATCGTAATATAATCTGATATTCAGGATATCTGATACATGACCTTCAAAGGGGTCTTGACTCACAGGTTGAGAACTGCTGATCTAAAGGCTTCTTCAGTCATATGTGCTATGTCTGGGCTGGGACAACTGAAAGGATGAACTCAGCTCAGACTTCCAGAGTTTCTCAGAAAGAAAAGGATCCTAAGAGGGAGTTATCACACAACGTGCATCCTAAGAAACCCAGAAAGCAGCAATATAGTTGTTGATGGTCTAGGCTCAAATATCACACAACATCAGTCTTTCTATACTCTTATCAGTTGACAGTTCCAAGTTACAAACATCGAAGAATTTGTGATCATTTTTTTCAAACCTGCCATGTTACATAATAGAAAATATTGGTTCCATGCTTTTTGCTGAAAGGACAGAAATGGGTGTTGAAGAGAAAGAGTAGATAAAGGAAGATAAAGGCACAGATACACACCATCCCTGACTTCAAACTCTACTATAGAGTAATGAAAACAGTTTGTATTGGTATAAAAACAGACAGGTGGACCAATCAAATCAAAGACCCTGATATCAAGCCACGCACCTATGAACACCTAATTTTTGACAAAGAAGCTAAAAGTATAAATGCAAAAAAGAAAGCATATTCAACAAATGGTGCTGATATAACTGGTTGTACAAGAATGCAAATAGATCCATATCTATCACCATGCACAAAACTCAAGTCAAATTGATCAAAGAACTCAATATAAATCCATCCACACTAAACCTCATAGAAGAGAAAGTGGGAAATACACTTGAACACAGTCACAAGAGACCACTTCCTAAATAGAGCACCAGTAGCACAGACACCGAGAACAACAATTAGTAAATGGGACCTCCTGAAACTGAGAAACTTCTGTAAAGCAAAGAACATGGTCAACAAGACAAAATGGCTCCCTGCGGAATGGGAAAATATCTTCAACAACCCCACATCTGGCATTGGGCTGATCTCCAAAATATACAAAGAACTCTAGAAACTAGACCTCAAACTACCAAATAATCCAGTTTTAAAATGGAGTGCAGATCTAAACTGAGAGTACTGAACACAACAATCTCAAATGGTGGAAAGACATTTAAGGAAATGGTCAACATCCTTAGTCATAAGGGAAATGCAAATCAAAACCACTCTGAGACTCCATTTTACACCAATCAGAATGACTAAGATCAAAAACACCAATGACAGCTTATGCTGGAGAAGATGTGGAGTAAGGGGAACACTCCTCCATTGCTGGTGGGAGTGCAAACTTGTACAACCGCTGTGGAAATCAGTATGGTGATTTTCTCAGAAAATTAGGGATCAACCTACCTCAAGACCCTGCAATACCACTTTGGAGAATATACCCAAAAGAGGCACATTCACACCACAAGGATATTTGCCCAGCTATGTTCATAGCAGCATTATTCATAATAGTGAGATCTTGGACTCAACCTAGATACCCCTCAAGTGAAGAATGGATTTTAAAAAATGTACATTTACACAATGGAGTACTACTCAGCAGTAAGAAAAATGATATCCTAAAATTTGCAGACAAATTGGCAGAACTTGAAAAAAAAATTACGAGTGAGATAATCCAGACCCAGAAAAACAAATATAGTACATACTCACACATAAGTAGATACCAGGCATAAAGCAAAAGATACTCAGCCTACAGACCACAAACACAGAGAAGCTAGAACCCTCTTCCAGAAACACATGAAAGCAGATGCAGAAATTCACAACTAACCATTGGGCCAAGCTCCTGGAATACAATCAAAGTGAGGGAGGAGAAACAATATGAAAAAAGGAGTGAAGACCATGATGGGGAAACCTACAGAATCAGCTGACCCAAGCTATAGAGAGATCACTGACTCTGGTCTGACAAATAGGGAACCTGAATAAGACCAAGCTAGACTTCCTTAATATAGGTGACAATGGTGTGACTGGGACAATATATGAGGCCACTGGCAGTGGGTCCAAGACCTAACTCTAATGCACAAACTGACTTAGTGGAGCCCATTCTATATGGAGAGATACCTTGTTCAGCCTAGACACATGGGGGTGGGGGTGGGGAGGTGCCTTGGTTCTGCCTCAACCAGATGATGGGACAGACTTAGTAGACTTCCTAGGGGAAGCCTTACCCTCTCCATGGAGCAGATGAGAGGTGGGGTGGGAGTAAGTAGGGAGCGGGAGGAGGGGAGAAGGGGGAACATGGATTGAAAAGTAAAAATAAATTAATAAAAATGTTAATATGAAAAAAGGTACAGATACAGTAGTTTGAAAGTGACTGTGGTGGCTTGAATAAGAATGACCCCCATAGGGTTATATATTTGAATGTTTAGTCACCAGGGAGTGGGACTATTTGAAAGGATTAAAAGATTAGTATGGCCTTGTTGAAGAATGTGTATCACTAAGGCTGGGCTTTGAGGTTTCAATAGCCCATGCCACCCTCCCCTTCTGCCTATGAATGAGGGTATCTCTCTCAGCTACTTCTCCATCACCATGCCTTCCATGCCTGCTGCCATGCTCCCTGCCATGCTGATAAATAGGTCAAGCCTCTGAAACTGTACGCAAGTCCTAATTAAATGCTTTCATTTATAAGAGTTGCCATGGTCATGGTGTCTCTTCGCAGCATTAATGAGGGCAAAGTGGCATAGGATGACACACATACACCCCAGAAGAGTAGGTGATATGTATGTAGATAAAGATGTAGCTAATGAAAACACCTTGTGAGAGGCAGCCCTTAGTCCCTGGAGACTAGTTTACCACCTGACACAAGTGAGCCACTTGGCACGTAATTGTTAAATAAATAACTAGGCCCAAATGGTGAACATACATAAGGTAAAAACAGAATCCAAACCTACAGTGAGGGTTGGCTGGATCTCCTGAACTTGATACCATGGGCTTAAGGGGCAAGTGAAAAAACAGCAATGAGAGCAAAGCTTCCTTCCAAAGCATTCTCCTCCAACCATCCCCAGGGACCTCATTAAAGGTGTTTAGTTGGGCAGGTGTAAACCAACCTCAGCACTGGGAGACAAGGCAGGATGCTGGAGCTACATTGCCTCCACCCACTCCATACCTGCTAGCCCTAGTTCTGTTGCTAAGAGCTTCAAAGACAGAGAATAAGCAGCTGGAACCCCAGGGCAGCCTCTTTCAGGAAGCCAGGCACTAGCCCCCACGTTCTCAAGCCACTACAGTCAGAGAAGCACTGAATAGTCTGCAGGCTTAGGACCAAGCCACAGAACCATGAGCCAGGACAGCAAAGTGAAGACAACAGAGTCCAGCCCCCCAGCCCCATCCAAAGCCAGGTGAGAAGGCTGGTCCTGTGTGAGGGATCTAATTACCTGTCCCTGGGGCCTCCACCTTCTTGGTGCCCTGGTCACAACCCAAGCATTGAATGTCTGGTGGATAAATGAGAGGAGTCTCTTCTTGCCTACAGAAAGGGGCTGCCTGTCCTAGACCCATCTGGGGATTATTACTACTGGTGGCTGAACACGATGGTCTTCCCAGTCATGTATAACCTCATCATCGTTGTATGCAGGTTTGTCACGAGTGCTAAATGACAGGGCCTTAAGCTGTACTAAAGAGTGAAGCCAAGGAGAAGGGTTGGCAGGGAGAGCAGGGCCTAAAGGAGGGGCATCTTCCCTAGAAGGGCTCAAGGAAGGATACTGAGGGACCTGTCCTAGCAGCCACCTTACACGCAGTTGGTATCTTTAAGCCAATCCCTTCTGCCCCTGCCCTGCAGAGCCTGCTTTCCTGACTTGCAGCATAGTTACCTGGTGGTCTGGTTTGTGCTGGACTACACGAGTGATCTGCTGTACCTACTAGACATCGGGGTGCACTTCCACACAGGTCAGTGAGTTTTGGGGGATGACCCTTTCCTCACATTTCTTTTAAAAGTCTGTTAAGAAAGCAGCTACCTCTAGGGCTGCACTGTCATGTGTGTCTGTGCTCAACAAAGTAAGAGTGCTCACCCCAGAAACCGGGGAGAGAGTTAGTTACTACGCCTGCCTCCCTCTTGCCCTCATGCCTGGTCTAACATACCTGGTCTGTCCCGACCTGCCCACCGTTGACCATAGCACATCTCCTTTCTTCCTAGGATTCCTAGAACAGGGCATCCTAGTGGTGGACAAAGGCATGATCGCCAGTCGCTATGTACGTACCTGGAGCTTCCTGTTGGACCTGGCTTCTCTGGTTCCCACAGATGCAGCATATGTGCGGCTGGGCCCCCACATTCCCATGCTCAGGCTAAACCGCTTTCTCCGGGTGCCCCGCCTTTTTGAGGCCTTTGACCGCACAGAGACCCGCACAGCTTATCCAAATGCCTTCCGTATCGCCAAGCTGATGCTCTACATCTTTGTTGTCATTCACTGGAACAGCTGCTTATACTTTGCCCTGTCTAGATACCTGGGCTTCGGACGGGATGCATGGGTATACCCAGATCCCGCACAGCCTGGCTTTGAGCGCTTACGGCGCCAGTATCTCTACAGCTTCTATTTCTCCACTCTGATCCTGACCACGGTGGGTGACACGCCACTGCCAGCCCGGGAGGAAGAGTACCTCTTCATGGTGGGTGACTTCCTGCTGGCTGTCATGGGTTTTGCCACCATCATGGGTAGCATGAGCTCTGTCATTTACAACATGAACACTGCAGATGCAGCCTTCTACCCAGACCACGCTCTGGTAAAGAAGTACATGAAGCTGCAGCATGTCAACCGGAGGTTGGAGCGGAGAGTTATTGACTGGTGAGAATGCTGGTTGCAGACCTAGCGAGGGGAGGTATGCCTTGGGACCTGAGCCCAGTGACTCTGTTCTTATTACCTATTGGCTATACCAGGCTTTTGAAAGATAGCATTCGCTGGTAGGTCTGCTGGACAAGACTTAGAAAGAGGTATCTTTGTCTGAGGGAATCTAGACTAGGGGAAAAGAGCGGGCAAAAGACTGACAAGGAAGGGAAATTATGTACAAGAGTGACACAGAGACCAGAGAATGGGAGCTGCCAGTGCCCGGGAGGATTTGGGAGACTCTGGAAGGAGTGGGTGGACAAGGGAACTAACCACACAGGAGATGGACAACAGATGGTTGGCTATATTATGATAGTGCAAACTATGTTCTGAGTAAAAGGAAATGCCTCAATGTCAGGGAGCCACCACAAAGCCCATCTGAGAGGGTGGGAGCTTGCTAACTATGGCAGCTCATAGAAGTGCTGTCGGACACTGCAGCTGGGGTAGGGCCTGACAGGAGATGAAGGAGTGGTAGGTGCCTCCTCACCTTGAAAGAAGTAGAAAAGATCATGTCTGTAATCAAGAAAGGGGACCAGAAAACTGTCAGGTACTCCCATTGCTCTAAGGAGAACTCAGTGTGGCTGGGTTCGTGGCTGAGCTGAGTCCCGATGAAGTGGGTAGAAGCAGGCACACAGGATTCTGGTGTGGACATGGTACTTACTGCCTTTCTCCCAGGTACCAGCATCTGCAGATCAACAAGAAGATGACCAATGAGGTAGCCATCTTGCAGCACTTGCCTGAGCGGCTGCGGGCAGAGGTTGCTGTGTCCGTGCACCTGTCCACCCTGAGCCGAGTCCAGATCTTCCAGAACTGTGAAGCCAGTCTGCTAGAAGAGCTGGTGCTGAAACTACAGCCCCAGACCTATTCACCAGGAGAATATGTATGCCGCAAAGGGGACATTGGCCGCGAGATGTACATCATCCGTGAGGGCCAGCTGGCTGTGGTGGCAGACGACGGGGTCACACAGTATGCTGTGCTTGGTGCAGGGCTCTACTTTGGGGAGATCAGTATCATCAACATCAAAGGTGAGTCCCCATGGGGAAGTGATAGGGACATGCTGGGCAGAGGAATGGGAATGGCAGAACCCTAGGACAAGATGGTACTTTGGAGCACAGAGATTAAGATCTGACCTTTGTCTGAGTTGCTTCAGGACTCAGGCAAGAAGCAGGATAGATATGGATTAACTGTTCCCTGAGGAGGAGCTGAACCAAGGTCAGTGGGTGGGGTGGAATGTTAGAAAGCAAAGCAGATGTGTTCCATGGGCACTGGAGGAAGTTCCAACAAACCAGCTGAAAGTTACTGTACCGGCTGTGTTGTTATATAACTAGCCCATTAAATATCTATCAAGGCAGGTTAACGATAAGCACAGGGCTTGGTTACTAAGTTAAAGAATAAATCAGGAAAAAAGAGGGTCAGAAGCACCCGTATAGAGGTTATATCCTGGTTCAGGAGTGAAACACCACCTTCCTGTCCCTCCCCACATCTGTCTGCCCTTGGACCACAGGGAACATGTCGGGAAACCGACGAACAGCCAACATCAAGAGCCTAGGTTATTCCGACCTGTTCTGCCTCAGCAAGGAGGATCTGCGGGAGGTGCTGAGTGAGTATCCACAGGCCCAGGCCGTCATGGAGGAGAAGGGCCGTGAGATCCTGCTGAAAATGAATAAATTGGATGTGAATGCTGAGGCGGCTGAGATCGCCCTCCAGGAGGCCACAGAGTCTCGGCTAAAAGGCCTGGACCAGCAACTGGATGATCTACAGACAAAGTTTGCCCGCCTACTAGCTGAGCTAGAGTCCAGTGCACTGAAGATCGCTTACCGCATAGAAAGGCTGGAGTGGCAGACTAGAGAGTGGCCAATGCCAGAGGACATGGCTGAAGCTGATGATGAGGCTGAGCCTGGGGAAGGAACTTCCAAGGATGGAGAGGGAAAGGCTGTCCAGGAGGGACCCTCAGCCATATAATGACCTCATCCTGACCCCGGGACTCCCAGCTCCAAGTGAATCTACAATGGTAGGAAAGCTTGCCTGTAGAACTGTCATCCTATTTGCTAGGTCACAGAGACTTAGGTAATCTGGTCTATAGATGCCTATGTAGTGATGTCGATTGTAGCATACATTTGCCCCAGACTCACCAACACACACACACACACACACACACACACACACACACACACACACACATGCTGGCTCAAGACTGAGTTCCACATAAAATGTTTCTGTCTTCTGCACACACATACATTGTCATAAGCATAAGTATGACTTACACTCACTTAACCCACAATGACAGAGAATGATGATTGCACTGGAAGTGTTTGGGTGACCTCAGTACATTTAAAGGAGGCTTGCTGGTATAGGACAAGGACAGTGTTGGAGCTGCAGGGAAAGAAGTCCGATATAATGTCTGAACTACATTCACTCTAGGTCACTGCTTCAGCTGCATCAGAGCATGGCCAGACTTCAGGTCTGAGCTGTGACAGGCGGAACTGTAAAACAAACCTGATGTATAACTTAGAGATCTAAGTGAATGCTAAGTATCATTATCAGGAGGGATTAAGAGGGTTATTGCACTTTAAAACATCCTAAGATATGTAATTATTTTGTGATTTTATTAATAAAATGAAAGGTTCATAAAGCTGGCACTGGGTTTATCTCATTCATTTTTATGTTGCCACAGCCTAAACTGCCTGGTACATAGTAGGTATACGCGCGCTCGCATACACACACACACACACACACACACACACACACACACTTTTGAAAATAAAGTGAGGAGAGCCTAAACATAAGAGCCCAATGCTGGAAGAAGGTAAGTGCCAGTTCCTCTGAAGCTTTTTCTATCATCTCTGCCCTCAAATCACATTTAACTACAATGGGTGGGTAGGTTGCAAATGGTTTCATCACATACCTGGTGGACTTAAGGAAGTGAAAGCTTATTATTAGTACAGTGTGATGGACACACTTGACCCCATTGGAGGCTCTGTTAGAATGGGTGATTCTTGCTACTCCATAGAATCCTCATCTGTAGCAATATAAGCACAGTGATAACAGACCAGCTTTAACCTCCTGGATGCAGGACAGTAAAGTTTCAAAGCCAGATGTGCATCTTTTCCTGCCTCCATTCTTCTAGGATGAGGGCTGTGATGTCACTGTATAAGTCATCTAAGTGGTGGAGCAGTTCCCATCACTGTGTTGAAGCCAATGCTTTCACAATTTGGGATTGTGCTGGGCAGAGGTAGATTAGAACACAAATTTAAGTTCCTGTAAAAACACAAAATAAGTTGCTTCTTATAGTCTGAAAAACCTGTAGTGTGTAAGAAGGATCAAGCAAGATATTTCTGTTTATGGTAAGAAATGTTTTTGACATAGTCTTTGTAGTGCTACACGTTTCATCCCTCCTCTCAATCATAGGAAATAATTGAAAAGTTTGCATCCCCTGAATGTAAAGCTCTTTGAATTGCAGTGTCCAAACCAGGAATCATCAGAAACCACTGCCCCATTTTGTTTATGAAAGCCAATTCTCTTAGGACCTTGCCAGCAATTCACTTGGAAGCAAATGTTCCTATCTGTCTACACAGGCTTAGAGTAGAAAGAACCAAAACTGGACCTGAGGGTGGAATATTACTTAGGACTAATTAAAAAAAAGCAGGAATTGAAGATTTTGTTAGTTTTTTTCCCCCTTGCTGTAGAATCTTACCATAAACTTCACGGCCTAAAACAGCACCACTTATTAACTCACAGTGTGTGACTCAGATTGAGGCTCTGCTCAGAGGTCAGCTGGACTGGGCTCTTAGCTGCAGGCTTCAGGAAAGACTCTGCTTCCAGATTCATTCCAGCTATTAGCAGGGTTTGCCCCTCCTGACTTTAGGACTCAGCTCTTTAGTTTTCTGATGCATGCCTCCTTTAAGAACACTGCACACACACCTTTTTACCCAAACATACCACTTCTAGGACCAAGCAAAGGAAAGGCTCCACAGCATAAACAAATGTAAAGCATCTTTACATAGTTAAATGTTCCACAACAAGCTCTTCTTCATGGGGCCCCAGACCAGGCCAAGTCAGCCTGAATAGTGCAGAACAATTTCCCTTCAAGATTAGCCAACTATTCATTTTAATTATACCTGTAAAGTTCCCTTTCCCATATTCAGTAGACAAAAGTAATAACATCCAAGTTTCTGCCTATTATATACTCTTGGAAGGAAGCACCTTCGATCCCACTTTTACAGAGGACATAGAAAAGTTGAATCTTTTGGAAACTAGAGAGTGACCACAGTGTCCGGAGGCACGAGAGCCTCAGAATGCACCCCGCAAAAGTGTGTAAGCTTGAACCAAGCTCATCCCAGCCAGCCCTGCCAGAAGACGATAGACTCTGCCCAGATGGCCAGAGACATTTGCAAGACCCTAAGTTAGGGAAGAGAAAATAGACAGGAATCCACAAAATACAACTGAGATCAAATCCTCCAAAAGTTAGATGGTTAGACACTTTAATAAAATTTATAAAACTAAGGTTATGTACAATATTTTTCACACCATTAAGGAGGCATTGGTGATAGACTGCTATACATATGTTTTACTCTTGGGTTCTTGTAACAATGCTAGGAAGTTTATTGTTATGCTCATTCTTTCCATATCAGGAAACTGGAGCCCATAGAGCAACTGGAAAAACTGGATTTGATTTGTTGAAGAGTTACTTTATGATAGGTTCTGGGCCACACACATTGTCGCAGTTCATTCCTACAACTATATGAGAAGGATATTATTACCAACATGTTTATATGAAGAAACTGAGGGAGGCTATGGAGCTAAATAGCACACCCCAAATCACTGGGCTCCTAAGTCACATGAAAGGAGACCTAGGTTTGTCTTTTTCACTTATTTGTAAAGGAAAGCGATAACCTCAGTTTGGAGCTAAAGCCATTTGAGCTCCTTCCTTTGCAAAGAAAATTGCTTTTGATCAGTCTCTGTGGTAACCAGGGGAGACCACGTCATTCCTGCAAAGCAAAGCTGTGGCCCACAGACAAGGCTGTCCAGGATGATGAAGTGTGGTCTCAAGGATGCAGCCACAAAGGCATAAACCACCTGCTACACTGGAGACATGGGGCAGAGGGCCAGCATTGACACACCTACTAGATTTGTACCAAAGTGTCAAAATATGCCAAGGGCTTTCCTACTAAGATCATGGTTGCCTTGAGGTTTAGGACTCCTCCCTTCCAGCATACTTGGGGCCTATTCATCTTCTCTTCAAGAGCCACAACTGTAGGATACCTTAGCCTGGCTGAAATCAAAGGTGTTCACCCCTCCTATTTTTCCAGTTAGCTACTCTCCTGAAGAAAAAATATCAGCCCATGCTACTACCCCCTCCTTCCTCCCTATCTCTCTCTCTCTCTCTCTCTCTCTCTCTGTCTCTCTCTCTCTCTCTCTCCATCCTTCCCTCCCACCTTCTTTCTTTCTATTTTCTTTATTTCTTTGTGTTTGGCTGCTAGCCCTGAAAGACATATGAAAATAACTTCTCGAGCTTGGGAAGGAATCAGATTCATATGGAGACGTGCCATCCATCCGGAGGTAAGAGCTAATGCAGGCTCTAAGAACAGGAGACAAAGTGGGTGGATTCTTGCTTGGTGCTCAGGGGAGTTTGGCTTGAGTATGAAATCAGAGATGGATTGTCAAGCTGGAATCAAAATTAGTGCTCAAGTCAGGGAACCTGTTAAGCTGGACTGAAATACAGCCAGTGGGACAGAGTATATAATTGTAGCCAGTCAGACTTGATGTTTGCTTCTGAAGCAGAGCTTACTAGTTGGGAACCCCTCAGCCTGTTCTACAATATTTTTCCAAGCTATTGAGAGCAAATGCTAGAGACATAAAATGTGAATTTATTTATGAACGTAAACTTCTCACCAGTACTTGGTAGATAAGGATTTTCCCACAATGATCGTCATCTATAACTATTACTCATGTCCCTCTACCAGTGACTTTGCCAAACCAGCAAGGGTGTTCTGAGGCTATAGCTGTCTAGCTAGCTCCTGTAGGCCCAAGTAGCTGTGGCCTCTGGGCTCTTCTGGCAGTATCAAATCTGGCCAGCAGAGGGTGCCAGGTTCTTCCTCCCCTTACAACCCTTTTCCAGGCTTCAGAATTATATTACTTTGAAAAACTAGGGGAAATAGCCAGGGAGAAATGGAACTTGAGGTGCAAGGATAATATTGGGGGGAACTGTGGTCTTGATTGGTTGGTGGAAACACTTGTTTCGACTTTTGAAGGATTTTATTATTTTATTTTGTGTATGTGTGTATATGTATGTATGTGCCTGGTACCTTAGAGGTGAGACACCAACTTTAGATGCCCTAGAAATGGAGTTAGGGGCAGCTATGAGCCACACTATGAGTTCTGGGAGCTGAACCCAGATTCTCTACAAGATTAACTAATTAATAGCTTCAGAATATCAGCCTGTTGCTCTCGGACTTCTCCCTTCACCAGCAGGTTCCACAGGAGTGCCAGAAGCTAATAATTTGGGGACATTCTTGGAAGCTCTCTGAATAGCTTTCTTTTGGCTCTATTAGCCCTCAAGCAAGGCCTTGACCTGGGATATCTCTGGCTTTCATTGACCAGCTTTGAGGGCTCAGTCTGACACCAAGTGTGATCATCCAGCCAAGGGCACTTGGGCATGTGGCTCTGTACTCCCCCAGCATGAGCTCAGGGACCTAGAAGGTCAGGACTGCCCCTGATTTCTTTCCTCTGTCCAACATCACTGCTCTGACTCCAGCTGGCTGCTTTCCCAGCCGTTTTCCTCTTGTTTAATTATGCCAAGAGATGAGCCTCCTGCGTGGGCAGGGATTGCGTAGGAAGGAGCCCAACACAGAAGCATATCCACGTATCATAGAAAGGCAGAGAGAGCCTTGGAAGGTGTAGACTAGAGAGAAGGCAACCTGATCAGACCCAGAGGAAGGGATTATGAACTGGGGAAAGGAAGAAGCTGGAAAGCCCAGGGACTGAGATACCATCATTTCCTAAGTGGCCCCCAACTACGTGTGTGCGCGCGCACGTGTGTGTGTGTGTGTGTGTGTGTGTGTGTGTGTGTGTGTTAGAGCTTATTACATGACACTGACACTACTGTGTGTGTGAATGGTGGGCTTCCCAAGTAGATTACTAGTATGTTGTGGACCTGTCAGCTGCTTAGAGTGATAAGTATCTTGCAGTACCGGTTATCTGGCTGGGTGTTGGGTGTTCTTTCTTTAGCTGCTTTCCTGAGCATTTACTGAGTACTGTGTTGTGATACTGAGTACTGCAGAAGGATCATGCCTGTATTACTGGGTTAGAGTATGCCTCGGAAATGTAAATGTAAATTGTTCTAAGCACAGGAGTCAAGTTTAGGGGCTCAGAAGCCCCAAGGCCCCTACACAAAAGCCAAATACAACCTTGGCATGTCAAGACTTGAGTTACAACAGCTTCTCTCATCTGGAACCTGGCTCTATCGGGACATCGTGTGGTTTGACATGCTTCTTGAGCATGTGGATTTCTGATAGATTCTAGGATGAGGGTTCAGGTCTCTTGCTTATGAATGTTCATACTGACTTTGCAGTTCCTTTCTTGTTCTTATCTAAACCCTCCCTGTTTCCTGGCCCTGTACAACCTTCTCTCCAAATCCTTGACCTGGATAGAATTTCCCCATTTGGAGTAATGAACATCTATCCTCTTAACATGCTTTCATTCCCTTACACTGCCTCCCATGGAAATCCCCTTTCTCCACCATAGCTATTTGTTTTACTTTCCTTTTTATAAACCACTTTACTGGCTGAGAATGTAGCTCAGTGGTAGAGTGTTTGTCCAGCATGATCAAGGCCTAGGTTTAATCTTCAACACTGCTGAATTAATTAACTAAACAACTTTCACTAGATCATGGTATTCGCAGTATTTCCTGGCCATCAGTTCCCGTTTTCCAGCAGTAGTTAGACAGAGGAGAGGAGAGTAGTATGGCACAGAGAAGAGGACCAGCATGCTATGCAAAAGAAATTACAATCCACTATGAAAAACTACACTTCAGCATCTTTATTACCATTCATAAGGACTCTTTCAATGGCTTCCTGTCTGTACTAATTCTTTTTTGGCCAGGGGGGTGGGGAATGAGGGATCACAGAGTTTGACCATGTGCACAAAGGTGTGAGGATGGACTTGGGAGAATGGGAATCAAGTGTGGTCAAGGTACATATATGAAATTCCCAAATAATCAATAAAAATATTATGTTTGAAAAATAAAAAGATTACCAACAAAGAAGAGGAAGTGAAAAGATTGTAAGAGCCAGAGGTGGTAGATGAGCAAAAGGAAACAGCCTCTTTCGGACCCAACAGAGCTGATGCACACTTGAACACAGACAGTCTGTGACAGCATGTACAAGACCAGTACAAGGAGAAGTGGGCACAAAGTCACAGTCCTAACCAAGAAGCTGTTGACAATTAATACTTCCTGGGACAGAGAAAATCCATTTTCTTCAATGGAGTGGGTGTATCAATCACACTCCAGGGCCAGGAAGTACTATCAATATACTGAGTATTCATATTCAGGAATGAACTCCATGGTTGTTTTGTGTGTGCTTTTGTTTGTCTGGTTGGTTTGGTTTGATATTTTTCTTCTTTTGTTTGTTTTGATTTGCTTTAGATGTAGGGAGGATAAAGAAAAGGAATTTTTGGGAAAGGGGGTGGATAGGTGCTGGGAGGAGTTGGGGGAGGGAAAGAATATTATTAAAATATAAAAATGAAAACAATTTAAACCTCTATTTAAAAGAACTCAGCAACTCAGGTTTCTGAAGCCAAGTATGACCCTTCATCTACAGCCAAGCTCTAAGTATGAGAACAAGGAAAGACAGGCAGGAAAGAGTAATGAAAGAAGTATGGAGGGCTAAAGAGATGGCTCGGTAGCTAAGGCACTTTGTCATGCAAGCATGGGGGCCTAGCCTGGGATCCTCAGAACTCACGCAGCACTGTTTGTCTGTAATCACAGCACACCCACAGTGAGAGTCCACTCAGAGATACAAGATTCCCAGAAACGTGTGGACCTGCTAGCCTCTGCAGTGACAAACAAGAAACCCAGTCTCCAGCAAAAGGAAAGATAAGGACTGACAACCAAGATGTCCTCTGATCTCCACACCCATGCCAAGGCACATGAGTGCCAGAACCCACAGGAATGCATATGCATGCACATACACACAAATATCTCTTGCTCTCTCTCTCTCTCTCTCTCACACACACACACACACACACACAGATTCTTAAAAAGAAGTGTGGGAAAAGGCCTAAGAAACCATTAGAGAATGGGCATGCCATAACAAAATACCACAGACTGGGTTGCTTAAATAACAGAATAACAGAAATAAGCTGTTCACAGTTCTTAAGCTACAAGTTTTGAGTCTAGGTATCAGCAGATTCAGCTTTCTTCAATGGTCATTTCTGGGTCTGAAAACACTTGCCTTCTCATTGTACCCCCATGTGACTGATCATTCCTGTATATGCAGAAAGAGGGGAAGGAGGAAAGGGAGATAGTAGATATATGAATATCTGATCTCCTTCCTTATGAAGACATCAGCACTCCAGACCCTTTATGACCATATTTAATCTTCCTTACCCCCTTCAACCTATTTCACAGGTTGAGGCCCACACTCATCAATGCTGTTCTCTCTCTCTCTCTCTCTCTCTCTCTCTCTCTCTCTCTATCTATCTATCTATCTATCTCTATCTCTCTCTCTCTCCTATCCTCTCCATGAAGGTGCACATTTAATTGTACTCATCACTTCCCTTCATCACGAGGAGAGCCAAGGTCTCTGGAGCCCCTCTGTTACTCACTTTAGACTCTGTTATAACCCTCATAGTTCCTTTCATGTACCCAACTTAGATTTCATGTCCCAGTATGTTGCTCTTGTCCCTGTGCTTTTCTGTCCTACTCACCTGGTAAATTCCTACCTTTCATGAACTGAACCTATTACTGAAAAACAAAAACAAAAACTCTAATCTCCAGAGAGCCCTCCCTACTGTCCTACAGACTTACTCCATCCCTCTGCTCTCCACTTTCTACCCCCTATTACATTTAGGTTTTGTTGGTTTTGTGTTTTCTTTCTTCCTTCTCAGCTATTTTGGGTAGGGTGATGGCTCAGTGGGTAAAGTATTTGCTGTGTAAACATGAGGACTTGAGTTCAAATCCTAAGACCTCAAACAGAGCAGACTTCAGCAGCACATGTCTGCAATTCTAGTGTTTCTATTCCAGATGGAAGGTGGAGACAGGGAAAATCCTCAGAAACTTTGGGGCCAGCTGGCCTGGTATACACACTGGAGAACATGAAGGAAGAGACATTGTCTCTGATGAGATGAAAGACAAAGACAGACACCTGAAATTGTCCTCTGACCTCCACACACAAACTGTAGCATGTGTGAACACATCCACACACACACACACACACACACACACACACACACACACTGGTCTTAGCTCCAGAACACACCAAACCACAAATCTACTGTATTAGTTAAGATTCCAATTATGTTGCTATAGCAATAGTGAAAACCTTAAAGAGACTTGAGAGTGTGGAGGGAGGTTTTTCAAAAATCATTTCAGAATAAAGAACATCCAGGCTTCTTCCTCTCTGTCACCCTCACACCTCTCCCACATGGCCTCCATGCATCATCAAAGATGGCTTGCCACCCCAGCTACAGTCAGCCTGCAAGAAGGGAGGGATCTGCTCCTCCTCTTTAACGCCCACATCTAAAAGCCTTGCTTTGTCCTTCAGGCATAGCTACTTTACTAGCCATAAAGCCATACTTCACTGCAGAAAAACAAAAATATAATTGTTAGCTGGTTGCTCACAACTTTGTTACAACCCTCCACTTCTCCACTTCCAATCTCCTTTTACACTTGAAGCTGAGATTGAGTCTCTACTCCTAGCAAAAGCCAGGGACTTCTACTCTTCCCTAGAGTCCATTCTCCTTGTCTTCCAAGGAATCTGAAATCATGCACTAACCCTCTCTGTTCTTCCAGCCCCCATCTAAAGTCTTCTCTGTACTGGAATTATTCCATCTGAAAACAATGTTTGAGAATTCAGACTAAAACTAAAGTCTTTCCACATTCTCCTCTAGTTCTTCACATTCATTAATGTTCATGTTTCTAAAACTCCTTCCTGAATCAGTCACTCCACTTCCTCCAGACACATTCAGGGCTAGCACACCCACCCTTTCTTCTGCCTCAATGACCAACCAAAATGGCTCTTTCTGAGGTTGCCAAGGGTCTCCACATCACTAAATTCTGAACAATTTCTCAGTCGTTCAGTTTCTTACCCAGGAACAGCATTTGAATGATTCAGCACATTCTCCTCAGATGAGGATGTGGGAAGAACAACCCTTATCCACTGCTGGCAGGAATCTAAACTAGTATAGCCATTATGGAAACAGGTATGGAGGCATCTCAAATAAAAGATCACTGGGGCTGGGGAGATGGATCAGCAGTTAAAGTGATTGCTGGCAATCAAGAGGGCCAAAGTTCAGATCCTTAGAGCCACTTGAATGCCAGGTACTGGCTACAACAGGCGGCTGCAATTCCAGCCTATGAAGTGAGGCTAATGAAATCTGGCTAATGAAACTAGATATATCTGTGAGTTCTGAGAGACCCTGCCTCAAAAAACAAGGTTAAAGAGCAACTAAAGAGGATTTCCAACATCAATTTTAGACATGCTCAAATGCACACACACACACACACACACACAAACCTGACAATCTAGCATTCTATCCCCAGATAACCCACATAAAGGTGGGAAGGAGAAAACCTAATCTACAAAACTGTCCTCTACCTTTGTGTCATGCCATAAGCACTTCCCCCACACATGCACATCATAAACTCTGTGCACACACAATAATAATGATTAATACAACACAGTTTGAAAGAAAAACAATGGAACTACCGTAACTCAGATATACTACTCCAGGGTATATAACAAAATGATTCCATGCCCCACCACAGAGATTCTTGCACACTCATGTTTACTGCTGCATTAGTCACAATTCCAAGAAAATGGATTCACGAATGGATAATGAAATTGAGGTGCCTATACACAATGGATTGCTAGAGGTAAACACAAATGAAATTTGCACTAAAGTGAATCATGTTGGAAAATACTACATTAAGCCAGGTAACTCAGAAAGACAAAAAAAATAGAATACCCTATCATATGCAGATCCTAACATGCAATGTTTATATGAGTGGCTCTAAGTGGATATGTGTGCACAGGAGATCATGAGAGGATAAGAAGAAGAGTTGAGGAAGTGGTGGAGGGCAATAGGGCACTATGACATGAAATGAGAAAGGAGGCTACAAAAGGGTTGGAAGGGGAGGGAAAGGTCAGGGGATGGAGGAGAAGAGGTTGATAGGAGAATTAACAAAAATAATTTCTAAATGTCAAAATGAGACCAGATACTATGTATGCTCATTTTAAAATCCTAAAACAAAATAAATATAAATTTAAAAATAATATATGACCTAAATTTATAGTTCTTTGTGAGAGGAAAATAATTCATCAAAAGTAACATGCCTGAAACATAGTTTCTATTATCAGTTTTTATTCAGTTACTAGAAGTCTTAGGGATTTTTTTTCTAATCCCCATCTCTCAGTCTCTACCTGCAAACTCTCTAAATGCTGCCTGTCTGTTTCATGAACAGTTTTTAGATCCATCTTATATATAATCTCCATGACTTAATTTTAAGTCATTATCCCATCCCATCTGGATTGGTCTCTCCTGCTGAATTGCTTTGACATGAGCCGCCACTGCATTCTTCCCAACGCTGTGTATCTTTCAGTATGGCTTACAAGGGTCTCCACTTACCACCTCCTTAACTGGAAGGTGTATCTATTGTCTACAGCAGCTGCAACAGATTATAATGACTTCAGTGGTTTAAAGCCATTCATTTATTAGCTCATAGAGCTGTTGGCCTGAGGTCTAACCAGTGTGGCTGAATTCTCTGTTCAGGGTGCCACAAGCTGTTGTGTGCACTGAAATTCCAGGAAGGACTTAAAGTCCCTGGTACTTCACTGGCTGCCATAGGGTGACTGCTCTCAGCTATAAATAAGTTCCAGTTCCTTGTTCTGTGTCCACCTCCAATCTCTAGCTTGTAACAGTGGTTGTTGTTTTTTCCCGGGGTTCCCTCTCTTTAAGCCATCAATAGTTTGTTGAGGAGTTAGAGAGATGGCTCAGCAGTCAAGAGTGCTTATTACTCTTATAGAGGACCAGAGTTCATTTCTCAGCAGCTACACTCACAACTGCCTGTAACTCCAGCTCGGAGACACAACACCTTCTAGCCTCCACAGGCATCCACATACATATGAGATATACACATAGAGACACACACAAAGCACATAAGTAAAAATTTTAAAATCCATATGTAAAACCATTAATGTACTGAATTGGGCATGGTAGCTGTCTTAGTTAGGTTTCTGTCGCTATGCTAAAACACCATGACCAAAACAACTTGGGAAGGAAAGGGTTTATTTGGCTTGCACTTCCACAGCACAGTTCATTGTCAAAGAAAGTCAGAAACTCAAAGCAGGAGTCTGAACACATAATTGTACTGGAGGCCATAGAAGAATGTTACTTAACTGGCTTGATCCCCCATGGTTTGCTTAACCTACTTTCTTATACATCCCAGGACCACCTTCCCAGGGGTGGTAGCACAGTAGGCTGGATTCTCCCATATTAATCATTAAGCAAGAAAATACCTGATAGACTTGACTACAGGCAATCTGATGAAAGCACATTCTCAATAGAGTTCCTCTTCCCAGATAACTCTAGCTTATGGTAAAGTGGACAAAACAAAAACAAAACAAACCACAAAATCAAAAATTAGGACATTGATGCAGTCCTGCAATTCCAGCACTGGGGCAGGAAGATCAGGAGTTCAAAGTCATCCTCAGCTACATAGTGAGATCCAGGACAGCCTGAGCTACCTAAGACCCTATTTTGACTTCAAGTATCTGATTTTTGCTGCTGTCTGTTCAGTCAGGGAAAACTCTTGGCTGTTAAAGAACCTGTATGATTTGACTAGGACTGACTAGGACTAGCAACTAACTAGTGACATTGATTCCACCTGCAAAATCTCTGTTCTCACATAATGTAATCATATAGCTACCTCACTGTACTCACCAATACAAATAGACTCTAGAGGTGATTACACAAGGATGGACATGATTAGAGATCACCCTCCAAGAGAGTCAGGAAAACAGGTTTTCAGATAGCTACTCTAGATGATATCAGATAGATGGGTATCAAAGGAAAAGAGGACCCTCCAGAAAGCATATGCAAAATCCACATGACTAGGAAATGCATAGGAAAAGGTGGGAGGGAGCACTTAAGGAGGCCATTGTGTGTTCATCAGAGGGAACAAAAACTAGAGAATCACAGTAGAAACCAGGTCATGCAGGCTTCATAGATCTGATTCCCTCTCTCCTAAAAGCAAAGATTAGTAAGTTAGCATAACTCAAATGGTATTCTGAACATAGAACTCTGGCCATAAGGTAGAGGATTGGATGAAGAGAGGCACCAGCAAAGTGTGGTATTTGTCCTAGGAGCCTGGAATTGTAGCACAAGAGACTGCTGATAATAAACAGATTTGTTCAGTAGCTAAAATCAGCAGGACTTTGTGATTGTTTGAATGTGGGAGCAATGTAGCTCTACTCTCCAGGAAACAGACTCTAAAACAGAGATTACTATGAAGGATGTTTACTAAGAAATACTCTCGAAGTCAACACCTGTGCAAGAGAGCATGAAAATAGAACTGGGCAATGGGAGAGGCTGAGCAGTAATCCAGACCCGACAGAACCCTCAGCCAGCCTGGGGGGGGGGGGGTGGAGTGTTGTGAACAGATTGTCCTTTGGTGGGATGAGGAAACCAGGGCTATTTCCTCTGTGCTGATCAGTCAGTGGATGCATCACACCCCAGGAAGAATTGGTGATGCTGAAGGAGCCGTACTCTGCTCTGACAACTTCTGGAGGAGACTGGTACTTGAGCACTGTCTTCTAGGCAATGAATTCTTTATTTTTGAAGAGTCTGGACTTTGTGTCACAAGGTCCATTTCAGGGGTAGAGGAGCATAGAGGAGTAAGAATGAGTCTTAGGTTTCCTTCTTTATTTTTATTTTATGTGTATGTGTGTTTTGTCTACACATATTTATGTATACCACATGAGTGCCTGATGCCCACAAAGTCCAGAACAGAGCAATGGATCTGTTGGAAGTGGAGCTGAGAATCATCAAATGTGTCCTGGAAACCAAACCCAGGTCCTCTGCAAAAATAGAAAATGCTCTGCAGCCCTAATTCCTAAATTTTCAATTTGTGTATCTTAATGTTTGTGTGTAGGGTTGCAATCTTTGGCTTATTTGGTAAAATCCCCACTATAGTGGGAGCTCTTCCGGGACTGATTGGCCTCATGGGAAAATGGCGCACAATCCCATAACTGATTGCCGCATGCACAGTTTTCTGGATACGTGAATGCAATCTACATCTATTTCCATCCTTCTCTCCCCCTGCACTTCCTTTGTCCCTTTGTTCCTTAATGCTACCGTCATCAAATGTGGGAAAAGTTCATTGGATTATCAGAGATACCACCTGTGCTGGAGCTGAACAAACAGCACATCAAGTTCCTCTGATGCCAGGTTCTCTCAGAAGAGCAAGGGAGACAGTGGAGCAGGATGGAGCGGGTGATGACGTCCCAGGCTTTTAAGCCTCCCTCCAGTGCTTCAGCCCTTATAAATTCAGTGCTACCTGGTCAAGTCCTTTCCAAAACAGGCAAAGGATACTAGCCCTCGATTCCCCATATATCCAGACTTTGCCTAACTCTAATCCCCTCTTCTGCCGCTACTTCTGACAGCCACTTTGGGGGCCCAAAAGATTTTTTACCTCATACTGGCATTTCTTGGGAATGGAAGAGAATGAAAGAAATAAGAGTGAAAAAGTAGGGGAGGTCCGTCCTGCCTGAGCCCACTTCAGTCTTGTACTCCACATGTGCCTTCTGCTTTGTTCCCTCCACTACATCCCCATGACCCAGTCTTTTTCCGGCCCCCTCTCGTGGGAACCAGCACCCAACACCGGTGCTGCACCTGTGCTGAGGGCAAACAGGGAACGCCAGCGTTTCGGGTGCTGATGGGCGCTGCCTAGAGACAAGGGAGATGACCGAGCTGCCTGCTCCCCATCTTTCACCTGGGTCGGGACCAGGACTAGAATCTTACTACACCTCAATTCGGTTCATTTAGGACAGTTCTCACATCCATACCCAGCTGTTACTCTAATTCGAGGCAGCCTTTTTCCTTGTACTATTTCGGTTGTGAGCAACTGCAGCGATCTTAAATCCTCTTGGAGCAGAAGCCTGGGTTTGGGGTTTCAATAAGAGGTGGGGTGTGTTGAGGCAGAAGCTAGGACTAACCCTGCCCTCACAAGAAAGCTGCAGAGAGAATAGTGAGGTGATTCTGTGATGATTACTGCGTCCATTGCTCCACTGCGGCAGAGCACGGTAACTGCGGCTCCAGGCCGGCTAAGGAACCTGCACTGTAGTGGGGGACCCTGGAACAAAAACCAGATCACCACTGCCACTTCAACATCTCCGAAACCACCAAAGAAAGGCGCTGGACTCCACAGCAGTAACTACTCACTCCTCTCGTCATACGGTACACACCACACGCGCGCGCGCGCGCACACACACACACACACACACACACCACACACCACACACACACACACACGAATTTCTAGAACTAGAGGCAGTGGTATGAGAGGTGGGCAGGAAAGACATCTCTAAGAGAAAAACGGAGAACCTAGCTCGGGAGCGAGCCTGGAGAGCAGTCACCCAGGAGCGCGCGCGGAACTCTGGAGCAGGGAGGCGCGCCAAGAGTCACCTGGTGGGACAAAAGCCGGCTAGAGCCTGGGACCGGCTGGAGCCAAGGCCAGGCTGGCGGAGGAGTGGAGGGGTAGGAGACACGGCAGGGGGCGGGAACCAAGAGGGGCGGGCAATGTGGTGGGCGGGAGCCTGAACCACCAGCGCTTCGGGAGCAGGTGGAACCGGGGCTGTAGCCCACTTGGAGGAGCTGAGTAGGACTTCTGGGGACCATGGAGCTGCTCAAGCTGAACCACAGTATCCAAGGACCGGGGCCAGGGCCGGGGTCCTCCTTGTGCCGCCCGGGTGTCCCCCTCCTCAATGGCAGCAACGCGGGCAATCTCAGCTGCGAGCCCCCTCGCATCCGCGGAACCGGGACCAGAGGTGGGTGCCTCCCTAAGCCCTTCTCACTGCAACCCATAGCACTAATGGATAGCCCTCAGGACCTCTACACTGTCAACTATCCATTGCTTTCCCTTGTAGTACTTCCTTGCCTTCCACACAGATCCCTCCCCTCCACTCACTGTGTCCCCAGGCTCTCATAACTCCATCACACCTTCACACCATCTGGTTCAGAGCCCCTAGCCTCACACTACCTCTGCCCTACCTATGACTTTTGATCATCCCCAAGCTCAGCGCCACACAGCTGGGAAGCAAGGACCTCTTCTTGCCAGCAGGTCTAGCTCTTTTCCTTTAACATCCAGTTCACAGAGCCAACACTGAAGAGACAGGGGCCAGAAAAAGAAAAGCAAGGGGGGGGGGGGGCAGTGAGGACAGGAGCTCTCAGGACTGCCTGTATAGGAGATTGAAGTTGTAATCTGTCTCCCACCCTACCTCACCCAGCCTTCCCAAGAAAAGATTCCCAAAGCTGAGTTTAGCCAGCAGGAGGGAATGCTGCCTGCCACCTTCCCCAAATTCCAGAGTCAAGTCCTTTGTCTATCTCCGTGCCTCTTCTGTTTTTCTGAAGGTTTCCAAGTCCTTTCCAAAGCCCCCCATGTTCCTCTTTTCTTATGTCTTCCTTTCCTAGAGCCAACTTCCCCTTGCATCAGACACCCTATCCCTGTGTGCCACCACCTTCTCTCCCCACTGCTTTCACTCATCCTGTCTTCAAAGTGACTCTCCCTCCTCCCATCAGCTAACATCTTCATTGCTTCGCTGCTGAACGTCTTAAACTGCATTCCCCCCTTCCTATACCCATATTTACTTCCGATGCTTAATGAATACTTGCTAGGCTAAACGCTGAAGACACTGAAATGAACTAGACATGGCCTGCAGTCTCATCAGTCTGCAGCCAAGTACACAAGGGCAAAGACCATTGGGAAAATCACAACCTGTAAGTCCCACAAAAGGGTCTGATAGAATATGGACACCCAAAGGAGATGGGAGTCTGATAACTTCACTAAGGGTGCGACCTGGGAGAGTAGATTCTGTAAACAGAAAGGGAAAGAGTTGGATTCTGTGTTCAAGGAGTAAACGTTGGAATAAATTATAATCTACATATTTACTTACCCCATAAAACAACCCATGCTTTCTCAGTTTGGCTGTTACCCACCAACACTTAGATTCTTTCATTCGGGAAATATTTGTTGAACCAGAAACTTTGCTAGGCAACAAGGATATGAGTTTAGTAAAACTGACACAATCCTCTCTCGTGGCGCTCTGAGTTTGTAGGGGAAACAGACAAGCAAGTAATGGCAGCACAAAGAGGAGAAAGATAGTTAATATACAAGGGGAACACCTCCAGCCTGCCCTCCCCTTGGAAATTAAGACTGCCTTTCTGATAAATGTTGAAACAGAAAAATACGACAGATGGGGAGCTAAGTGAAGAGAAAAAGAGGCATAAAGTGTCTTAGGCAAAGATGCACTGTCTAAAAAGGCTCAAAGTTTAAGCCCTTGGCATATTTGTTCATCACAACTAGTTTTTGAATGGCTGGAATATGTACCATTAAAGGTACGTAATCAACACTTGTGCTGGACCAGCCTAGAGTATTTATGGTGAGATTTATAGCCCTTTCAAAAGAATATAGATTTTATCCTGAGCATTAGGATTCACTGAAGGATTCAGTAGTGCGGCCAGGGTTAGTTGTGTTGTGTCAAAAATGGATGGGCAGATGAGATGAACTGCAGAAGGATACTTTAGAAAGCTATTACATTACACAGATCTGGCTGAAAGATGATGCTAGCATAGACAGAGGTACTGGCAGAGGGGATGAAGAGAAGTGGATGGATCTGAGAGCCACTTCTGGAAATGGAATCAACAGAACCTGATGATTGATTAGAAGTGGAGAGGGTGGATGAGGTCAAGGGATGAAATTCAGTTTCTGGTTTGGGAAATGGAAAGGACATATCATAAAAAAGATAATCAAGGAGGGGCTGGATATGCACTTCCTATTAGAGCATTTGCCTAGCTACTGCAAGGCCCTGGATTCAGTCCCCAGCAACAAAGGAGCAAAAGCAGTTTTGAAAGAGGAGATAACCATAAACTCAGTTTGGAACCCATGGAGTTCAAATACTGATGGCTAATTCCTCAAAGCTGTTGAATCCAGAGATCTAGAACTTACCTTGGAGGGCCGAGCTGGAAATATAGACTTCAAAAGTCTTCATCTATAGAAAGTACAAGAACTCATAAGAAAAGGGAAAAAAATCTGTTTTTAAGCACTGTTTTTAAGCTGTGATAGGGTCCTACAGAAGGCTGGTATTGAAAAGAAAAGCAAAGGGGGGACATTCCATAAAGAAATTGAAATGAACAGAAATAGTAGGTGTGTCTTTGCAGAAAGGAGAGGAGAGTCTTGACTGAGGTGGAATAAGTGATGCCAAATATTGCCCTGACTAGTCAGAGATGGACAAAACAGCAACTGGTGTTACTTAGACACAACAACTAGTTCATAGGAGGGTATGTGGGTACTGAGACCTGACTCGGAAGGTGGAATATTGGACCACAAGAAAGGTTGCAAGATGTGGACAAGAGTAGTTAGGCAAAATGTCCAAGGAGTAGGGGTGTTGGGAGAAGAAAAATAGAACAATGGTAGAAATTTTATGGGGTTGAGGAAGAGTAGGCTGTAGCAGGGAATTGTGCCCCCACCCTTTGGAACAGGGTGTTTGGAAACAGCTTGTTGCCCAAGCTGATCTCAAAATGGTGGTTTCAAAACCTTTTTCTGCATTAGCCCTTTGAGTAGCAAGAACTACAGATTTGCTACATCCTGGGTATTTAAAAGCAGGCAAGAATCAGGAGAGATATTTAAAGGTTTGATGCCAAGGAGGGCAGCTGGTAAAGGGGAGGTCCCTGAAGAAACAAGGTGTTCAGTGATTCAGAGTCCAAGTGCAAAGACAGGTTCATTTATCTGGATGCTGTTGCTTGGACACACCACATTGTTATCCAGATGCCTAGACATCATGTACAAAGAGTGTTGGCCAGTCTCACTGGAATAGTACCCCACAGATGCATTATCACCTGGGCTCATAGCACCCCACAGATGCATATGCCACCTGGGCTCACAGTGCCCTATAAATGCATGTATCACTTAGGTTCATGGTACCCACCTTACAGATGCATCTGTCACCTGGACTCACTACAACATTACCAAGAGATATTGGGATGCTGTCCACTTGTGGTTTTAGACAAACCTGTGACTTTATCATTAGCTCAGATGCTGTCCATATTCAAATGGGTGACACCCACACATTAGTACTGTCCATAGTAATTTTGAGGTTATTTGTCACATTCTACTCATTTTATAATTACCTACAAAAAATATCACATCTTCCCCATGATTGCTTAAGTAAACCTTCTCTGGATATTACCCAGAAAGTCATGCAGTGTCATTCTTTTTTTTTTTTTTTTTTTTTTTTTTTTGGATTTTTTAAATTTAATTTTATATAACAAAGTCCAATTAAATGAAAACAAACATTTATACACAATATTTGGGAATTTGGGTGTCGTTCTTTCCAAACTACTTCCTGCTGGTAAGGGGCGCTGTCTTGGGGGATTCTAAGAAGATTCAGATATCCTGGCTGTAGTCTGTAGGGCTGTTTTGTCCAGCTGTTTTGAATGTAGGATCAGCTTGTGCATGCAGTGTCATTCTTAAGCACTCAGATATTTTCAGCAAAGATGCAGAGAGTCTGTATGTTCACTCAGGTTCTCAGCTATTTCACACAGTCAAGATTAACATCTTAACTGAGCTAAATGTGTTAACGTCTGACGTTTATACTCACTTCAATAGTGCCCACACAACTTGGATATTACTACCACCCCCTCAATGAGAACCACCATCATCTGATCATCTCCCATTCACATACAGATCTCTGCATACTTCCTGAAGATGTCACCCACAAACTGAAATGTTATTTGGTTTGAGTTACTGTCCTTGCTTACTCCAACTTCATCACAGTACCCTGGTATTCTTTAAACTTAAACAAAGCCTATCTTCAATCTGATATCGCCTTTACACATGTAGATGTTACCTTTCTCCAGCTATCTCCCAAAGAAACAAGGGCTACCTTTACCGGCCTCTATATCATTCTCAAACCCTAAAGCATTACTGTGTTCTGCTGTTTTCAATTCACCATTGCACGTTACCACTGCTTCCTTGCTCAGTACCACTGACACTTGGATGTCTCCTGATAGGAGATGCCATCCTTATTTAACCGCAATAGTCTCCCATGCACCAGCTATTTCCTTAGTTGGTTGAACACCACCCTTGCTCACCACAGAGAGATATACATGAGTATTACACTGGCATCTCTGTCCATGAGTAACCAGATGCAGCACACTAGGTGAAGACACTGGCTGCTTCAGTTCCTGTGACTTTTTTGTTTGAAAATCCTGTTTGCTTTTGTTATGTTGATAGGCTATTGTGTACCCTAGGCTGGTCTTGAACTCCTGATCCCCTGCCTCCAATCTCTGGGATTACAAGCATGTGCCACCACATCTGGTTTAAAGGGTACCAGGGATCAAACCCTGGGCTTTGTGCATGCTTGGTAAACACGTAGCAACTGAGCCACATCCTCAGCTTAAGTCTGTCCTTTGTTTCAGATGTTGTCTGGATCCTTATGCTTATGCTTCTCTGTCATCATCTAGACAATCACACACACACACACACACACACACACACACACACACACACACACCCCTGTATGCTCACACACTAACATGCTCACATGCTCATATACTAATGAACACACATATTTATAATCTCACATACTCTTCCACAATGTACACTCACTTTACATGTTCACATACATTTGCTATACAATTGTTTACCATACTGTGGTTTTAACCTCTTGTTTCCAGAAAAATCCAAGCATATTAAGAATTTCATAAAGGGGAAGCCTGGTTTCATCTTTTTGGGCTACCACTAGCTAAGTTCAACGGCACACATATGGTGTGTATCAATTGCATGAATGTGTGAGACACAGTTTTTAAGTATTTGTATAGTTCAAAGTGCTGAACAACCTGAAGTGTAGTGATTACACTAAGAATTAGTTGAAGAGAGGTCCAGAGGATGCTTCGAGAAAGATGAGGGAGCTAAAGATGTCAAGGTGGGTAGACACAGAAGAAAGTAGACTTTGAGAAAATGAGTACAATAGAGAACACCTGCTTTTTTTCCCTCCTGGGTCCAAGGGCCTCTCTGACAAAGATCTTTCTTCCAGAGTTTATTTATTATTCCTACACACACACACACACACACACACACACACACACACACGCACCTGTCATGCATTTCAAATTTGTCACACATAAGTCTTCCATAATCTGTCCCTTTGAAAAGAGCATAGTTTGAGCCAGCTGTGATGGCATACACCTGTAATCCTAGAACTCAGAAGGAAGAGGCAGTAGGATCTCTGTGAATTCATGGCCAGCCTGATCTGCATAGGGAACTCCTGGACAGCCAGGACTACATAAAGAGATCCTGTAAAGAAGGAGAGGAAGAAGAAAAAGAAGGAGGAGGAGGAAGAAGGGAGGAGGAAGTGGGAGGAGGAGGAAGAGGAAGGAGAAAAGAAAGGAAGATAGGAGCTTGAAAAACAAACATACAAAAACAAGAATACTGCATCAAAATCAGCCTGCCATCTGCTACTGGCCCTTCAAGACCCTCCAATGTGTGTCTTCTAAAATGTACAGGTAGAAAAGAGAGGAACAATAGAGTGAGGTGCCATGATGGAATATAGAGACAGGGGCAAAGAGGAATTTAGATTGAGACTTGATTAGGAGAAGAAAGAAGTAGTGTAATGACTGGGCCCTTAGGCAGCTGTAAGAGGCCAAACATTTCAGGCATCCTGAGGTCTAAGTAAGCAATGCTACTGTTAAGTCTCATTGGAAAATGCTTTTTTAAAGATTTATTTCATTATCATCACCAACAGCAGTAGTAGTAGTGAAGTGTGTGTGTGTGTGTGTGTGTGTGTGTGTGTGTGTGTGTGTAATCATGCATGCAAAATAGGGCATCGGGTTTCCAATATCCAAGATCTGGAATTACAGTTGTGAGCCAACCAACATAGAAATGCTCTACAGCTAAGCCTGCTCTCCGGCCCCTGTTTGAAGATTTCTAATAAATAGAACTCATTTATTATCTAACAAATAGAGCAACTTCTAAATAAGCTAGTTATCATTATGATGCAGCAATACAGTTTGGAAATTAAGCCAAGAGTCAGCTAAGAGAATGGAGCTAAGCCATTAAAGGATTAGAAGGCTGTACCTCTAGACCCCTCCTACCCACACAGTGTAGGCGGCTTCCTATCTTCAAACTCCCATCTCCATAACACTGAAGCCATAGGTAAGGATGACTCAGTCCACTTCAACTCAATACAGTTTTGTTCAGGTTTGCATGTTTATGATACAAAGGTCCAAAGATGAATATATCTCCCAATAGATAATGATACAAATGAATTGGTCACCGTCCTAGCCCTTCTGACTCACCGGGCAACAGTGGTTCCCTCCTGGGGCTCCCACAGCCTCTTATACCTCTCTCAACCTCACTTATCATACTGTGTGGCAATTATCTGTGCAAGCATCTCAGATTCCCTCTTTACTATAAGCTCTCAAATGGCAGGGAGTTTGTCAGTCACCTTTTTGTCCTCAGTGCCTGACATAACGGGAATCCTCTGAAAGTGTTTACAAAGTAAGAATGAATGTTTGGAGAATATTAAAGCACAACTCAGAGAGAAAAGGGGGGAGTTCTAATAAGTATTAGGGAACATGGGACATGCATGGGTCAAAGGAATGGGGGATTAGTTTCAAATGAGGTGCTCAAGATAGCCTTTTCAAAGCAGTGGCAATCAATCTGATTCTTGATAGATGAGGGATTTATAGGTGTTTACCAGATTGAGGAAATATTTGGGGGTTTATGAAAGAGTATTCATTCTAAGGATGAGAAATCAACTTAAGAAAAGAGCCACGAGTGCTAATGATGCATTCAAGAAACTGAGTCATCAAGTGGCTTGAGGGGGTGCAGCACTGAGAGGTGACAGTCCTGGAGGAGGGGGTTGTAGATAGTACAGAATGATGAATGGCTTTTTCTTCTTTTAGTTGGGGAGGGGTGGTTTTGTTTTGCATCTGTTTGTTTCTTTAGAGAACACAAATATGATCCAACATGGTTGTGAGGGGAGTGGGTGGTCAAGGGTTCATGAAGTATGATGGAATGGTCAGAGAAGGAACCTTTCAATCTGGTATCTACAGATTAGTGATCTTGAGAAGTATCCAACCAGTGATGGGGATAGGTCCCTAAAGTGTTTGCAAAGAAAAGTAAGCATGGAACCAACCATAAGGAGAGACAGAATTCTAAGGAATGGTAGTGTTGGCAAGCTCAAATAAGCCTCAGCATTTATGAGGCTTACTGCCATAGTTTACTATATAGTCCCTTAGGGTAAGAGAGAGTATTCTCAGGGTGTCAGGATCTAACTGGATATTATGGCTTGGGGATGAAGTGGAAATAGGAGTCTGGATGAATGGTGTTCAAATCCTTCTACAGCCAGCTGCCTCTCTTTTCTGCCTAGAGTTAGAGCTGGCCATCAGAGTCACCCTTTACGCTGTGATCTTTCTGATGAGTGTCGGAGGAAATATACTCATCATTGTGGTCCTGGGACTGAGCCGGCGCCTGAGAACTGTCACCAATGCCTTCCTGCTCTCCCTGGCAGTCAGTGACCTCCTGCTGGCTGTGGCTTGCATGCCCTTCACACTCCTGCCCAACCTCATGGGCACGTTCATCTTCGGCCCAGTCATTTGCAAGGCTGTTTCCTACCTCATGGGTAGGTGAGACAAATACATCTCCCTCTTGGTCCTCTCCCTTCTTAGAGTACTTGACAAATATAAAGGTTTTCCCTGATGGGGGTTGAGGAAATCGTACTGGTGAACATGCAGAGTGCTTGTTTCCAAGGTGACCATTTCCTCTCACCTTGCTTAGGAGTATCAGTGAGTGTGTCAACTCTAAATCTCATGGCCATTGCCCTGGAGCGGTACAGCGCCATCTGCAGACCACTGCAAGCACGAGTGTGGCAGACACGCTCCCATGCAGCTCGGGTGATCTTAGCCACGTGGCTACTGTCTGGACTGCTTATGGTACCTTATCCTGTGTACACCGCGGTACAGCCAGTGGGCCCTCGAGTCCTGCAGTGTGTGCATCGCTGGCCCAGCGCACGTGTCCGCCAAACCTGGTGAGGGCACCCACCAACCTATCTTAGGAAGTCCTTTTCCCATCTTCATCAGATGCTTACACCCCTTCACCAGAGTAGTCTTCCAGCTCCGCCAAGAATTTCCCCTCTAAACCCCATTCTGCACCCCCACATTTGGGATTCCCAATTTGGGGCCTCTTGCCAGCGTCATCTCCCAACCCTACCCTTGCCTTGGCCATCTGGCCACAGTCCAGTTTTTGCCTCTTCCTCTTTCTGTAACTGTCTGCATGGGAGACGGTGAGTGGTCTGTATTATGTCTACAGGTCAGTGCTGCTGCTAATGCTCTTGTTCTTCATCCCGGGAGTGGTTATGGCGGTGGCCTATGGTCTCATCTCTCGTGAGCTCTACCTTGGGCTTCGCTTTGATGGTGATGACGGTGAGACCCAAAGCCGGGTCCGAAACCAAGGAAGCCTGCCCGGTGGGGCAGCACCAGGTAAGTGAAATGCACGAAGGCAGAACTTTGGCAGTGGACATGACCTCCTTGGTGGGTGGATCTGAAAGAAGTGTAGAAAGGAGGCGGGAGCCCAGGGTCAAAGCTGCAGGGAAGGGACATCGAGTGGAGGTTGAACTGAGATTTAAGAGGAGTCTGCCTTCTGCTTTGATCGCACCCTTTGTGTTTTGTGTTCAGGGCCTGTCCACCAAAACGGGGGTTGCCGGCCTGAGACTAGCCTGGCTGGGGAAGACAGTGATGGCTGCTACGTGCAACTTCCACGTTCCCGACTGGAGATGACAGCTCTGACCACGCCCACTCCTGGGTCAGACCCTGGCCCTCGACCCAACCAAGCCAAGCTACTGGCTAAAAAACGAGTGGTGCGAATGCTGCTGGTGATTGTTATGCTTTTCTTCTTGTGTTGGCTGCCAGTGTACAGTGCCAACACGTGGCGCGCCTTCGATGGCCCAGGGGCACACAGAGCACTCTCAGGGGCCCCTATCTCTTTCATTCACTTGCTGAGTTACGTCTCTGCCTGTGTCAACCCCCTGGTCTACTGTTTCATGCACCGCCGCTTTCGCCAGGCCTGCCTGGACACATGCGCCCGATGTTGCCCACGGCCTCCACGAGCTCGCCCCCGGCCTCTTCCAGATGAGGATCCTCCTACTCCCTCCATTGCTTCACTGTCCAGGCTAAGCTATACCACCATCAGCACACTGGGACCTGGCTGAGGGGCTGAGGGAGTGGAGAGTGAGACAAGACACATGATCCCTATCAACTGACCTATCCAAACACATATGAAACACACCAGGACCAGTCCAGGTGGACATCCAACAGCATGGATAGACCCCTACACAGAGAAAATGTTACCTTTGCTGCTCCACCTGAAACAGATAATCTCATATAGGAAAGAAGGCACACTTCTAATATGGGACAAGTCCCACCCTAGGCATGTGGAACTGACTGCACTGGATAGACAACCACAATGTCTGTAGCAGTGAATTTCCCCACACATCGGGAGCTCTCACAAGGGCTGACTGGCTCCTCATATATATACATTTATGGCACTATTCTGTAGTGTGTATAGCCTAATGTGGGACTGACTAAAGACATTGCAGACTGTCCCCATTTTGACCTCATCATTCCCTTCCTCATCCAGTATAGAAAATGTCAATAGGCTTAATCACACACCTTCCCAACGTGCAGACCTTTCAGCAATGAAAAGTCCTCTCATCTCTTTCCATTAGGGACTCTGGCCCTGCCCTTCTTCCTTCACCAGACCACCTCATAAAATAATAAATGACTTAGTGTCCTCTTGGACTTTCTGAACTTTGGGAGGTAAGTGAGCAAATGTGGGTTATGTAAAGGCTTCTTCATCTGTTTTCTCCTATAACTATTCAACCAACCCTGTGTCCAACCTTGTGCAAAAATGTCTTGGTATGAGGATAGACATAGATGGGTATATCCTTACATGATTCTTATCTTGGACATACCCATATTCCAGTGATGTTACTGGGATTCAACATGGCAGGTGGGATATCCACCACACTTCATGATTCCTGAGTACATTCTCCCATTTGGTACCATTGTTGAAGAATTATATTAATGGATACTTGTTAATTTTGAGGAAAAGATAAAAGATGAAAGACTACATAAGACTTAGATTATTCAATGTGTGTTTGAAACACAGAGAATCGGACTAAGGCAGGTACATAGAAGTTAATTGAAGAGTGGGGGTCTTTTATTACATACTTGACCTCCTTTAGTTTCAGAAACTGGCCAAGATACAGTTGAATAGAAGTGCCTTCACTACATGTAGTAACAAAGAGACCTGGGGGGTGACAGAATGGAGTATAAGACTGAAGGTCAGTGTGAGTCTCAGAGCCCAGCTTCCCTTTTGACCATAAAACTCATGTAGCCCCAAAGAAAGACAGAGACCAGCAACATCATTTCACACACACACACACACACACACACACACAGAGAGAGAGAGAGAGAGAGAGAGAGAGAGAGAGAGAGAGAGAGAGAGAGCAACAAGCAGATGAGGAATGGAAGGAAAGGATAGACAAGAATAGTCAGAAGCAAAGCAAAGTATTGAGAGAAGAAAGATTCTTGGTGCTTTATCTGGCAATAAATAGGGGAAATAGACTGTTTTAGAGTTATTGGGGCTGTGATGAAACACCATGGCCAAAAGCAAATTGGGAAGGAAAAGGTTTATTTAGCTTACACTTCCACTTCATAGTTCATTATTGAAGGGAATCAGGGCAGGAGTTCAAACTGGAACCTGGAGGTAGGAGCTGCTGCTGAGGATAAGGGGTACTGTTAACTGGCTTGCTCAACATGGCTTGCTCAACTTGTCTTGCTCAGCTTGCTTTCTTATAGAACCCAGGACCACCAGGGATGGCACCACTGACAATGAACTGAGCCTTCCCCCATCAATCACTAGTTAAGAAAATGCCTGACAGGCTTGCCTATAGCCAGATCTTATGAAGGCATTTTCTTTTATTTTTTAACTTTCTTTTTTATTTATTCTTTGTGTCTTTTACATCATGCATCTTGATCCTATTCCTTTCCCTGCCCCTTCATAGACACCCTCTGCCCTTGCAACACCCCCAAAATAAAATAAAATTTAAGAGAAAGAAAAAAAAATCTCATCATGGAAGTTGTAGTGTGACACAGTGAGTCATACAGTAAGCTCTTTTGTCCATATATCTTTATTTGCAAGTGTCATCATAAAGAGACATTGATCTGGTTCAAGGCCTCTAGTTTCTGCTATACTATCAATGTTGGGCCCTCACTGGGACTCCTCTTGGATATCCTGTTGTTGCCCTCTGTCATGAATATCCTGCAACTTTGGGACTGTAGGACTGGCCCCTTCACATGCTTCCACAGATCATAGATGGGGTAGATGATGGAGTGGCCAACTCATAACACTTGTTCTGGGCCTAAGTAGTTACAGGCTAAGTCAGCCTGCCAGCTCTTCATTGTCCTCACCACCAGGGTGACCTCTCCTGCATTGCCCTAGCTAGTTCACCCCTTGCAACAATGAGCAAGGAGTGGGGTCAGTTCTCCTATTTTCATGCCCACAGAGACATTTTCTTAATTAAGGTTCTCTCCTCTCAGATGACTTTAGCTTATATCCAGTTGAAATAAAACTGTCCAGCACAGAGACCTACACACACACACACAGACACACAGCCAACTGTCTTATAATAATTTAAAGGAAAATGGAAATAATTTTAGTGAACCAGCCCTAGCTCAGCAGGCAAAAGTACTTGCTGCTCGGAGTGACAGCCCTGGGTCCATTGATGGAAAGAGAGAATTGACTCCTGAAAGTTGATCTCTGAGCTCTACTTGTATACTGTGGCATGTGTGTCTGCACTCACACATATACTACGCACACACACATAGTAACAATAAGAAATGACAGCTAATGGCTCCACGGCTAGAGTTTGGACTCTCATGAGCTCCTTTCCTCTCCATGCTGAGTGTTGAGATAGGGAAGTTTGGTGGTAAATATGATCTAAATACATAGCATTTGTGTAGGAAATTGCCAAAGAATAAATTTTAAGAATTTAAGATGAAAATACTGAGTTGGAGACAGACAGACCCAAGTTTTGTGAGGCATAAGATATACAAAATCTTGATGCTTTTACTAAAGAAAAAGAAGACAAAGTTAGTGGACATAAAATTGCTAGAGTCCTTACCCGGCACCTTGGAAGAAGGCTTGCACAAGTAAGGATCCCTGAAACAAAAGCTTCACCAGCCTTGTCTGACATCTCACACTAACCAACCACCTTCAAGAAAGTCTGGATGGAGGGAAATGCAGTGGAAAGGGACAACAGCCCCTTACCATTATAGGGTCGTTCCTATCCATCATTTCTCCCTGGTTCTATGCTGTGAAAAGCTGGGGAAAGGAAGAAAATGAAGGAGAAGGCGTTCCAAGCTGTCATCTTAAGACCGTGCTGGTTAAAAATAGAATCCCAGCTGGCCTGAGGAGCTGGAGGAGCTGGAGGGAGCTGGAGGGTATTAGGCCTTACACTCATGCCAGTTTTTCTATGGGAGCAGGAATAGGCTGTCCTTAGGCTCCTCAGTACCTTTGACTAACCCTTCTGAAGAGTTGATGAGGGCTGCTCCTCTATCGGGAAGGCATTGAGTCCTGAGGACCACCAGAGAGAGCAGGAGCTGGGGTGGGGGAGGACTGAGTCCAGCCTCTTTGAACTTCCAGTGGAGAGTCTAAATATTATAGTCCAGGCTTAACCTAGAACCAAGTACAGGGCATTTCCTGAGAAACAGCACTGCACATGCTGAAACCCTTTCACTCACAGAACACCTACGCCTCAACCATCCAACTCTGTGCAATAGCCTGTTGTCAGATGTGAAGTCCAGAGTATCTCCCATCTGTTTTATGTTTGCTGCAACTTGGCAAACCATGTCTTGTGCAAACTTAATGTCATTGTCCCATGAAGTTCTGTTTGATCACCCTAGAAGGCCTGTCTGTTTGTTCAATACCTAGATGCTTTCTTTCTCCTGACAGATATTTGTGTCCCTCATTTCTCTCTTGGGAGGAAAACAGTATAACAGAGTCAGGTGACAGAGGGGGAGCTGGTGAAATGGTGATGCTTCCTGGTACAGTGACAGGACTTTAGACAGATTCATTGATTTCCTTCCTGAGACTGTTCCCTTCCACAGAGCAGTCCTTTCCTTCCAACAGTGAGGAAGGTGGCATTATATAAGTCCCCACATCCAGAAGAGAACCAAGAACTGAGCTCAGATACCTGACTCCAAAGCCTTCCCTCTCCGTCACAGGCCTTGGATTTTTAACCCCTGTAGCACAAACCAACTCGTGTTGTTTGAAGCTGGGCTTGGTGGTGCACACCTTTAACCTCAACACCAGAGGCAGACACAGGTGGATCTCTGTGAGTTCGAGGCTAGTCCGATTTACATAGTGAGCTACAGGATAATCAGACCACACAATGAGATCCCGTCCCCCACAAAAAAAAAAAAAAAAAGTGTAATGTTATACAGTAGTTTCAGTCCCAACTGTCTAACAGGAATGATTACATTACATTCATAACACCATCTCAGAACTAAGTAGAATAATGAGCATGAAATAGTGAAATAGTTCATCATTGAGTCTGGCACACAGCATGATAAGGGATCTAGAGAGACCTCTCAAATGCCCACAAGTTAAATAAGGTCTTAGGGCCTGAGCTTCGTGATACCGAGAAATGGTGAAAAGTGTGGAGGGTGGAGTAGGGGTGGGGTGATAAAAAAAAAAAACTGTGTATGTTTACATGGCTGCAAGTCCACTTGTGCATGTGATTGCATGTGTGTATATGGGTGTGCCTAGCATACATGTATGCTGGCATGTGGAGATTGGTCAACATCAGATGTCTTCCTTCAGGAGCCACCCACCTTGTTTGTTGAGACAGGGTCTCTCACTGACTTGGAACAGTAGACTAACCAGAAAGTCATAAGTGTCCCTCTGTCTTCACCTCTTCAAGGCTGGGACTGAAAGCATGTACTTCCACACCCAGACTTTTAAATGTGGGTTCCCAGGATCTAACTCAGATCCTCATGTTTGCACAGCAAGTACATTATCAGCTGAGCCGTCTCCCCAGCCAACCTGGAACCTGCTATGTCAAAGTCTGCCTCTGCCTTCCAAGTGATAGGATTTAAGGTGTGCCACACCCCCAACCCCAACTTGTTAAAGACATGGAACTTAGTAGGAAGTCATCGGGTCATTGGAGGCATGCCCACAATGAGGATATTGGAATGCCTGCCCCCACTTTTCTTTTTGCTTCTTAGCCATCATGAGGTGAATAATTTTGCTATATCACAGATCTCTATCATGGCCCTTCCACAGCCTTAAAGCAGTGGGACTGTTTAGATGCTCTTCAGTTTAATTAATGGACCCAAACCTCCAAAACTGTGAGCTAAACCAAGTTTTCCTCTTTATAAGGTAATTGTTTCAGATAATTTGTTACGGTAACGGGAAACTGACTTACACAGATAGCCATCTACAACAGAAAGGGATAGACTCTTAGTTTAAAAGGAGAGTCAGAACCTGCTGTAAAATACTAGAAAGAAAAGTCAGTAATTGAATCTAGCTCAGCCTGATGCCAAAGCCTATCTTTTCATCATAAATCCTGTCTGGTTTCCAGGGTTGGAGGGATCATTGACGGATGGAGGATATAGGTAAGAGCAGCTTGGAATCACTCAGAACTCTTCTCAGGGCTCAAACCAGAGGGTAGATACTACATTTGTAGCTCTGCAGGCAGCTGTTGTTCTACTCTCCTTACCCCTATGGGGAAGTCCCTAGGAAACCAGCTTCCATAACACAAAAGCACTGGGCAATATCCTGGAAATCCCATCATTTAATATCTCCCAAGAAGGCAAGTTTCATATCTGTGTCTCTGAAACTCCAGGCAGTAAGCTAGAGGGAAGGAGTTGCCACCATGAGCATGTAGAGGGTACAGAAGCCACGTCCCATCTCTCTCTCTCTCTCTCTCTCTCTCTCTCTCTCTCTCTCTCTCTCTCTCTCTCACACACACACACACACACACACACACACACACACACACACACCTCCAGTCAGAGATAAACACTAATTAGTCAGATCTGATTAGTGGGGAGAGAAGGATGAGTACAGACTGTTCAAGTTACCTCTAAGAAATGGAAAGGGAAACAAAGCAGGAGGCATGGAAAGACAGCAGGCCCTATCTCAGGCTTGCTATTGAGTCACAGTGGATGTGGGGCTCTCTAGTAAACTGGAACCTTTTTTGTAGATTCCAATCATGATCCTTTGGCTGATGGCTGCTCTCTGAACCTCAGCTACTATTCCTCAAACTTAGGAGGTCCTTGAGCAGCCAGAACCTTGACTCATAACTAGCAACATGCATGAAGATCATCACCTCTTGTTAGATAGGACCTAGGCTTTTGACAATAGAATTTCCAGCCTTGCCATGTGGCCGCACCTTGGGGATAGGAAACAGTTAATGAATTAGAACCACTGAAGTAGAGCTTGTCTTAATCAAACAGTTTTGGACGTCAGAATCCTAAGTAGACATAGAAGTAGTGATCGATAAGAACTGGAAGGCTCCTGAGGAATGTACATTTGTAGGATAAGGTGAGATAGAGATAAAGCATCCAGTTTCCCAGGACAAAACAAAAAAGGGCTTCAAGTAAAAGGGAGAGGCAGGAAGCCAAGACATTCCACACTGGAATACAGTACCTCACATATACTTTAAGAAACAGAGTAACCTAGCTGAATGTGTACAAGGCAAGCACAGATAACTCTAAGGGCCCTACACAGAAGAAAAGCCCTCCAGGCAGAACACAGCTTGTTGGCAAGGAGGATTCCTTTCTTGCTTAATCCAGAAATGAAATCCTGATGCTTCCAAATTTAACAATATTGGCTTTTACTGAAATAATAGGGTATCTTTTCATGGCATTTGAAACCCAGCCCCTAAGCAGCCTTCATGTGGTCCTATAATTCAGCCCCCCCCCCAAAAAAAAGCCTACAAGAGCAATTCAGGGGAGGGGTGATGGAAAGTCTGACTTTAAGAGGCATTTCTAATTACTACAGCCAGAAAAGGAGGGCCTTCATGTGAATCAGGAAGGGAGCAGCTGCATTTGTTAACCTGGAATGATGGCTCAGCGCAAACAAGACCTACACAACAAACGAAGGGATTGGACCAGATGAGACCAATGTGCATCTACTGCATGGGGAGCTATCACCACAACCCTGGTGTAATTGCATAACACAAAGACCAGTGGGTCCCTAGCCCTTGCCTTGCTTTATCTATTTCCTTCGTGTTATGAAGACTCACATTTAAATCTCTTATACTATGTTTATTTGGTTGGTTTTTATTACCTCCATCTCTTTTAACAGACTGCCAACATTACTGCTGGTTTTTCTATTTAGTTGAATGATATGTTCACTACCCAACATGGAGGATGAGGATTTAATTGCCAATTCTACTAGCAACCCATCAAACACACACACACACACACACACACACACACACACATACACACCTACCTTAACATCACAACCAGGCTCCAAAATACTACTCAGTGACAGTCTCTTTCTTCCCTGTGGTCTTATAGCTTTATTTGAAAATGTTTATTATAGCTGAGAGTGTAGCTCAGTGATAGAGTGTTTATTCAGCATTCATTGGGGCCATGCATCGAATCTCCAGCACCATGAAAATAAATAAACATGGTCGCTTAGGGCTGTAATCTAAGCACTTGGGATTTAGAAGTAGGAGAACTGACAGATCAAGGCCAGCCTGGCTATATAGACAGTGTCTGTCTTAGAACACCAAAAATAGGGACTAGTGAAATGGCTTATTGGATAAAGGCGCTTGCCACCAGGACTGATGACATGAGTCTGATTCCTAAGACACACAAAGTAGATAGACAGAAGCAACTACTACATCTTGTCATCTGGCCTCTACACACATGCCATGCCATCCATGTACATTCCCACTCATGCATGTACACACACACACACACACACACACACACACACGACAAATAAATGAATAAACATTTATGAACAAAAAATATTAAAATGTTTCCTAGCTAGATTATTTAGGTTTCTTTTTTAATACTCCTTGAACGGTATAACCAGACCAAGCATGTCACTTACTTTACCATCATTCTGGCACTAAGAAATCTAGCAGATTTTTTTCAAATGTATGCAGGAGAGATGAAATTTTAATGAATTATCTGTGTGTGAATCTGTCTGTCTGCCTTCTGTTTGTGGATGGGATGTAAGCTCTCAGCTACTGTTCCAGTGTCACGCCTGCCTGCCTGCCTGCTACTGTCATACTCCCAGCTGTCATGGACATGGACTCACCCACTGAAACTATAAACAAGCCCCCAATTTAATATTTTCTTTTATTAGTTGCCTTGGTCATGGTGTCTTTTCACAGTAATAGAAAAGTGGCTAAGACATGGGGTAAACACTAGGCTTTTGGAGGGAATTTTAATGACCTAGGTTTTCAGATCTTTCTCTAAGGGCTGGCCAGATCTCTGATAGAATGCTTTCCTGGTTAGGAGGTAAAACCCTTGGTTCTGGAGCTTAAGAAGTCCATGGGACAAAGAGGACCAGGTGTGGCTGCCTAGATATTTAATATGTATATTCATACCGTATCCACACTCAGGTTTCCAGTTTGTTGACCACACTCTGCTCCTAAAGGTACCTGGAGGACCCTTAGCTCTATCTCTTCGTCATTTGTTTTCTGTCTGTTGAGAGGAACAAGAGAGTCAGGGAAGAAATCTAAAAGTTAATCTGTTGGGAAGAAGGTCCCAGAGCTAAGTGTCCAGATTAGTGATACAGCACTTGCCAAGCATACACAAAGCCCTGGGTCCAATCACCAGCCTGATGAGCAGGTTCCTTTTGAACCTAGCTAAGAGATCAGAGCAATCAATCCCTTGGCATGGTACCAGATGGGAGCCAGAACTAGAATATGAAAACACTGGGTGGGTACATATGGGCAGAGGGCAAATGAAGCAATTTTACACCCCCATCTCTATTTTGCTCTCACCCATATGAAAATACTATAAAAGGTTAAAAAAAATTCCTTTCACAAAGCTTTCATGGAGAAAGGAGGGGGAAATTTATACAAGTGGACTATGTTTGAAGCACATTCCTAACTAGCCAGAGCCAGGGGCTTTTGCTTAGTCTTTCTCTTGAAGAAAGGAACACCAGCTTAGAGTGGGGATGTGGCTGCTAATTTGAGGCCACATCTAGGCTTTCAAAAGAGAAAATACTGAAGGTTCTTGTGGAGATTCAATGTCACCACCAGTAAATTCGAATTTCCCAAAGAATCTTTTTAATTGTAGCAATTGTAAATTAGCCGGTACAGAATTATAGAATAGCTCTTTTACACAAACGACACAGACAGGCTTGGAACAACCTCCCACAGGTCAGTACTGGGTGTTGCCTGCTAGGTTTCTGCGTCAGACTTCCTCTTTAGAAGTTGTCTCAAGGTCAAAGCCTGAAGGTGAAACCAGCTGAAACCAGTTCAGAGGGAGATGTAAATATGCTAAACGCGTCCCAGGGAACCTCTACACACTACACACAAAACGTCTGGTTCCTGAAAGTGCTGGCATTATTGAGATCACTCTTCCTTTCAAGTCCCAGGAAAAGCCAGGTCAGCTTCCCCTTCTCAAGGACTGTGGTCCTGACCTCCCACAGCTACAGAGGGCTCTGTATCTCCAACACCTGACAAAGAACAGCCCAAAAACTCACAAGCTAGGGCCAGGGAACTGCTATTGACACAGAAAAGTCAGTAATGTCACAAGCTAAAGTGGGCATTTGGGGTCAGGAGAGGAGAGCAAAATATCTGGACTGGAACACGGCGGGGGGGGGGGGGCAATTGGAATCAGACAAAAGGAAGAAATGAAAGGAAGGGGGCCAGGACAATAGATTAGATGAGAAGGACAGCAGTGAGGACAGAGAGAGGGAGGAATAAATGGACAAGAAGAATGAGGGGAAAAAAGGAGAGGAATGGAAGTTATAATGTTCAAGAGAGGACTTGTGAAGTCAGCTGGTGTTTGCCTCCTCTTCATTTAACTAATTCATCTGTTCATTTAGTCAAGCCTGCTTGAATGTTTTACACAAAGAATATATTCTACTTCCTTGGTCTAAGTTGCCCCCAACGTTCTCTCTCTCTCTCTCTCTCTCTCTCTCTCTCTCTCTCTCTCTCTCTCTCCTCTCTCTCTCTCACACACACACACACACACACACTCTCTCTCTCTCTCTCTCTCTCTCTCTCTCCCTCTTTGAGTTTTAATTCTTAGCACACACAAACATGTTGGATTGCTTACTTTTTGTGTTTGTGCCCTTTCCCATAGCACAGTAATTTCCTTGACCCCATGCCCCTCACACAAATACCCAGTCCAGAGAATCCTCTGGCCCCTAATGCTTGTTTTTAAAATGAGAGGGGAGGAGGAGATCATGGCCTCAATACCACCAGACTATTCTGCATTCCCAAATCCAGCTGCTTTTCTTTGTCTTCACTGTATTTGTGCCTGGGTTCAAATTCTTAATTTCCCAGTCTTTGCTAGCTATGGCACAATGGATGAATCTTTTACACTTTGTCAATCTCCAATGTACCGTCACCTTTCTCTCCCTATTTTCCTATCTTTTGTTCAATATATTCCCTCATTTTAAATTATTCATTTGTATTTTACATGTATGAGGTTTTTAAAAATAAATTTGTTTATTTTTAACATCCTGGGCTGCAGTTTCCCCTCCCTCCTCCCCTACCAGTCCCTTCTCCTCACCCCTCCTTCCCAATTCCCTGTCCACTCCTCCATTTCTGTTTAGGAAAGGATAGGTCTCCCATGAGTATCAACAAAGCATTGCATATCAAGTTGCAGTAAGACTGAAACCTTCCCCATGTATTAAGGCTGGGTAAGGTCACCCAGTATGGGAGTGGGAGACAGCCCCTGTTCCGGCTGTTAGAAGTTCCACCAGAGGATCACACTACTCAACTGTAACATATATACAGAGTACCTAGGTCAGCCCCAGGCAGGCTCCCTGGTTGCTGGTTCAGTCTCTGTGAGCCTCTATGAGCCCACATTAGTTGATTCTGAGAGTTTTCTTATGAGTATTTTTGTCTGAATGTATGTAAGTGCGCTGTATATGTACAGTGGCTGTGGAGGCCAGAAGAAGGCATCAGATTATCTGGAACTGGAGTTAAGATGGTCACAAGATGCCATGTGGGAGCTAGACACCAAACGCTGGTTCTGCAAGAACAAGTGAACCATTTCTTCAGCGCCCATATTCCCGTCTCTGTCTCTGCCTGTCTTTGTCTTTATGTCTCTCTCTCTCTCTCTCTAGGTTTTTTTTTTCCTCTGTAACAGCTCTGGCTGTCCTAACAATTGCTTTGTAGACCAGGCTGGCCTTGAATTCACAGAGATCACCTGCCTCTGCCTCCCAAGTGCTGGGATTACAGGCGTGCAGCACCACAACCCAGCTCCATATTCCCTTCTTTTTTATATTTTTTATTTAAATTTGAAACAAGCTTGTTTTACATGTCAATCCCAGTTCCCACACCCTCCCATCCTTCCCTGTCAATCCCCATCTAATCCTCTTTCTGCTCCCTAGGGAGGGTGAGGCCTTCCATGGGGAGTCTTCAAAGTCTGTGATATCATTTGGAGCAGGGCCTAGGCCCTCCCCCATGTATCTAGGCTGAGTATCCCTCTATGTGGAATGGACATCAAAGGCCATTCGTATACTAGGGTTAAATACTGATCCATTACCAGAGGCCCCATAGACTGCCCCAGTCCTGTTAACTAACGCCCATCTTCAGGGGGTCTGGGTTAGTCCTATGCTGGTTTCCCAGCTATCAGACTGGGTTCCATGAGCATCCCCCTTGTTCAGGTCAGCTGATTCTGTGGGTTTCTCCAGCCTGGTCTTGACCCCTTTGCTCATCACTCCTCCCTCTCCACAACTGGATTCCAGGAGTTCGGCTCAGTATTTAGCTGTGGGTGTCTGCTTCTGCTTCCATCAGCTACTAGATGAAGGCTCTAGGATGGTATATAAGGTAGTCATTAAACTCATTATCATGGAAGGGCTTTTAAGGCAGCCTCTCCACTATTGCTTAGATTTCCCTAGTGCCAGATTTGTCTTTAAACCTATAATGGCTTCCTCTATTATGGTATCTTTATGCTCTCCCTGACTCAATCTTCCTATTCCCTCATGGCCTCCTCTCCTTTCCTCTTCTCCCCTTCTCTTTCTCCTAATTCCCTCTCCCCTCTCCCCATGCTCCCAATTTGCTCAGGAGATCTTGTCCCTTTCCCCTTCTCCAGGGGATCATGTATGTCTGTCTCTCTTAGGGTCCTCCTTTCCTAGCTTTTCTGGTGGTGTGAATTATAGGCTGATGATCCTTTCCTCTATATCTAAAATTCATGTATGAGAGAGTACTACCACATTTTTCTTTTTGTGACTGGGTTACCTCACTCAGGATGGTTTCTTCTACTTCTATCCATTTGCCTGCAAATTTTAAGATTCCATTGATCCCCCCACCCCCCACTGAGTAGTATTCCGTTGTAGAAATGTACCATATTTTCTCCATCCATTCTTCTGTTGTGAGCCATTTAGGTTGCTTTCAGGTTCTGGCTATTACAAATAATGCTGCTATGAACATAATTGAACAGATGTCCTTGTTGTATGAATGTGGCATCTTTTGGGTATATGCCTAAGAGTAGAATTGCTGGATCTTGTGGTAGACTAATTCCCATTATCCTAAGAAACCGGCATACTGATTTCCAAAGTCTGCACTCCCACCAGCAGTGGGGGAGTGTTCCCCTTTCTCCATATCCTCTCCAGCATAAACTGTCTTTGGTGGTTTTTTATTTTGACCATTCTGACAGAAGATGGTTATCTCAGAGTTGTTTTGATTTGCATTTCCTTAAGGGCTAAAGATGTTGAACTCTTTCTTAAATGTCTTTCAGCATTTAGATTCCTCTATTGAAAATTCTCTATTTAGTTCTCTACCCCACCTTTAATTAGATTATTTGGTGTTTTACTAACTAGCTTCTTGAGTTCTGTGTATATTTTGGAAATCAGTCTTCTGTCAGATGTGGAGTTAGTGAAGATCTTTTCTCATTCTGTGGGCTGAGGTTTGATCTTGTCAACTATGTCCTTTGCCTTACAGAAGGTTTTCAATTTCAAGAGGTCCCATTTATTAATTATCAGTCTCAGTGTCTGTGCTACTGGAGTTATGTTCAGGAAGCAGTCTTCTGTATCAATTTGCTGAAGGGTACTTCCCACTTTCTCTTCCAAGAGGTTCAGTGTGGCTGGACTTATGTTGAGGCCTTTGGTCCATTTCGACTTGAGTTTTGTTTATGGCAATAGACATGAATCTACCTGCAGTATTGAACATACCAGCATTCAGTTATGCCAGCACCATTTGTTGAAGATGCTCTCTTTTTTTCCATTGTATAATTTTAGCTTCTTTGTCAAAATTCAGGTGTTTGTAGGTGTATGGGTTAATATCAAGGTTTTTAATTAGATTCCATTGGTCTACCTGTCTATTTTTGCTCCAATACCAAGCTGTTTACATGACTATAGCTCTATAACACAGCTTGAAGTCAGGGATGGTGATGCCTTCTGAAGTTCCTTTATTTTACAAGTTTTTTTTTTTTTTTTTTTTTTTTTTTTGGCTATCCAGGGTCTTTTGTTTTTCCATATAAAGTTGAGTATTGTTCTTTCAAGGTCTGTGAAGAACTGTGCTTGGATTTTGATGGGTATTGCATTGAATCTGTAGATTGCTCTTGGCAAGGTTGCCATTTTTACTATGTTTATCCTACCTATCCAAGAGCATGAGAGATCTTTCAATTTTCTGGTATCTTCTTTAATTTCTTTCTTTAAAGACTCAAAGTTCTTATTATATAGGTCTTTCACTTGTTTGGTTATTGTTACCCCAAGATATTTTATGTTGTTCGTGGCTATTGTAAAGGGTGGTTTCTCTGATTTCTTTTTCAGCCCATTTATCATTTATATATAGTAGGGCTACTGAGTTTTGTGGGAGGTTTTGTTTTGGTTTTGGTTTTGTTGTTATTGTTGTTAATCTTTTATTTTGCCACTTTGCTGAAAGTGTTTATCAGCTGTAAGAGTTCCCTGGTAGAGTTGTGTAAACTATCATATCATCTGCAAATAGTGAGAGTTTGACTTCTTCTTTTCCAATTTCTATCCCCTGATCTCCTTTTGTTTTCTTATGGATTTTCTTTTTCAGTTTGTTTATGGGGTAGATTACATTGATGGATTTTCGTATGTTGAACCATCCCTGCATCCTGGGATGAAGCCTATTTGGTCATGGTAGATGATTTCTCTGATGTATTCTTGGATTCAATTTGCCTGTATTTTATTGAGTATTTTTGCATAAATGTTCAGAGGGATATTGGTCTTAGTTCTCTTTCTTAGTTGTTTCTTTGTATGGCTTGGGTGCCAAGGTAATTGTAGCCTCAAAAAAAGAGTTTGGCAATGACTGTTCTGCTTCTATGGTGTGGAACACTTTGAGGAGTATTGGTATTAACTCTTCTTTGAATTTCTGGTAGAATTCTCCACTGAAGCCATCTGGCCCTGGGCTTTTTTTTTTTTTTTTTTTTTTTTTTTGGTTGGGGGACTTTTGATGACTTCTAGTTCTGTAGGGGTTGTAGATTTATAGATCTATTTAAATTGCTTATCTGTTCTTGATTTAATTTTGGTAAGTAATATCTATCCAGAAAATTGTTCATTTCCGTTAAATTTTCAAATTTTGTGGAGTACAGGTTTTCAAAGTAGGACCTGAAGATTATCTGGATTTCCTCAGTGTCCATTGTTATGTACCCCTTTTTATTTCTTATTTTGTTAGTTTGCATGTTCTCTCTCTGCCTTTTGGCTGGTTTGGAGAAAGGTTTGTCTATCTTGTTGATTTTCTCAAAGAACCAACTCTTTGTTACATTGTTTCTTTATATTGTTGGTTACATTGATTCTTTGTATTGTTTTCCTAATTTCTACTTTATTGATTTTAGCCCTTTAATTGATTATTTCCAGGTGTCTATGCCTCCAGAATGAGTTTGCTTCTTTTCTTTCTAGAGCTTTTAGCTGTGGTGTTAACTCTCTAGTATAACTATTCTCCACTTTCTTCATGTGGGCACTTAGTGCTATGTACTTTCATCTTAGCACTGCTTTCAAAGTGCCCCATAAATTTGGGTATGTTGTGCCTTCATTCTCATTGTATTCTTTAATTTCTTTATATCTTCCTTGACCCAGGAATGGTGCAATTGTGCATTTTATAATTTCTTGAGTTTGTAGGGTTTCTGAAATTTGTGTTGTTGTTGAATTCTAACTTTAAAGCATGGTGGTCTGATAAAATACAGGGGGTTATTCGATTTTTTTTGTACCTATCGAGGTTTGCTATATTGCCTAATATATGGTCAATTTTAGAGAAAGTTTCCATGTGGAGCTGAGAAGAAGGTATATTCTTCTGTGTTTGAATGGAATGTTCTATAAATGTCTGTTAAATCCAATTAGATCATAACTTCTATTAGTTCTTTTGTTTCTTTGTTAAGTTGCTGTCTGGTGGACCTGTCTGGTGTTGAGAGTGGGGTGTTGAAATCTCCCACTATAAGTGTGTGAGGTTTTATGTGACTTTTGAGTTTTAGTAATGTTTCCTTTACAAATGTGGGTGCTTTTGTATGTGGGACATAGATGTTCATAATTGAGACTTCATTTTAATGGACTTCTGTTATGAATAAGACATGATCTTCTTCGTCTATTTTGATTGATTTTGGTTTAAATTTAGATATTAGGATTGCTACACCCACTTGTTTAATGGGGCCATTTCATTGGAAAATCTTTTCCCAACCCTTAACTCTGAGGTAAATTCTATCTTTGAAGTTGGGGTAGATTCTGTCTTTGTATCCATTCTGTTAGTCTGTGTCTTTTCATAGGTAAGTTAAGAGTATTGATATTGAGGGATATTAATGACCATTGATAGTTAATTCTTGTTTGTTTTTGGTTTGTTGTTGGTGTGTGGATTTCCCCACATTTTTCTTTTGTTTGTTGGTAAAGTGAGATTATCTATTGCCTGTGTTTTTGTGGGTGTAGTTAACTTCCTTGGGTTGGAGTTTTCCTTCCAGAATTTTCTGTAGGGCTGGATTAGTTGATAAGTATTGTTTAAATCTGGTTTTGTCATGGAATATCTTGGTTTCTCCATCTATAGTGATTGAAAGCTTTGCTGGGTATAGTAATCTGGGCTGGCCTCTGTGGTCTCTTAGTGTTGGTAGAATAACTATCCAGGACGTTCTGGCCTTCAGAATTTCCATGGAGACGTCAGGTATAATTCTGATAGGTTTGTCTTTATATGTTTCTTGGCCTTTTTTCTTTGCTGCTCTTAATATTCTTTCTTTATTCTCTATGTTTGATGTTTTGATTATTATGTGGTGAAGGGCCTTGTTTTGTGGTCTACTCTATTTGGTGTTCTCCAAGCTTCTTGTACTTTCATTGACATGTCTTTCTTTGGGTTGGGAAAGTTTTCTTCTATGATTTTTTAATATATTTTCTGCACCATAGAGTTGGATTTTTTTCCACCTTCTTCTATACCTATTATTCTTAGGTTTGGCCTTTTCACGGTGTCCCATATTTCCTGGATATTTTGTGTCAGGGATTTGTTGGACTTAAGATTTCTTTGGTCAATGAATCTCTTTCTCCTAGTGTCTTCAACACTTGAGATTCTCTCTTCCATCTCTTGTATTTGACATGTTGTGCTTGCATCTGTAGTTCCTGGTTATTTCCCTTTTTCTATTTCCAGTATTCCCTCCAACTGTGTTTTTGGTTTTGGGGGTTTTTTGTTTTGTTTTGGTTTTGTTTTTGTTTTGTGGTTTGTTTGGGTTTGGGGGAGTTGTTGGTTTTTGTTTGTTTGGGGTTTTGGGTGGTTTGTTTGTTTGTTTGTTTTTTTTGTTTTGTCTCTATTTCAGCTTTCAAGCCTTGCACAGTTTGAATTGTTTCTTGCAATTTTTGGTTTGTCTTTTTCTCCATTTCTTGAATTTTTTTGTTTGATTTTTTTCTTCCATTTCCTTAAGAGGTTTTCTCATTACCTCTTTGAGGGTCTCCATCATCATCATAAAGTTGTTTGTAGGGTTGTCCTCTTATGCTCCATCTGTGTTGGGATATTAAGGTCTTGCTTGTGTGGAGTCCCTAGACTCTGGTGGCATCACATTGATCTTTCTGTTGTTGACTATGTTCTTTGTTGTTGTTATTGTTGTTGTTGTTTTGGTTTGGTTTTTTTCTTTTTTGTTTTGTTTTGTTTTTCAAGACAGGGTTTCTTTGTATTGTTTTGGAACCTGTCCTGGAACTAGCTCTGTAGACCAGGCTGGCCTTGAACTCACAGAGATGTGACTGCCTCTGCCTCCTGAGTGCAGGGATTAAAGGCATGTGCCACCAATGCCTAGCTTGTTGACTGTGTTCTTATACTGTCATCTACTCATCCCTTCTTCCAGTGAGTGCATACCAGTAGGGTCTCTCCCTCTCCTGGTGGGTACAGGACCAAGGTTATCTTCTGGTGGATGCAAACAAATCCAATATTCCAATGGCTCTCCTCTTCCGGTGGTGGCCGGACTCCTCCCACAAGTGGAGGTAGGACCAGGTTGCTGGCAGACTCTAGATGTGCTGATCTGCCAGGACAGGCTCTCCTGCACACAGTCCCTGTCCTAAAGAGACTCCAAGCAGGGCATTGGAAAGCCCCATATTCCCTTCTTAAAGGTGTAATCCAGTTGGTAAATTGCTAGGAACAAAAGACCTTAAGCCCCTACTTTACTTAAGTCAGAATTTGCACTTTAATATTATGCCTGGTTGATTCCTTTAAATAAAAAAAAAAAAATGTTTCTAGAATACTAATACATAGGACAAAACTTTTATTCTGCTGTTAGATAAATTCACATATAAGGCAATTTCTAGTCTCCACTTTTCATATGCTCTTCATCATGTCAGCCTCTTTAGGTGCTGTAGTCCTAAAGCAACTTAATTTCTACTCCCTCAGCTTAGGAGCTAGTTTCTTCCTTGACTGCTAATGAAAACTCACATGGGTTCCTGTAGCATTTCCCAGACACATAGAAAAATTTAAAAGTCCTCTGGTCATTTTTAGTCATAAATCAGTCCCACTTCAGAAGCTGAAATATCCAGGCATCCATAATAGTCAAACTCTGAACTTTAAGAGAAACCTCTCTTTGTTGTTGCTTGTTTAAAAAAAACTACTTTAAAATTTTTTCTTTTTTATTTTTTAATTTATTTTATATAACAAAGTCCATTTAAATGAAAACAAACATTTATAGATAATATTTGGAAATTTGGGTGTTGTTCTTTCCAAACTGCTTCCTGCTGGTAGGGGGCGCTGTCATGGGGATCCTAAGAAGACACAGATATCTTGGCTGTAGTCTGCAAGGCTGCTATGTCACAACTGTTTTGAATGTTGAATCACCTGCGACTCTGTTTCAGGGGGTCTGGCTTGATCAAACCACATTAGTCTGGAAGGAATCTACAGCTTTTCGTTTTCTGTGGAAACAAAAATAGAAATCCTTTTCCCTAGTAACTTGTTCTTAGACTTAAATTTTGAAGTCAAAGCATTTTTAAAATATATAAATTGGATTGATCCAAGAATATTTGTTTTAACAGTTGTTGTTATTTCCTCAGCAGTCAAACAATACAAAGACAATATAATACCATACAGTATCTAGATTTTCTCCATCTTTATGTGGCTTTTTTATTACTCCTTTTTTTTTTTTTTTTTTTTTTTTTTTTTTTTTATTGTTTCGTTTTTTGAGAGAGGGTTTCTCTGTGTAACTTTTATCTGTTCTGGAATTCACTCTGCATACCAGGTTTACTTTTGATCTGCTTGCCTCTGTCTCCTGAGTGCTGGGATTAAAGGCGTGTGCCACCATACCCAGCTCCTCTCTGTCTTTTTAAAACCATTTTATTATTTTTTTCTCTCCCAAGTCTACGTATATTTTAGAACACACTGTAAACCTTTAGTGCTTTTTCTTAATGTGAATCTGTCTTTACTGTAATTCTTTATCTTTTTGTAGCCACGAGTCTTTTATCTGGTAAACAACACTGCTAAAATGAAATCCACGTTGTTTCAGCCATGGTCTATCCAAGATGGCAGCAGGTACCTTTTACCACCAGAACTGAGAGCTGTGCTCACCGCCTTGGTCTACACTACCATCCAGCAGCATGCTGCCAGCTTGGTGATGTGGTCACTGCCGTTGCCAACTCTCATATACACCAATGAATTGTTAGCAGAGCTCTTTAAAAGCCTTGCGGTTTTTTTGCCTCTTATGCTGAGTCAGGAAACCTCCCTTAAAGAAGCCGTGCAAATCGTTGCTTGTCTCTAGCAAAACAAAGTCCAACCAAAAAAAAAAAAAAAATGCTGCTACCAAGAAACCTTGCTTGTCTCTGTTCTTCTGTCTCTAAAACCCTTTTTAAAGCTTTTGTTAAATTTTAAGTGGAAGTTCTTATTAGCCACATTGCAGAGCCATATGTTACTAGTAAGGTTTTTCCCTGCTGGTCTGGTCCCACCACCACACCAGCCCCAATTAACACACAGAGACTCTGTATTTGATATAATGCTGTTGGCCAGTTACTAGTTTCTTATCGGCTAGCTCTGTCTTAAGTATTAACCCATAGAAATGGGTTAATCTAAATATTTCCACATGGTCTCATCTTACTGGAGAGTGGGGCCAGCGTCTCCTCTTTCCAATCTCTACATGCTAACTCCTCCTTACTACTTCCTCTCTCCTTTCTCCTAGTCCCTCCTATCTTGCTTTCCTATTGGCCAACAGTGCTTTATTCATTAACCAGTATGAGAAACATATTTACAGAATGACATCTCCCATCCTACATGTTCATTTTATCCTTTTCCCTATTGGAGCTACCAGAAGAATGTTCTTCTGCTTTTAGTAGTTTAGATGTTCCTCTTCATTTAGTCACCAGGCTATAACCCCAGCCCTTTCCTGGAGCCTTCTCTTATATGGGTCAAATATTAGCCACTTTGGCTCTTTAAGTTCTCAGAGACACAAATTTCCAAATGATACTTGAAAGCCCCTTCTGAGGGATGTAGATAAAGTTCAATTGACAGAGTGTTGCATGCCTGTAATGTCAGCACTCAGGAGACAGAGGCAGGAAAGTCAAAGTCTACACACTGATCCCAATATTCTCATGGCCACATCATAATATAAAATGTTTTTATTTACCTTCAAAGGTCCCCCAAAGCAGCACTCTTCTGCACCAGTTATATATCTGAGCTCTTGCTATGTGTCAAAGTATGACTTTGAACTTCTGATCTTCTTGCCTCCATCTCCCAAGTGCTGGGATTACAGATGTGTGTCCTGTTTTATGTGGCATTGGGAACTGAACTCAGTACTTTGTGTGTGCTAGATGAGAATTCTACCAATTGAGCTACATGACATTGGACGTATAAGATCTCTTTTGCTGTCTCCTTGTACCTATGTATTGTAAGCTTAGAACAGCTTTTGCTATGCTTGTAAATTTCCCTACCTCCAGAGAGTGATCATGAATTAAGCCATAAAGTCTAATCTCAAGAGAGCATTTTTTTTTATTAACTAGTAGAAGTAACTAACCATTTACCAAAAGAGAGTATTTCTGAAATCCTCAAGGGAACAGTAAAGTTGAATACCTTGTGCTTTAAATGTGCTACTTAAATATAATTATTTGTATGTATATGTGTGTGTACATGCATGTATGTGTGTATGTATATATGCATGTATATGTGTGTGTATATATATATACATGTATGTATGTGTATTTTGTATTCCTGTAAAAAAGCTAGCCAGATATTTTAAGAAATCAAGTTTACAATTTAAATCCTTGTAAAATGAGTCTAAGTAAATATTTGTAGCTTAGTAAAACAACTGGTTTTTTTTCTGAAATAATAGTGTTGGGTATAATTGCAATATTCCACTTTTACAGATCTATTGGTCAATAAGGTACAGACTTACCTACAGCCCTATTTCAAGGAGGCATTTTTCTCAACTGAGGTTCCCTCCTCTCATATGACTCTAGCTTGTATTAAGTTGACATAAAAATGAGCCAGCACAGTCCTAAAGCTTGAGATTATGAACACAAAATCTAAGTTAATGTGTAACTAAATTTAATCATAATCCATAAAGTTTTTTTATTTTTTTATTTTTGACAATTTCATGTATGTATTCAGTATGCTGTGATCATGTGTACCTGCTATTACTCCCTCTTAGCCTCCTCCTGTCAACCCCTTTCTTCTTTAGTTCCTATCCTATATCCATTTGTGTGAGTATGTGTGTGTACACTCTCATATGCACACATAAAAGTGTATGTGTATGATTGTGTGTGTGAGGGTGTAAATTGTGTAACTGTAAATGTATGTCTATGTGTGGATATCTGTATGAGTATGAGTATGTATGTAACTGTGTATATGTGTGAGTATGTATGTGTATTCATTGTGTATGTGTGTGAGTATGTCATATATGTGTGAGTGTATGTGTATTTGTGAGTATATGGATGTGTGTATGTAAGTATGTGTATGTGTGTGTATGCATGTGCATATGTATGTGAGTGTGTATATGTGTGTGTGTGTATGTATGTATGTTGTTGGTGAGTGTGTGGATGTATGGATGACTGTGCATGTAGGTTTTATTCAGGTGGTCACTGCTCTCTATACATGATTGCAACAGCTACCTCACATCTCACATCTTGGAGACAGCATTTTATAACACTCTTCCCCAGTCTCTTGATTATTCATGATTTTTGCCTCCCTAAAACTGTCTTTAAGAGTCTATCACTCTTTACAGAGCCTGGACTGTCCATCTCCTGTAACCAGGCAAAGCTTCCAGTGAAGGGATCAGGATACCAAAACAGCCACATGACCTTCAACCTGCCTGCTAAATGTGCAGGCAGTGCAGAATTGTGAAAGTGGCCAACCAATGATTGGTCCAGCTTGAGGCCCATGCCATGAGGAGCCCACCCTTGCCTGACACTGCCTAGAGGGCTGGCATCCAAAGGCTAGATAGCCCAGAAACATAGGATAAAACCAAACATGACTGGCAAAAATAAATGAATAAATAAATAATAAAATGATTTCTAATAATATTCTGCTGTATTCAGTGACAGGTACCTAGCCCAATCATCATCAAAGAGGCTTCACCCAGCAACTAATGGAAGCAGATACAGAGGCCCACAGAAAAAGATTAGGTGAACCTTGGGGAATCTTGCAGAACAGAGGGAGAAAATATTGTAGGAGCCAGAGAGGTCAAGGGCACCACAAGAAATCCATCTAACCTGAGCTTATAAGGGCTCACAGAGACTGAACCAACAACCAGGGAGCCTGTATGGAACTGAACTAGGGCCTCTGCATATATGCTACAGTTGTGTAGGTTGGTCTTCTTCTGGGACCCCTAACAGAGGGAGCAGGGACTGTCTCTGACCCTGTTGTTTGCTTTGAGTACCCCTACCCTATCCCCCTACTGGGTTAGCTCATCCAGTCTTCAACTTGATATGCCTTATTTTGTTGATAATCATGGGAGGCCTGCCCTTCTCTGAATAGAAACAGAGGAATAGTGCATGGGGGAAGGTGCTGAGAGGAGGTTGGGGGGAGGAGGAACTCGGAGGCGAGGAAGGAAGGGAAACTGGTCGGGTTGTAAAAAAAAAAATTAATTTTAAAACAGAAAAGTAAAATAAATAAATGAGTAGATCAGATTCCAGTGAGGGAAAGGAGAGTCTATCCCCCTATAGAAAAGGCAATAATTTGCTGCATTAGATTTTGCTTTTATTCTAAGAGAATCACTAGAAACAACTGAGCTTTAGTTGTTATACTACTCTGATTATGGGAATTTTTGTCCACCCAGAAAAAAAGTGTCCTGCCGTCCTTCCCTACGTTTAATTTGCACAGGCAAAACATTGCCAGTGTGATTGCATTAGAAGTTGGATATAGACCAATGAGAGGGTAGAGAGGTGTTTGCCATCAGGCTGACACACCTAAGCTAGATTCCCACTTCCCACAAGGTAGCAGGAAGGAACCAAGTCCTCGAAATCTGTCCTTTTACTGCCAAGCATGCACAAAATAAAAAAATAAAAATAAAAATTTAAGAATTTGTACACTTTCTGTATGGTTTCTGGTTTTGTCAGTGTTTCAATTTACCAGTCTTGATATTGCTTTGTCTGATGTTAGGTAGCAAACAGCACAACATTATCAGTGATAATTTTGGTTAACATTTGCAATGTTTGCTTATCTGGAATCTTACTTTTAAACTTGAATCCAGCATATTCTAAGTCAGCAATTTTCTTTTTCTTTATTTTTTTAAACTTTTTAAAAAATGTTTGGGTGCTTTGCCTGTGTACCATATGCATGTAGTACCTGTGCAGAAAAGAAGGAAGACGATCCTTTGGAACAAGAATTACAGCTGGTTTTGGACCACCATATGTGGGTGCTGAAAATTAAATCCTGGGCCATTTGGAAGCCCTACCTCCAGTCCCATAAGCTTGTGATTTTCACATAGTGTTGATCATCAGACTTGTCCATGGATTTTATTAAAATACAGATGCTAAAAATTCCAGCAAGTAAGAGGGTGAGCCAGGAGGATTTAAGTTTAAGGTTATCCTTGACTACTACACTAGGTTATGTGAGACCTTGTCTCAAAAACTTAATTGATCAAATTTAATTTAGTACAACTCTTTAGGGTAAGCTCCATATCTCTTTATTTAGTATTTTACTACAGACTCAATGATGGTGATGTATTATTTTACATTATAAGTCAAGAATTAAAAATGTCACATCTCCACATTTCACTCCATGTATGTCCATTTTTATAAATTAACTATAATATTCATTGTCTTTTTTCCAAATCTGTAACAATTATTAACAGTGTAAATATGTCTTCTAAAGCTTTTAGAAGTAGAGGACCAGCTATGCTTTGACATGCTACAAATTCCTTAATGTTTATTTTTGTAATGAGATCTCATCAGATTATTCTTTAAGAAATTATTAGCAATTCACCAAAGTCATTTGGAATCTCTGTCATCCATGGATATGTTTTCTTTTATTATATTATATTATTTCTTTCAATGCTCTACAATCAACCACAGGCTTTGCATATCTCTGTCTTCAACAAAGACAATCTTGAGCTACAGAAAAGGTCTGTACATGTACCTAAACTACTGGTACTTTAATCAATACATCTTAGATACAGGTTTCTGATTCCATTGCTTAAGTCACTTTAGGACAGGACCAGTAGGCTGAGTCAGAATTTCCTGAGCTCTTCTTAGACAATAAACAGATGGGTGTATAGTATTTCTAACCTGAGATCCAGCACAAAAAAGAATTAATTACATAGAACTGGAAGAACCAATGAGAGATGATTATAGCTATTTGTCTGAAATATTTTTGGATATACAAGGAAGCTAAGTTATCTACAACCATATTACATTTAAACATACTCCCGCTTTGGTGCTGAGGTTAAAATCAGGTCCTCATGCAGGCACACTTTCTGCCATCGAGCTATCCGACAGCCTGAAGCCATACAACTTAGTAGATTTTGCTTTTGTAAACTGAAATGGAATTTTTAGGTGAAACTTACTCTCCCTGTCTGATTCTTTGAAAATTTCAGCAACTCTTTATCAATCATTCTTATTTTTAAAGTTTATTTATTTTTATTTTATGCATAGGAATGTTTCATTTGAGTGTGTGTATGTGTACCACATGCATGCCTGATAACCATAGAGGCCAGAGGAGGGTGTTGGTTCCCCTAGAACTGGAACAACAGATGTTTGTTAGCTGTCTTTAATAGTAATAATAATTTTCATAGCTCTAATAATGGTTGATTGCATAAGTATGAATGAGAGGTTATTTACTAGAACATGGGCAATGTATCAGTAGCTGTACCAACAAAGAGATCCCAGCAACTGTCCATAGTCCTACAGTGATGACAAGGTCTCATGAACCCTTTTGCCATGCATGAGGAAATGGTGACAGATTCTATATTGTACAAATGGCACAGCTATTGTGAGTTGGTAATTACAGTGGCTAGGTCATTTCCAGATGACAACATTTTGCATCACTCCTCCACATCCCCTGGTTCTCACATTCTTTTCTACCCCTCCTTCTACAGAGTTCATTGAATCTTGGAAGATTTGATATAGACTGTTTAGGCCCCACTGATCTTTTATCACTTACTCTCCACACTTTAACCAGGTGTGAGCTTCTGCAATAACTACTGCAAAAGTGAGCATCTCTGACACATGCTGACAACAGCACAAATCTATGGACATAAAAATAAATATTTAAAGGTTTCTCATGGTGTCCATATAGCAAAATACAGTAATATGTTTCCCTTGAGGCCTGAGGTTTATTACCTCCACAACCACATGCTCTTGGCCAGGTTTATGAGATTCCTGGCCACTACTGACACTGTCAATTAAACATAAGAAATTTTTAAATTTTAAATTCATATTAGAGGGAACATGCAGTGTTTGTCTTCTGAGTCTGGATCACCATACTTAGCATAATATCTTCCAGGTCTGTCCATTTCCCTACAGTTTTATGATTTCATCCTTCTTTTCAGCTGAATAAAATTCTATTATATCCAGTCATCAGTTATGTATGAGTCTTTAGATTAGCCTTTCAGAGCAGTACAGTCATTCTCAGCTCCTTTAATAGCCTTCATTTGAAACGCAAAGAACTGACACCAGTTTTTGGTGTTCTTATGTATCCCAATGGCTGCAGTGAAGTTGAGCAGCTTTCCTGATGTGGTCTCCTGTGCAAAATTAATTAAAAACTTTGCTATATGTAATAAATCCATCTGCTGCCAGGTGTATGTGTGTGTGTGTGTGTGTGTGTGTGTGTGTGTGTGTGTGTGTGTGTGTGTGTGTTGTGGTTTTGTGTGGTTTTGTGCCCATGAGTACAGTGCCTTTGGAGGCCTAAGGAGGACATCAAATCCTCTGCAGCTGGTGTTACAATTAGTTGTGAGCTGCCTGAACTCCAGCTGAGTCACCTTTCCAGCCCATCAAATATTGCAAAGTCTTTCAGAATCTTGCTATGATCCACTAACATGGCCTTTTTGATGAGATTTTTGCATGACAATTCACATTCCAAATCAACAATGAGCATTATTTCCATAAAGGTTACTCCTTAGACATAACTTGGCCTGAAACACAATGATTAAGGCTACCCTTCTGGGACATGCAAAAAAGATTAAAGTGTAAAAGATCTGTCAGCTTGAGTGTGACCAGCACCAAGGTAAGTCAGGAGATAAACCTCCCATATCATAAGGAATAGCATGTTTATGTTGTTTTACTTTGGTTCATCATTCCTTTCCTCTTCAGAGGAATGTTCTTCAATGTTGGGAATAGTTGCATCATTTCCTATAGGAGACTCCAAACTTAACCAAGAAGTCTAGGGGTCAATCCCTGGACACTATTGAGTCTCTATTTTTTGTCTCCAGTTGTGCATGTATTATTTCTCAAAGAGGCAATGCCAAAGACACTGACCTACAACACTTTCTTACTATATCAATTATATATTCTGTTTTTTTTTTCTTTTTACTTTATGAACTGCTTTAAAACTATAATCTATGTTCTTGTTGGTAACCTAAAACTCCTTCCACAGATTCAGGAGGTAGATTTCCTTGGAATAAGCAAAAGTTTCTTAAACAGGGTACAAAAGAATGCCCCATAATCAACAATCTGAACAGTGGTAGGAACTGGTTAAGGTTAAATTTTCTTATACGTGAGGTGAGAGATGTAGTTCAATTGGTAATGCTTGCTAGCATGCAGGGAGACCTGGGCTGGATTCTCAGCACTGAGTGAGATGGGTAAGATAATATGTAGTGTAATCCTAGCACTCGGGAGGTAAAGGCAAAGGATAGACTGACATAGACTACATAGCAAGTTCGAGGACAAGCTAGCTAACTACACAGTGAGACCTTATATCAAAAATGAGAAGAAGAAAATGAGAGGAGGGTGCCCAAAATATTGCAGGTAAATCTTAAGGAGAAAGTTCTTTGGCTTTGGCCTCTATCTTTAAGACAACAAACTAACAGATGCATTTGGGGGTCAAGCCTACAACTTGGTTGGGGTCCATGTCTTAGCTATTGTGAACTGTATTGCAATAAACATTTCCTTAGAGTTCTTCAGGTAAATACCAACAAGTGCTATAGGTGTATCATATTATAAAACTGTCTTCAGTTGTTTTTTTGTTTTTTTTTGGGGGGGGGGTTTGTCTTAAGAATCTCCATGTAAAAAATTTCCATAGTAACTGAACTAGTTTACATTCCCACCAAAAACTATATTTGTATATATGACATAAGAGAGGCGAAACTGTCCAAGGGAGTGAAGGGAATTATGAGGGGAGTTGAGAGGGACACCATCAAAGTACATACTTGTCCCAGTTTATCATAAAATATCCTGACAAAAAGAGACTTAGGGGAGAAAGGATTCCAGGTTATAGTCAATCACTGAAGGAAAGCCAGGAACTCAAGCATCCACAGTCAAGAGAAAAAAAGAGAAAATACATGCAGGACTGCCTGCTTGCTCTCTGCTTGCTTTCTTCTGTCTTATTGTTTGAGATCACCTGCCAATGGAATGGCTCTACCCACAAGGGGCAGGGTCTTCTTATATTAATTAACAATCAAGACAACCACACAAGCAAGTAAGCGCGTGCACGCGCGCGCGCACGCACACACACACACACACACACACACACACACACACACACATACACAGAAGCTAATTTGGTCTAGCTGATTCTTCATTAAGACCCTTCCCAGGTGATTCTAGGTTGTGTCAATTTGACAGGTCAACTTGACCAGCATATATGTATAAAATACCGTATAAAGTCTTTTATTATGTAAAGTGAATATATACCAATGTTTTAAAAAGTAGTCTAGGTTGAGGTTCCTCACAGAAACTTCCAGAAAAAAAAATCAAAGAAGGCCCAGATGGCAAATTAACATTCTTGCTATACCTATGCAAATAACCTCACCAAACCTAATGAGGCCAGACTCATTTTGTGATCAAAATCTTTGAGATACCTTTTTTAAAACAATCCAAAATGCAGAGAAAAAGTTGTGGTTAAATGAAAAATTGTGTGTTGTCACTCTAGGGCACAGCTGGGCTGTCTAATTCTGAGTCAGGGAAGCTAAGCAGTTCTGCAATTTGTGAGTAACTGATGGCATGTCAGTCTTATCCATAGAAACGCAAATTACTTCTGTCCAGCAAGAAAGTAACCCCAAAAGTCTACTATTTGTACACTCATTTTAATGTTCCGTATCTCCAAATATATCTTTCTTGGGATTCTCCTCTAACCAGGTTATGACATTCCACTGGTTTTCTTTTCTTTCCTTTTTCTTTTCTCTCTCTGTTCATTTTTTTTATTAATTTTTTGCATTCCAATCCCAGTTCCCCTTCTTCCTCTCCTCCCACTTCCTGCACTCCCCTCACCTCCCATCTGTTCCACAGAGAGGGTAAGGCCTCCCATAGGAAGTCTACTAAATCTGTCCTATCATCTAGTTGAGACAAGACCAAGGCACCTCTCCACCCCCACGCCCCTGTGTCTAGGCTGGGCAAGGCATCTCTCCATATAGAATGGGCTCCACTAAGTCAGTTTGTTCATTAGTGTTAGATCGATCTTGAACCCACTACCAGTGGCCTCATATATTGTCCCTGTCACACCATTGTCACCTATATTAAGGGAGCATAGTTTGGGCTTATGCAGATTCCCCATTTGTCAGACCTAAGTCAGTCATCTCTCACTAGTTTGGGATAACTGATTCTGTTAAGCCATCTTAACTCCTTTGTTCATATTTTCACTCCACTAGTTTCTTTTAAAGAAGTCATTTTTACATCTGTATGAGAGTCATGAGTATACCCAAAATGTATGCTTTAGTATCTACTTTGAACTACACCATTTAATTAGGGTTCCATGTGCCCTTGCCTTTGTCGCAGTCCCAAGCAACTTAGAGACTTGAAAATAATGGTGCTAAAGAAATTTTTGTGACAACCCAGTTTTTTAATTTTTCTACTAACTTTGCACAGTTAGTAGCAGAAAAGTAGAAGCTTTTCTGTTATCTTTCCTGTTCAGCAGCACTTGGTGCATTTCCTGCTCTAGGTATTAAAAGTGCCTGACACATCTCAGCAGTCATTTCCCTGATCATTCTGACTCAACACAACCTATATATCCCAAAAGTACACGAGAGGGAAACATTCAGATTTAAGGCCATCTTATAACTCTCAAGCTATGTTCTATGTAATGTTAAACACATTCTACATTTGTCATAATCAAGGCCACATTGAGCTCTCTGCTTATACCCAAATGGCAGATAATATGATAGATCATATTTTCCTCAAAGAGGAAGCACATTCTCCTACACTTTTGGTGAGGAGGTAACACTTCTCTGCATACTGTCAAAAGACTGATGACTGGGCTGGGCATGTAGCTCAGTGGTAGAGCATTGCGTAGTATACATGAAATACTAAGTTTAACCAGAAGAAAATATGTATGGTGAGCTGAGACACCACAAAACTCTTTGGCTATGGAAAATACTGCCTTTCCCTGAGTTTTATTTCAGTTTTAGTTTGAGAAAGAATCTCATGATGTAGCCCAAGATGGGCTCCAATATGCAGCAATCCTCCTGTCTCAACCTCTTAGACACGTAAATTACAAAAGTTTGTTTTCATGTCTGGCTTATTTTCCAGATGTAAATAAATCAACCCCTGCTTTCTTTATAAAATAGAATTCTTAGCTGGCACATGCCTGTACACAGATCTTGAGTTCTAGGTTATAGTGGTCTGCATAGTTAGTTTGGGATCAAACAGAGATAGTTAACTATATATGGAACCCTATAGCAAAAAATAAAATAAAATAAGAATATAACCCTTGTCTATTAAAAAGTACTTCTATGTAGTCAGTGAATATGTTCATCTTTAATAGCACATCTGCAGCCATGGGATTGCTTTATCTTTAATAGTCTGTAGCAAAACTTGGGTCTCTGTTGCACATTGAAATGTACACTGAAAAAATTCTGTCTGGAACTCAATTGCCATCCTCAGCAAGAGGATTTCTGTGGCCCCATCTGTACCACTGGGATGGAATGCAATATCCATGGCTTATTTTATTCTGTTTTTTTTTCTTCAGTAATCTTTGGACACATCTCTTGGCCACCCTTGTAATGTCAGTCTTGTTAGGGGAGGGTATAAAGATAAGTTTTCATGCAGTCCAGGCTGGCTTCAAACTTATTATGCAACCAAGAACAACCATGAAGTTTTGACCCCCCCCCCAACCTTTATGCTGGGATTGCAAGCATGTACCTCTATGCATATCCCTGTGATTACATTAAACAGAAATGTATTTTTTTTTGAAATATGTAGTATCTTCAATGTGGTTCAAACCCCTTTCCCAAACCTGATATTTTTCAGAAATGTGTCTGTCTTCTGACATCAATTTTAGGGGCCTCCTAGCACCACTGTTGACCTTCCTCTAAACATTTCAGTCCTCTCCACCCCAAGGTCTCTCTCTGTTGCTCCCACTGACTTCTGGCTAAGTGGAACAATCCATGCAACTGGCACTATGGACAATGTCTTGACTGTCCTGGCAAGTCATACTAGTGGTTGTGACCCAGCAATGTCTATAAAATACACAGCTCTTGGGCAGGTGTACAGCCTGGTCATCACACACCAACTTTCTGCAGAATTGAGCTCCATTCTAAATCCATACTGGGGTAATGATGTATACCTACAATGGATGCATACCATGTCTCTTACTCCTTTTTATAATATTTAATCACACACAAATAATACTTAAACATTTTAATAAAATAGACATGCATTTATATACTCCTTTCCTTTTGTATCTTGTCCTAAAAATCAGTTTGCAAATAATCTGTTATGTTTCTTTCACTTATATTTTGATTTGCTGCTGGCTCTGATTTTGTGTATTCTATGTAGTGGGAACACTCCAGTACCCTGTTCTAATATCACATCAATACAAGTTGATATCTTGATTGGAGTTACTATAAAAATACATCCATACATTTGGGGTGGGGTTCATGCTGCCTGTCATTGGTAAGGTGAAGGAATCTCCCTGAATTAACTTGCCTTTCTTTTTTATGCACCAGATACAGAAGCCTGTATTCGCCTCTTCATAACTAAAATAGCTGGATCTGTACTGCAAGATGTTAAAGTAAACTGCGAGATGTTAAAGTAAACTGGATGTGTGTTCTGACTGACTGAATTGTTAACACCCCAGTGTTCTTTTATATTAAAATTATAAAGAAACAGGCACTGGGTAAGTTGCTAGAATAATCCAAATCTTTCTTCATCAAACAATTTATTTGAATTATAACCTATTTTACCATGGTGCTTTAATTTATTTTTAATTTTTATGTATTTACTGAGTCTTTTAAATCTTTATAAAAAGGATTTCCACTTTCAATTACCCTTACAGCTTTAGTACTCAACCATCTTCAAATAAACCTTAAATTGATTTTGTATTGTTGTTTAACCAATTCACAATTGTTTGTGTATATATGTGTGTGTATGTGTGTGTGAGAGAGAGAGAGAGCGAGAGAGAGAGAGAAGGAGAGAGAGGGGAAAGAGAGACAGACAGACACACAGAAAGGCACACAGACAGACAGACAGACTCTGGCTTTCCTGGAATTTGTTATGTAACCTAGTCTGTCCTTGAATCCACAGAGATCCACCTTCAGAACTCCATTTTTCTAATGAGCCAAATTTTGTGTTTGTTCATTTCTTGCATTTGAAGTAGTCTTCAATGTCATCCTTGGCCTGAGAGTCTTCAATGTAGTCCTTAACCACTATACAATTATAGCCAACCATGTTACCAGTTTCTCCTTTCCATCAGTTTTGCAAAGGTCTACTCAGTCCTTTAGTTTCTTATTGTCATCAGTCTTTATTGAGCTGATTCAGTGCTCAGCACAAGCACTTAACCAAGCAAACACATACAGACTCGTGAATGGATCCAAGCTCACAAAGGTGGACTGTGAACATATCTAAGGCTTTGATGCCTTTGTGAATTCCATGTGATAGGCCATCATGGGTGAATACTATCCTCACCATATCTTGTAAAGCATTATAAATATCTATCACACCTCCAGCAGCAATGCCTTCCTTTGCCATGGCTGTGGGTTACACCTGAGCCTTTGCCTGTGTGACACAGCAGCAGCAGGGGATAAAAGCAGAACTCCATTACCACCAGCACCGCTCCCAACTTAGTTCTCCTCATTATAGTATATTAGGCAAAACATATAAGGTTTCTCATCTGTCTTCCAGAAAACAAGAGTTGTAGGAATAGGAGAAAGAGTCATAGTCAAATACCTAGTCCTCGTTTGCTTAGACACATTGGAAGCTTGGGTCCATATTAGTAGCTAAGTGCAAAACCTTAGAAGAACAAAACTTCCTATTGTAATAAGGTTCCGAGTATTTAAGGCTCTGCCCAGGGAACAGATTTGAAAGTCAAAGGACCATGATGATCTGTTTAAGATAGCATCTTGGACCTTCCTCACTCTCCACAGTCCTGGATCATAATTCTCCCTATTCCCCTGAAGCAACAGTTAAAAGTTTGGATGGCACAGAAGATGAAGTCTGTAACTCAGGATATTCCATTTGAAATATGAATGCTTGAAGGAGCTGGGCATCTAGGGACCTGGTGAAAACACAGGGAATTGGATCAATGGCAAAGAGGTTCAGATCTATAGTGGTCTCTTAGAGTACTGGCAGTGGGTAGGCATGGAATGGAACTTGATAAACAGTGATTCCTAGTGACAGAAGAAACGACTACAACAGTGTAAGTGCAGGACTCTGTAAAGAGCCACTGCCCAAGAATGAAGTTGCCATTACTGTGACTAAATGGAAGCACCAGCAAACAGGCATTTTTAAAGGATTAATCTCAGTGTATTTTAGACAAGTTGGGTGTTAACATCTTTTGTCACTAATAATTTGAGGAAAAGATATTTCAAGAGGTAGATTTTATGACTCAGAAAAGATACATCAAATCCATTTCTCTTTACTTCAGACACACCTTTGATTTTATTTGTTTTGTTTGTTTGTTTTTGTTGTTTTGTTTTGTTTTTGAGACAACATCTGTTCTACAGTCCAGGCTGTGTTTAGATTCAATATATAGCCAAAGATGGTCTCATTCTCACAGTACTCCTCCTGTCCCAGCCTCCCTAGTGCTTGAATAGCAGGTATGAGCCACCATGCCCAGCAAGACACATGTTGGAAAAGAGCCATTTGGCCCTAGGGAAACTAGAGAGGAAAGTCAAGTTCATAATTATATACCTGGAAGCCCACTACCAAACAGAACAAGAATTTTCATAATTCTGAAATATATATGTAATAAAAGGAAATTCTGAAAAAATAAATTCAATATGTCCCTTTCCTCAAGGAGCTTAGAGTATATTGGAGATTAGAACAATTACACGAATAAAACTTGACAAATGTCATAAAAAAAATGCTGCTTTGACTAAGATAAAGAGAAAGGAAACTCAAAAAGAACACTTGATTCACTGAGAATATTGAATAGATTTGCTATAGAGATGGTTTCAAGAGTTCATATAAGATGTGACTCAATTCTTAACTACGATTGTGGTAACCAGACAGGAAATACACTTAAGAAATGGTGCACAGTCAGCTTCAACTACTTGCCTATGGGATACAATTAGGACAATTCGACATGGAGACAATGGAGATATATTTAATGGAAAAAGGGGAGCAGGGTGAAAAGAGGAGATAGAACACTTACATTCAAAAGACTTGTCTTTATCTCTCTCTCTCTGTGTGTGTGTGTGTGTGTCATCTGTGTGTCTGTTGTGTGTGTGTGTGTGCATCTGTGTGTGTGGGGGGGTGTTTCTGTGTGTGTGTGTGTATGTGTGTGTGTGTATGTGTGTGTGTGTATGTGTGTGAGCATTCATATGTGTGCATGTGAGAAGTCCAGAAGAGGGTGTCAGGAGTGCTCCTCTGTCACTCTCTATCTGTTATTTTGAGGTAAGGACTATCCCTGAGCACAAGGGACAGTCTCAGCTAGCCTGGAAGTCAGCACACCTCAGAGATCCCCCTGTTTCCGCCCTCTGGGAACTGAAGATACAGGCATTTTCAGGAATACCTAGTTTGTTTATAGGTGCTGGGATCCAAACTGGTCAGGATTGCAGAGGTAGATCTCTCAGATCTCTTTAACCCCAGCAAGCTTACTTTCTTGGAGATTGCTTTGGTATGCTGCATTGAGAACTCAAGAGATTGGTGAATTTATATGATGGTACAGAGAGAGACCATTGCCATCTTGTCTTGTTTTATTCCAGTGAAGATGCTGGTCTTTTGGGTCTCCATTTAAATCCAAAGTGTTTATTCCTTACAAGCCAGTACTTGGGATTCATGCCATCACCACCGCCTCCATCCTGCCACCTCTTAATTTAGCTTTAGTTTCCTATGACTAACTCGGTGCCTGCCGTCTTATTTTCCCTCAAGTGCTGATGTGATGAGGACAAGCCCACTCAGCTGGAATGTAGAATAGCTCCATTATTAAGGCTCTGACAGGGAGGGATGACTAGCTGTGGGACACAGACTCTGCGTAGTTTTGTGCTTAGCACAATCTGAGAGTTGTTGATGTGTGAATATTAGGAAAATAAAATTTACAGTCTCAGTTCACTGGTCTCTATAAATTGTAGAAGGCACTCGTGATAAATGAAGCCTCTTCAGCGACTCTTGAAATGCTTGTACCCGTTGGCATAGAGCAGCCTCAATGTTCACCTACTCATGAGATTTCAGGCTCATGTTAATGCTTTTTATTTACTTGGGGTCTATTATCCAGTATGATGTGTAACATTATTTTTTAAGATTTACTCTTCACTGTTCATCAGATGCTCGTTGCAAACATAACTTGACTGAGAAACTAAGGAAAAAAGAGAGAGATGAAAGTATGTGGCTCACCACTGTTGGCATTTAAACTAATCTTTTCTCATATGCATATTTTGATTTTTAAAAGATAGCTGGGATCATACTGTATAAATGGTTTGATTTTCTGGTATTTTTAACCACTGAATTTTGAGAGTTTGCCACACTTTTAAAATTATTTTTAGTCATTTTAGGAGCTCTATGAATTGTCAATTTTGTGGATGTAGTGTTTTTGTTTGTTATATTGTCTCCTGTGCTCATTGCCTGACGACAGCATAAGTTTCCTGGGTTAGGCATGTGCCTGTAGATATTGAAAGAAATAAGTAACAGCTAAAATTTGTGTTTAAATTATATAATTCTTAATTTAAGTTTTCTGCATGTTTTTTAAACCTTTGTTTTGTATACGTGTGTATGTGTACTCACATGTTTTGTGTGTATATGTGCACTCACATGTTTTGTGTATGTATGTATGTGTACTCACATGTTTTGTGTATGTGCACGCAAGAGCGTGAAAGTTAGGGGAGAACTTGTTGGAGTCAGTTCTTTCCTTCTACTATGTGGATCTCAGGGACAGAACTCAAAATCACCAGGCTGGCAGCAAGCACCTCCACCCACTGAGCCATCTCACAGGTCCTTCTGCTCATATTTCTATCGCAAAAGTTATGAACAGCTTGATTAAGAAATAGACAACTGAGCCAGGCACAGTGGTGCATGTCTATAAACCCAGCATGCCTCAGGAAGCAGAAACAGGAGGCTCTCTAATACAAGTCTATCATAATCCTACCTTTTAACATTTTAGATTTTTTTTATATATAGGGGTGTGTGTGTGTGTGTATACCACATGGGTGCCTAGTGTCCACAGAAGTCACAAGAAGGTATCAGATCCCTTAGACCTGGAGTTATAAATAGCTGTAAGCCACTATGTGGGTACTGAGACTTGAATTAGGATCCTCTGCAAGAGTAACCAGTACTCTTAACCATTGAGCCATCTCTCCAATTCTTTTAAATTTAAAAAACTGTGTCGTTTAAAAGACACAGTTTTGTATTGACAACAGTAGTTAAAGAATGTATCTTTAGAAATTAGAAATAGAGAGCTATTTTCCTTTTAGCCTAAGGGCCTCTGAGTTAGATTGAGGGCAACATTCCTGTTACCTTTTTACTAAAATTAGTGTATACCTGTCTGTTAAAACAATTAGAAAACTATATAAAATAAAACATATGTATTTCCCCATCCTCCTACCAAAACATTTTCCTATTGCACGTATACATAGTGCATCACATATTCATATATTCACAAGAATGTTTACTTGTTTTATGTAATTCATGATTTTACACTTGCTCTCAAGGTTAACAATATATGAACCTTTCCATACCCTTAGATTAATTTTCTTATGTTGGCTAAAACTCCTTGACTAGAGACAGGCATGGTGATGCACACCTTTAATCCCAGCAGAGGCAAGTGGATCTCTGAGTTTGAAGTTAGCTTGGTTTACAGAGAGGGTTCCAGGACACCCAGAGCTATGGAGAAAAACCCAGTCTTGAAAACAAAAATAACAAAAGCTCTCCTTGGCTGAAGTGTGGTGGCAAATAATCCCCATATTCAGTAAGTAAAGACAGAGGATCAGAAGTTCAAGGTCCTTGTTGGCTATAAATCAAGTTCAAGGGCAGGCTAAACTACATAAGATGCTGTCTTAAAAAAAAAGAAAGAAAGAAAAAAAAAAGCCAAAAAGAAAAATTCCCTGCTAATGATTATAAAAATCATAGTGGTAATTCTTGCCTATATAAAAGGGGCCAGTTCCATTTCTATTTAATGATTCAACAGCTTATCAAAATGGCATGTGGCTGCTCTGGAGTAGGGCAGTTTCTCAGCCCTTTATAAGTATATCTCATACCCACCATGCAAATATATACCTGGTTGAGTTTCTACCATTACCTAGAGATTAACATGTTCCCCATACCAGTGTATTCCCCTGTAAATTACCAGGTGGCAATATTATCTTCTAAGAAATTTCCCTGGTTGTGTTTGGGGTATTTTCACTTGGGGGTTTTGTTTTTGTCTTCTGTTGATGTTGCATTCTCTCTCTCTCTCTCTCTCTCTCTCTCTCTCTCTCTCTCACTCACTCACTCTGATTTCTTTGTACGTTTTTGAACATCAGCTACTTGAGATCCACATAATGCCCTGCCAATATCAAAAGCAAATTTTATCAAATCATGTAAAATATCTCTGTACACACCACAACCTTGAAATGGAGAGGACCTGATATGATGAGGGTGCCTCATCTAGTAAACAGAATTTGAGAGATGTGGTGTTCAAATGTGAAAGCTGCTATAGTGGAGACATGTATTTTCTTCAAATTCCCTGACCACCTGAAAAAGAAAAGCAAAACAAAGAAAGAGGGAGAAGAGGAAAGGAAGAAAGGGGGGTAGAGGGAAGGAAGGTAGTACTGGAAATAGGCTAAAACATTGACATTGTAGATACATATCTCTTCTGCTGTAAATTGATGTTTTAACTGAAATGTCTCAATCTGCTCATGAAGGAAAGTGATGTCATCCATAAATGGGAGTTGACCTTGAAAGTGTGTACAGCATTTTCAAGACATGTTTGCTTCAATAGATACTGTTCTAGTCTTATTTCCGTAGTTGTGATAAAAATAAAATATCTTTACAAAAAGCAACTGAGGGGAAGAAGGATTTAGTGGGCTTACAATTCCACATTCCTGCCCACAATAGCAGGGAAGTCAAGGCAGGCACTTGATACAGGACACATCACATCAACAGTCAAGAACAAAGAGAAACAAATGTACTCATGCTGCCTGCTAGCATGCTTATGCTCAGCTAGCTTTCCTGACTCTTATACAGTTCAGGGCCCAGCCCATGGAATGCTGCCACAAACATTCAGGGCATGTCTTCTCATCTCACTCTACAACCAAGACAGCTCTCCATAGATATGCCCATGAGCCAACTTGATCTACATGATTTTTCTAAGATTTATTTATTTCTATGAGTTTAGGTATTTTGCCTGCATATATGCATTGAGACACTTGCATGCCTGGTACCCACAGAGGCTGGAAGAGGGCATCAGATCCCCTGAAACTGGAGTTACAGATGGTTGTGAGCCAACTTGTGGGTGCTGAGAATTGAACCTGGGCCTAGTGCTCTTGACCTCTGAACCATCTCCAGCCCAATTTTCCATTAAGACCCTTTTGCCAAATGACTCTAGGTTGTGTTGAATTGACAGTTAAAAGTAACCAGCACAGTGCCTTCATGTAAATTATCAAAAATACTTAATTTGGAACATGAAACTTTCATTCATAAATATGAAAAATTTCCTTTTGAAACTTCTTGTTGAAGAATGTGTTTTGATCAGAATGAATGTGTGATTCATATGTGTGAAAAATTGAGAAAGTGTAAATCTTATCAGTTTCTGACTAAATGTGTGATTTGTCTGAACCAAAAAAAAAATAGTTTGAGCTACTAGTTACATTATTCCATACAATCCTCAAGTGTGCTGGTTAATAAGATGGATTCCATTCAAGAAAGGTAAAGTACCACCCCTAATTCAGTCATGTCTGTAGCCTTAACCTTGTTCTCTGAAAGGTTTTCCCACCAGTCTTCTCCCATTATAGGGACCCTGAAAGCATTAATCACGCAACATATCAGGGAGAGAAAAGAAAAAGAGAAATTTGAAGCATATCCAAACAACTGTCATTTATCTCATACATACATTTCTTTAGGAAATAAGGATGGAAGGGAGTCTTCTAAACTATTGAAAAACCCTGCCTCAGCAAGCCGCCCCAACATCAAGAGAACAAGTGAATCTGTCACAACTTGTATTTTAGAAGAATTCCTTTATGTCATATCCTGCATTGATTCATATAACTTTAATTTATTGCTACCTATTCTAATTGTTCTTATACCCACAAATATACCAGCAAAACTATATAACTGAGAGATGCAATGTTCATAAATTTATAAATTCCCTGATGAGATGATTAAAATTAAAATGGAAGTCAGGCACTGTGGTGCATTCCTGTAACTTCAGTATGTGAGAGATTGAGACAGGAAGACCCCAGCCTACAGGCCAGTCTGAGTCACAGTGTGAGCATCAGGCTAACCAGGGCTTCACAGAATAACTCTGTCTGGAAAGAAAAAGGGGAAGAGAGAGGAGGGAGAGGAGGAGAGGATGGTAGTACAGCTCAATGGTCAGGAAGTACATAGCAAGGTAACCAGCATGTATGAGCTCCTAGGCTCAAATCTCCAGCACCTGAATTTCAAGCATACGTATGTAGAAGGGGTCAACAACAGGCTCACAAGTAAAAGCACTTGCTGAGCAAGTTTGACCACCTGAGCTCCATCCTCAGAACTCACATTAAGGTGGAAGGAAGGAACCAATTCCACAAAGTGACTCTCTGACTTCCACACATGCACACAGCACATTCACCACCATGTACACACACATAGGTTTAAAATGTGTGTGTTTATTGGTGAAATAAATTGTGGGCTTTAATACTTAAAGATGACCACACATTTTGTCTCCATTATATTAATATTAGATATTTAAAAAAAAAAGTTGTGGAACATAGAAAAGACTTTTTGAGGGCAGAGTCTCTCACTATATAGACAAATTGGCCTCAAGTTCACAATTATCCTACCTCAGCCTCCTGAGTACTAGGACTACAGATGTAGATCACCAGGTCCAGCCAAGAACATGTGTATCTTTTATTTTAGGTTGTGAATCTAGCCTTTTAATGACTGAGACATCTCTCCAGCCTAACAGGCATATCTTAATCCATATGAATAGCTAACTGTTATTTTCTTATAGCTGAAATAAATGAAATTCCTTAAAATTTTCCAAATTTCATTTTTATTTAAATATAAATACATACATACATACATACATACATACATACATACATACATACATAAAGCTGGGCGTTGGTGGCACACTCCTTTAATCCCAGCACTCAGGAGGCAGAGGCAGACAGATCTCTGTGAGTTCAAGGCCAGCCTAGTCTACAGAGCTAGTTCCAGGACAGGCTCCAAAACAATACAGGGAAGCCCTGTCTCGAAAAACCAAAAATAAATAAATAAATAAAAATAAAATGGGGGCCTGGAGAGATGGCTCAATGGTTAAGAGCACTGGCTGCTCTTCCAAAAGATCTGTACCAACATGGTGGCTCACAGCTGTCTGTGACTCCAGGCAAGCATGTGAGGCAAAGCCATATGCTCAGCCAAAACACACACACACACACACACACATACAAAATAAAATAATAATAATTAAAATTTTAATTGAAACATCTGGCTTGATATTTTGGAGCACAAAGTTTAAATGAACAGGCCTGAAAATACTGTGCTATAAAAAATTTTCATTTACAGTTTCAGAAACGTAATTTTTTTCATCTAATAATTTTGTGTTATTGTAATATAAATAGTGTAGTAATTTAAAAAACATTCTTAACTGGTTTGGGGGAATGTAGGAAATATAATACTGAGGTATATGTGTGTGCATGTTCACACATAACTATGTGACACATATGTGTATGTTCAAATAGACTAAAAATTCTTCTAAGGAACTATAGTTCAATGAAGTCAACATCAGAATCTTTTACTATGCCTCTGTCTCCCTGTGTGTATGCACATGTGCTTAGTCATGTGTACATATAACTAAAATAGGTGATTTCAAGTGTGAGTCAGAGGGTACATCTGTGTTTTAGCCTCTCCTCCCCAGAATTCCAGAGATGAGGTTTTAGACAATACTGTTTGTAAGTGTGTCCTGGTAATCCTGTGAGAACTCTGACTTTATGTTCCTGGTATTCGTCCAGGCAGGTCATATTTTCAGAGTCTGTTAAGATGGTGCTGACACTGTTTGCAGGTAGTGCCTATAAAATCTATTTTAAGTTTCTCAAACTGTGCAGGGAGTTGTATATTTATTACACTCTGCTTTGTATTTGCTGGTAGAGGGTAAACTTGCCTTATTATAGCTTGATTAGTTGCTCTTAAAACTCAAAAAATGTATATTTTTATAATGTGCTTGGATCAAAGGACATTTGATGATCTGCCATTCATCATAATGAAATGATAAATGCTAGAAGAGTCAGCCAGGTTTAAACTGGTTTGGGGGGCGGGGTACAGATATGGCTCTTATGTGAAGAGGGCATTCTGTTCTTGCAGAGGACCTAAGTTCAGTTCCTAGGACCAGAAACAAAATGAACTGAACAATGTTCAAATCACATGGGTGTTCTCAGGGCCCAGCACACTTCCTGCTGTCTTATTTAATCCCACCTGCCCACCTGCACTTCTGTCCTGGTTGATAAAGCTCATTGCTTTAGCATGCCTGGTCCAGCTCTGAGTGCCATGGGCCAGTCCAATGCCATCACCAGCAGGATCAAGTTCAAAGGGCTTCAGAAGCTGCATGGATGTTACCAAATTGCCTGAGGAACCACCACAACAAGAATGTCTTAAAGTGCCCCCACATGCCTGAATTTCCTCAAAGACAACTGCTGGCTTCAAAACATCCGCAGTAGTTTATGGATTGTTGTTGTTTGAGACATTCTGAAATAACTTTCTAGAACTCCTCAGAAGATGCTTTGGCACCAAAGAAGTCCACAACAACATTACTACGGTGACTGCATCATAGAGTGGCAACATGTCTATAAAATAAAAGCCTACCTGTGGTTATTTTTAAAAGAAAAGAAAAGAAACACCAGAGAACTTTTTGGAGGAGGAAGACAAAGGGAGGTAGAGGAAGAAGGGCTAGATTCAATTTCCACAAATCATGGGCATTTTTGTCTTTGTTAAACCCCATCCTATTTGTATTTATCCCACTTACTTCCCTCCGCCACCCTGAGTGCATGAACATTGCCCTGCATGTGGTAGTCAGAGGGCAATTCTTAGGATCTGCTTCTCCCCTGCCACCTTGTGGGATACAGGGCTCAAAGTAAAGTATACAGGTCTGCACGAGTGCTTATACCCACTGAGCCAAAGCTTCTTAACTTCCTTAGTGCTGCGACCCTTTAATACAGTTCCTTGTGTACTAAATATAAAAATATTTCCATTACTGCTTCATAACTGTAATTTTGCCACTGTTCTAAATTGTAATGTAAATATCTGTGGTTTTTGGTGGTTTTAGGAGACCCCTGTGAAAGGGTCATTGCAACCACAAGTGGAGAACCACTGCACTAAGCCTTCTCACCAGCCCATGAAAAGCAATTTTAAGTATATTTTTGCAGCTGTGTTAATATATATTAATAGTATTTGTTACCATGCTATCCTTGAAGAAAGTATTATTGCTTTCTTCTGACTTAAAAAAACTAAAATAAAATATTTTTCCAGGCATGATCGTACATACATTTAACCTTAGCACACGAGAGATACAGGCAGGAAGATCTTTATGAGTTCCACATCAGCCTGGTCTGCATAGCAAGTTCTAGACCAGCCAAGACTATATATATATATATATATGTGTGTGTGTGTGTGTGTGTGTGTACATATACATATATATATATATATATAATATTTGAATTTTTGTCTCGGACATAAGTAAATAAATCAGCAAATATTTTCATGGACCCTTAAAATGGTTGAGGACTCTACATACAGTGCCCACATGCCTACATGCTTTAGTCATCTCAGAGAGATACCAACAGAGCGAATAAAAAGGAACACTAAACAGAGTGGGTTCCTAAGACCAAGTTCTTGCTCACTCTTCCACTCCCGGAGCCTCCCCAATTGACATTCTGATTTTCTGGTGCCACCCAGATCCAAGCACTCTGCTAGGGACTCAAGGGTAAGTTCTACTGTCACTGGAGCTACATCTATTAGAACATTTTCAGTTACAGGGCAGAAACATAAAAATGCTAAATCAGGAGCCAGGTTTCATGGCCCACGGTTACAATCCCAAGTTTGAGAGACTGAGCCAAGAGGATCACAAGTTCAAGGTTAGCCTGAGCAATTTAGTGAGACTGTGTTTTTGGTTTTCTTTTGAGGTTTATTTGTTTTATTTTGTGTGTCAGTGTTTTGCCTACATGTATGCATATGTACTACATATGTGGTTGTTACCCAGGGAGCTCAGAAGAGGGCATCAGAGACCATGTAACTGGAGTTAGAGATGGCTATAAACCATCATGTGGGTGCTGGGAATTGAACCCAGGTCCTGTGCAATAGCAACGAACACTCTTAACCACTGAACCATCTCTCTAGCGCCTAAGACTGTATTTTAAAATGAAAAGCAGATACAGCTCAGTGCCTAGCATAGGTAAGACCTGGTTTCCTTCCCCAGTATAAAAGCAACAAAACAGAAAACTGAAGTTAAACAAAAAGCATATTGGTTAGTGCCTATGAATGGAAATGTCCATAGTATGACCCAGTGTCCTGCATGAGTAAATTTAGCCACTAAGCAATCATAACAAAACATGGAACATAAAGTATATGTGTAACTGTCCAGGTTCTGATCATTTTCTGTGTCCACTCACTCAGCTCACAACAGATCTTCACAGTGAATAGCATCATTGGTCCACTCTGCTAAGATGTCTCTGTTCCTTGACTTTCCTATGTAAGTTTTCTTCTCAAGTCCTTGCAGTGGCCCCACATGTATTAGATTTATTTATGGGATAAAATGTTACAAGAGTTCATTAAAAAATCTTCAAGATTCAGTGACTCATTGGATGTGGGGTTCTAGTCAGTGATGTGAGTTAAGTCACCTCTTGGCTGTGACACTCAAGACTTGGAAAATCTTGGCCATTGAGTAGAATGAGCTCCTGTACAGTGTGGACCTGTCACATCTTAATTTCTGACTTACTTGAGATGTTTATGTAAATAAAAAGAAGTGCGAGGACTCACACAGCTTCGGACCCAGAATCCTGACTAGACATGGTGAATGAAGAAGGGACAGACACAGGAATGAGAAAAAGAGATACACAGGCTCATATATAGTGAAACTGTGACCAAGTGGGGTTCTCTAACTGATACCTCCCCAACCTGGAACCCCATTGTGTATATTAGGTTCAGCACTAGCCTGGGGAGGAGGTCTCTGTAGGTGAGCAGACTCAGGCCATGAACATCCCGGAGCAGGAAGCTGCAATAGCACACAATAATCATCGTCCATAAACATTCATGCTCAGACTCCCTACTCATATTCCCAAGGAATACGTTGCCATTCTTCTTGAGACAGGCCCATCCATATAGGTAGCAGTTTTGTCAGTTTGGCCTTGGAGTCCTAGACATGGTTGTGTCCGTGTGTCAAAATACACATTCACTCAGGACCTTCACTCACTTAGGGCTTCCCCTACTCCCTACAAAGAAGTAAAGCAACAAGAGTCAGCAACTAGCAGAGGAACTGAGCAGATGTGAAGACTGCTGGAGGCCTCAGACACTTCCCCTATAACCACCATCCCCACTGGTACAGAGCACCTAACTCCAAACTGTATTACAAGGTGGGCATGGTGGGTGGCACTCAGGACGTTAAGCAGAGTTGAGAACTCAAGGTCAGCCTGAACTACATAGTGAAATCCTGTCTTTCAAATACAGCAACATCTGTCACAAATGACAGATTTGCGTGAATTCTGTAAAGGCAGCATACTTTTTTGGGTAGGAGGCACTTCGAGACAGGAGCTTGAAGGGCCTAGTGTCCTCCAACTCACCGTGGTTTTCTTGCCTTAGCCTCCCAAGAAACCACAAATATCAAAAGGACAGTATTTTTCCAGTCCTGGGGATTGAATCTAGCACCTCATACTAAGCAAATGCTCTTCCACTGTACTATTCCCCAGACCCAATTGAGCAGTCTTAAATTCTCATAACAGACCTGGTAAAGAAAGTTGGCAAGTACCAACCATGAAGCCCAGATGTTCTAAGTATGAAATCCATGCTTTCATGGCACCTTGCCAGCTACCTGTTTAAAAGATTTCATAAAGTACAATAATTTACAGGGAAAAGGTCAAGAATTTAATGAACACATCACAAGAACAAACAATGCCTAGGCTCAAGAAGAGACTGGAGAAATCCTAAATGAGTCAGTCCTGTGTCCCCTGTTATGGTGAGTCTCCTCAACATATCCCTGAAGTAAAAGCAACTGACACACATGGAAATCAAAGGGAAAGATTTTTGATATCAGGTAAAGAAAATGTTTTTAGTCAGTGTCTTCATTTGCTTCCTATTGCTGTGATAAGCAAAAGCAACCTAGGGAGGAAGAAATTTATTATAGTACAGTTTACCGTTCATCATAGAAAACAATCCTGCACTAATTACCCAGGATGATATTGCCCATGGTTGAATAGGTCCTCCCCCATCAATCATTAATCAAGAAAGTGATCCCAGACTGGCCTATAGTCCATCTCAATTAAGGTTCTCTCTTCCCAAACAACTCTATCTGTGTCAGGTTGACTAAACACTAACCATCACCATCAGTCGAAATAGCTGAAAATAGAGTTGCCAGAGAAGATAACAAGTTCATGGACCCTGAACTTTTTCAAGCGCAGACCAGCTAAGAATAGACGAGATTGAACATGACACTTGAGTGGAAACACTGGCTTTGAGGGGGTCTTCATGGCTGAGGTTATGAGTCCCTCACTTCCAACAAAAGAAAGCTCAAAGAATTTCTCGTACTTACCCAGAGGAGAAATCCCCTATTGTGAATGCATCTGTTTTTTATTGTGGGAAACATGCCATATCAGAAAACAGGTTTGGTCACCTTATCTTCACAAGCTCTAAGATCTGTCTGGTTTCCCTTATAGGCTCTGTGGCAGGATGAAAAATGATCTCTCTGGCTGGGCCGTTCTCCTTACTCGGCAGTTAGATTTTGTAGGGAAATTAATGAAACTAGCACTCAAGTTAATCAATCTTTTTGAGTTTTGCTATTTCAGATCAGCCAAATCATGCTGAATCAACGAATAAATTTCCATTTCTGGCCCAAAGAGCTGGGAATCAACCTCTGAAATGTAGTGATCCATCAGCCATGCCCATGCTGTACAATCAGACAGCTGGTGCTGTCTGTGTCTCCTTGCCCTTGAATTCATAATTATGTTAACAATTATTATAGCTGTGACAATTGAGAAGATAATGTAACAAAGTGCTATTGAGAAACAGGACTAATTTTGTTTCAACTTGATCCAATTATTTGCTATTGTAGACCAATTGGGAAGGAATAAAAAGTAACATTCCACCTTCTCTTGGAAGTTTGCCAAGGCTTTCTAGACTGTTCTAGAAGTTAAGAACCTGTTTTATGTGCAAAATATTCCTTTTGTTTATGGGTTAAAAGAGGGAAATCAGGTGGATTCCTAGGGACTTGAAAAGACAAGACTTTGTATTTCCTTGGAGATATAAAGTCCACCCTGCTTATCCCAATTCCTTGGAGGTGGCAGACTCTAGAAAGCAATAGCAGCTATGAAGCCAGGGTGACGTGGATACTACGGTTTGGGAACCTGCAGGAGCCTCTGGTCTGGTTTCCCTCTTTGAAAACACCCCTGTGCCCCAGACCCACAAAGCAGGTTCTGCCAACTGCCCCATCTCTGGAAAAATCCAACGGGGGGGGGGGGGGAGGCACAGCAGGAGGGGGTTGTAATGATATGAAGCACCAACTAGGACACTGGTGCCCCAATAGTGACACCATGTGGTCAAAAAGAGCATCAGCAACACAAAACCATAAAACCATGAGTAAACCAGTCTAGTGCAAAGCTGTCCCAGTCTTGGGTACAGGGATGATGAGGTAGCAACCACAACCACAATGGGCCACTAGAGTGTTGAGGACTGTGCACATGGTGCTTTGGGAGCAAGGATGAGGAACATCTGGCCCTGAAACAGGTGTGCCTTGCTGAGTTTTGCAGGAGGTGAGACTGAGAGCATGTAGCTCACTATGACAAAACAAGTTCAGTATCTCTTATCCAAAATGCTTAGAAGCAGACATCATCTGGATACGGCAAACTTCCCAGATTCTGGAATAAAGCACTTGCATGTATACACAATGAGAGTTCCTAGGGCTGGTCCCTGGGCCGAAATGTTTACATGTTCATGCACTGTATGTATATAGCCTGAAGAGAATTTGTATATGAGACATTTAGTGTGCCTGCTCTCCCATACCATACTGACCTGTCGCATGAGGTCAGGTGTGAGATTTCCCACTTGTGGCATCTTTTCAGTGCTCACACAGCCACAGACACGGGGCCAAGTCACAAGAGGACGTCAAGAAAAGGGTGAAACGCTTTAGCTTTATTGTGAAGGTGATGAGAGTCACCGAATGTATGAGTCAGGCTTCTGGTGTGGTCAGACTGGCAGTTAACCCTGCTCAGGTGAAAGAATGCCTCAAAAGGCCATGGATAAGAGCTTTAAAGGGAGCCATTCTGTTGAGGTCCATAATAGCTGTTGCCTTGTGGGAAGGGGACAACAGAATCATTTAAGCAACAGAAAGTTCAGCTTTCTACAAAAATGATGGTGCCATTAGTAAAGAAATCTCAGCAGAGGGAGAGATTCTGAACTATACCCAGGAGGGCCTGCTACATAGTAGGCACTCAATAAATGAATGGAACTTAATCAAAAGTAATAAAAGAATATTGGAGGTAGGGAGATGGCTGGGCAGTTAAAGGCATTTGTGAATCTTGCAGAGGACCTGTGTCCAGTTCCCAGGACCCACATGGTAGCTTACAACCACCTGTAACTCCAGTTCCAGGGGATCCAATGCCCCCTTCTGGCTTCTATGGGCGCCAGGCATACATGAGGTGCACAGACATGCATGCAGGCAAAAAGAAAAATGAACCTTTAAAATGTTTTAAATTAGAAGGCAGACAGAGAGTCAAGGATGGCCAAGTGGGTAAGAATATATGTCAGATAAGCCTGATGACCTGACCTGAATTCAAGTCCTACAATGGAGAACAACTATTAAAAGTTGTCTTCTAACCTCCACACATGTGTGGTGATGTAATACACGTGTTTGCTTCTTCCTTTTTTAATACGATAGAAACATACTTCCAGAGACACTGGGCAACGTCTGTCACATAAATGACATAAGATAACATGTTGTCTCTCAATCGCTTGCACATCATCTGTGTGTGCCATCTGATCCAGAAGCACCCACTGGTGTCTCAGCCAGTCCTCAGAGCTAGTCACAGCACCCTTGGCAGCTTCACCAGTTTTATGTAGGTCAGCTGCAATCTGTATCACCATGAGCAAACTACTGTACTTCTGCCCTACCTGACCAAGTACCTAGAAGCTTGGGCTACTTCAAACAGCTGGGCTTCAACCCAGTCCATTTTCCTTAGAAGGTAGTTAGCCAGGCTGCGGTGCCACTCACCTTTAATCAAAGCACTCAGGAGGCAGAGTAGGGACAGATCTCTTGAGTATGAGGCCAGCCTGGTCTACAGAGCTAGTTCCAGGACAGCTAGCACTGTTACTCAGAGGAACCTGTCTCCAAAAACCAAAATAAATAAATGAGGTGTTAGATAACCCTCCCCCTGACATGCTCACTGGTATTGTGACCAGGCTTGTGCTAGATGTCAAGTGTCCACCAAATGGTTGTGAACACTTGAATATTCTAGAATATTTCAAAGTCCATGGAAACTGACATGATGTGTACCTGCAAAGAAAAATTAGCACTGCACTTATTGATTCTATTATGCATTCAGTATAAAATGAATTCCTCATTTGATTTTAAAATTTTTAATGGGGGCTAGGGAGATGGTGTTCAGCCTGAAGTGAAGCAGATTATGGCAGCAGGCATATCTGGCTGAGGCTGCTCACCTAATAGCAGCCAGGAAACAGATAGGCACATCTGTCTGGAGCACATACCCAGTGACATACTTTCTCCAACTAAGCCTCACCTCCTACTTTTCACCATCTCCCAATAACAATAACATACTAAGGATCCATCAAGGGCTTAAAACATTTATTAAATCAAAACACACACACACACACACACACACACGCGCGCGCGCATGCACTCACTCACAGCTTGCAACCAAGCTCCCAGCAATGAGCCTTCAGAGGACGTTTCAGATTCAAACCCTATCAAAAATCTAAAAACCATCCAGATCCTATTTTATTTTATTTTTTATGCATTGACATGAAGACTGTAAACTTTTTTTTATTCATTTCCGTAGAAGTCAGTTCATTGTGCTGTCTCTTTGTGAGAGATGCTCAATTCTAAGTGGCCTAGACTCAACCTATGCAGTTACTCATCTGTTTTTGAAAACAATGAGTGGTTTGTGTGTTTTGGTTTTGGCAGGAGAACGTAAGTAGAACAAGTGCTACTTTTGGATTGCTTTTCCACTGCACTGCACCCCAGTGGCCTGGGATGTATGTAGCTGCCAAGATAGACATCGGAGTGATCGCCAGACACTAGAAGCAGAAAGAGTGGAAACAAGCCTGATTAAGAGCCCTGTGAAACTCAACTTATAGGGAATGACAGGGTCAAAGAGACTAAATGGGAAAGCATTAGCTGACATTTAACTGGCCATTTCCATCAAAAACCTATACAGCATCCCCCCAGCAGGCAAAACTTCACTTATATGTATGTCCCCACAGTAGGTGACCAGCAGGGTATTTCTCTATGCCAATGGAGGAGACCCAGGATTCAGTGAAAAGTGAGAAACATTTGCCATTCCACCCATTCCAGGCTCCATCACACTTACCCCTCCTCCTGCCTTCCCCACCCCATGCCCATCCTCACCCGCCCTTTCACATGGAGTCTGAGTTGGATGAAATTATTTTTATTGCTGGTGAGCCTAAATTAGGCCGAATGTTCCTCTTTCAGAGGATACAGGTTACCAGACTAGAAGGCCAGGAAGGGAGGATGGGAACTGGGCAGTGGATTCAGGGTTTTCTCCTTATTTGGGTGTAAGTGCTGCATGCTTTAAGGATTTATTTTAGGACAATGCATAAGCACCAAGTGGGGTAGGCAGCTCCAGTGATCAGGCTGCACTCTCTATTTGAAGTGCAGGCCTCCCAGAATCTTCATTGGTAGCCTGAGGAGGTTCTGGCTCCAGAGCAGACTCTACTGAGGACTCCAGCGCAGCTGGCTGAGCTGCAGGCTGGCCATCTGGTGGGCCTTCAGAGATCCGGACAGGCCCTAGGCGTGGCGGCTTGACTGGTATGGGCTGTGCTGCTTCAGGACCTTTACGGCTGGAAAAGGCCCTTCTTAGGCTTTGTACCTTCTGCAAGCCGGTGCGTCGCAGCCTCTGAGCCCGGGACTCCACTGGATCCTCGTCGGAACTCTCTCCGACTTGATCCTCTGGCTGCTCTGGGCCCAGCACCGACTGGTCCTCAGGGCCCAAGAGCTCTGGTGCTTTCTGGAAGGCGCGGGCTGGGATTTCAGTCTCCTCCTGAATGTGATGACACAACTTTCATTCTGGCAGTCACTTAGCCAGAGCCTGCCTGAAACTCTCTCCCTGCGGTCACACCAAAGGAAGATACTCCACCCTTTGCCTTGGGAGGGCGGGGAGGGGGGTGAGGGAGAGAATTGGAGCCAAATGAGAGAAGTGGGAAGATGGGGCCCCGGGAGCAGAGGGATGAGCAGGGAGAAGGGACAGTAGGCAGTGAAGGTTGGCAAAGTGGATGAAGCCCTATAAGGTGTGAAACAAGGTGTATGGGCGCTTGCAGGAGGCAGCGAAACGCCACAGCCTTTATTTTCTTGTGGTTGGCACTGAGTAAATCTGCGAACTGGCCGCGCTACACCGAAGAGGGTGTGGATTGGCCAGACTGGGAGTGAGAGATGGATAAGGCCCCGCGAAGTAGGAAGTGAGAAGTGGGTGCGGCTCTGAGGGTTTGTTCCACAGCTGAGGGCCGCACGTAGGGTCAGGAAGGGACATGGTGTACCGCTGGAAGGCGGGAGTCCCCAAGGTGGTGGACTAGAGGCGGGGACTAAGGGATGCCTAAGGTCACTGACCTTGAAGAGCAGGACGTGCAGCTTCCCGCGCGCCACCAGCAGCCCGTGGTTGGCCTCCAGCCGCTGTACCTGAGCAGCGCGGCGCAGCGCCCGCTCTTGGGCTGCGTCGGCATGAGAGCCCACGCGCTCCGCCTTGGCCAGCAGCTGCGCCAGTGTGTTGCTGGTGGTGTCGTGGCTGCGACTAAGTGCGCCCAGGCCACTCTGGATGCGGCGCACCGAGCCCGCCAGGCCACCCTGCCTCTCCCGCAGCGCCTCCAGCATGGTGGCCAGTTTCTCCAGCAAGGTCACCACGGTGACGGCGTGCACTGGGCCCCCAGCCGGCGCCCCGGGCACAGGCCCGGACTCCAGCGTGCTCTCCCCCATGATCTCTGACTACCCTGCCTGCTCTGTGGCTGATGGCTGCGTTCTGGGCTTGGGCCGCTTTTCTCCGCCTCCGCTGCCGCTCAGGCGGTGACTCAGTCGGGCGGAGTTGGCATCTCTGGCCCAGGGAGAAGGAGGAGGCCGAGCAGGGGGTGGGAAGTCCGATGGGGTTTCTTTTGAGGGCTCCGCCCCAGGATCTGGGGGAAGGAAGCAGGCTGGCCTAGCCTAGAGATACACTGCAAGCCTTTTTTTTTTTTTTTTTTTTTTTTTTTTTTTCCCCTTTTTTCTCTGAGTTTGAGCTCTACGTTCGACCATTTCCCTGGGGGGCCTCTTTCAGGCCTATGCTGTCCCACAGCAAAGAATGGACCACTGAAATTTTCATTCATGCATAGAGTAATCAAAGAAAGGTTGTATAGGGAGTTGGAGGAGTTAAAGAGATAAGATATAACCTAAGTTTTCACTGCTGCTGAGCCCCAAGCTGGGCAGAAGCCTGGGAAGCATGGAATGTTCTGCTGTGCCTAGGCCCAAGTCAGGGCTTTGGGTGGAGGAGGTCAGGGCAGGGCATCCTCTGATATTTTCCAGGTTTAGCCTCTGGCTTCATTTATTGCTGTTTCTTCCCATTGGTTAGTGTTGGGCTTCATGGGGTTAGAATGTGGGTTAGAATGTGATTATGTACACATTGGGTTGGGAAGATCACCGGTTGGAGATCAGTGTGGAATACATCGTGAGTGTTAGAGTGGAAAGTCACCACTTAAAGGTTGAGTCCCGATTGTGGGATTTTTGTTTTTTACTATTTATATTGATTTGCTCATGTTGGAACCCTGAGCACCAGAGCCATCTAAGCCTGACGAACTAAGAGTGTTTGTTTGAGACAGGGTTTCCTGTAGCTGGAACTGGCCCTGAACTCACTGTTCAGCCAAGGATGACTTTGAAAGTCAGATCCTCTGGCTTCCACCACCCAAGTGCTGGGGGTACAAGTATGTACCACCAAGACCAGTTTATGCTGATGCTGGGGATTGAACCCAGGGCCCTATGCACACTAGTCAACAACTCTACTAACTGTTTCTATGTTTCTGAGGTAGGGTCTAACTGTGTAGTCCGGGCCTCAAGCTCAAAATCCTCCTGTCTCAGACACCCCACTGTTGGAATAAATGTTCACCACCAGACCCATTTGCTGGCTGACCAATTAATTGGTTGGTTGACTGCATTGTTAAGGATAAAATTCAAAGCCTCAGACATGTTAGACAAGTGGCCTGCCATTAAGCCACACCCCAGTCCATCAACTAGGAAAGGTAGGTGTGTGTGTGTGTGTGTGTGTGTGTGTGTGTGTGTGTAGGTGTGTTCATATGAGTACCGGTGCCCATAGAGCCAGAGGCATTAGATCCTCTTGGAGGTAAAGTTACAGGTGGTTGTGAACCACCCAGTGTGTGTGGAGGGATAGAATCTGTGTCCCCTGGAAGAGAAAGGAGTGCTCCTAACTACTCAGTCATCTCCCCACCCCATAACTTCTATGGTTACAATAGAAAATAATTGTTGCTTCTGTAAATTGATTCAGGGGAGCTCAGGAAAAGGGGTGGCAGGAGACAGAAGCCATGAGACAACAATCACTGAGGACTTCTATTCTCCATCAGGTCAAATTCTCCACATGCCAAAATACAATGCTTTGTGGAATTGTTTTCTGAGTCACAACATCACCCTTTGGCCATATAAATAATAATAATAAAGGCAAAATTGAGGTATCTGTAATTTCTCGCTCTCTCATCAAGGTGATTTGTGGACAGAGGCGAGCAGTTAAGGCAGCTCCTATAAGGAAAAAAAACTATTCTGGATTTTCAACTAAGACAATGCCTTCAGCAACTTAGAGGAGACTGATGCTTGCTACTAGATTAGGGATTCACCAGTAGTCTCTGGTTTGTTCATAAACTGGAATCTTTAGTCTTATACACCAATACAGCCTTAATGTTTCTGATTATCCAATGAAACAAAATCTTAGAAAGGATGCAAGATGTCTAGATGAGTTCATTATACAAGAAACATCCTTTGGGGCTGGAGAGTTGGCCCAGCATTAAAATCCCTTGTTGCTATTGCAGAGGACCTAAGTTCAATCCCCAGCATGCACAGACATGGCAGCTCACAACCATCTGTAACTCCAGATCTAGGGAATTTGAGGGCCTTTTCTGACTGCCATGGACACCAGGCACACATGTGGTACACATACATACAGGCAGTCAAAGCACTCATACACATCAAATAATAAAGTAAATAAATCTCAAAAGAGAATTAAAGAAACATCCTTGGTACTAGGCAACAATTTCAGACACCCAGATAAACTAAGCATCCTTCAGGGACTTAACCCTTGGATTGGAAGTCATAGTATGTCACCAATCCTGAAGCTATTAACCAAAATAAACTTTCTGCTCCTACATTCGTTTCCTCTGGTGTTTGGTTACGGCAACAGAAAGCTAACACAGATGTAGTTACTTGTTCATTTACCCTTGTGTCTTTGTTACTTTTCTATTGCTATGACAAAACATCAAGATCAAGACAACTTATAAAAGAAAGCACTTAAATTAGGGGCTCATAGTTACAGAACATTAGAGTCTATGACCTAATTTGGTAGAGAGCAGGGAAGAAGGCAGGCAGGATGTAAGCTCAGAGCTTACATCTTGATTCACAAGCACTAGGCAGAAGGAGCTAACTGGCAATGGTGTGGGCTGTTTGAAATCTCAAAGCCTCACTCCCAGTGATGTACCTCCTCCAACAAGGCCACACCAAACAGTTCCACCAACCGTCGACCAAGACTTCAAACATATGAGCTCATGGGGGCTATTTTCATTCAAACCACCACACCTGATAAACCAAATAATATCTGTTTTTGTTCCTTTTCATCTCACTGATGCACTTATAGGTGGTGGAGTCCTGTTAGGTGTAGAAAAACACAAACTCAGTGCTATCTCGAATGCCATTGGTTGTTTCTGGTTTTCTCTTTGGAGCATATCTGATGTTTTTCTGTAAAAATAAGATAATAGGTCTTTGAGTTAACAGTTTGTCTTTCAAGTCCTTTCCTATTTGCCATACATCTTGAGAATTATCTGGTATAGAATTGTAGAGCAGACACAGGTTCAAGTTCAAGGGCTAAAAGAAGATCAAAAGACCTTGTCTTCTCCCATAGGTCTATCTATCTCTCCCAGAGTGAGTTGATCAGAAATCCAGAGCATCCATTTCATAGAAGGAAACCCGCTATATGCAGTGCCCCACCACTATTTCCGTAGACAGCTGGCTTCCTACTGTGGAATGACTTTAACTATTGTTACTATGCTTTTCCTGGGAACTCCACTAAGAGTTTCCAGGGATTTGGGCTAAAACAGACTTCTTGCCAATCTACAAACTGGAAAGGGTGATTCATGCCATATGCTAAGCAAGCATCAAGGGGTAGGCATGCTATTTGGACCACGGTTTCACTCTCGGCTGTGGAAATGATATGGGAGATGTTTTGTGGTTATTTTAGTAAACTGTCCTAATAGTAGAAATGTGTGTGTGTATGTGTGTGTATTGTGTGTGTGTGTGTGAGAGAGAGAGAGAGAGAGAGAGGGAGGGAGGGAGAGAGAGAGTGGGGGGGCTCTAAGAAAACTTTCCTCTGCTCCATCACAATGCCTAAATATGTCATTTTTCTGTTCAATGCTGTACATGTTCTTTATTCTTTCCCATACTAAATATCATACTTTTAAAAAGAGAAGTATGTCATTGTCCTAGAAAATAAAATGACTAATCCTGTTTTGTTTGTTTTCTAAAAGAAAAAAAATTAACAGGGAATGGGCCTCAGTGGACAGGTACTGCCTTCCAGCCTTTGTCATAAGCATCCTGTCTACGGAAGGGGTAAGGCCACACCACACAATAAGGGGGCTCTGTGCCACCAGCAGCTTGAATACCTATGAGTCCGGGGCAGCGGGGAAAAAAAGAATGTGCACTGTTTCCAGAAATTAAACTGTCCAAATAGATAGGCCCCAGGATGTTATAGTATGACCAAGAGACCTGGGGATGCCTTCAATGGAAAAAGTCAAGTATATTGCTTACTCAAATGACTGGTTTTTTGTTGTTTTTTTTTCAACTTTTATAGGCTGAATATTATCTCTCAGAAAGATATGCATCAGTCCTCACTTACAGTACCTGTAAATGTAGTCTTATTTGGATGCTGGGCCTTGGCAGATTAAGTTAACCTCTTGAGATGAGATCACTCTGAATTTAGGTTACAACCCTAGACTGTTGCCTTTATAAGAGAAGACATGGGGCCTCAGGAAAAAAAAGATGATGTAAAGACTGAGGCAGATATAGGGTAGCCATCAGCCAAGGTCTGCAAATAATTGCCAGTGCTCCCCAAAATTAGTAGAGATGCATGGTATATGTACAATGTCCTGCCCAGCTTTCTGGGACATGCAATGCTACTGGCACTGATTATATACATCTGCCCTTTGGAACTGTAAGGAGAATAATTGGGGGGGGGGTATATTTCTTTTTCCAGAGCTGAGGATGAAACCCAGGGTCTTGCACTTGCTAGGTAAGCACTCTACCACTGAGCTAAATCCCCCACCCTAAGTGGGGGTTATTCTATGATTCTTTCCTTCCCTTCTGCCTTATCTTGCTGTGTAGACCTTCTGATCCTCTTGAATGTGGGGATTATAGCTGTGCACCAACATGCCCAGCCTTCACCTCTCACCCCCATTCGCAGTGCTGAGGACAAAACCCATGACCTAGAGAATTCTGGGCAAGCATTCTGCCTTGGAGAGGCAACCCTAACCCCACATTTCTGTAATTCTAAGCCAGATACATTACAATAGCTCGATACAGAAGCTTTAGGAAACTAATAGACATAGAGATACCACCTAAAAGCACTCAGGAAAAAAAAAAGCAATTGTAAGGGCAGACAGTCACCCTGTGAAAGGGAGGAGTGTTGCTTACTGTTGTCATTTGGTTTTGCTTTGCTTTCAGAAAACTGTTGATTCTCCATCTTGCTTTAGCATCTGTAGAGCAGCTTCCTACCATGAAGTGGCCTGAGCAGACCTGTCCTCTGTCTCTGGGAACTGCCGGATGGGCACAGAGAGCACCTCTGTGCCTGCAGGCCATCTGCCTCTTCAGGCCAAGGAACAGTAAACTCAGAAACCAGTGAGGTCCATTCCTGCTGAAACTCCTCCCTGGTCAGCACCAGCTGGCTCATCCTTCTCAGGGTCTCTGTAGAAGTGGAGATTAGCCATGACCTAACAGGGGTACTCACATAAGATGGTACCATTCATGTAGAGAAATTCTAGGGCTGGCATCCAGTCAGCCCCACTGTATGAGTATCTTTGTTGTTCATGGGATGGTGATTGCCACTCAGCATAGAGGAGAACCCGTGTTACACAGAGGATCAGTGGGCAGATTGACATCAGACACCTCTGTGAGAGGCTAATGGTGAACCCCAGCATCAATCACAACCAGAAGACCCCCTGGGTCTGGTTAAGGAAAGTCTCAGGAGTGAAGTGGCCAGAGTATGAATGACTCCCATGTCAGTAGCAAACTTCAGTATGGCCTGGTCAGAATTCCTGGTGACAATGACACTGACATCAGCAGATTTTTCAGTGGCAACTGAACAACCAGCAGAAGCTTCTACCATTGTCTCTTCAGATTTATAAAGGTACTTTCATAAAGTACCTTTCATAAAGGTACTGTTCATTTGGAAATCAAGGTTGGTCTTATCTACATGAATTCCCACTATAAAGAGCTTGAAAACATTCACTTCTTAGATTTGTAGAACATCATTGTGTATAAATTTCCCTTTAAGTTACTACAGAAATCCAACATTTAGACCCTTCCCTGAGTAGTGAAGGAAGGCCAAGTGGGTGGTTTTTTCAATGCATACAGTATGCACCAGGGCATTTGGCCCCCAAGATGAGACTGGAATTGTTCAGAAGGCAAGAACTTCAAAAAACATACTTGCTATTGGAGCCAATCTCAGGGATGTAGGAATTGGGCCCCCTCTTCAAAGTATCTTGGGACATTCCAGAGGACAAGAGGCCTAAATCCCATTAGTGAATAGCCTTCATTGGGCCCTTTTCTGCAATGTAAGGAATTCAAAGCATTCTGGCATTACAGAATTACTGGCTGGAGGAGTGCTCCCATTTGAGACAAATCACTAAGAAGCATTTGGGGAAAGACAGAAGCATCCTTCCACCTGACATTTCTCAACTACATTCTAATTCAAGGATTAATTCTACCACCCACGTGATAAATGACAGAGCAGAGCACTTATGTAGCCCTGTGCACTGAGCCCAAATGGAGACTTGAAGACCGACTTGAACAAGATGCTGTAGGCAGTGATTCCTAATAAGTTAATTAATTAATTAAGGGCATTGTGAACCTTTGGAGCTCTCTCACTACTTCATCTTCACACAAACATTCTCCTATGTACTGATGGCTAGACCCAAGGAAAGTAAAGTAATTTACAAGCCACCTAGTATCTCCACCTGGGAAGTGATTTGAATTATGTGGCTTAGCACTAATTGAGTACAGTAGCTCACCCCTGTAATCCCAGTATTTGGGATGCTGAAACAGACAGACTGCCATAAATCTGAGTCTAGCCTAGGCTACATAGTGAACACCAGGCCAGCCAGGTTGTTGAGGAACACTGCTCCTCATGGTCCCTTGCCACCTTGAAATCAGAGCAATTGTGATTACTCATAGGAGACCCTCACAAGACTAGACCCACTAACATCCCCTCATAGAAATGCCTCTTGAGGCTCAAAGGATACATGAGTTCCTCCCTGAGAATAAATATGTGTTTAATAATTGCTGCAGGGGGTTCTTCATTCTAGCTCCCCATAAATTGCCCAGGCTTCTACAGGTAACCCCAAATAAAATCAACAAACTTGTCTTGAGTGGAATCAATTCTTTGGTCTGTCACTGATCGGGGGTGAACAAATGTGTGTTCATCTCTCCCTGTGAAAATTATGCAACATAGTAGCAAAACAAGTGCCTATTTAAAGGCATAAAGAGAAAGAAGGAAGGGAGGGAGGGAGGGAGGAGAGAGGGAGGGAGAAAGGGAGGAAGGGAAGGAGAGAGGGAAGAAGAGAGGGAGGAAGGAAGGAAGAAAAAAAGGAAAGAAGGAAGGAAGGAAGGAAGGAAGGATAGACTAACTCATATATACTTCTACACTATACAGCTTTTACATAGAGGACTGGCAAAATGGCTCCACAGGTTAAGTCCTGGGTAAAACTATTGGCTCACAAACCTGACAAGTTTAATTTGATCCCATGATGAAAGGAGAAACCTAACACTCTAAAGTTGTCCTCTGAATTCTATGGATATGCCAACACACACACACACACACACACACACACACACACACACACCATATATGCAAAATACCACCCAAGTAAATTCTTAAAAATTTTCAGGATATTGAGGACACCATATATTATGCTTACATGGTTCCATCTGAGTAGAAAAGCTATGGAGAAAAAAAAAAAAAAAAACAGGATGTCCAGATGGCGCTTTACTTCTAAAGGTTACAAAATTGAAATTGTGAATCCTCAAAGAATAGAAACTGCTGTCTGTCTTTAATTTGGGATTTGGGCTATCCTAGGGAAGCCAAATTTCAGTGCCACTTTCTGAAGCTTGGAAGACCAGGAAAGCAAGCTTAGGTTCCTCTAAGGTTGACTCCAGAAAGACAAGGCAGCTTCTGGGGCTGAGAGCCCTGGGGAAAATCAGTTACTTAAATGCCTCATGGGTAGATGTCCTATGTTACTGCCACCTGCTGCCAAAATCTCGGATACTATAAGGATCAGCCAAATGTCTACTAAGCACTGTACAACACAAAGTAATGCACATAATTTTAAATTTTCTAATATTCAGGCTTAAAAAATAAAAGGAAGCCAGGCAATAATGGTGCACACCTTTAATCCCAGCATTCAGGAGGCAGAGGCAGGTGTATCTCCGAGTTCAAGGCCAGCCTGGTCTACAGAGAGAATTCCAAGACAGACAGGGGTACACAGAGAAACCCTGCCTCAAAAAAGAAAAAATAAAATATAATATAAAGAAATAAGTGAGTTTGGACCTAGTAGAGCATGACTGCAATCCCAGCATTTGGGAGGTGGGGGTAGCAGGAGATCAGGAGTTCAAGGCCATCCTAGGCTACTGTCTCAGAACAGAAGGCAGGGAAGGGAAGGAGGAAGGAAAGAAAGATGGAAGGGATGGAGAGACAGAAACAATTTAAATTAATGTTAATATATTTATTTAACGCAGTGTATCCAGCGTATTATTAATTAATAGCTAATCTTACATCTAAAAGTATTAGACTTGGGAATCTAAGTTCAATTCCCAATATCATGTAAAAATCTAAGCTCAGCTCAGCTGCATGAGCCTATAGTCATCCCTTGGGAGGTAGAGACCAAAGGTTTCCTGGAGCTTGCTGACCAGTCAGCCAAGCCAAACGAGTGAAACACTGTCTAAAAAGAATGGTTAGAGAAGACATCTAAGGTCCATTTCTGGCTTGTGCATACTCTTAAATACATACACAGAGACAGAAACAGGCAGGCAGGCAGTACTCCTGGAAAAAAATCTGTAACAGTCTAATTAAAGGAATTTTAACATGTACTATTGGGAGGTGTTTTGATTAACATAATCATTTTGTGTCCTTTCATTTTTCTGAAACCTTTAAGTATTTTTAAAAAACAAAATAAGGGCTGGAAAAATGGCTGTGCTGTACTCAGCACTCACATAGTGGCTCACAACTCTCTCACTTTTTTGTTTTGGTTTTTTTTTTTTTTTTTTTTTTTGGTTTTTTTGGTTTTTTTAGAGACAAGGTTTCTCTGTGTAGTGTTGGATGTCCTGAAGTTCATTCTGTAGACTGGGCTGGCCTCAAACTCACAGAGATCTGCCTGCCTCTGCCTCCTAAGTACTGGGATTAAAGGTGTGTGCTACCACTACCCTCACAACTCTTTGTAACCCTCATTACAGAAAGAGCCAGTGAATTTTTCTGATCTGCAACCATGAGGCCTGAACATACATCCAAGCAAAACACTCATAGACATAAAATAGTCTTAAAAAATTTTAAAGCTGCCAGGCAGTGGTAATCCCAGCACTTGGGAGGCAGAGGCAGGCAGATCTCTGAGTTTGAGGCCAGCCTGGACTACAGAGTGACTTCCAAAACAGCCAGATAGCTACATAAGGAGACTTTGTCTTTAGAGAGAGAGAGTGACCAAATCTATAAGATAATATTGTTCGATCAAGCCTTTTAGTGCAACCCTGAAACATTCTCATCCACACACATGCATATTTTAATTAGGCATAACAAAAGTAATGATTTTATCATGCAATAAAAAAAGGAAAAGAATGAAGTAGTCCCAGGTTTTATGACTCAGTTATTTGGGTGCGTTCTAGACAGAGTGAGCTTTGATACATACATATTAACAGAGAATGGCATGAATGTGACATCATAGTGATTGTGAACACACATGAACATGACACATTGTATTAACAAGATAGAAGAACCCATCTGTACCTTTGGAGGGAGCAATATTAACTCCTGTGGAGTCTATGAACTGCCTTTTGGCTTTCTGACAGCTCCATTCATCAGGTGCCTTAGGGGATTATGTTAGGGGTTGGCATCTCAATTTTCTGGAAACAGGGACAAACTACCTTCCAATGCCAGGCATCTACATAGTAACATGTCCGACATGGCCCTGATGGATGTTTCAAGTGTCCTCTTTAGAGGCCTTTCCTTTTTAAGCACATCTGGCTTCTACCCTTTCAGAGATGTCCTTGTTTCTTTGCATGACACCTTATCTTGAAAGAGGGCCATGAACCCTGGATATAAGGCACATTAGCCCACTTGCATTTACTCTTACAAGATAAGCCTGCCCCCCCCCAAAAAAAAAAGATAAGCATGGCTATAGGATGGTGTTATGGTTTAAGTTTCCATCCTTGGATTCCATTTTTTCATTGAGCATTGAGTCCAGAAGTTTTCCAGTAAAATATTAGCCTCTTTCCCTTTACAATTTCAGGATCAAATTCATTTAAAGTTTTACTATTTGTGAGGAGAAAGGGGTGCGCACGTGTGTGTGTGTGTGTGTGTGTGTGTGTGTGTGTGTGTGTGTGTGTGTGTGTGTGCTCATGCATGCATGTGTGCAGGTGCCCATAGAAGTCAAAAGAGGTTATCAGAACCCCTGTAACTGGTGTTACAGGTGTTTGTGAACCACCCAACATGGATGCTGAACAACAAACTCTGGTGGTCCTCTTGAAGAACAACAAGCACACTTTTCTTCTGAACCATCTCTCCAGCCCCTCATTCCAATCCTTGGGGCTGCATTGTAATGTAGAGTCCAAGGAACTTAAGGTGAACTTCCCATGGTGATCCTAGGGAGAGAGATGGGAGAGTGGGGACCCTCTAGGGTGTAAAAGGTGTGTCTCTTGCCTACCCTGTGTCCTCAACATTTGATTAATGTATCCCATTTACAATCATTGCAACCCAGGTGTACCCAAGCAAGTTAGAGACATATCCACAGAATAATTACAATTGCTGGTTTGAGTCCAAACTCTTTCAGGTTTGTTCTTTCCCTGTCTTGGATCTGTCTGGCCCAATAACTTGCATTGTCTTTCCTAGGACTAAAATCTAAAATACTGTGAGATAAAAGTCCCTACTTTAAGCATAAATGCCCAAGCTACAGTGGCTAAGCTCAGGAAAGAGGTTTGCTGTCAAGAATGTGTCTGGTTTTTGTTTTCTCCCTTCAGATCTCACATTTAAGGGAATGTCTTCTTACCTGGGGGGCTGCATCCATACAGGGGAATGTCTGCATATAGTGGCTGAGCAGAGAGAATCTGAGATCAGCTAGAATGCAGTGGGACAGAAGTAAACAAAGGCAGCTGTAGGGGAGTATGGAGCAATGTTAACTAGAGCCCAAGAGGGGAGAGATCATTGCATCAGCCAGACTTATGTTCCTTGTTTTCCAGCAATGGGCTCGGACATTTATCCAAGCAGCCGTTGGCTTGGCTTCTTGTTTGTTCTTAAGAGGATTCTATCACCAGATAAGAACCCTGAAGGCAGTGAAGTTGGTCTTCATATCACATCCACACCCCAATTTTGAGCCCCAAAGAAGGGACGGGTCTCCAAGGAATCATCTTATATTCAAGGAAGGAGCACTGCTACGACACATGTATTGGCGCCCACTGCTTTTGAGTGTATTCATGCTCCTCAGGCAGGACTCTGGGCAAGTAAAAGGAAGGAAGAATGGGAGGAAGCAAGCAATGGCAGCAGCATGTGAAATTTGTAATTTGCTGGTGTTTGGGGAACTCACTGGCATTGTAGATGCCAAGCAGTCACACAGGCCTCATTGTCTTTATTGCTGCCATCATGACTACCCAATATGAGTGTCACCATCTTAGTTACCCATACTACTGTCATCTATTTGGTTGCCCTCTGCCTGTGATGGGTAGACACCTCAACCCATGCACGAGACAGATTTCCATAGGCATGAGTTCCCTATGGGAGCTGCACATTTCCTGGCCTCACCTGGGATCTGTCTAACATCTGTGGATCTACAAGGCCTTCCCAATTTAAATGTGGACTTCCCTCAACAGCTGCCTCTCAGTCTTTCAAGTGCCAAATTGGCAGCCTCTAGTCAGAATGCATATTTCTTTGACCTGGCATAAGCTTGGCCAGTGTTCCAATAGGTCAGGGTAGAAGGTCCAGGCATACCATAGCTTCTGGACCTTGAGCACAACACATTACAGAAAGGAAAGAAGCAATAGTGAGAGGTTGGATGTAGTACCTCCAGGCTACCTTCAGGCCTCCTACATGGGGTTTTCTTATCATTTCCAAGAGCTCCAAAGAGTTCCAATGGTGGAGAAGAGAGCAATAAGAAATAGCATAAATTTTAGAAACTCCTCACTGGTTCACTAGCTGCTGTAGGTTCAGTTGGAGTCTGTGGGGCACCTGCTAAGATTTCCAGGTTCTTGGCCCAGGGACACATGGATGGTGATGGACAGAGAAGCTGTTTATTAAGAAAAAGAAAGGGGCTGAAACCACGACCTTAATCCCAGTACTTGGGAGGGAAAGGCAGGTGGATCTCTATAAGATCTATGCTAGGCTGATCTACATAGTGAACTCCAGGCCATCCAAAGATAAGCAAGGAAACCCTGTCTTAAAAATAAAAGAAAAAATAATAAATTAAATTAAAAAATTTAAAAAAATAGAAGTAATAGAGTCATAGAGAATAACTACACACTCAGTTCTCCATTGCTGACCTGTGTGTCAGAGGATTCTGGTCTCACCAAAACCAAAACCCACAACTGGATTTGAGGCTTCTGAGGCCTGTGGGTTGACCCTGCCTCTGGTAATGTCTGCATCCCTTCACCAGAGCTGTTTGGCTTGAAGGTGGCTTCTGCTTCTCCTCCCCTACCTCACCACCACCCTGCAGGGGGCCTGGTGGCTGGAGCTGGGATCAACTTGGCTGACTTCCTTCCCATCTTCTCCTCAGCACTTTTCAGTTGTTTGTGGCATGTCAAAGTGCTTCTTCTTTCTCTCTTTCTAAGATTTATTTATCCCCATGTACATGAGTGTTATGCTTGAATGTATGTATGTACACCATGTATACCTAGTCCTCCCAGAAGAGAGTGTCAGATCCCCTGGAAATGAAGTTTGGGATGTTTGTGAATCACCATGGGTACTGGGAACAGAGCCCATGCAAGGGCAGCAAGCAGTCTTCACAGCTGAGCCATAGCCAGGTCAGGCAGAAGCAGCTCTTAGCCTGCCATCAAGCCCAGAATTCTTCCACACTATCCTTTTAAACACTCTACTGTCCTCTCAGGGGACCATCCAGGCCCTAAATGGTAGCCATTCTCTTGACTTCTAACAGATTTAATTATTGATAAGATCAATTTGAAGACATTTGTGTACATTAAATCAATTAAACCTCACAATCCCATTTCACAGTGAAGGGACAGGGAAATCCAGATGTTAGCTTGCTGGGTGAGATCACATTGCTGATAAGGAGCAGACCTTGGATACAGCCCAAGCTCCATAGAGAAGCCATGATATCAACAACATCATAGCAGCTTCCCAGACAGCATGAAACCAGGAATGTAGATTTCCTCAGATCAGAATCACTGTGCCATGCTGGGCATGGTGGAAAATGCCTGGAATCCTGTTTTCAAAAATGGGGCTCACACCCTGTCTTAATTAAGGTTACCATTGCCATGATGAAGCATCATAACCAAAGCAACTTGGGGAGGAAAAAGTTTATTCAGCTTACACTTCCACATCACTGTTCATCATTAAAGGAAATCAGGACAGAAACACAAACAGGACAGGAACCTGGACAGGAGCTGATGCAGAGGCCATAGGGAACGGGGGGGGGGGGGGCCGGCGGGCGCCCCGGCTGCTGCTTACTGGTCTGCTCCTCATGGCTTGCTCAACCTGCTTCCTTATAGAACCCAGAACCACCAGACTGGGGTGATCCTACCTACAATTAGCTAGGCCCTCCCACATCAACCATTAAGAAAATTCCTTACAGGCTTTCCTGCAGTTTGATTTATGGAGGCAATTTCTCAACTGAAATTTTCATCTCTCAAATGACTCTAGTCTGTGTCAAGTTGACATAAAACTGTCCACTGCATACCCTGTGTCTCAATTCAGGTCCAGTTACCCATTACCTTCAATAGGCCAGTTAAAAGAGCCAAATTTAAAAAAAAAAAAAAAAAAAAAAAAAAAAAAAAGCAGGAAAAAGGGAGATTTATTCAACATGGCCACTCTGAGAAGAAAGACAATCCACCTGGCAAATCCTGAGTTCTGAAATAAGACCAGAGTTTAAATAAAAGGCCAAGCATATGCACATCCAAACAGTCCCAGTCGTGTCCTGTGCCCCACATCACAAAAACAATAACCCATCATTGTTTGGGCCTCCCTCTGACCTGTCAGTTTGGATTATGTCTGTAAGGTGGTCAGACGAATTGCTAGAACTGTGTGAAATCTTTTTCCCTTGTGGCTGTCACGTTTTCCTCCTTCTGGCATGAGATTCCTGGAGAAATTCCCATTTCTTTGGGGTCCTTGTTTCAAGAACATAAGAATCAAACTGAGATATGCAAGTGTCTCTTTAGAATACTTTCCCTCTACCAGGATGGTCAGAATACCAATATTCTAGAACCATCTTCTGCAGCTTCAGCATTCAGTCACCTCCAGTTATACTGTGACTATAAGGCCTGTCTGGGCTATATGAGACTTTATTTTTTAAAAAGCAAATAGGGAAGTCTGAAAGAAACTAACCACTCTTTAATGAAGCTCTTAGTCATATCTATCTCTCTCTCTCTCTCTCTCTCTCTCTCTCTCTCTCTCTCTCTCTCTCTCTCTCTACATGCCTGTACTCACTGAAGGAGGCATGAGGCCCAGATGGAGAAGGGATGTACTCAAGAGTCAGGACTGTAGCCCAGTCCAAGATAAAAAATAATCTCCAACATAAATTTGATCTGTCAGTCTCACCTATGGGCTAGGCAGACACTGCAAGAAACCAAACAGTGAGTTGAGGAGATGCATGCAGCAGGGTGGACTGGGAAGAAGAGACTCAATCTGAGGCTCTAGATGGGGCTGACTTTTGGGGTACTTTGATTGTCCTGACATCCACAACAAACTGGGAAGGAGCAGAAGAGCAGCCATCCAGTTCCGTCAGAGGTTGCAGCACCCTTCAGTAACCAGGAACTGTGTACCCTGGACCATTCACTTAATCAGGGTCATGCTACTTACATGAAATAGTTGGCAATGACAGCATCACACCATTGTCACAAAATGAATTGTTTCCCATCCCACTTACATAGGGATTGAACTAAAACTAAAATGACAATAGTTTTTAAATATTGATGTTTTCTAGATGGTGGATGTTTTGAATCTTGCCTGACTAGAAACAGGTAGGAGGACCTTAGATGGATTTGATGAGAAGCCACAAATCCCCACTGCGAGGACAGACTGTGGGGCTCAGCACTCACCACTTACTCACTGGTGACCCTAGCACATCACTGAGCTTCTCTGGTATCCAGACCACTCCTCAGATCACTTCCAAGAAGATAGTGGACAAGAAAGAACTTAGTGGCTCTGAAAGTGGAATGAGACCCTCCATTTCCCAAAATGGAGTCCTGTTGGCATCCTTTGAGGACAAGCTAACATTTCCCAAAAAATGCCCCCATCTGGTCAGGTTGCTCCACAGCCTTTGACTCAGCCTGGCTATAGCCCCTTTCTGGAACTCATACCATGGAAGCTTGAGAGGAGGTGACATATATGAGTTTCCTGCCTTGTCCGAAATCCTCCACACATGTAAGGACACATATGTTATACAGATATCCATTTGTATCCCTGAGGGACAAGTTCTGAGATTCTCTCCAGCCTCTCATATATCTAGGGATATCAAAACCTTCTTAACTCTTGAGTCACATATGCAGATTTACAGTAATCTAGACATCTTCCTGTATACTTTAAACTACTTCTAGATTACTTATATGTCAAAATCTAAATACTAGGCAAATAGTTTCTATACAGTACCATTTTGAGAAGAAGAAGAAGGAGAAGGAGAAGAAGGAGAAGGAGAAAAGAAGAAGAAGAAGAAGAAGACATGCCGATAAACTATTATGGTTCATAAATGAGAACGAATCATTAAATAAATTGTTCAGTTGAGCACTGGAGAGAGACTGAGGTCTGCAATTACAAGAAACTACAGCAGGATGTGCCTACACACCGCTTCATTCAAATGCAGTCTGTAGAACTCTAGGCTAAGTGCAGGGCCCCTCAAGTTTTGCTTTTTTGAATGGAACTTCCTGTGACCTTATTCTAAATATTTTCATCCACCAGTTGGACAACTCTATAGATGTAAAACTCAAGCATAGAGAGCTAAATTTGCAAATATCACCCATCAATCTGACATTTGTAGTGTGACCCATCTTTATAAATTCACCTAAGAGTGTCTTTAGCTTCAAACTGTCTGATATGATAGCCAATGGCTACATGTGTCTGCTTGTTTTAAATTTTAACTCTGTAGAATTAAATAAAATATAAAACTCTATCTTCAATCTCCCAATCTTTCTTTGGTTTTTAACTGTTTTGATTTTGTTTTGAGACAAGCTCTCACTGTATAGCTCCTGGCTGGCCTGAAACTCCCTGTGCAGAGGAGGCTGGCCTCAAAGTCACAGAGATCTACCTGCTTCTACCTCTGGAGGTGAGCCTAGGATTAAAGACATATACTACCATGCTACCCACTTTTTAAAGTGCTTAACAGACTGGGTTTGGTGACACATCCCAGCTACTTGGGAGGTGGGAGGCAGGGGAATTACAAGTTCAAGGCTGGCCTGGGCAACTTAGTAAGAGCCTATTTCAAAAATAAAAACTGAAAACTGAACTAGGCATGTCCATCAGTGGCAGGGACCTTGCCTAAATAGGCAAAGATTCTGCATTGAATCTCCAGCTCTATAAAAACTCGAGTGCCTAACAATTTATATGTTAAGGACAATATGGATGGATATGGGCATTTTCATATTCTATATTATAAAGCCACATTTGGGCTGTCAGGATTGCTCCGTGGGTAGAGACACTTATTGCCAAGCCTGACAGCTTGGGTTCTATCCCTGGAAACCTCGAGATAGAAGAAGACACTTGACTGCTGGTGTTTGGCCTCAGTGGTTAAGAGCATTTGCTGTTTTTTGCAGAGGATCCTGGTTCTGTTCCCAGCACCTACATGGCAGTTCACAAACATCTATAACTCCAGTTCTAGGGGAGCCAATAGCTTCTTCTATTTTCTGAGGGTTCCAGACATGCATGCAGGGAAAAAACTCATGAAGTAAAAATAAATAAACCTTAAAACAAAAATCTTAATGCAAAATTAGGATTAGCTAAGAAAATTAGAATTAGATAAGAAAATGAGAGAGGAACTGGGCAAAGCTGTAGCCAGCAATGAGAGGTAGAGGCAGGAGGATCAGGTGTTCAATGTCCTTCTCTGTTACACAGGCTGGGCTACAGAAGCCCTGCCACAAAAGAAAACCAAGGGTGGAGGATTACCTGGTAGTCACAGATGGGTTAGCCATATGTTGCAGTTTGAATATGTTTGAATTCTTGGTCCCCAGCTGGTAATGCTGTTTGGAAAGGTTGAAGAACCTTTAAAAGGTAGACCCTTTCTGAAAAAGTGGGTCACAGGGGGTGGGCCTTGAGGTTTTACTTCCTGGTTGTAGATGCAGTGTCAGCAGCTGCCTCCCCTGGTACCATGGCCACCATGATGAACTCTATCCACTACCAGTTCAAGATGTAATAAACCCTTCCTCCCTTATATTGTTCCTGTCAGATAAGTAATGACAGCAAAATAAAAGTGACTAATAATGTCATTTTTGTGTATTAGTAACCCCAACACTCAAGAGCATGAGTTAAAAGCTGGCCTGGGATACATAACAAGAACCTGTGTCTAATTAAATAATTAGAACTTTGGTGCCAAGGCCAACAAGATAGATCAGTGGGTAAAGGTGTGAGCCTGACAGCCTGAGTTTGATGCCCAGGGCCCACAAAGCAGAAAGAGAAAGCAGATCTGGTGCCCTCTTCTGGCCTGCAGGCATACATGCAGGTAGAACGCTGTATATGTACTAAATAAATAAATATTTTTTTAATTCTTTTATTTTTAAAACAATACAATCTTATTTTACATACTAATCCCATTTCTCTCTCCATCCAGTCCTCCCACTCTCCCCACCTTGCCTCACCCAGCCCCCCAATCACTCCTCAGAGAAGTTGAGGCCTCCCATGGGGAAACATCAAAGTCTGTCACATCACTTGAGGCAGGACCAAGGCCCTCTCCCTTGCATCTAGGCTGAGTAAGGTATCCCTCCATAGGGAATGGGCTCCAAAAGGCCAGTTCATGCACTAGGGATAAATACTAATTCCAGTGCCAGTGGCCCCATAGACTGCGCAAGCCCCTCAACTGTCACCACATTCACAGGACCTAGTTCAGTCTTAGGCAGGTTCCACAGCTGTCAGTCCAGAGTCCATGAACTCCCACTTGCTTGGGTCAGCTGTTTCTGTGGGTTTCCCCAGCATGATCTTGACTCCTTTGCTCATAATATAACTCCTCTCTCTCTACAACTGGACTCAGGAGTTTGGTCCAGTGTTTAGCTGTGGATCGCTGCATCTGCTTCCATCAGTTACTAGATAAAGGCTCTATGATGGTAACTAAGGTAATCATCAATCTGATTACAGGGTAAGAGCTGTTAAGGTACCTCTCCACTATTGCTTAGATTCGTAGCTGGTGTCATCCTTGTAGATTCCTGGGTATTTCCCTACTACCAGGTTTCTCCCTAACCCCATAATGGCTCCCTCTATGAAGGTGTCTCTTTCCTTGCTCTCCCTCTTTGTCCTTCCCCCAACTCGATCTTCTGGACCCCTCATGATCTCCTCCCCCATCCCCTTCTCCCCTCCCCACTCTCCTGACCCTCCCCACCCCCTTCCTCCACACTTCTAATTTACTCTGGAGATCTTGTCTATTTCTCTTTGGCGAGGGTCCATGTGTGTCTCTCTTAGGGTCCTCCTTGTTTCCTGGCTTCTCTGGGGTTATAGACTGTAGGCTGGCTATCCTTTGCTTTATGCCTAATATGTCCACACATACAACATGCTCCCCAATAAGTAAAATACAATTTAATTTTTTTGTTTAAAACATCCAATGCCAATGAGATAAGAAGGCTATGGTTAAATTTAAGTAAAGCTCTGTTCAGTGAGGAGGAGGGACAGGTTCACTTATAATCCTGCACTCACAAGACAACAGAATGAACTCAATTTGGTGCTCTACCTGAATTACATAGTAAATGCAAAGCCAACTGGACCAGCACAATATAGAGTCTACAAAGGAGGAGCGGACGGGAGATATTTTCTCTTTCTTTATATGTTCTCTATAATCCATTTCATTTTTTTTAATTTTGCTTTATGTGTATGGGTGTTTTGCCTTGCATGTGTGTCTATACACTGTATATGTGTCAGGTGCCCTCAAAGACCAGTTTCAGGAGGTCCCATTTATTGATTGCTGCTCACAGTGTCAATACTACTGGTGTTATATTTAGGAAGTGGTCTCCTGTGTCCACGCGTTCAAAGCTACTTCCCACTTTCTCTTCTATCAGGTTCAGTGTAACTGGATTTATGTTGAGGTTTTTGATTCATTTAAACTAGAGGTCAGATCCCCAAAATATATAAAGAACTCAAGAAACTAGAAACCAAAATACCAAACAATCCAATTAATAATGGGGTAGCAATCTAAACAGAAAAAAGTCAATGGCCGAAAAAGCATTTAAGGAATTGCTCAACATCTTAAGTCATCTGGGAAATGCAAGTCAAAATGACTCTGCAATGTCATCTTACACCTACCAGAATGGATAACATCAAAAACTCTGAGGATAGTTAATGCTGGAGAGGGTGTGGCATAAGGGGAACACTCCTCCACTGCTAGTGGGAGTGCAAACTTGTACAGACACTTTGGAAATCAGTATGGAGGTTTCTCAGAAAACTGGGAATCAATCTACCCCAAGACCCAGCATTACCACTCTTGGGCATATACACATTCATACCACAAGGATATTCGTTCAACTATGTTCATAGCAGCATTATTTGTAATAGCCAGAACCTGGAAACAACCTAGATACCCCTCAACCGAAGAATGGATACAGAAAATGTGGTACATTAACACAATGGAGTACTACTCAGTGGGGGGGGGGGGAAATGGACACACATGGAGGGCCCCAAGAAGGGGAAATAGTTAAGGTGTCCTGGGTAAACTGGGAAGTGGGGTAAAAGGGAGGGGGTGGGGAATGGGAACATGAGGAATTGAGATGGCTGACTTGCGGGAGGGATGAAGGGGGAGAGCAATGAAAGAGATATCTTGATAGAGAGAGCCATTATAGGGTTAGGGAAAAACCAGATGCTAGGGATATTTCCAGAAATCCACAAGGATGATACCAGCTAAGACTCCTAGCAATAGTGAAAAGGGTGCCTGAACAGGCCTTCTCTTGTAGTCAGATTGATGACTATCCTCATTGTCATCATAGAACTCACATCCAGTAACTGATGGAAGCAGATGCAGAGATCCACAGTCAAGCACTGGGCTAAGCTCCTGGAGTTCAGATGAGGAGAGGGAGGAGAGATCATGTGAACAAGAGGAGTAAAGGTCATGATTGGAAAAACCACACAGACAGTTGATCTGAGCTAGTGGGAGCTCATGGACTCTGAACTGACACCTGAGGAACCTGTGTGGGACCAAACTAAACCCTCTGAATGTGGGTGACAGTTATGTGGTTGTCCCTGGCAGTGGGACCAGGACTTATCCCGGGCACATGAACTGACTTTTTGGAGCCCATTACCAATGGAGGGACATCTTGCTCAGCCTTAACATAGGGGGAAGGGGCTTGTTCCTGCCTCAACTTGGTATGCCAGAATTTGCTGACTCCTCAAATGGCCTTACCCACTCTGAGGAGTGAATGGGCATGGGATGGGGGAGAGAATAGGTTGGGAGAAGGGGAGGGAGGGGTTAATAGCTAAAATGAAAAACAATTTTTAAGAAAAAAGATAGTAACATTAAAAAAATAAAAGTCTGAATCCCTGGTAAATTAGCCTTAGCACTATGCTAAGGTTTAATTTACTTTAACCAAAAGATATATATTGTATAAAAAATTATGAACACATGCACTAAAACAAAACACAGCTTTCACTTCAAAAGGAGTAAAAATAGTTTTATTTTAAAGCCAAATATGAGTGGTCATGGTCTGAAACACAGATTCAGGCAGGATTCCCAAATATCATGTCCTGTAATGAGTCTTTCTCTGTCCCATCAGACAGCTCCCAAATAATAACACAGAGATTTGTTATTAATTATGAAAGCTCAGCCTACAGCTTAGGCTTGTTCTTACCTAACTCTGATAACTTAAATTAACTCACTTATATTAATCTATGTTCTATCACATGACATTACCTCTCTTCCATCTTCTTCCCCCTGTTTACTCTCCATGTCTCCTGGCAGCTGCCATGGACCTAGATTCTCCTCCTCCTCCTTTTTCTTTCTCTCCCCAGAAATCCCACCTATATTCTACTGCCTAGCTGTTGCCGTTCAACTTTTTATTACACCAATCACAGCAAATACATCTTCACACAGTATACAAACATTCCACAATGTTCCAATGTGGAAGCTGTTTTAAGAAGTTTTGATAGTGACAGAACAAAGGAAGTTATACATCAAAGCTTTTTTTTTTTCTAAACATGTTGAAGGAAACAACAGTTAGATGAGTTACAGCCAAGCAGAAAACCTTCGTTACAGACCTCAGATATTATCTGATGGCAATCTTAGCCTTTGAATTGGTGGGAGCTAGAAATCTGTTTAATACGTTCCTAAGGGAATTACCTGAAAGTCTCAATGATGTTAGGTAACCCATAGAGAGTTTGGCAATAGGTGGGTAACAAGCAGACTAAGATAGGCCAGTTCCATTCTGGCTCTCCACCATCCATCAATTCTCTATCTAGAATTAAGTGGGGATATTTTTTTCTGAGAATGTCACAAAGTCATGCCAGCCATTTTTCTCACATTTTCCTCATATCTTTCCAAGTACTCATTACAACAGAATCTACTCAAGGATACCTCCCCCCTCTCCTTATTTTTCTTTTCTTTTCTTTTTTCAATGAACTGGAGGCCATTCAAACTTTATGGGCCTTCTAGACTCCTCTACTCAGTAGTCACCACTCTGCCTCATGCTGTAGTTCTGGAAGTGACGCTCACATCCTTCTGAGGCTCATTGCTTGCAGCCTTGCTTGAAGAACCCATCTTTCTTCTGGAGAGTGATTGGTGGCTTGGAATGAGCAGAAACTACCTCAGTTAACTTACATGAAGGTGGACTTATTATAAAAGAATATTCTAAGCCACCCCAGCTCCCAAAGTAGACTGCTCTAACAATTTAGTGAGTCTGGAGCCTTTCCTGAATTAACAAAGGGGGGAGCTATTAAAGGATAATGTGGCTCATTCATCATTTCAATGGATTCCCAGCAGAGCAGGAAAGAAACCAGACCTCTCCCTCATAATGGTGCTCACTAACGTTGGGGAAAAGACAAGACACTGTTCTAATTGAGGAAATAGATCCCTTTCAATATGAGTAGAGACCGTACTCTCTGGAAGATAATATCTATTCCTGGGAGCAGAGCACCAGCTAAGATGGCAATTCTATTAATCAAACAACCTGACCTGATTCCTGCTCACACATCTAAGAATAGCGAAAAGGAAACCTAGCTAGAAAAATTCAAATCTGCAACCAACCACAGACCTGGAGGCTCTTCCTAACCCACCCCATCCCACCTTGGGTACAGGGTTCTTAAGACTTGTGGGACAGTAAGTATCATGTTTAACACATTTGACACATTCAAATTTTGATATGAGAGGGTGATCGAAAGAGTGAGATCCCTTCTAGAGGGTTTTCCCAAGGAAAGTGGTGGCTTCTAATGCAGCAATATTTCCAGGGGTCCATGGAGAATGAAAAGCTGTGTGCCTAATGGGCCTGGGGGTACCAGTCCTGTGCGAAGTGACAAAAGTCTAAGCTGGAATACTTTATTGGCTCCTCTCTGGCACTGACTGAATGCCTTTCTAAAATGACCTCAGCTCTTCCGTGAAGAAACCTACACACGACCACTCAGGCTGTCCATATCTCTGGAGATACTAGTGACAGAGCATGGAATAATGAGAAAGATCTGCCCCAAATATCTCCTTGTTTCCAGCAGGTTACAACACGGAACTCCTAGTGGTGACAGGGCAGAGGACAGGAGGGATACTCATAATGACAGGATAATGTGGCAGAGGACAGTCAAGCAGCAGTAAAGTCACTGTTCCTTGAGAATGTAAGTCTGGCCTTTGTCGGCTACTGTGTTGGCTGAGAACTCTCCCTCTCAGGCTCAGGGGGTCTTTACTAGGGTGCAGTAAGGGTTATTGACTTACACTGCAGAATAGAATTTAGAAATGACTAAGAGGGAAGCAAACTGCGCAAGTTTATTGATTAGGAGAAAGGACCTTGAGGAGAGTCGGGTGCTGTGTTAGGAGAGGAACCTGCCTAAGTGTTTCAGCAAAAGCCATTTTGTTGATTTTAAAAGTTGGGGAGGGGCTAGAAGGATGGCTCAGCAGCTAGGAGAACCTACTGCTCTTCAGAGGACCCAGTCTGAGTTCTCAGCACCCACTCGGTGACTCACAACCATCTGTAATTTCATTTCCAGGGGATTCAATGTCCTTTTCTGGCTCATGTGGTCATTATATACACATGCTGTGCATACAGACAGACAGGTAAAACAATCATACACAACAAATAAAAATAAATAAATCTTTCAATGAAAAGGGACAAGCAGGGAATTACTTTGTTTAAAGATGGTAATCTATGGCTGAAGTCAGAGGAGGAAGAAAAAAAAATACATGTTTTGGTCTACTTATTTCATACCAAAAGAAGTATTTTTATAAATTATTAAATAATTATGGGAGTACTGGATAGGCTTACATATAATGAAGAAATGTGTATAAAATAAAAACAGATAAAAATCACACAAAGAGCTTAAGGCATGTGTGTTAACCCTGAGCATAGTTCTCTAAGCATCTTAATACTCTGTGGTATTTTTAGGAAGAAACATAAATTTTGTGTAGGGATCTACGCAGGGCAGACTCCACTCAGCTGTATTGAATCTCTCAACTCAGCAGCAAGAGCCATAGGTTGGGTTCAGGTATATGAAGGTGAGGCACTTTCCTTCTCACATCCCTAACCTCTTCCTGTCATTCCCTCCTGCTCTGTGAGATGTGATGAATGCTTTTGTGTCTTTTTGTACATTTTAGAACATTACTTTCTAAAGAGAGTGGGGGAGGCTGAGAAGATGTTGGAGGACTGGGTATTCAAAATAACAAAAAAAAATTAATATCTGAGTAGTATTTATCCTGATTTCAAGTCCAGTTTCCCATACTCTGATATGCTCACAGCACCAACTCCCCTCTGACGCCTCATTACTCTACTAATCTTGTTGTCATCCACCACCTTTCCATCAAGTTTCCTAAGGAAACATACTGTCAGACCAGGTGGAGCTGCCCATGGTCTTGGCACTCAGGCGGCAGAGGCAGGAAGGTCAGGAGTTGAAGGTCATCTTCGGGCACACAGTGAGTTTAAGGCCACCTTAGGCTGTATGAGACTCTGTCACAAAAACAGAAAACAAACAAACAAAACGGTATACATGCTTCACCTGGGAGACTGGTCATGGGAAAATTTCACCACAGGTTCTGCTCCACTGTTACCTCTTTCTTTCTTCCTCTTTTGTCTTCTGTGCCCCCTTGCCCCTACTCAGAGTACTCAGTGGATACTTTCCCTTTCTCCTTGACTTACCAACCCTACCTCAAATGAACTTGTCAATGAATGTTCCATGTAAAACCATGTTACTCTCTCCTGAGCAAATCTTGTTAGTATATTTCCTCCATCTCATGAACTGAGGACCAAAGGGACCATCTCACAGAATCAGGGCCCAGAAAAGCCGTTGGACTAGAACCTAGAGAGCTGAGTTTCTCCCTCTGGTCCACAAGTACCTCCTGCTCTCCTACCTCCTCCCTGTGCACCTGCTCCATTCTGCTTGCCCTAAAACTAGACTTCCTGTGGCTACTTACCAACAAAGTGAATGGTGATCTGAGAGTGTGGGCTGTCCCCTCTGACCTTAAAACTCTGGAAACTGGAACAGGAAAATTATAATGAGCTCAAGGCCAGCCTGGACTGCAGAGTGAGTCCTGAGCCAACCAAAGCTACATAGAAAAACTGTCTTTAAAAATATGAAAATGAGGGAAAGAATAAATTAAAGAATTGAAAACAGAAAAGTTATACAGAGAGTAAGAAGAATGGAGAGAGAGAGAGAGAGAGAGTAGGGAAGGGGATGGGATGGGATGGGATGGGAGGGGAAGGGTGAGAAGGGAATGGCAGAGAAAGAAGTGCATGGTTGGAAAATAGGCAACCCAATCCAGCAAAGTCTATCAGTGAATGATTATAGTTATTGTTTCTTAATAGGATTTCTTGAGAGATGAAGAATGAGAATATCTAACTGGAATATAATAATCCCGGCAGCATCTTGCAGGATTGGTTTTTCGTTGTTATAATAACACATGACAAATGATTTAAAGGAGAAAGAGCTGTTGTTAGCTCACTGGTGCAGAGACCTCAGTCTGTGGGCAATGGATTCTTTTGCTCTGAACCAGTGTGTGGTGAGGCTAAACATCATGTCAGGAAGCTTGGGAAACAAGGTTACTCACGTTGTGGCAGCCATGAAACAGAGAGTAGGGACAGACAAGCCTTCAAAAGCATGCTTCCGGTGCCCTGTTTTCTCCAACCAAGCCCCAATTCTCACCACCCCCCAGTAATGGTATCAACTTTAGGAATCCATCCATTCATGAAGTCAGAGCCCTCATGATCCAGTCACTCTCAATGAGTAGATCCACCCACTGGGCACCAAGCTTCAACACAGGAGCCTGATATCTAAACTCATATCTAAACTACTGTTGTCAAGGTGGGACAGTCCTTCCCATCAGGAAACAAAATCTGTTTGCTCACCCACTCAATATGCACTGGTCTTTTAGCTCTGGTCATCAAGTGCAGCAGAAATGGAATGTGCCAGATCTGGACCTCAGCCTTTCAATCTTCCTGGCTCTGCCACAATAAACCACTCCAGATTAGCCTACTGCATAAGGACAGACACATGGCCCGGGCTCCCACGTCACTTCTGCCTTTAGACAGACAACAACCAGTCGTGAGTAAGTAAGGCCATTCCAGGCTCCCAGATGACCAGCCAGATGGTTTACAGACTCTTGAACAAAAATATATGGTTGTCATTTTAAACCACTAAGCCTCGGGCTGATTTGTTATGCAACATCGAATAACTGACAAGACATACAATGTATGTGATTATATACAATATGTAACCAGGCTTAGCTGCTTATACCTCTAATCTCAGCATTTAGAAAACTGAGGCAAGAGGATTGCCATGAGTTCAAGGTCAGTCTGGGCTATTTAGTGAGCTATTGGCGTATGGGCTCTATAGCAAAAGCCTGCAAAAAAAAATTTTTTTTTTAATTTAAAACCTGGGTATGATGATACAATCTTGTAACCCCAGTACTTGGAAGGCAAGAGAATCAGCAGTTCAAGATCACATGCAGCTATATACACACTTAGAGACCAGCCTGGGATGCTTGGTGCTGTGCCTCAAAAATAAATAAACAAGCAAACCAAAAATAAAACATTAGTAATATCACAGATGCTAGTGCTGATAAAAATAGATAAAGAAGAAATAGCCAAGTTCGCAGTAGCCATATATCCCTTTGAGGAATACTGGATTTCATGTAATGAAGATTCTGGCTAGTACCAGCAAACTGGTTGATTCCCCTTAAAATATGATTCCATCATGGACTGAAAGTTTGCCTCTGCTAATGGGAAACTCACGGACTTGACATTTGTAACCAAGTGAGATTGGCCTGAAGAATTCCATTAATGAGAACAAATTTAATTGGCCTCCTTTGATCCCACTGCCAACTCATCCACTAATCTGTTGGGGGAAGCCCATCTAGTCCTCAGAAATATCTTTTTTTTTGGGGGGGGGAACCTTCTGGTAAGCATGAACTTATGTCACATTCCATCTCTGGGCCCCTTCTCAGAAATATATCCACAATTCTCTGTTCTCAGTCTTATCAACAGTTCTTCAATCTTGCCTTACCAATCACTGATAAAACCATGAGCTAGCACTCAGGAATCAGTGTAAATTATCCCCGGGACATGTCATTCAGACTGTAAGCAGCTGATTTCCCCTCTGCCTGACACCTGTGCCACCTGGTGGCCTTGGGTTTTTCAGAGACACCAGCCTGTTGGTCCTTTGGCTTCCAGTCTTCTCTGTCATCAGGTGAGAGTGGGATTTCATAGAGGGTGGTATGAATTCTCATCCATCTTAGTGACAGAAAAGTATTCCATTATAAGGAAATTTTTTATTATTTTATTATTTTTATTTTATGTGTATGAATATTTGCTTGTGTGTATGTATGTGCCTGGAGCCCATAGAGGCCAGATCCCTTGGAATTGAAACTACAGATGGTTGTGAGCTGCCATACAGTTGCTGGGAACCTAACCTATGTTCTCTACAAGAACAGCAAGTGCTCTTAACCCCTGAGCCATCTCTCCATCCTCCTTTCATTTTATTTTTAATTGGTTTACAAGGTAGTAGATTCCCTTATTTCATACATAATTTGGCTGACCCCTCCTCTTGCCCATCTTCCAGCCACCATTTTCATTTATGAACCTAGTATTTCCCTTTCTGCTTTCCTGTCACATACATTGGCTTAACTATCTCTACCTCTCTCCCTTAAACCATGGCTCCTTTCCATTTCCATTTGCAGCATTCTACTCTCTTCATACACTCACCCCAAATAACTAAACATATGTAAGAGTTGGGGGCTGGCTGGGTGGTGGTGGTGCACGCCTTTAATCCCAGCACTCAGGAGGCAGAGGTAGGAGGATCTCTGTGAGTTTGAGACCAACCTGATTTACAGAATGAGTTCCAGGACAGCTTCCAAAGCCACAGAGAAACCCTGTCTCAAAAAAACAAAACAAAACAAACAAACAAAAGAACGGGGGAGGGGGGGTATGGCTGATCCTGGAGTTCAGTTGAAGAAAGGGAGGAGGGGTCATATGAACAAAGGAGGTCAAGACCATGGTGGGGAAAATCACAGACACAGCTGAATAACTGGTGGGAGCTCATGGCTATGGAATGACAGCTGGGAAACCTGCATGGTACTGAACTAGGCCCTCTGAATGTGGCTGACATGTGGCTGTTACTAATACTAAAGGGAGGCAGTGAGACAGCTCTGTGGGAAAAGCAAAACTGACAACTTGAGTTTGATTCCTAGAACACATGTAAAGGCGCAAGGAGAGAACTGACTCCACAAAAGGCTGTCTTCTGATACAGTCAGCCAAATGCACAGGCACACACACAATAACAACAGTAATAATTTTAAAAGAAAACATAAAAGATGGCTCAGTCATTAAGAACACGGACTACGGTGGCATGTTGGCACACACCTTTAATACCAGCACTGGGAGGCAGAGGCAGGCAGATTTCTGAGTTTGAAGCCAGCCTGGTCTACAGAGTGAGTTCCAGGATATCCAGAGCTACATAGAGAGACCCTGTCTTTTAAAAAATAAATAAATAAAATAAAAGAGCACTGACTACCCCTACAAGGGACCCAGATTATGGCAACTAACAACTGTCTATAACCTTAGTATCAGGAGATTCAGCACCCTCTTCTGACCTCTGCAGGCACCAGGAACACATATGGTGCACCTACATGCATGCAGGCAGAACACTCATACACAAAAATAAATCTTTTTTTTCATAGCAGGATTATTTGTAATAGCAAGAATCTGGAAGCAACCTAGATGCCCCTCAATTGAAGAATGGATAAAGAAGATGTGGCACATCTACCCAATGGAATACTACTCTGCAGGAAAAAATAATGGAATCTTGAAATTTGCAGGCAAGTGGATGGCACTTGAAGAAACCATCCTGAATGAGGTAACCCAGTCACAAAAAGAGGAACATGGTATGTACTCGCTCATATATGGATTTTAGACCTTGAGCAAAGGATCACCAGCCTATAATTCACACCACCAGAGGAACTAGGATACAAGGTGTATTTTAAGAGATTCATATAAAGTCCCTCACAGAAGGGGGAAGGGACAAATCCCCCAGAACACAGGGGACGTGCGGGGGGCAGCGAATGGAGAGAGAAGTAGGAGAAAACGTGGGGGAGGAAAGGAAAACATGTACAACCAGAAAGATTGAGTCAGGGCAGGAATAGAAGACAGGAGAGAGAGAGAGAGAGAGAGAGAGGGAGGGAGCCATTATTGGTTTGAAGAGAAAACTGAACCTAAAGAAAGGTCTAGAGACCTTTAAGACTGCCACCAACTAACAATTTGAGCAACTGTGGAAAGGCTACCATAAATGCCCTTCCTGGATAGTGAGATCAACAACTAACTTATCCATGGAGCCCTGTTAGAAACAGAAGCAAACACCCATACCTAAACACTGAGTCGAACTAGAATCCAGATGCAGACGGAGAGGACAGACCAAGTTACAGAAACACATAGAGTCAGCTGACCTGAACAAGGAGGAGCTAATGGGCCCCCAGACTGATAGCTGGGAATCCAGCATGGGACTGACTCAGGCCCCCCTGAATATGGGTCTTAGCCAGAAGGACTGAGCAGTCTAAGGGACCTCAGACAGTGGAACCAGGATGTATCCCTGGTACACAAAAGGACCATGGAGGGATACTGCCTTAACCTAGAGACAGGAGAGAGGTCCTAGTCCCTACTTCAAATGACCTGTCAGATCTACATGACCCCAACTGGATGGCATTGCCCTACATGTGGAATTGGGTTGGGGGGATGGGAGGGGAGAGGAGGGTGGTAAGGGTGCATGTGAGGGGGCAGAGAGGGTAAAAGGGAAGGAGGGAGAAGGAACTGGGATCGTCATGTAAAATAATAAATTAAATTAAAAAAATAAATCTTCTTTTAAAAAAGAAAACTGCTAAGTGCCACGACAGTGAACTACACATGGACCTGGCCTCATGATGCTGAGGGTGGCTTGCAAAAAGCTACCATGAGGAAACCATATTTAAGTTAAAATTCAAAGAATAATTTGTTTGGGTGACAAGTGAGCACAGATGAGGCAGAAGGATCATTGCATGCGGGTTTCCATGGAGAACATGTGTCAACAGCACAGATTCAAGTGTGCAGAAAGGAAAATTATTGCTGTAGCCTGCCAGGAGCCCTGCCAGCCTGCTCTAGATGGGGACAGGAAAGCCTGCGGGAGGCAAAGCCGGCGTGTCCCAGAACTTTGTGTGCAACCATGAAGTAAATGGTGGAGGGTGGGATATAGGGAATTTTAAGGAAGGATTTTCAAAATATCATTTGGGGGCCCTGTGGAGGGTGGTCTGCAAAGAGACAACTGAAGACAGAAAAACCAGTGAAAGCAAACCAAGCTGCATGGTCACATAACTTCTCTGAACTCCTCTGAAAATATGAGTAAAAACAACCCTAGAGGCTGACATTGGGATTGGTGAGACATTTTATGAACATTAAATGTTAAGCAAATATTATTTTCCTGAATTCCTCATCCCTGCCCCCTTCACTTTTCACATTGACCTCAACACAAAATGCCTCTACCCTCCATCCTAAACACCCCTCAAGTTTGTTTTCTCTCCCCTCACACAGTCCTTAATTCTCATAAACTTTAGGGGTGGGGGCACAGCTCAGTTGCTAGAGTGCTTGCCTACAGCATGAGGCTGAGCCCAGCCCCACATAAACTCGGTGTGGTAACACATGCATGTGATCCTGGCACTTGGAAGTTGGAAGCAGGAAGATCAGAATCCAAAGTCATCCTTGGCTACATAGTGACCCTGTCTCAAAAGTAAAGAAATAAAATCAATTCTAACAATGTTACCTGTGTGGTCTGTCTCTCCGGTCTGTCTCTCCTTGTATCTACTTCACAGCACTTGGTTACCAAAGTAACAGAACAGAAACCTGAGTGTGTTAACCACCTAGCTGCAAAGCTTCATCTGCTAAAGACCATAACCAAAGCCTACAGGGCTGTGATGGTCTCAGTAACTTCCACATCTTACCTTCCTTCCTTCTTACCCCCCCCCCCCCGCCTCCAGTCTCCCTTACTTTGGGCCTTATGCCTGGAATATTTGGACTTTGAGGAAATCCACCCGCGCCCCAGACTCTTACATGCCACACACAAAGTCTTTGTCATGTCTCAGTGGTTCCTTCCACACAGCTCATTCAATTGTGTCTCATGAAAGGAACCCTGCTCATACTTGAGTGTTCAAATCCCCCTCAAACTGAATCTATCCCTGGGCTCCAAATCAGCATGTACCTCCTTATACTACAGCCTTAACATGTTTATTATAATTATTTTGCTTATATTAAAATTTTACTGCCTTGACTGCCAGCTCCTCAACAGTAGGGACTACTCTAGGACAATCTACCCCAGTCTCATCAGGGTCTGTCATGTATTCTATAATAAGTTGAATTTTCACTTGTGTTGTGGGGTATTTGTACAGTATGTGAAGGTATATCCATATGATTGGTTTAATAAAGTGCTAGACAAGAGGTATAGGCAGGACTTCTGGGCCTAGAGAGAGAAAGTAGGGGATGAACCTAGGCACATGGGAGATGCCAGGAGTCACAGAGAAAAAACCGGAGGTACAGATAGAAGTGAGGTAATGCCACATGATAGATTGCAGATTAATATAATGGGTTAATTTAAGTTGTAAGAGCTAATGGGACAAACCTAAGCTAAGGCCTGGCATTAAGTTTCAGCAAGCATAAGCTTTCATAATTAATAAGTCTCTGTATCATTATTTGGGAGCTGGCTGGTGGGACAAAGAAAGATTTGTTACATACTTGCTAAAAAATGAACATGTGAATGAACCAAACCTAAGAGCCACACTGCCTTTGCAACTAGTTGGCCTGGCGATGACAGGAGTTGGACTCTAGATGGCCTATGCTTGGGGATTTGCTTTGGGTCATTAAACCTGATTCCGCCCTGCCTCTGGTGAGTCTGATGTGAGGGACAGTTAATTTCTCTCTCTCCCCCATATCTCACCTATTTACACACCTGGGCCCCCACCTTGGGACCTAAGCCAGATGTCCTTTCAAGGGTGACACTGCAGTGCCATCTGCTGGTGATCGGAACACCTGCATGTCAAGCTGGAGAAGGACTAAGGATAGATTTAGGATCACTATTTTTTTTTTAATATTTATTATTTTTTCTCATTTTACATATCGATCCCAGTTCCCTCTCCTTCCCATGCCCCCTAACCCCCATCACAACCCATCCCCCCCACTCCACAGGGATGGTGATGCCTTCCAGGAGTAATCATCAAAATCTGTCAGTTCATTTGGAGTAGGGGTCTAGGCCCTCCCCCCTGCCTCTAGGCTAAGGGAGTATCCCTCCATGGGGAATGTGCTCCCAAAGTTTAGGATCACTATTTTCATCCTGCCCTTAAACCCCAGCTATTGGACCCTATGCCAGGAAGTTCCCACACACAAATGGGGTCTTAAAATTCATGGGCAGTTCTTAATTTAGATTTCCCATTAGTCAAACACCCTGAATTGTGTCTCAACAGCTTTCCATACTATTCAGGATGGAAGATAAATGGTGTTTTATGATGATGGAGATATGAAAGCTAAGGCAGGAAAAAGGAATTTAAGAAAATATTGACATTTGCTTAGCATTTAACATTTGTAATGCTGGCATGGCAGGGGCAATTCTTCAGCCTTCTCAAAGCCAAAGTTCCCATCGTTGGCCTCTCCTTTTGCCAGTGACCCTAATCACACACTCTGCCACTGACCACCCAAGGAATTTGGGACAACCCTGAAAGTGTGGACATTCCCTCCTATTCTGAGAAGCTCCTAGCTCTGTTTACAGTGATGGAGGATACCTGGGTATCGTAAGGGGCTTCCTCAGCCTTTGGTGGTAAACACCTCCTGCAGGCCTTCTCCTTCCCACTAGAACAAGGCCCTGTTTCAGACCCTCAGTGACCATAGACCTTTCCTCAAATCTTCAAAGACCAGAGCATCTTGTCCTGGCCTCTCATTAACACAGCACCCCCCCCCCTTCAGATGATCAGACTAGGAACCTTCACTGTGACCTCACTCAATCTCCTCAATGACTAGTGTCCTCCCAACACCTGCTGCAAGCCCCTGCTTGACCGGGTACTTCAAACAGTTCCCTCAATGACCAGTGCTCCACCCTCAGTACCCTTCACAGCCAGGAACCTCACTTGGGCCTCTCTGGTTTTCTCCTAGGTCTCGGTGACAGAGACCCTCCCTCAGATGCAACGTTAGGGATGAATTTCCTCACTGGATTCATAAAGGGAGCTTATGGAATCATCAAAGTAGAAACACCCAAATAGGGCAGAAAATAAACTGTAATAAATTTAGCATTTGTGGGAAAGCATTTGGTGAGATAAACAAAACTTTATTGCTTGATGGCTTTATTGACTAATTTTGTGTTAGATACTGTTTTGCTTAAGATAACATAAAACCAATTATCAACTTTAAGCTCTTAAAACTTTCAACAGTTTTGATCCATCCTCATCTCTGTAGGGACCTATCACTTGGGCTATTGTGGATAAAGAGGTTTCATTAAGGTCCAGCAAGCATGATGAGCTAAACAGTCCCTTCAGACCACCCAACTAACTGTTTTCCACTCCCCTCTGGTCCCCCAAGAAGTTGAAGTCTCCAGGTTTCTGCCTCCTACCCTGTCCCCAGGTCTGTGGCACAGTCAGAGGACACAGCTGTGTCCAGGCCTCTAGAGGTGTAGACTCTACTGATCTAATTGCTGTAAGCCCAGAGATTGCTTCCCAAAGGGCCAGCAACAGCTACCCCTGCCTGGCCTGCCTGTTAGCAGTGATGGCTCTCTGGAATGCATGTGTCACACACTAATCCTCCTGGATAATGTCACAGATAAACAGACCAGCATCCACTCTAACCCCAAATCCTCTGAGACTATAGCACAGGGTCAAAAATAAGTGTGATTTATGAGAGCAATTAGAGTCAGGAAAACAAACAAAAAAAAAAAAAAAACTTGTGACTGGACTCCCCACTCCAACCCCCAGCCTGAGCCATCTTTTCTTTCTATTTTGGTCCATGCTGGGCCTTCCTGCTTTTAACTAGACAGGACACTCCTGCTTTGAACCCTTTTAAACATTAACCATTGTTTTGGTCACCAACTGCCCCAAGGCCTTTTTTATTTATTTTATTTTTGCCTTTCATACATATTAATAATAAATAGTTCCTCCAAGTTGAAGGCTCATGTCAGAGAAACAAAAACACCCCTTACTAACCAAAGGCACAAGTGGGTTGGTCAGCCATTAAGTTCATTCAGTCAGTCAGTCCTCACCATTCATTCATTCATAGTGAATTTACTGAGCACTACTCTACACAGGCCCTATGTTAAGTTTAGAGAACAGACAGTGAATGAAAGTAAACTTAACTCTCATAGGAGGCCCAGATTTTAGACTACATGGAATTTTGTCATTTGTGTATATGTCCCACCCACACATCCCACTGCCCAGCCCTGGAGTTACTGGTGCATGCCACTGCTCCCAGCCTTAACTTGAGTGCTGAGGATCTAAACTCAGGTCCTTATGCTTGTACAGCAAGTACTTTACTCACTGAGTAAGTAGTTATTAATAGAAAGCATGAAAGGGTGCTGGAGAGATGGCTCAACACTCAAGAGCACTGGCTGTTCCTCCAAAGGACCAAGGTTTAATTCCCAGCACAAACATAGCAGTTCACAAGTTTGTAACTCCAGCTCCCAGGAATCCAAGGCCTTTTCTAGCTTCCAAGGGCACTATGTGGGACACATCATGAAGGTAGACAAAACACCCACACTCATGAAATAAAAAGTAAATAAATCTTAAAATTTTTAAAAAAGCATAAGAAACACTGGAAATGAGCTAGATTGCCTCTGTATCCAGGCCTGTGCTTCCTGCTCTGGTTGAAAAATGGGTGAAGGCACACATCTGTCTATGATGCACATCTGGCCCCTCCTGGGAGAAAAGCTTAAAGAAAATCCTGGCATTATCCTCTGGCCTACACTCACACATACACACAACACACATAAATAAGTGTAATAAAATATTTTTAAAAGAAAAAAGAAGAAAATCTTGGCTATAAATAAAATCCCTTTGGGTTCACTTGTTTGTGTTAGTTTGAGTTTTGATACCATCTCACTGTGTAGCTGAGGAAGGCTTCAAACTCGCCCTGTCCCTTTCTCGTCTGCCCAGTGCTGGTATTGTACATGTGCACATCACACCTGGATAAATAAACTTCTTGAGAACATGTCAAGCTGGGTGTGGTGGCCCACACATTTAAACTCAACACTCTGGAGGCAGAGACAGGCAGATCTCTGTGAATCAGAGGCCAACTTCATCTACAAAGCACACACACACACACACACACACACACACACACACACACACACACACACAAAGAGAACATTCCAAAACTCCCATGCAAAAAGACAAAACAAGCTAACTAAAGAGACCCAGCAAATGAGGCCAAAATGTGAGGACTGGCATGAGAGATCAACTACCCAGGCTTAACAAAACGCAGACTGGGTTTAGGAATCAGAGTTGCCAGTGGCTGGAGGCTGGGGATGCCAGTGACACAGAGAGACCTGTAGTATAGGCAGGCTGTTTAGGAGTCAGAACAAGGGACACACAGGTGTCCTGGGAAAATGGTTTGTTCATTTGTGTATTCATCTATCTGTTTATCAAAATCCACTGCTGGGCTGGACACTCAGAGACATAATACTTAATTTTTTAAGTTTAATGAAAAAAAATAGACAAATAAACAAAGACACAACATGTTAACTGCAGTTGAGAATATATGCCTGAGCTGGGTGTTGGAGCACAGGTCTTTAACTCCATGATTGAACAGGATGAGGCAGGAGTGTCCTCACAAGTTCTAGCCCAGCCTGGTCTACATAATGAGTTCCAGGCTAGCCTGGGATACAGAATAAAACCTTGTTTCAAGCAGAACATATAGGACTGTGTGATTGCTCAGTGAATAACCACCAAATGTGAGAATTTGAGTTCTACCTCCAGAACCCAAACAAACAGGACTAACTCCCAAAAGTTGCACATATCATGCATACATCCCCATACATGTACACATGCATGAAAGCACATATAAATAAATTTTTAAAAATACTTCAAAACACACAGAGATGAAGCTTAGTGGAGTCCCACTACTAAGTTTGTTGGGTAGCAATTGCACCCTCACTAATTTGGGGAGCAAAGGAATGCCACCAGAGCCTGCACTCGGAAAGGGCTTCTCTAGGACTGTGTTCCATGTGTAGCCAGCAGGAGTGGGCAGATTGTGAATGCAGTCATGGTCTAGCCAACTTCAGATTATTGTATCTAGCTGATATGTTATCGTTATTTTTACCATTGGCTTTGGTTCCTGCAAAATTTCTTTCTGGGTTTAGATAAAATTGGGTTTAGCCTTTGAGATGTGTGTACATATGGATGCCATCCATCGTGTGTGGGTGATGAAAGAAAAGATTAAGAATGGCCTCCGTGCATGGCTGCACACAGCTCAGAGTGAGTCACGAACCTCAGACCAGAAAGGAAGCTGAGTGGGAGGCTAGAGCAGGCAGAGTCTCAGGTGTGAATCGTGACAGCTCAGTCTGGATGCAGTCAGGTGGCAGGAAACCTCTCCATGCCTCCCACTGAGATGTCCACATCTAGCCAGTCTTGATACCTGACAGGGGGTCCCTGGAAGGCCAGAGGCAGGCCAGTGTCCCCTTATCACAACAGGATACAGTGTTCTGCACAAGTAGATGGTGAATTTTTTTCTATTTTCTCTTCTGAAATAAAAACAAACAAAACAAACAAACAAACAAAAAACTGGAAAATGCTGTCTATATTCTATATCCATCCTTTTGCCAACGAATATGCAGCTCTTGTTTCATTTTAAGGTGTTTATTAAAAGTGGTATTTTTAAGACCTGAAAATGAAAGTGCCAGTTTGAGCTATGTTCAGAGGAATGGAAAAAAGTTGTGCTCACATTCCTGGGTTATTTAAATGGTGTTAGGGGTGAAACAGTTATGACTATAGAGGCAAGAGTGGGCAGGCAGTTTTAAGTCAGAAGATTCTGGGGCGTAATGAAAGGAGACAGAGAGACTGGGAATGCCTCTAAGCGCTGAAGCAGCTAGGGAGGTGAAGATGAATGGGGACCTGGATAGGACGACTCTGCCTTCACCAGTTCCCTGACCAGCTTCATGGTGGCTAGCCACCCACATTTCATTACAGATGAATAAGGTTAGTCAGAGAATAACTAAGATGGACATCTGCTCTGGGCCTCAGAAGCCCCACTAAGTCTAAGAAGACCTGGGCGAGGTGGGTGCAGGGTAAGTGAGCAAGGAATGTCCCCAGATGGGCAGGCCCCTCCCTCATCCTTTAGGTCTGAGACTTTAAGAATAAGCCCACGTGCCATCTCCCCACAAAGCCTTTCTGGCTTTTTGGCCCTGGCTGATCTATTCCCTGTATTAATTATTAGCTTAGTTCCCTTTCCTGTCTTGAGTCTTGTGAGCTTCTAACCATCCATCCGTGCTTGGCCTGTTTATGAGTGCTTTGGTAGGGTCTTTTAAGTCAATTTTTGTATTGAGTTCTTTGGTTTTTTGTTTTGTTTTGTTTTGTTTTTATTGGTTGGCTGGTTCTGTCTTTACATTTTTTTTCTTTCTTTTTGAGATGGAGTCTGCCTTTGAAATTGCTGTCTAACCCAGGCTGACCTCAAACACAAAATCTTCCTGCCTCAACCTCCCAAGCACTAGGATTACAGGTGTGCCCTGCCACACCAGCTATAAAAGTTCTTGCTACAGCTAACTGAAATATTTCCTTCATTGGACCTTGTGTGGTGGCAACACCTTTAAACCCAGCACTTGTGAGGCAGAGCAGGTGGATCTCTGGGAGTTTGAGGCAAACTTGATCTATATAATGAGTTCTGGGACAGCTAAGGCTACAAAATGAGACCCTGTGTCAAAAACAAATTCCCTTCATTTGTTCTTTTATGTGTATTATCTGTTCTTAGGCTGAAAGATCAGTTAGAATTGGTTAAGCAGTTAATCTCTCCTTCGTGAACACGTCTGATGCTTTGAAGGTGGAAACACCATTACAGAGATTCAATATTTTATATTTCTGGGTTTGTCTTTTGAGGGGGGTGGTTAAGACAGAGTTCCTCTGTGGCTTTGGAAACTGTCCTGGAACAAGCTCTTGTAGACCAGGCTGCCCTCAAACTCACGGAGATCTGCCTGCCTCTGCCTCTGCCTTCTGAGTGCTGGGATTAAAGGTGTGCGCCGCCGCCGCCGCCGCCGCCGCCGCCGCCGCCGCCACCGCTGCTGCCACCACCCGGCTGTCTTGTGTATTTGTTTGAAGGTTTTTATTCTCTCTCTCTCTCTCTCTCTCTCTCTCTCTCTCTCTCTCTCTCTCTCTCTCTCTCTCTCTCTCTCTCTCTCTCTCTGTGGTGTGTGTGTGTGTGTGTGTGTGTGTGTGTGTGTGTGTGTGTGAGTGATCCATCTGAAAAATACTTGGTATATAGTACAAGGAGAGGTCCAAGGTTATTTTTTCGTTGATGACAAATGTGTACAGAATGAAGTCTTTTCTCAATGACTTCTGATTCTACCCTTATGGAAGGCTAAATCCTTTCTTTTTCTTTATTTGTCTCACTATTTTGGGTTATTTTGTTTGTTTGTTCGTTTTTCTTTTCCTTCTTTTTCAGCTGAGAATAGAAGCCAAAGTCTTGCACATAGTAGGTAAACACTCAACCACTAAGTAACAGACCAGATTTATGCCACATATTGAATCAATACTCATCAGGTCATCTTTACCCAAGGCAACATATTTGATTCTAAAAAAGACTACTTGACATTCAGTCATATGATCTGGATTCCTCTGTTAATTTCATTCTAAATTATGTTTTACACCGAACCACTCATGCAACAAATAGTCACTAAACATTGACAGTGGGCCAGCCAGCAGCTTAGTACTGGGAATCAGGAGAATAAGGGAGACACTGGCTTTTACAGTGATCTCAGTACTGACTAGATTATAATGACAGATACTCAATTGTGTTTCATAACAAACAGTCCATCTTAGAGGTGATGAGAAGAGGCCTGCAGAGGGCCCAGGGAGGTCTCTCCAACACTTGAAGTGTAAGCATACCCTGATGTAAGGTCAGGAGGCTGGTGTGACTCAACTGCAACTGTGTGGCTTTGGGTTGACCTGACTCAAGCAATGAGGGAGTCAAGGAAGAGCAGACACACGTACATAAAAGCCAAAGTCAGGAGTACCGTGTGCTTTGATAGAGACAAGCCGGCAGCAGCCCAGACACTCAGTGTGCATGTTTTATGTATCATAATCAGGGCGGCAGGTTTAGCTAAGCTTGGTAAGGGTGTCTGTAGTGATCAGTCTTGGGCGGTGAGCATCAGAATGAAGGAAGTTCCATCAACAACATTTTCTGCCCATGGTGTCAACACCTGCACATGGTTCCCCCAAAGGCCTTGCCATTCCCACATGTCTGAAGCCTCAGGGCCCTTGATATGGCAGTGCACATGTCAGCAACATACATTCACTCAGGGCTTCATCCATTCCCTGCACTAACAGAATCTGGACAAGGCTGAGACCTGGGCCAGGCTAGATCCTGCCAGAACCTTGAGTCCAACTTCATAAGACCAGTAGAGCCTAGAGGAAAAGTTGAAAAAACTGGTTTTGTAGTGGTACACACCTTTAATCTCAGCACCAGTTACTTGGAGGCAGGAAGATCAAGAGTTCAAGGCCAGCCTTAGCTATTTAGAGTATTGGAGGCTATCCTGGACTACATGAGACCCTATCTAGGGGAAAAAAGGGAAAAAATAAAAGACGACTGGTCGCTTCCCAGGCAGTCCTGAGCAGAAAAGCAGAGATTGCCTCTATGGCCAACACCGTGAAACATTTCTGCATAATTCCCATTTCTTTTACAGAATATTTCCTGGGTTTCTCAGTGTAACAGCCCTGGCTGTCTGGAAATTCACTCTGTAGACCAGACTGCCTCAAACTCACAGAGATCCACCTGAGTGCTGGCATTAAAGGTGTGAGCCACCGTCTTAACTGCTGAGCCATATCCCCAGTCACCACCACCTCCTTCCCCTCCTCCTCCTCCATCACCACCACTACTGCACAGATGGGAAGACTAGGGCTTGAAATGTCTACTTCCCCAATGTGCAGATCAGAAAAAGGAAAAGATGAAACCTGTGACACAAACACATCCCCTTGTCCTGCTCTTTTTCCTTCTGCGGGGGAGGGGAGCAGGATCTTTGCTCTCCTGAAACTTTGTGCTTCCTGGTTTCATTTCACCCCACCCTCGGCCTGAGTCTCTATAAAGTGACACTGACTCACCGGAGTTCTTAGACTACCATGGCCCTGGGTTAGACCCTGGAGTCTCTTGGGCCATATATGGTTTTGTCTTTTTAAGTTCTCCACCCATTGACCTTAACAGCTCAATGAGCTCATAAATAGTCATCAGGGCCTAGACACTATTGCAAACATTTGCTCCAAAGCCTCAGTATAACCTGTACCATCAGGATCACAGTCTTCCTGGGAGTCATGTGGGGCTTGAGTTGTCATCTCTGTAGGGCATGGCCAGGACCCAGCCATGTGGCCACCATCTTTCCCATTATCTGTACCTGTAGGCTCTAGCTGAATCCCCCTCACCCCAATGCCATGCCACCATAAGCAAACATGTCTTTATACCATCACTACTCCAGGTGTGACCTAGGCACCACTGCTAGTCCGCATGTGTTCCACACCAGTCATTATAAGTTTGATAGTTAGGTGTGGTGATTAGTCACAGCACTTGGGAAGCAGAGAAAGGTGAATCTCTGAGTTCAAGGCCAGCCTTGTACACACAGGACAGCCAGAGCTACATAATAAAGATATTTTGTCTCAAATAAATAAATAAGTTCATAGGTTGAAAGTAAGTACTAAGAAACTTGTATAAAGTCCGGTATAGTGGCGCATACCTTTAATCTCAGCACTCAGGACAAAGAGGCAGATAGATCCCTGTCAGTTTGAGGCCAGCCTGATCTACACAGTGAGTTCCTGAACAACCAGAACTACATAAAAAAAGAAAAAAAAAGACAAAAAGAAAGAAATCTGTATGTAAAATTTGATATGTGAAGCCAGATGTGGTGGCACATGCCTATAATTCCAGCACTTGGGAGGATGAGGCAGGAGGGTTGCTCTGAGTTCAAGATCACCAATACCAGATTGGAACTACATAGTAAAATTCTGTCTCCAAAAGAATAAAAAACAGGGTCTGGGGATACAGTTCATCCTGTGAGTGGCTTAACTAGTACTGTATTAAATCCTCAGTGTCTTGAAAATTGAATGTGATAGCACATATATGTACTCCCAGCTCTCAGGAGGTGGAGGAAGGTGGACCAGAAGTTCAGATCAGAGAGAGGGGATGTAGATCAGTTGGTAGAATGTATTCACAGCATGCACAAAGCCCAGGGTTTGATTCCCAGCAACACATAAAACTGAGCATGGTAGCAGATGTTTGTGATCCCAGTGCCCAGATATATACCCTGCTACATGTAGACCAGCCCAGGATAGGTGGGACTCTGAAAAAAAGTTCAAGATCTTCTTTGGCTTCATATTGAACTTGAGGGCAGGGCTGCACAAGCCTCTGTCTCGAAGGAAAAAAAGACTAACAACATGTCGCTTGAATCTTATAATCAAAATTCTTCTAAATGCACTCTAGGATTGCCAGTCAGATCCCAGTGGAGGAAGAGGACATGTTGGGAAATCTGCTGACCTCTGAAGCAGTTACACCAGGGCTAGTTTGTCATCTTTGACAGGTGCATCATAGTTACATACGATCTCATGTTAGAGGAGCTGAGGGAGAGGTACACAGCAACCTTCTACAAAGAAAATGTCGTGTAAATCTGTGTTCAAAATTTAATCTTTATTTTTTAAAAATATTTATCTATTTTTATTTCATATGTATGAGTTTTTTGCCTGTATGTCTGGGCACCATGTACATGCAGTACCCACAGAGGCCAAGAGAGGGAGCCAGATGCCCTGGAATTAGCGTTGTAGTGCATTGTGAGCTCCAGATACAGGCTCTGGGAACTGAAGCCTGGCCCTCAGAAAGAACAGCATATGCTCTTAACTACAGGGATATCTCGAGGCCCTTAAAAATGAATTAAAAAAATGAAAGTTGTCTGCTACCACAAAGACTCAGAAGCATGTTCATACACTTTCCCCAGTGGATTTCTCATGTATGTACCTTTTATGAGTGATCATCACATCATGAATTCTGGGTGACAAAGGTCAGACAACAGAGGCAGGTTAGAAGGTAGACATTGTAACATACTATTGCTAAAGCCACAGCTCACAGAGCTAGAAAGATGAGTTGGTGGTTTAAAGTACTTATTTCTTGTGCAGAGGACTTTGGTCCCCAGCACTAACATGATGGCTCATAGACATCCATAACTCCAATAACAAAGGGTCCAATACCTTCTTCTGGCCTCTGGGCACACCACATTCACACATGATACACATACAGGCAGGCAAAACATTCATACACATAAAATAAAATAAATCTGGAAAGAGAGAAAAAGGCCACAGCTCATGACAGTGTTACTTCTCAAATGTAGGCACATTAAAGATCTTCATCCCATGGCCACTACATCTCAGCTGCCACAGAATATACACTGTCACAACTCTGGGCCAAGTGTGAACAGCAACAAGACTCTGGGGCATGCCAGAATGTAAGGACAGGTGTTGGAACAGCCTGCATGTGAGGGCCCTACAATGTGCCTTTATTTAATGGATGAAAGAGCCAGCTGTATTATTACATCAGGAATAAGGCAAGGCCCCGGCATGTGATTTGGCCCCTTTCTCATAAGTTCTGAGCTATGACAAGTTCTCATGGTACTGGGACATGGCCTAATTCTGTTTCACAAGGTCTGGCACGGACATCCTTCGAGGATTCTAGCTTGTCTGGGGTGTGTGGCATGAGAGGAACAGCTAATTCAACCCTGAGAGGTAGCTAGGCTACACTTGCAGAGAAGTTTGTCCTGACCTCTGAGCTGCTGACCCTCCTGGGATATCTGTGGGCAGCTTAAGCCACACACAGAATCCTTCGCCTCCAGAGGTTCCGCCTGAAGCCATCTCCTCAGAGAGTCTTGTGAGAATTCATCTAATTTCCTCTCCCTGATCCCACTGCACCGACAGTTGGCACTGTCTGCAGCTGAGCCTGTCTTGACTGACCCTCCTCACCCTAGGGACAGTCCTCCTGCGGTCCGGTCGGGTTCAGGCTTCCTGTGAGGCCACAGTGCCATCTGCTGGCTATTGCGAGCTTTGCTGGCCATGCCACAAACAGGCTGGACTTGGCCAATGTGAAAAGCCTCCATTTTCAGTTCAGAATTAAAAGAAACAGCTTCTCCCTCAGGCCACGGGCTTCGGAGATCAGAGCCACACCGTGGCTTTTTCCGGTCGTCCTCCCTGGGATCAGTACTCATTCAGGCTCCAGCCCCACCCCGATGACCAGGAATGCAGTGACCGGGGCTCCGAGATCATGGCTCCTGTGGTTAAGACCTCTTACTGATCATTCACAAAAGCCAGAAGTCTTTGTTCCAGCTCCACAATGGTAAGGGAGCCTCACTCAAGCCTCCCTCGGTGACAGGACATTCAGTGACAGAGACCTGTGTTCAAAACCACTAAAGGCCAGGACCCTCAGTGAAACGCTGTGACCAGGCTGCTGAAGGCCTGAAGAGCCCTCAGTTAGGTACCTAGAGGCTATCACTTGGAGGCCACTGCACATTCGGACTGGCACATAGGACTGATAAGGTCCTATCTGGTTGCCTGTCTATCGCCCTCCCCCTTGACTTAGCAAACACCCCTTGGCTTATTTCTCCCCCTAGATTCAGCACAGGGCTCCCAGCTTCCCTTTCTGTGCTCTTGGCTTCATGGCTCGGGCCTGGTACCAGCTGTGCTCCATCCAGTCTCATGAAGAAGACAGCCTCCACTAGAATGGATCTATCTATCTAGTCTGGCCAGAGAAAACCAGACTGTCTTCCAGCCACCTGGAAGGGCTCCCCGCTGCCACCTAAGCCTGATATCTGCTGGCCCTTCAGCTCCTCCTGGTCCCTGACCTCTGTACTGTGTCAACTCGCTGCCCACAGAGTCCATCAAAACTCGGATGCCTTTACATAGAGCCAAGAGCTTGTCAATCCCAGCATCCCTCCAGTGCCATGTACCTGCTTCTGGCCCCTTGTCCTGGCTTTCTCCTCTTTTCCTACAAATCCTAGTACATCCCAGGCTCCCTCTCCCTCTCTCTTTCAGGCTCCATCCTGCTGAGTTCACTTCTTTATCCAAGCAAGCACAGTGTGTTAGGAATCCAACAATGCAAGGGCGGAATGCAAGGGACAGCAACATAGCAGGGACATTTGGTTTGAGATTTAAAGGATGAACAGAGTTTACTAAAAAATCAAGGTTAGGGAAATATTTGAAGAAGGAGCCACACATACAAATATGCACATAGGCCCAGGTATTCAGAAATGATATTCTCACATGGCCAGGACATAAAGTGAGAGTTAGGAAGGCGGGAAGAGGGATCTGATCAGTTCAATGACATTGTGAATGGTTGGAGAGGAAGGAACACAAGTAGAGTCATATATACCAGTCAGTTTGGCTGCTGAGCGCTGAAGTGAGTTAAATGATAATTCCACCTCCAGACTTCCTCCAAAAATTGTGCCCCAGAACCTGTGAATGTGACTTCTTTGGACAAGGGGGATTTTCAGAAAGCTAAATTAAGGCTCTCAAGATGAGACCATCATGGATTCAATGGCCCTAAACCCAATGACAAGTCCCCTCATAAGGGACACCCACCAAACTAGAATTGGTGGCATGCGCCTGTAATCTCAACCCTTAGGAGGCTCAGGCAGGGGGATTTCCATGAGTTCAAAGTCGTCTTGGGCTATATACCAGGCAATAACTGGGGCTACATATAGCAAGACCATACCTCAAAAACTGGATGGGATAGGATATAGCTAGCTCAGTTGGTGAAGTATTTGCACAGTGTCCACAAAACCTTGGGTTAAATCTCTAGGACCACTCAGACCCAATGTGGTAGTGCACACCTGCAATCCCATCACTGAGGAGGTAGAGGCAGAAGGCCCCAAAATCCAAAGTCATCTTGCTACACATCACATTTTAGGCCAGTCCAGCCTACATGAAACCCTATCTCCAAAACAAAACAACATCAAAAGCAGACTCACAACCACACAGAGGGTCAGGTAAAGACAGCGGAGAGATTGGTGTAACCCTACCACAAACTTCAGAATACCACAAACTTCAAGTGAAGTGTCTTTCCTTGAGTCCTTTAGAGAGAATGTGACTCTAGTAACATCTATATCTTAAAGTTAGGCCTCAGATCTGTGAGTGAGCAAGTTTCAACTGTCCTAAGCCACTGGGCTGTGATCATTACAGAGTGATAAAGTGCTGGCACAGAGCAGCCATGTGTTATGAGTGGCACAGAGCATACACTCCACCAGATGCATGCTCTGGATCTTACTGTTGAACACATTTTATCTGTTCAATAAATATTTACTTAAGTCTATTGTGTGCCAGCTTCTGTTGTAGAAACTGAGTTACATAGTTGAGCAAAATCTCCATTTCCCTGCAATTAATTCCAGGTTAACAACTCCTTTATTTGTTAATCTCTTGGTGGCCTCATTCTGGACTGGATGGAGACTCCGCCCTTTTTCTTTTGTAGTGCTAAAGATTGAACCCAGGACTTTCTAAATGCTAGTCAAGCTCTGCCACTAAACTATTACCCCAGCTTTCTTTTTAATTTTTTTTTTTTTTTTTTTTTTTTTTTTTTTTTTTTTTGCACTTCAAAGCAGTATCTCTGGGAGAGAGAGGGAACTGGGATTGATATGTAAAAAACAAGCTTGTTTCTAACTTAAATTTTAAAATGAGGCTGTACCTATCTAAATTGCCCCAGATTGGCCTTGAACTCAGACTTGAGATTGCCCTACCTCAACCCCCTGAGTATCTGGGTGCCTGGTCACCAGGCCCCACTCAAGGTTCACCCTTTCTTACCACCCAGTGTGGTCAATTCCTTATATTAAACTCTATCTTGGGGCTGGAGAGATGAATCAGCAGTTACAAAAGGATACTGTTCTTGCAGGAGACCTTTAGCTCCCAGCACCTAAGTCAGGTTGCTCAAAACTGCATATAACTCTAGCTCCAGAGGACTCAACACCCTCTTCTGACCTCTCAGGTACCCACACACAGTGCACCCACACATACACAGTGCCCCTACACACACACAGTGTTCTCATACACACACACACAGTGCACCCACACACGCACAGTGTTCTCACACACACACACACAGTGCTCCTACACGCACACACACACACAGTGCTCTCTCACACACACACCCACAGTGCACACACACACGCACAGTGTTCTCTCTCACACACACACACAGTGCTCCTACACGCACACACACACAGTGTTCTCTCTCTCACACACACACACCCACAGTGCACCCACACACGCACAGTGTTCTCTCTCACACACACACAGTGCTCCTACACGCACACACACAGTGTTCTCTCACACACACACCCACAGTGCACACACAGTGTTCTCTCACACACACACAGTGTGCTTACCTACACACAAGGCACACACTCACACACATAATTAAAAATAAAATGTTTATAAATAAACTATCTTATTAGAACACTCAATGTGGTTTGTTTTCTTACAAGACCCTATTCATATAGATACCCAAGTGATGCAAAGGGTTTCAAACCACAGGATAAAGATCTATAATAGCCAGGCACCATGGCACATATCTTTAATCCCAGCACTCAGAGGGTAGAGGCGGACAGATCACTGTGAGTTCAAGGGCAGCCTGATCTACACAAGTTCTAAGCTACAAAGTGAGACTCTGTCTTAAAAAATAAAAGAAAGGAGACAGAAAGAAAGACAAGAAGAAAGGAAGGAAAGAAAGAAGAATGAAGGAGAGAGAGAGAGAAAGAAAGGGAAAAAGAAAGGAAGGAAGGAAGAAATCAATCAATCGCAGGCGAGTATTGCATTTCAGGGAGAAAGGCAAAGGCTGTGGAGCCATGAACTACATCTGAGTGTGTCCAATGGCACAAACCTGTGATCCTAGCCACAAAGGAGAGTGAATCTCCAACCTGAGCTGCATACTGAAACTATTTCTCAAAATGAAAAATGAAAGGGATCTGCAATATGATTCTGTGGCAGAGCACTTGCCAAACATTTGGAAGGTGCTGAATTCAGTTTCCTGTAATCCTGGAATTTGGGAGACAGAAGCAGGAGGATCAGAAGTTCAAGACTAACCCTAACTCTATGACAAGTTCCAGGCCAGTCTGGGTCAAGAGACCCTGTTCAAAAAAAAAAAAAAAAAAAAAAATATATATATATATATATATATATATATATATATATATATATGGATGGAAATATAGTTAAGATTATGGATTTGGTATAGTAAGGGAAAAAAGGAGCTGAGTAGTCAAGGTTGTGGTTGGGGTAGGTGGGGGCTGCCTCTCCACTCAAAGTCATTAAGTCAGTGGTTCTCAACCTGTGGGTCATGACCCATTTAGGGGACAAATGGCCTTTTCACAGGGACTACACAGCAAATATCCTACATATCAGATTATTTACAATTCATAACAGTAGCAAAATTAGAGTTATAAAGCAGCAATGAAATTGGATGGTATGGTTGGGAGTCAGCACAACATGAGGAACTGTATTAAGCGGTCACAGCACTGGGCACTTTGAGAACTACTGCTCTCCATGGTTCCTAACTTTGGCCTCACAGTCTTGCCTCCATTCTCTCTTCGGCTCGGCTCACTCCTTTTCTTGCTCATTCTCAGCTACGTCCAGTTGTGATTTCCTCCTAAGATCTTCTCACTTGCTGTTCCTTCTGCCAGGAATACCCCCCCCCCAGTGAGTTCATTTTCATGTGCTTTGAGTCTTGGAGACTTCCCCTGACCCACCCACTTGAATGGAAAATACTCTAAGGTCTCCTTCCCCAGCCACACTTTGTTTTCCTTCATAGCACTTATCAGTCCACCACACTGCTTTTGTCAGCACTGTGGTGATAAGGATTTCTTAATATTTATTTAAATATCCTCAACACCTAGAATTTTATCTGTCACATTGTAGGGCTCTCTTCTAGTTTACCAACTTGGATAATTGATTCACTAGGGGTGTGACCTCATGTACAGTGTGTGTACATGTCTGTGTGTGTGTGTGTGTTTCTCTTTCTGTGTGTGTGTGTGTGTGTGTGTGTGTGTGAGAGAGAGAGAGAGAGAGAGAGAGAGAGAGAGAGAGAGAGAGAAGCTGACAATTAAACCCAGGATTTCATACTTGTCAGCCACACACTCTTATCACTGAACTACATCTTCAATCTGATATACAATTTCAAACAAGAAAAGCAGGCTGTGGAAAAAGACTATGGCCTTGGGGTTAAGAGCAGCAGAAGGGAAATGACTTAGAGAAACTTGAAACAACCTTAGCAAGACATGATAGTAGCTTAGGCTAAACCCACAGTTACAGAGGTGGTCAGCAGAGATAAGAGTTAAGATAGGGTTTGGGATGCAGTGGTGGCACACACCTTTAGTCCCAGCACTCAGAAGGCAGAAGCAGGAGAATCTCTATAGCTTGAGGCCAGCCTGGTCTACAGAGTGCGTTCCGGGACAGCAAGGCCTATGTAGAGAGACTGTCTCAAAACAAACAGATAAAAAGCTAGATTTTGCAGGCAGAAAAGATACAATTTGGTAATGAAGTAAACTTAGGAATTTAGTAGATGAGCATCAAAGTTGTCTCACAGGATGAGGGAAGACTATACTGGTATTGAAATCAGAAGATGAGGCTTACTTTGGCAGCACACATACTAAAAGTGGAACGATAACAGAGAATATTAGCATGGCCCATGCATGAGGATGAAGCTCAAATTCATGAAGTGTTCTGTATTTTTAAAAAGAAAAAAGAGCTGAAAGTAGGCTCACACATCTTTAGTTCCAGAACTGGGAAGGCAGTCCTCATAACCTGGAGGTCAGGGGCTCATTGTATAGGAATTTATGGCTAGTCTACATGACCAGAGACCAATTTACCCAAGATGGTTTTATCATTTAAAGTATTCTTAGGACTACTTGCACAAAATGGCATAAATATGGTTCAGTGGCCCACTACACTAAGTGACTTCAAGGTATATTATTAACTCAAGCTGTGAGGTGCAGTAGAAGTTCCAGCCTCTTAAGAAGTAAGAAGTATTTCCATAACCTTGCACTGATGCAAAACTAGAGAACTCACGAAAGGTCACACAGAGCAGCAGTTCTTAGAGATACAGGGTGGGGTGGGAGTCCTGTCTGCAGAACTCTGTGGCTCATAATAGAATGTGGAGATTCATTATTGACCAAGGGAAAAGAAATCAGAACGGAAAAGGTAGTCACTCATGAAGAGGTAAGGAGTCTGTGCTGCCAGTTGGAATCTTCTTCTGGTCACAATGACCCTGTAACTTGGCATCCTTAAGTGCTATCTGGGCCATGTGATTACAGTTGTGAAATGAAGTTCTCTGAAGAACTGTTGGCCTTTCTTCCTGATGTTGATTTATTTGCTTGTTTATTTATTTACCTGTTTTTGTGGTGTATCTGTGTATATGCATGTGTCCAAGCATGTATGTGCAGAGAGAGGCTAGCGAAGGGATTCAGGGGTAGTCTGTCACTTTCTGCTTTATTCTCATGAGATGGGTCCTTATGACCTGTCCATGACTAGTCCTAGAGAAGGCCATTTGTTCTTTTGTTTCTTGGTCATTGGTTTTTGTTGTTGTTTTAGCTTGGTGAGCAAGCTCCAATGATCTTCTTATCTCTAGGGTTACTGGTTCATGAAGCTCCGCCTGACCTTTTAACTAATTTTTAAAATGTGACTGGATGCTTTGTCTGCACCTGTATCTGTGCACCACGCCCATGCCTGGTGCTTTTGGAGGCCAGAGAACGGCATTGGATTCCTCAGCTCTCGGCTTCTGTAAACAATGCTTGCTTGCTGCATGTGTCTCTATATCTCACAATTTTGGTTTCTGCCTTTAAAATCTCAACAAATTGGGGGTCATGACTGCTTCACGATACTCTACCTGGGACAGCCCTGCCAGTCATGAACAAAGACTCCATATATTTTTTTACTTATTTAGGCCTCTTGGTGGGTTTTTTTCTTCACCTACTCCATAACATTAAGACTTAAGACTGCTGTCCTACTGTGTATTCAGCCTGTTGGTTTAACTTTTCTTTAAGAAAACAATGTAACAATCAACTTGCCTTGTACTTCCCATGTAACCAATCAACTTTTATAAGCTAAGCTATCACATAGCTGCAATCTTAAATTATGCACACTTCCATGTCCCTAAACCAGATAACGTAAGAGTGTTATTTGCTAAAAGTGGGAAGTACAGAGGTTGAAAGAAACTTGCTAAAGGTTGAAAGCAACCATTTAGAAATATTGCCTGATCAAAAAAATGATGTTTGTTTATCTGGGTCAGTTTGGATCAGTTGGAGCCAGGGACTTAATCCCTTATAAAACTTTGTTAAAGATTTCTGAAAAGTATCCCGTTCCTTCCCGGTATGATGTTTTCTGTGCTGTTCAAATAATACAGAGCAAAGCCCCTTGTGATGATAGACATGGGCAGACACAACAGACACACAGGGACACATAGAGACAGAACAGACAGACTGATAGAACACAGATACAAACACAGGCACACATTCAGACTTATACAACAGACAGGCAGAGGCAGAAGACACAGGGAACATGAAATAGAGACTTCAGATCTGAACTCACTCTTAGTTAAATGAATTCACGGAGAAGTGCTTTTACTTCTTTCCTTAACAAGACACTGATGCAGTATTGGTAACTTGGAGTTAATCACTAATGCCTATAGTCCTCAGAATCTCTGGCTCTTGGGACCAGCTGAGCCCAAAGATGCTGCTGTCTAGTGTGTCCCCTCAAGTCTAGGTGAGGGTCCGCACAGGCGACAGCTCCTGTTTCTTTTTTGTTGTTGTTGGAGCCATTCTCCTAAAGTCCAGGCTGAGAATTCTGTGAAGCTGATGCCCTTCAACTTCTGTTCTTGCTGCCTCCAGCTCCCAAGTGTTGGGTATTACAGGTATATGACAGACACCATTGGCATTCCCATTTCTTTTCTTCTGAAATAAATCAAAATTAGATAAGGGGAAAAGACAGAATCCATAAAAGAAAAGTTAAACTTTTAAAAGAATCTTCATTCCAATAGCTGCCAAAAGGGAGGGGAAAAAATCAAATGAGAAAAAAATAATTGAAACATTTGTTTCATGTCATTCTGAGACAAGTTCTCCAAAGGCTTAGGCTGACCTTAATTAACTTGCTGTGTGGCTGAGGATGACTTTGAACTCCCAACCTTCCTGCCTCTGCCTTCCATGTGCTGCCCAGATCAACATGGAAACTAACAGTATCAATGGTTAATCTCTCTAGGAAAAAAGAAATCCAGAAATTTTTAACACCAACAATCAGGCTGGAGAAATGCCTCAGGGGTTAAGAGCACTGGCTGCTTTTCCAAGGGACCCAGGTTCATTACCAGCACCCATGTGGAGGCTTACAATTGTCTCCAACTTCAGTTTCAGAGGATCTGAACCCCTCTTCTGGCCTCTGTGGGTACCAAGGAATGCATATGTTCACAGAAATACATGCAGGCAAAATACCTATAAACATAAACATAAAAAATAAATCTTAAAAAAAAAACACCAACATTTCAAGAAAAAAAAATGTAAAGGAAAGAAATCAAGTGAAAACTATACAGATGGCTAGAAATACAAAAGGGTGCCTGATTCCAGTCACAGAGCACCACCCACAACTCTCAAGTGTTATTTGTGAATTTTGTCACACAGGCAAGGGTCACACAAAGAGAATCTATAGAAAGCAGATACTAGCAATGTTTGTTTTAGGTGAAAGGAGCTTGGTGGACCGGACAAGGGCTTTCCACTCTACATCCCTCTAACCTTTTAAATTTAGATTCATGTAAATGTGTTACCTATTTTTAAATGTAATTCAAAATACTTAAAGGATCTAAATTGAAGTCGGTGTCACTGTCTGAACCCAAACCTGTTTTTAGACTTGTTTGGACCTCGCTGCCCTTCTGTCATGTCACCTCTTGCATCCTTCAGAACTCCGTTAGCCACTGCTTCCCTGAAGCCTTTCATGGTCACTTTAGTTCCAGCTGAGCCTTTCATCTTCTGAACACAGGAACTAGTTTTATACATCAGTCCTGAAAGGACACCAAAATAAAAATGAGTTGGAACTCCTGAGTCACTCCAAAACTCAGCACATTCTTTGAACTTCTACAGACCACACTCCATAGCCATGAGAATGCAAGGGGAATACCAAGGCAATTCAATTAGATGCAGTGAGGAGTGACCACGAGTATCTCTTATTCTCTTTGAGGAGATACAGGGGAGGGGAGGGTGGGGGTTGTGGAAATGATTCAGGGGGAAAGTGCTTGATGCACAAATAAGAGGACTGGAGTTTGGGTCCCAAGAGCCCAGATAAAGCCAGACTGTGGCATCTATAATCCCCGTAGTCCTACAGAGAGATGGGAGACAGAAGAAGCTGGAAGGCCAGCCAGCTTATATACACAGCAGCAAACAACAAGAGACCCTGTTGCAAAAACAGTGATAGATGATGACCAGACTGTCTGCCTCTCTCTCTCCATACACACATACACTCATATACTATATTTTACAGAGAGAGAGAGAGAGGGGAACAAAAGGAAAAAGAAAATGAAGGGAGTAAAAGGAGGGGAGAAGAGAAGAGGAGGAGAGAAGAGAAGGAAGGGGAGATGAGAATGGAGAGAGAAGGAAGGAGAGGGAAGAGAAAGGGACAAGGGAAGGGGGAGAGAGAAGGAAGAGCAGAGGAAAGGAGAAGGGAGGGAAGAGGAAGTAGAGGGGGAAAGGAGGAGAGAAAAGGAAGGAGAGAAGAGGAGGGGTGTGGAGAGAAGAAGGAGTTGGGGAGGAAAACTTCATCATTTAAGCCTCCATCGACTGCATAATTTTTCAAGATAGGGTTTCTTTGTGTAGTGTTAGCTGTCCTGGAACTAGTTCTGTAGACCAGGCTGGCCTTGAGCTCATGAAGATCCACCTGCCTCTGCCTCCCGAGGGCTAGGATTAAAGGGTTGTGCACCACCACCTGGCCATCTGTAAGATCTTTGATCTTCCAATCATTTCCCTACCTCTCTCTCCTATACAATGTTGGCTTTCAACATGCAGAAGAGCTTTATGAGGCATGAGGTGAAGAGAAGCTCTTCCTGCCTACATTCCTTTCACATAGATTCACTTGGACAATAAGAGGCTACATAAGGGCAAACTATGATTCATCACTCACATTAGGGATCATTCCTTAAAGCAGCTGGTTTTATTTCTCCTGGCTATGACACCAGCATGGAAGTAAAGTAATATGCCTACACATTCAAATATTTCCAAATATGCTTCCCTGTGTACTGCCCTTAGCATTGTTTCCTAACTTTGTTCAAATCACCAACTTCCCTGATATTTGCTTACTTCTTTTGTGCTAGAGTAGTGGAAATCTGTCAATCTAAAGATAGGAATCAAAGCCATACTCATAAGATAAGGAACTAGTCCACTTCTTTGTTTCAAAATAATTTTCAGATTTATTTATTTTATGTGTAGGAGTGTGTTGCCTACATGTATGTCTAAAGTGCCCACAGAAGACAGAGGAGGGAGTCTCAAATCCCCTGGACCTGAAGTTGCAGATGGTTGTTGAAAGGGTCATGGCAAGAGTCATGGTCAGTAGAGAAATATCTGATCGAGATAAGAAGGAAACTCAGTTCAGCCTGACTTAGCCGGGCTGGTTCAGATTCGTGGAGTCTGACACCAGGCCAGTTTGTTTTAGACATATTTGTATATGTTACAATTTGTTGGGGGGGAGTTTCCTAGTAACAATTATCTCAACCCCAAATGCACAGTAATGCTTAAGGCATGACTACATCAAAACTCTTAAAAAAAAAAAAAAAAGTACATGTGACCTATACCGTGAAGATGGGCTCTATAGTTTAAGGGACCAGGATCTGGTGTGGTCTCTTAGCAGAGATAGTGTAGAAGGCACCGGGCTATAGAGTACATGAGACATCTCCCCTAAGGATGGGTTTGATTGACTGAGAAACAAAGCTAAAGATAAATGTCTGGGAAGGGAGAATCTGAGATGAACGTTCTGGGGGATTCAGATGAGGACTGTACCTACAGATAGCAAAGGTCACCAGGATATTAACAACATCCACTCCCAGCCTGCTGGGTGAAAATGGGTGTATATTTCCTCCATTGAGGAGATGATCCTTAGTGACTAATGGTCCTGGTTTCCTCACTGCCTATCTGGGAGCTCTCATGATGCAAAGTGTGCTGGGAAACAAACCTGGGTCCTCTGCAGGGATAACAAGTGCAATGAACTGCTGAGCCATCTCTCCACTCCCCACAACAATCCCTCGATCACTTTTTAAACATCCTCAGTTTACTTCTTTTTTTGTTATTGTATTAGGGTTTTGTTTTATTATGTTTTAGAGAGGGTTTCACAATGTAGCCTTGGCTATCCTGGAACTCAATTTGTAGACCAGGCTGGTCTCTAACTCAGAGATCAGCCTGCCTCTGCCTCCTGAGTGCTGGGATTAAATGTATGTGCCACTACCACCCAGTTCCAGGTTACTTCTTATCCAGACAAAGAGTGGAAGAGACTTTCTTTACTCCTGACTTCAAATTACCCATCATAAAGGCAAGAAAAGCATCGTTAATCCCACCAGTCCGCTGAGAATAAGACCACTACCACAGTTTAAACTCAAATATGAAGCAAGCTTTAATTAAACACTGGTCAGGTTGATGGACTTTCTGGCCAGGCCTATCTCTGGTTTTCCATAAAATGACAGTGTGCAGAAGCTTCAAAATACAAAACCCACAACTTACTATATTTCCCTCCAGGTCCAATCAGAGGCAAGTGTCCATCCTGATGTACTTCCTGCCCCCTGCCCATAAACCTCCTGCCCACATGTGATCAAGCACAGCCAGTGTAGTTGGGTCAAAGAAACTTGTTTAGGGGAGTGAAAATGTGTGACTTGTTATCTTACATAAACTATAACCTCCAGCATTTCAGGAACTATTTATCCTTGGGCAAGGGGCTTACAGATCAGAGGCATTTTTGTTTCATGGATCTCTTAGGCACAGTAATTAAGACAAAACCTAACTTTGGCTCTCACAGTGGCTCATCAGCTAAGAGTATTTTCTGCTCAATCATGAGGACTAAAGTTCAAATCCTAGCACCCATGGAATAAGCTGGGCTTTCCACAAACACCAGCTCTGAGGGAACAAGCTTTTTGTTTCTGACATGCTCACTGTGTACCCATTACACAAATACAAATAACAAATAAATAGACCAATCTCTTTAAAATAATAATAAAATGAATGGTTTCTTGATTATCTTCAGTGTGGTATATTTCCTACTTTTACAGCCATGTCTAACCTCTGAGGCATGCTGTCTGGAAATGCCACATGGCATTTTGAGATCTGTGACTATTTCATAAGCTGAAATAAATCTTGGAGTTGTATAAACCTGTCTCTGACAAGAGTTTCACAATGAGGTGTGGAGAAAAAGGATGCAACAGAGTCACAGAGAGACACAGAGACAGAGGCAATAAGACATCAATACTGGGATCCACAAAGAAGCTTGGACAACCAGGAAGAACCCCAGGCTTTGGCTTCTCGACTGACTGACTGGCTTCAGGACTTAAATGGCTGTAAATCACAGTCCTTCTGAAGTGAAGTTCCTAAAATACGGGACCCAGTTTGGGGACTAGTGTCACATTAAATTTTCTCGTCCCTCCAGGTGTCTTACCCTTTGCTTTTTTGTTTGCTTTTTGGTTTGGTTTTGAGAACGTGCCCTTGATGAGTAGTTACTCAACATCCTTTTATGATGAGATTAGTGGATTACAGGTCTATGGGGATACACCCACTTCACCATTTCTTTTTTTAGAGTTTCTTTTCTAAATTATTACTGTGCATAGATATGTACCTGGCTGGGGGGGGGGGGAGAGTGGGGTAAGGGTACCAGTGTGTGTGGAGGTCAGAAGACAATGCTCTGTATTTGAATATCTCCAGCCACATTGTGGGATCCAGGGATCACTCTCAGATCACAAGGACCACTTGTAAACACCTTTAATTTTTGTTTTTCTGTATTTTTTTTTTAATGCAGGGACATAACCTGGAGCTTTAAGCACACTAAGCAAGCACTCTAGTATTGAGTCACACCCTCTGCCCTAAAAGCTGCTTTATTTTATTGGGTTTGGGGTTTGTTTGCTTTTTTCTTTCTTTCTTTCTTTCTTTCTTTTTTTTTTTTTTTTTTTTTTTTTTTCTTTTTTAGACCAGTCTCGATGAGCAGCCATGGCTGGCCTGGAACTCACAGAGTTCTTCCTGCCTCTTGAGTGCTGGTATTAAAGGTGTGCACCAACACTCCTGGCCCACAAGCTCTTTATTAGTGGTAAAAAGCAGGGAAGGAGCCAGGTGGTGGTGCATGCCTTTGATCCCAGCACTCAGCAGGTGGAGGTAGGTCGAGCTCTGTGAGTTCAAGAACAGTTTGGTCTACAGAGTGAGTTCCAGGACAGCCAGGACTACACAAAGAAACCCTGTCTGGAAAAAAAAAACAAAAACAAAAACAAAAAAGAAAGAAAGAAAAGAAATTGTGGTGAGCAAGATGTATGTGAGGGTGGGGAGGCATAAGTACTGACTTTATTCCCAGCTGCTGGCTGTCATTGTCAACTTCCTGTTACTCAACACGGAACCTAATGCTAAGAGGAGAGATGACCAATATAGTCCAGATACAGAGTAGCGCCAGCCCTTTGTAGAAGGAAGAGCATCTGCACTTCTGGGGACAGGGCCTTCCAACTTCCTGGCTGTGTGATCTGAGGCAAGTTACTCAAGTCTCTGAACCTGTTTCGTCATCTGCAAGAAAGATGCACACTGCACAGAGAGGGCTGTGGTGCTTGGTAAGGCTTCTAGGATGTAAGGCAAGAGACATGAGGAGAATGACTCTCACATGGGGCTTAATTTGTTAAAACAATGGAGTTTTAATCTGCATGGCTCCTAAATTATCTGTGTAAGAAGACAAAATGGCTGCAGGTGTTACAGCAGCAGAGTGGGTGTTGTGGCACCAGAGGAATCAGCAATAAGAAAATATCTGCCAAGTTGTGAAACAGGTATGGTGGACAGGATTGGTCGAAGCAACCAGAAACATGGAGAAGTCTCTAAGCAGAGCCTGGGTGAAGTCACAACTTTAGCACTTAGTCCTTTCCTTCAACTATAGAACCTTCTCTTTTCTGCTAGTCAAGTTCAGGGGTAGAAAGAGGGTGTTTGAGTCTCCCCCCATTAGGATTCTTTCAGGCTGGAGTTCATTGAGGTGAAAACCCCACAAAAGGAACTAGAATGTACTTTAGTTGGTAGAGTGCCTATCTAGCACACGAGACACCCTGGGTTTGATCCCCAGTGCTGTATAAATCAGGCATGGTAATTTCAGCATCTGGGATGGGGAGGGGAGAGAGGATTGAAGTTCAAGGTCATCTTAAGCTACATTAGGGCTCAAAACCAATCTGGCCTACAAGGGAGCCTATCAAGGAAGAGAAGGAGGGAGGGAAAAAAGCCCAGGAACTGAGAGTATCTGTGACAGAACTATTATGATGTTAGATTATAGAATATGACTGATATGGACAGGAAGCCATGATGGGATAGTGACACAGGAAGATAAAGAAAGGGAGAAGGCCTGGACCTTTGAGAGCTGTTTTTGGTACTGACATTAGACCTAGGGTCTTTCCCATGCTGTAGGTACATCCCTGTCCCTGCTTTTACTTTTTATTATAAGACAGGGTATAAGTTTTTCAGGCTGCCTTGAACTTGAATTTGTAATCCCCCTGCCTCAGCTTCCTATGTAGCTGGAATTACAGGCCTTTTCCAGCAGGTCTAGCTAGACTAGATGCATGGATGAGGTCAGAAAGCTATTGCAGTAGGGGTGGGAGCTGTCGTGTATGCTCATAGCTGTCAGAAAAGTACCTCTAGGGCCCAGCTTCTCCGGAGACTAGACTTGGTGAGAAATCTGGGTTTAGCAACTGGATTTTCCCTTGTTCAGCCCTCAGGGTTAAAACATCAAGCTCCTATTACATATCTCTGACTCACTAAAAGTGAGGTTTCATATGGAACTATGTGGCTGGAGACAGCAATGTCTCAAGACAAAGGGGAGGATCTCATGCTACACACCCTGTGAGGCAGCTCTGAATGGAGAGCCTCCTCCAGCAGTGACTAGACGATCATCGGCAAATACTGGTGATATCCTGTGTCCATGTGAGTCTTGACAGGACCAGCTGGGTTTGGCTTCTTTGCCTCTTCATGCTGACTGATGGAGGAGGCACAAGCTGCCCAGTCATCTTGATGCCAACTGAGACAAGACAGTCACTCTGGTCTGATGCTATCTCTCCAGATCCCCTGGCCACCACCAATCCCTCACTCCCAGATGGCTGTGGTCCCTCCCCCCAAGTGTAGACATCTGGATTACAAACGTGTTGGGCAACACCTGATTTACAAACATGTTGGGCAATACAGTTGTACGCTGTGTGAAGCACCACACTGAGCCTTATACCTTTGCTTCTCTACCTACATTCCCACCACTAGAACAATCCCAATTTTCTTCAAGATAATGTGACCACTTCCCAAATATAGAACAGAATTTAGCTAGATGTAGTGCCAGCTTTAGTGCCAGCACTCTGGAGACAAAGGCAGGAGCAGCTGAGTTTGAAGCCAGCCTGGTCTACAGGTTAAGTCCAAGTCAGCCAGGACTACACAGTGAGATCCTGTTTCAAAAAAAAAAATTAGAACAGAGTTCAGAAAATATTTTCTATAAAGACTAGAAGCACAAATACTTTGGGTGTTGAGACTCATACTACCCCTGTTCTGATTATTCATTTTTGACAGAGTATCAAAGCTGGTACAGTTAATACATAACTAGCAAGATTGCACTGTACAAAGAAAAACTTTATTTACTGACACTAAAATGCAATCTTCCCATAGTTTGTCTCTTCTCCCCGACCCCTGCCAGATAACTACATGTGATAATTAATATCAACTAAATTATGCCATGTTCATTGTGGTCACACACACCTATAATCCCAGAAACCAGAAGGCTGGGGTAATGACATGCTTTGTTCAGAGTCACACAAAGAGTCAGTGGCAGAACTAGGATTCAAACCCAGGTGACCTGAATTCAAAGCTCCCCTTAGGAGCTTCAGTACCACCTCTACCAGAGGGTCTACATATAGGGTGTTGCAATTCCCCCAAAGCTGGAAATCTTATTTTTAGTGAAGTCTACTTCATCTATTTTTTTTTTTTTTATTTTGTGCTTCTGAATGCATGCTTAGTTCCTTAGTACTCCCTAAAATTTCCACAGGAGGGAGACCTTTCCCCACCCAAACTTTAAAATGCTGGCTTTGGCCTTCTGGATTTAATGTGTAGTTTCATGAGCAGCTGAAGAGCTGATTGGCCACCTGCACAGAATTTACACTGGTCTCCTGACACAGAGAACCCAGGCACCATGAACAGGTGCCCAACCAAGTTATCCCAAGGTAAGTATTATCTCAGATAGTAGGCCGCTTGCCTATTATGCCCCCAAATCCAGGTTTGAATCCCAACACTGCATGAAAACCAGGCCCAGTGGCACACACCAGTAATCCCAGCACTGGGGAATGGCAAAGATGAAGATCATAAATTCAGGTTCATCCAAGATGTATAGCTAGTTTGAAGCCAGCCTGAGCAACATGAGACCCTATCTTTAGAAAATAATAGTAAACAAAGAGAAATTACTCATTTAACTAGTAACTTTTCAGCCCCATTTAGACAGTCCATACTGACTCCCAGATTGTGACACCCAATCCCTGTGGTAATGGGAACTGTATAAGCCTTGGATCTTTTCTTCTTTTTAAGATTTATGTATTCTTATTTTATGTGTATTGATGTTTTTCTTTTATGTATGATATTGCAAGCATGTCTTGTGTCTAGGAGGTTATAAAAGAATGTAGGACCCCATGGTAGAGTTGTGGATGGTTGTAGTAGCCATGTAGATTCTGGAAATAGAAGAACCTGGGTTCTTGGGAAAAACAATAAGTACTCTTAACCACTGAACCATCTCTCCAGACCACAAAGCCTTAAATCTTTACGCAACAAGCCTTGTCCAAGGGTTGTTCATTGGGCAGACAACCCCACAAGAGGTTCCAAGGTCCTAATATGTTCAAGAATAAGGTAGTTTTCACCACTCTCATTACCAGTCTTGTTCATGATGATATAGGTTTTATATTGAACTTTCTCCCAAGACAGACACTGAGAAGGAAGGTGTGGTGAGCACCATGTATGGCCCAGACTTCCCACTGCACATCAGAGGTGCTGCTACTCTAAGGGCCATGACTCTCAGCCTCTGAAGGATCCTCTACCTATAAGAGTCACCTTGTCTGTGGGTGGCCACATCCCTTTCAGAAGCAGCACACATCTTATGACTGACCAACATAGGGAAGAATGAAGATCCAGCACCCACCCTTCCCTTGAAACAGCTGCCCTTACAATCTGCTTGTACAAGCTGAAGCCTCGGTAGAGACTCTACTAATCCAATCCTCTTTCCTCCCTTCCCTCCTCAGGTGCTGATTCTGAATGCAACCCATAATAACCCTCCTTCGTGTTCGGCTTTAACTTGTGGTCCTGAGAAGCCTGATCTCCAGGTGTCAGTGTTAGGAGTGCTCTGAGAAAGCAGATGCTGGATTGACTCTGGGGTGAAGGGGATGGATCACTCACACCCAGCTGGTAGCACAGACAATGTGTGTCATCAGCTAAGAGGCACTCAGGAAAGGTCCTGACAAAATGGGATAACATGGTAGTAGAAAGAAATGTGTTCCCTGGCTTAGTGACTTGTACATTATGCAGTTCAGGCTGCCCTGGAGCTTACTGTGTGGTTCATGCTGACCTAAAACCCACAGCAATCCTCCTGCCTTAGTTGTTGTGTGCTGAGATTACAAGCATGAACCAAAGCACCTGGTGTGTGAATCAGACCTTTTGGAAAATGCAAGAGAAATGTCAATCATAAGGATAAAAGAATTAGCTAGATGTGGCCCAGTCCTGTCAATATTCTGAGGGAAAAAACACAATGAAAACAATTCTTTGATGGAAAAACTTTAAAGGGATGGTCTAAGGGAGGTAGAAAGGCTTTGATTAACAGAAATTATTTTAGGCCTTCACAAAGTGGGCTTTCAGAAGATGTGTAGAAAGCCAGGATCACCTCCAAGAGGACATGTAACTTACTAGAGCAATCAGGAATGCAAGGTGATGGGGGAACTAGAATGTCCCAGGAGATCTTAAGGGTTCTTCTGTACAGTACAAGACTAGCTTCAGGAAATGCCGCTACTTAGCTGGACTCAGAGACTACAAGAGATGACAGACGGATAGATAGATAGATAGATAGATGATAGATAGATAGATAGATAGATAGATAGATAGATAGATAGAGCCCTCCCAAACAGAAGTAGGTAGCATGTAACAATCTGAACAATCAGAAGTCTGCTAACACAGTGCAGCTACTTGAGACCCAATTACAAAAAAAGATAGATGATAGATAGACAGACAGACAGACAGACAGATAGATAGATAGATAGATAGATGATAGATAGATGTGTTATGAGTATGTTTTTCCACCCATCGGCCTGGGCTCATGGCCACGCCAGCCCCAAATAACACACAGAGACACTGTATTAGATATAAAGTTATTGGCCTGATACTAGTATTTCTTATTGGCTAGCTCTGTCTTAAATATTAACCCATTTCTAACAATCTAAGTATTTCCACGTGGTTTTATCTTACCTAAAAGAGGGCCTGGCATTCTGCTCTCTCAGTCCTACATTTTGACTCCTCCTTCCTACTTATTTCTCTCCTCCTAGTCTCCTAGTCCCGCCTATCTTGCTTTCCTATTGGCCAACAGTACTTTATTCATTAACCAATACGAGAAACATATTTACAGAAGGACATCTCCCATCATAGATGATTGGTAGATAGATGATAGATAGAGATGTCAGAGAGATAAATGATTGCTAAATGAGAGAAGGGATAAGCAAAAAGGAGAAGGAAGGGAATGGGGGAAAGGAAGACAGGGAAGGCATGAAGAGCTTCTAGGGATGAGGACAAACAGTTTTTGTTTTGTTTATTTGTTGTTGTTCTTAGGTACCACAGTTTTTAAGACAACAAATGTGTGTGGGGTGCAACATCCCGCTTATTTAATCCCAGCACCTGGGAGGCAGAGGCAGGTGGATTTCTGTGAGTTGAAGACCAGCCTGGCCTAGAAAGTGAGTCCCAGGACAATCAGAGGAACATAGTGAGACCCTGCCTGGTGTTTATGGGGTGGTGGTGAGGGGAACAAAAATGAGGTAAAGATGTGCTTATCTTCACATCTGTGGCAGTGGTTTTTATGGCCTCTTTAGAACCACAACACTTCTCTGAAGTATCTGTGTTTAGTTTACTGTCAGTCTCCCCTGTGAGTGGATGTACCACCTCCACCCTGCCCCCCCCCAGGAAGTGCACTTCTTGGTAGTCATCACTTCTTGGAAGTGTCTGCTTTTGTTCAGCCACCAGGAGCTTTGCAAAGATCTTTGGGCATCATTGAAGCACCTTCAGTTTAAAATAATCTTTATATTCATTCTGGGGGTCTGAATGTGTTTGTCCAGGTTCAGATCTGAAGCTTTGGGGCTGGAGACATGGCTCAGCAGTTTAGAGCATTTGTTGCTTTTGCAGAGGATGCCCTGGTTTGATTCCAGGTGCCCACATGGAAACTAACAACCACTGACAACTCCAGTTTCAGGAAATCTGTCATTTTCTTCTGACCTCCCCAAGTACTGTGAGGCATTTTCATGGTGCACATACATATATGAAGGCAAAATATGCAAATACACTAAATAAATAAATAAATTTAATTTTGTATAAGAAGATTCAAACAGCCACAGATCAGAAATAACATGGGGGTAGGGGGAATAATACCTGTACTAAAGTTGTACTGACTTTTTTTATTAGCAATACAATGTAACAACTATTATTATTTGGAATAAGCATTCTAGACAGGATTTAAAGTATATAGATGTGTGTAGCTTATATGCAAATGCAGTACTCCTTCATTCTATGGAAGGGAGGAACCTGCACATTCTTGAGCTTTGATATCCAAAAGGATCCAGGAAAATTGTGCCCAATGCCTAAATTTGTTGAAGGATTGAGTTAACTTGAAGCCCCCAGGAAAGCACGGTACACAATCTTGGAATGTATTTGGTAATTATCATGATTGTCTGAAATGAAGTCTACAGTTGGTTCTCCTTTGTAGTGAATTATTATTTATGATATATTAAAGCTTGCCTGAGGATTCAAAAAGCAAAATCAGTCACAAACTGTAGAAGCCAGGCACACACCTTTAATCCCAGCAGCCAGAAGCTAGGAATTGGTGGTACACTCCTTTAATTCTAGGACTCAGGATTAAGAGATAGACTGATCTCTGTGAGTCCAAGGCCACCCAGATCTACACAAGAGTGAACCAGTCTAAAAGAGAATCATAGTTCACACCTTTAATCCCAAAATTAGGGAAGTATATACTACAGAAGCAAGAGTCAGTAGAGACATTTGTTCTCCAGCCAGGCTGAGGAGAGGTTACAGTCTTAGGCCTGCTGAGAGCTTGTGGAGACAGGATCAGCCCATTAAGCCTGAGGTAGAGGTAAGAAGCTAGTGGCCAGCTGCTTTGCTTTTCTGAATATTCAGCTTGAAGTCTCTAGGTCTTTTAATTTTTGTGTTACACTCCCCTAGGCCCTATGACCTATCTAGCCACTGGTCCTTAGCCCTAATAATGGTGCTGCTTTTACTTTCTAAATCCTCAGGCAAACTTTAATAAACCATAAATATCACTACAGGTGAGAACCTACTACTATTATTCTGCTAAATAGGCACAGAATTTAAATGGCTGTACTGCCTCCTTTCTGTCCCCATAGACCAAAGCACTTCTCACCCCTCACCCCTCAACAGAGACGCTACAACTGACCAAAACAGAGAACAAGAGACTTGAAAGTGATCTGCCCTAAATAGGGCACCGATGTTGTACCTTTCCCCTCAAGGCTAAGAGATTGAAAGAGGGAGTGAACGATTGAAAGAGCTACGGGTAGTCGATGGCTACAAGGAAGCAGTTTTCTGGAAACAACAAGGAAGTCGCATGCAATGACCTCACAGCGATTGTGACAGCATGCACAGGATGTTCAAGCTAGACAAAATTCCAGGCCGGGTGTTGGAGCACCAAGGTCCCACTCCTAGCTAAGGAGTTGTTAGCACTGGAGATAGCCTCACACCAAACAGCACTGCTCTTCTAGACGACCTGGGTCGAATTCCCAGCACCCACATGGTGACTCAAGATATCTATAACTCCAGTCCTGAGGGATCCTACGCCCTCCAGCAGGCACCCGATGCACACACATACAAAATATCCATACACATAAAATTATTATTAATAATAATGCGAATTTTTAACAAAAATAAAGGAGCATTAACAAAAACTGTAATGCTGTAAGGATGGCACTGCATACAGAAACCGAAGGGAGGGACCTCCGTGGCAGCTCAATAGCCACCCCAGCCCTCTCCCTAGTCTCACTTCCAAATTAAATGACCAACGGAGCCTGGTATCTATTCTAGGAATCTGAAGGTAAAAAACCAGGACCGAGAAGGCTCTTGGGAATCTTCTAAGGGCTTCCACCAGCTCCAGCCAGAAAGCACCGGGCAGTCCTAGAGCAGCAGTGGCTCAAAGTGAAGGCTCCGATCACTACAGACTGCACCAGCAGAGATGGGGCGTGGCAGGGGCAGGATCAGGGCCGGCCGATGAGCCCCTTTTGCCCCGCCCCCAAAGTTTTGACCACACTCCTCGCGGCTGCACTGGAAATAAGAGGAACAGGAAGGGGAGGAGCTGTTTTGTGGCTGGCTGCTGAGCGATCAGTCAACCACAACGAAGGGTAACCGAGTGTCTCCAGCGCTACCTGGGGCCCGAGGGCCAGCCAGGGCCTCGGCCTGTGGGGGCCGGAGGGACGATCCAGTCTGGTTCACGAAGCCTTGGCAATGCCCCACCACGGAGTGTCATCCGGCCAGGGCCACCTCAGAGCCGGCTGGGAGCTGAGGCTGGAGAGGTCCTTACCGTCACCGAAATTGGGACTCCTTTGGATGGGGCTGGGACTGACGCTGATGCTGGCTCTGTTTGACTCCACGGTACTCTGGACTCCTGCCAGAGCGTATCCTCTTCCTGCCCAAGGACATCCCGTCAAATTCAGTGCCATAGTGCCCCCGTTCCAGAATGCCTTTGTGTGGCGGAACCTCTCTTGCCCTGCCTGCAAAGTCTTATTCACTGCTCTGAACTACGGGTTGAAGGTGAGCGCCAGAAAGAAGGGTTGTGGTGGAATGCTGGGGGCAGGGTGAGGGGCACTCATCTGTCCCTGGTTCCAATATTTTCCTGATAGATGGTGCTTCCTATGTATACGTGTTAACCACTACCTCACTGTGACCTTTGTAAAGTAAGCGTAAAGGCAGTATCTTGAGAAAGCCAGCTGGCTAATCCTGGGCTTGAAATGATACCAGACCCTGAACTAAAGAGTAAGTAGGCAAGGGCCTGGTGCACCATATTACTGAGGTCTCTTTGTCATGGTGACACTGAGTTTATCGGGTGACCAGGGTTTACTTATACTGTCTCTGACCTCTCATCATTGGTTCCTTCCACCACAGAAGGAGCCCAATGTGGCACGGGTAGGCTCTGTGGCCATCAAGATGTGCAAGATGCTAAACATAGCACCACTAAACGTGTGCCAGTCAGCTGTCCATCTCTTTGAGGATGATATGGTGGAGGTATGGACACGTTCAGTTCTGAGCCCGTCTGAGGCTTGTGGCTTGCTTCTTGGCCCCTCCTGTGGGCACTGGGACATCTTTTCAGCTTGGAACATCTCTTTGCCATCAGTGCCGAAGCCACCCCCCAAACCACCAAGTCCACCAGCCCCAGGTGCCCCTGTCAGCCGAGTCCTCTTCCTGACTGACCTACACTGGGATCATGACTACCTGGAGGGCACAGATCCTAACTGTGCAGATCCACTCTGCTGCCGCCGCAGCTCTGGGTGGCCGCCCAACTCCCAGGCAGGTGCTGGGTACTGGGGCGAGTACAGCAAGTGTGACCTGCCCCTGCGAACACTAGAGAGCCTGTTGAAAGGGCTGGGCCCTGCAGGCCCTTTTGAGATGGTGTACTGGACAGGAGACATCCCTGCCCATGATGTCTGGCAACAGTCTCGACAGGACCAGTTGAGGGCCCTGACCACCGTCACAGACCTCGTGAGGAAATACTTGGGGCCTGTGCCAGTGTACCCTGCTGTGGGCAACCATGAGAGCACTCCGGTCAATGGCTTCCCTCCCCCCTTCATAAAGGGGAACCAATCTTCACAATGGCTCTACGAAGCCATGGCTAAGGCCTGGGAACCCTGGTTACCAGCTGATGCCCTTCGTACCCTCAGGTACTTACTGTTCATGGAAACCCAGGAAAGGAGGGAGATGGTGGAGGGGAAATGGAGGAGGGAACTGGGTAGGCTCTGTGTTAAACAGTGTTCCCGGCACTCTACTGCCCTCCCTAACCTGACCCCACCTTCCCTTTCTTATCTCTAGCCACCCTCTTTCCAGAGGGTGCAACCTCACCACAACCCAGCTTGTGTCTGCTTAGGGTGGCTCTCTCTTTAAAGTGAATTCCTTTCCCCTTTTAATATCTCCCATGTTTCTCAACTTGAGCAGGCTCAGAGCATCTCCTCTTAGAAAGGCCTTTGCTCTCTGGCTTCCTTGAATCTCTATCCTGAATTACTGGAGCTCTGTGAGCCTCCTTTACTGTCAGAGGAGCCCTATAATTACTGCTGCTTTGGTCTTCAACTAGGATGGGAGCTCCTGTAGGTGGGAGATGACATCATGTGTGCCTCTGCCTGGCACAGGACCAGGAGTGCAGGACTAGCATGTGGGGTATCGACACGTCTTGCTTACTTTGTTTCAGAATTGGGGGTTTCTATGCCCTTACCCCACGCCCTGGCCTCCGCCTCATCTCTCTCAATATGAATTTTTGTTCCCGTGAGAACTTTTGGCTCTTGATCAACTCCACAGATCCTGCTGGACAACTCCAGTGGCTTGTGGGAGAACTTCAGGCTGCTGAGAATCGAGGAGACAAAGTAAGGGGGGATGTTGTAAACCTGGTGATGTAGGTGCTGTGGGGGTTGGGGAGAGGCAGGCTGCAGTGGAGCTAAGACTTCCTGGAGTCACTCTCTGATGTCCTTCATAGAATCAACCCGCCCAAGGCTGTCTGAATCCTTCAATACTTTGATAACTCCCTTATTTCTCCCTTCAGGTTCACATAATTGGCCACATCCCTCCAGGGCATTGCCTCAAGAGCTGGAGCTGGAATTATTACAAAATTGTAGCCAGGTAAAAAGATAGAGGACTTGGGTGTGGAGTTAGGGTTGAAATCCCCTCAAGAGCAGGGTGTGTTGGCACACACCTTGAGGCGGAGGCAGGTGGATCTCGGTGAGTTCAAGGCCAGCCTTTCTACAAGTGAGTTCCAGGACAGCTAGGACTATACAGAGAAACCTGGTCTGGGGGGCGGGGCAGAAAGAAAAAACGAAAAGCAATTTCCTCGAGCACCTCACAATCTTTGGGGCAGAGGAGCCACTTAGCAAGTTGGAGAACAGCCACCCTAACTCCTCAGATCCACCCACCCTCATTTCTGTGCTCCTACAATCTTCTAATGTTCACTGTATCTCTGGCCAGGTATGAAAACACCTTGGCTGGTCAGTTCTTTGGCCACACTCATGTGGATGAGTTTGAGATCTTCTATGATGAGGAGACTCTGAGCCGGCCGCTAGCTGTAGCCTTCCTGGGGCCCAGTGCTACAACCTACATCAACCTTAATCCTGGTGAGTGAGGCTGAAGAGAACATTCCTTATCCTAAGGCAGGTGTGACAGAAAGGGATGGAAGCCAAGGGAAGTCTTTCCTAGAATTGCCTTTGTTCCCTTTTTTACCACTCAACCTTCCTTTCTTGCAGGTTACCGAGTGTACCAAATAGATGGAAATTACTCAGGAAGCTCTCATGTGGTTCTGGACCATGAGACCTACATCCTGAACCTGACCCAGGCCAATGTACCAGAAGCCACACCACACTGGAAGCGCCTCTACAGGGCTCGAGAAACCTACGGACTTGGAGATGCACTGCCTGCTTCCTGGCACAACCTGGTCTACCGCATGCGGGACAATGAGCAACTCTTCCAGACCTTCTGGTTTCTCTACCATAAGGGACACCCGCCTTCAGAGCCCTGCGGCACACCCTGCCGCCTGGCCACTCTTTGTGCCCAGCTCTCAGCCCGTGCAGACAGCCCTGCTCTTTGCCGCCACTTGATGCCCAATGGGAGCCTCCCAGATGCCCACAGCTTTTGGTCACGGACTCTGTTGTGCTAGTGTCCCAGGGCCCAGAGTGGGGAACATTAGTCCCTTAGGAAAGGGACTCATTCCTAAGCACTGTTGAGTCAACCTGGCAAAAACTTCTGGGGAAGGAGCCCTGTCAGACCAGGGGGCAAACCTCGTGGAGAGCTTGTTTGGCTGGATTTGGGGGAAGGTTTGGCTGCCCTACCTATGCCCAGTATCTGGATTCCCCCTGAGGCTGATGTCTTCTCAGGGCCACAATGCTGAGGTCTCAGTGCTCTGAATAGCCAGACAGGAGCTGTCGCCCCAGGCCTGTGCCATCCAACTGAATCCTGCACTGCTATGTGATCCTGCAAGGCTATTAAAATAAAAGAGACTTGGACTTCAGATTCCACTGTCCCAATTTCTTCTTCCCAAACAGGCAGGGCAAAGGGAGCCTGGTAGCAAGAGCGTGGCTAAGGAGTTCACATGAGCACAGGGAGACACACAGCAGCGCAGACAGACTTTATTAGTGATATCAGGACAGTGGAGGTGCCCACAGGACAGGGGAGAGGGGATCCATGCCGAGACCAGTCACCTACTGCCCCTGCTGGGCCTTTGAGGGTGGGGCCTGGCTTGGACCAGTTCCTCCTGCTCCACCTCAAACAATGGGGATAGAGAGCCCAGGGCTGGCCTTGCTTCTGGCCCCTCATGCCATCAGTCCAGTGTAATGACTTCTGTGAAGTAATTCAATTTCTCCCAGCCCCTAGGTAGGGAACCCCAGCTACCGAGGAGGGGCTGCCTGGGGGATGTAAGGTCCAGGGACAGCATCCAGGGCCCCTACCTGCCCCAAACCCTTGTGTTCCCTGGGGCCCAGCACAAGCGGGTAGAGGAAGGGTGGGAGTTCTTCACGGAGTCTGGGATCCTAGACGTTTGGGCTTGAGGGAACCCCACAGCGACTGAACACCCCTGCGGACAGTCCACCCTACACGTCTGGCAACTGACTCTGCAGGAGGTGCTGGGAGGCAGGAGGTGGAGGTCTGGGAACGAGCATCCAGACACTTCTGGTAGCGGAGCTGCAGAGAAGCAAAGGGGCAGTCAGTCTCCATCTTAGCCCCTTAAGGTCATACTGCTATCCCACCACCCCATCTACTTACCATGCATGCAGCCTGCACAGCCTCAGAGAGGCTGGCAGCATTGGGCTCGCACCAAAACATGTGGCAGCAGAAGGAGGCTGGGCCGGCAGCCATGATGAATGCGAAGGTGTGCACATCTCTGCCCACAGCCAGGAAGGAGAGGAACCTCACTCGACACTCCCCCAGCACTGCCTCTGTCTGCAGAGGAGGCACCCAGTTAAAAAGGAACACCCCCTAGCCCTGTGCCCCAAGGCACACCCTTCTTATTGCCAGCTTTTCCCCTGACTCAATTCCCCTCTATGGCCAAGTTCAGTCACACTTTCTCCTACCCCAATCCTTTACCTGCTGGTGCAAGATGGTGAGAGTAGCAGGGGCCACACTGACATGACTTGGGGTCCACTGTTCACGGCTACTGGAGGACAGGACTGACTCCAGGGCCCCATTAATCACATCTACCCCTGGAAGATACAGACAGCATACAGTACTTAGGGTAGAAGGAGACAGCCGAGATCTGCCTGTCAAACTCAGGGACCAGCTGCATTCCCACCTCACCAGCCCATGGCCTGAGGATGCTACTAAGTATTCCTCCTTGACTTCAGTGACTCCTGACCCTTTCTTGCTTTCCCTATCCTGAATCTCCAGCATGGTTTTCTTCCCTGATTCTCTCTTCCTCCAGCCCCCTGAATGGATGGACCCCTCCGCATAGAATTCCGACTTCTCCATCTATTACCATGGACATTCAAACATTGCATGGCTCCTTTCATACAACAGTGGCTTCTAATCAGCCAGGCTATTCCTCCCTCTCCAAACCCAAACAAACCTTTTAAAATTATTTATTTATTTTTATTGTATGTGCATGGAGGTCAAAGGACAACATGCAGCAGTCAGTTCTCTCCTTCCATCATGTGGGTCCAGGAGATTGAACTTAGAAGTAAATGCCTTTACTAGCTGATCTACCTTCTGGCCCTGTTTTTTCATCTGTTTGGATTGGGTTGCGTGCTGTTTTGTTTGTGAGTCAGGGCTTCACTGTGAGTTCAAAATCTGGCCTAGATATGGAGTCCAGGCCAGCCAAAGTTACACAATGAAACCTTGACGTGAAAACAGGAGTACCCATTGGGAAAGGAAAGGGCTAGGCAACTGGGGCGGTTGCAATGGTGCATGACTTCCCAGCACTCTGGAGGCACGGGCAGGCAGATCTCGGTGAGTTTCAGTCCAGCTTGGGCAGCCAGGACTATGTGGAAAGACCCTATCTCAAAACCAAAACCAAACAAAAACAAAACATACACACACATACAAATCAATCAATCAGTAAGTTCAACAGGAGTGGGAAGAGAAGAGATGGTAATTGAGGGTGAATATGAACAAAATACATTATGTGTATGTATGGGGATGCCATAGTGAAACTCATTATTCTGTAAAACTCATATATGTTGATAAAAACATAAAAAAAAATTGTCTCTTTGGGAATGGTGGTACACATTTGTAATCTCAGCACTTCCTACAGAGACAGGATGAACTATACTTAGTGAGCTCCAGGCTATCCACGGCTACATTGCAGGACCTTGTCTCAAAAACCAAAATCAAACAACCCTATAATGGTCTCCTCAACTTTAAACTGTTTTTAAACACCTATAAAATACCAGACATGGAAGGCAGTCAGGAGGATCACCACAAGTTCAAGATCAGCCTACTCTAAACAACTTTCAGTAAGAGCTCCTTGTAGAGACAGGTGTGTGTGTGTTGAGGGAGGAGGGTGTTCAATTTGAGTGGGAAGGGTGCCCTGGAGGACAGTACAGTGTGTGACTAACAGCCAAGTCTCCAAGGGCCCTTTTCCAGTGCCCATCTTAGTATTCCTGATTACCATCCTGGGTCTCACCTAGAAGGCCTTCTCCTGGGCATGGAAAACACACTCTTTTTCGTTGATTTGGTTTGTTTTTTTTTTTTTTTTTGTTGTTGTTGTTGTTGTTGTTGTTTAATGTGTGTGTGTGTGTGTGTGTGTGTGTGTGTGTGTGTGTGTGTGTAGCTCTAGCTGTCTTGGAACTGTCTCACCTTCCCGAGTGCTGGGACTCATGAATACCACACCTGGCTTCAGAGAAGGTATCTTGTAACCGAGGAAACCCTCTTTCTTCAAGGACTATGGTCATCTCAAGTACAGAGACCAAATGTAACTGGATTCTGTTTCCCAGTCTTAACATAGTTTATTTGCTGAAGATACATAGGAGGGAGGGGTATCTGAAATGGTACACTAAAGGCAGCATGGGAAAATGCACGGAAATGGAAAGTCTAACAATGCGGCAATGCACAGGAGGATGACGACACAGGAAGGAGCAGATGGGCAGAGTCACGCTCACTGCAAGGGCCTCAAAAGCAAGGCAGAATGGTGTGATATCTAAGACATTTAAAGGGAAGCAATGGGAAATTTCAAAGTTCATGGGGGTGGGAGAATCATCAGAGTCAAACTAAAGAATATGCAGATGATCTTGGGATGGAGCCTGACTTCTGAGTCTGGCAGGGTTGAGGAAGGTGATCTAGAAAAAGGAAGCTGGCTAGGTGTGGTGGTGAGCACCTTTAATCCTAGTTCTTTTGAAGCAGAGGCAGGTGGATCCCTGAGTTCAAGGCCTGCCTGGTCTACAAAGAGAGTTCCAGGACAGCCAGGGCTGTTAAAACAGAGAAACCCTGTCTTGAAAAAAAAGAAAGAGGAAGAGAGGGGAGGGGAGAGCAGGCAACTGAACAGGGCAGTGGTGTGTATGCCTTTAATCCCAGCACTGGGGAGGTAGAGGTAGGTGGATCTCAGTGAATTTGAGGCCAGCCTGGTTTATAAAGCTAGTTCCAGGACAGCCAGAGCTGTTAAGAAACCCTGCCTCTACAAATAAAATAAAATAAAATAAAATAAAAGCAGCTGAATTTCATAGCTCAGGGTTAAAAACCTGCATTCCTATTCCCCTTATCCTTTTGTGCATTTTCCCCCATACCAGCTGTCACTTTCAAATCTACTATGCAATGTACTCTCTATTGTTTCTCTCCCCTTGCTAGAATATAATCCACTCCAAGGCCAGAATCATGGTCAGTGTTGTTCACTGATATATGTTAAGAATTAAAACAATGCTTGATACAAGTAAGGTATGCAAAAAATAATCTACTGGATTATCTGACAGGATAGCCAAGGATTGCTTTGGCACTGTGAGGTCCTGCATACAGTGTCAAATGAAGCAGGACAGTCATGGGTTGGGGCTTGTAACTGGAAGATCCAATTGGATTTAGAAATTGTGGGTAAGAAAGGAACTAAAGCCAAGCAAGTCCCCGGGTCAGCTATCCATTTCTCTTCTCTGCAAACCTGCTTTCACCTCCAGCTCCAATCCTGTTCTTTCATTCCTCCTTTCTTTTCTTTCCTTCCTCTCTTCCTCCTATTTTGGTTTCTTTTGGAAGCAAGGTAGCCCAAGCTAGCCTCAAGCTTATAATTCTCTTTCCTCTGCCTCTCTAGAGCTAGGATTGCAGGAATGCACCAGGATGTTGGGGCTCTGTCTTTTACCATGATATCCTTCATTCCTTGGAATCCTCCCTTTTCCTCCTCCCACCCCTTTCATGCTTTCATTGTCCTGGAGGTGTCAACTTCCTCACCCAGATATTAAACACTGGAGACTAGGAAGGTAGGCCTAACCTATTTTCCCTTTCTCACTTTGGGCTGCCCATATTCTGGTGCCAGCCTCCTCCAGACTTAGATTGGCTGTCACTAAAACCTAATGATGCCCAAACTTCTATCTCAAGTCCAGATCTCTGCTTTCAGCTATGGACAAGACCAATGAGCCTAGCTGCCAACCTGACTCCCACTTAGTTTGTCCAAAGGTGTGTTGAATTTGGCATGTTTAAAATTAAACTCACAATCCCCATACCCAAACTAACCTTTCTGCCAGTGCCTGCTATTTTTAGAGAAAGGCACCACTATCTCGTTAGCATTCAGCTATCCAGCCCGATGCCGAGTAACCCTTAATGACTCCTTCAAGTCATTTTTAATGCCTTTGCTTTTCACCCTACTGACAACTAGTCACCAACGCCTACTGGCTTACCCCTTTTCAACCCTGCCATTGTCTAAGACGCTCTCATTGCAAGCTTCCATGAAAGTCAAGATCTTCCTACATTCCCTACATCTTCTTCCATTTGTTCAACATCTTTCTTCACAGTACAACTAATACTGCAAACTTTACTATATTCAAACCTGTTCAAGAACTATCCTGAAACATACAGTCTGGAGCAGTGTCAAGTGTTTCCCCAAAGGCCCATGTGTTAAAGCCTTGATTCCCCAGCTCATAGTGTGACTGGCAGCTCTAGACCCTTGAAGAGATAGGACCAGCAAGAGATCTGTCCCTGATCTCTTCTTCTTTTTTTGTTTCCAGAGCATGAAGTGAATGGCTTTTCTGAGCCATGGGCTCCTGTGTGATGCATCACAGACAAAGCCAACCAATCATGAGCCCAGTGCTACACTAATGCCAGGTGTTGCCAGCCACTCAAAAACCTACCTCCCAAACCCATCAAAACTTTTCCATAGGATGGGGTAAGGGGGAGAAACTCAGCATTAGTCCTGTGGTAGATGTTCACTGAAACATGCTCTCTGGAGCTACAGGTAGGACACAGGGCAAGGCTAGGACAGAGCTATAGGGAGATAGGATAAATTCTGAATGGCAGGGATCTCCACATATGAGATGGGTCAGAAGAAGAAGCCCTAGAAAGCACAAGGTTGGGACAGAGCTCTAGGACTGAGGGGGTGGTCCCTGAGGGAAGAGGACACACATACCAACAGGTTTAGCAACAGGTACATTCCCCAGGTAATAGACTTGGAACTTCTGTACCAGCTCATTCTTAGGTGCTGGGAATTCCACTGTGGGAAGAAAAAGAGGGTCAACTGCTCTCATAGCTTACAATACCAGTGCATACATAAACTGTGCACTTGCCCAGCCAAGTCCTCACCCCTCTTCCCCGCCTCCCCCTACTTATGGAATGTAAAGTATCCCATCTCCATGTGCTGTGTCTATCTGTCCAGGAACCTGTGCCTCTTCTTGGGTGACCTCATCTTAACTAACAAAGCTAAGCTGGGGCCTTGAGAGGCTATAGCACTCACCTTGGAAAGGGACATCCACAAGTTTAGAGTGGTCCAAGGAGAGTCCATTTACCAAGCAGCGAGCATTGCGTCGTTCAGACATGATCTGAGGAATGAATGAGGATGGGGAGGTGGGACCTGTTAGAGCTACATTGCCCTGAAGATCCCACCGCACTACCCACCAACTCAGCAACGCTACCCACGCCCTTCTACAGCAAAAGTCACAGCTAGTCCAGGGAGTGGAGGGGCCGTGCCTTGGAGCAGATCTCATGCAGGCTGGTGGCGATGTTCTTGGCAGGTGCCTCACAGCGAAACACGTGGCACTTGAGCATCTGGGTCAGCTTATCACGAGCTACGTAGGCAAAGTCCCTGTTGGGGGAGGGTCAGCTCAATGTCTCCTAGAACCATCAAGTGCCAAGCCTGGCCATCATTCCACCCACATCCTTTCTGTCCATTGGCAGCTCCTAAAGGGTTTCTGCCCTGGTGTTCTATAGGTTTTTGCCTTAAGGAGCTGAGGAGGACAGATAGGCAAGCATGCTGGGGTGGGAAGGGACAGTAAGGGAGCCTAGGTCCAGGTGTGGGAGGGGGCACAGTCAAAGAAGATGGACATTAATACCTCTCTCTGGGTCCGGCAGCACAAGAGAGCCAAAGGACAGATTAGAAACGAGGATTCTGACTGCTGGATGGATGAGCCTCCCCCACCCCACAAACTCCTGTGCCCTGTGCCCACCTTCCACTGTCCCGCCCAACGCCCCACACACGAATGCTGACGATGGGCTGGGCATGAAGCAGTGCCTGGCTCTGTGGCTCCACCAGCTTTAGTGTCTCATCCTCCAGCTGGAGCAGCAGATCCTTTCCCTGCAAGCCCAAGAGGCAGGACTCAGTGGTACCCAGTGGGAAGGTGGCAGAGATCTGCCACCTCCAGCTCAGGGCACATGAGCCACCACTGGGGAGGAGCAGGGCTTGTTTAACTATCAGACCACCCACCTGTGGGCCTTACTCTAATAAAAGTCCTCCCACAAGCTTTATTATCCTCATCACCGTTAGGACACCAACCCTCACGGCGCCAGGCTGGGGTTACCATCCCACAGGGCTACTACTTAACCAATATCCACTCCTGTGTCCTCACAACCCTTTCCGAGAGAAGCCCGATCCTCCCTACCTCACAACTCCCTGCACACTCCCACAGTTCCCCCCACCTCATCAGCTCAGGCTCTCACCTCTCCCCAGCCCCCAGACATTGGGTCATGTAGATTGTTTTTGTGGTAAGAGAGCTGACGGATACAATTGTTGACTGCCACACTGCTGCGTCCAGGGGCCAGCTCCTCCTCGGTCATCTCCACCCAGCCCAGAGAGCGCACGGCGAAGCACTGCCAGACACAGAAGAGGGCCCAGGTAGTCTGAGATGGAATTGGAGGTGCCCTGGGCACAGGACAGAGGAATTCCTGACTTGAAACACAAATGGCAGGGTGCATTCTGAACTAAGATGGAAGCACCGCACACAGAACATGGGCAGAAGAGACACCTGCTGATCCAGGCCTCCAGAGTCCCCAGGAGATCCTTGGGTCAACTGAGTTAAATAGTGAAGGTGGCAGAAGAGTGTTCACTCAGGCACACTGCCCTCTGCTGAAACTGGGAAGAACTCCTCATTTTGTGGCTTTGCCTAGACCACAGACACCCTTATAACACAGCATGAGGGCCTGACCCCCATACAAGGGCCTGCTTACAGAATGGATGTTGGTCTTGAACAAACCTTGATCCCTGTGTTGGCATTCCGTTGGGGAAGCTTCTCCTCCTCTTGGGGCAATGGCTCTGGGCTGGAGGCAGATGGGAACACTTGACACAGAACCCCTATTTTAGGAATTACCCCAATACCCCTTCCACATAGACCCAGCCTAACCCTAGCCCACTGCATCTGGTGACTCACCTGAGGCTCTGAGCTGGGAAGGGCAATGTCCCCTCTTCAGGATCCTTCAGTCCCAAATCCATTGGGGCCTCCTCACTGGGTTCATCCTTTGAAAAGGGAATGAGGAATTAGGGTCAAAATGATGTCCCTTCTCCAGTTACCCTCACAGTGAAGCTGGTCCCTTCATTACCTTCCAAAACTCTCCTTCCTCAAAGCCTTCTTGGTGAGCAAAGCCCGTCCAGGTGAGCTGGGGGAGGAATAGGTGTAGTGGTGGCAATTTCATTCTGTCCTAGAAGCACAACCCCTTCCACCCCGGCATAGAACAAGAAGCCACCGGGCCTCACCTGAGATTCCTCTTGTGGGCTGTTCCCCTGTGAAGGGGAGGCCCGGCCTGGGGGCTCCCACTGGGTGGTCCCTGTTGGGATGTGCCAGTAGTAGGTCCCTGAGGTATCCTGGACCCTCATCCATCCAGCCGGCAGATCGGAATCCGTCTCGAAGGCGTTGGGGTTCCAGAAGGAATCTGCCAGGTAGGAGGCTAAGTGAGGGTCAGCCCATCCAACAAGCAGTCAGTAGATGCCCAGTCCCCTTCCCAAGACCCCATGGCTGAGAAGAAGGAGCCAGTGAAGGGACAGAATAATTCCTGTTGCTTCTAGAGCAAATCACCAGTGGGGAGCATGGCTCAGGTCTCCTCCTGGGCCCTGCTGCTGCCTAGTGTGGTCACATGGAGGGAAAAAAGAAAACAGGGAGGAAAGAAAGAAGGAGGTTGAGTGACCCCAGTTCACCTCTTCATATATCATGCATATCCATATGGCTGGCTATATGAAGGTGCACACACTGACAGCTCTTGCACAAACCCATGTGTACAGATCCACAATATAGGTAAGCCCTACCACACACCTCTATAGACAGTGCACAGCACTGTATAGATAGTGCACAACACACATAAAAATCTGGAAGGTATCACATACAGACGTACCTGTGAGTTCAGCAGCAAACAAACATAGCAATACCAGTTACATACGTGTAGAGCTATGTATGTATATAACTATATTACCAGCCCTGCCACACAGATGTGTGCATATCACACCACCAACGCCTCCCAACATATGTGTGGGTACCACACATACAGGTGAGGACACACTCAGACACAATATATCATCAATCCCTGGCACCTCTGTGCAGACACCACACGCGCGCGCGCGCGCACACACACGCACACACGCACACACACGGGGGGGGGGCAAATATATTATGCACATACACATAGACCATATATCTGTGATATACACCCTTCCTCTCCTGGATCTTATCACTCCAAACCTGCCAGGACTATGTGCCCTTCTCCTCTGTTCTCTTTGCCTGCCCCGCCCCACATCACACCCAGCCCCATGCTGCCCCTCACCTGGACTGTTGTCCTGCAGGATGATGGCCAGGAAGAAGTCCTGGGAGAACATGGCGCTTACTCCCTGCCCCTCCTGCCTCCACCCTCCCTCCTCACATCCCCTCCAGCCCAGCCAGCTGGGCTCACAGCCTGGTGCTGGGCTGCAGAGAAAAGCTCATCCCGCCCCCTTCTCACCAGGGCAGAGCTTCTGCCAGGCAAGATCCTCCTCCGCCTGGAGTTCTAGAGGGAGGGGCCAAGACCACCATACTAGAGAACCTCCTTGGGATAGAGATGGACTACGAAGAGGAGCTCAGGAGACCCCAGCTCTTCCTGCTCTTCTTTCCTTACCCTGGCTCCCCTCCCCAATCCTGAATCTCCATCCTACCCTCCAGTGGTGACATCAATGACACAGTTAAGCCAGTCTCACAAACACCAGGAGGCTCAGCCTCTTGGGAACAGCTCAGACACCTGGGGCCCTACAGAACCTATAGTGTTCAACATAAACAGGGTGTGGCTTCCAACCCTCAGGGATCCCTCCCCTATCTAGACCCTATCCAGCACTTTCAACTAAAGGGTGGTCTTCAAAAGCCTGAGCCCCAGCAAGCTGGAGGATTTGAGGCTTCCCAGCACCACCCCCCTCACCTGCCAGGGCCCAGCTAGGCTGCAGCGTCTCCTCGGCAACGGCAGCACCACCGGGATGGCTGGGAGCGCCCAGACTGCTGACGTGCTTCCCGTTACCAAGGAAACCAGGAATCCTGACTGGTCCAAGAGGCAGCACTGAGGGACAGGCAGTCTCAAGACCCAGGCTGCTAGGTACCAAGCCACAGAGGGGCTGGGAGTGGGTGTGGCTATGCCAAGGTGTTTCTGCACCTGATATAAGTCATTCAGACAAGGTGCTTTGCCATCCTCAGCCTGCAAATGAGGTAAGTGCACAGACACCCAATGAAAGAGGGTTCTTTGTGCCCATCCACCTTCTAGGCAGCCATCACAATGTCTCCACCCTCTACTATCCCACTCTATTGAGGCCTGGCAAATATGTGCTCCCCCAGATCCTCCTCCAACAACCTTCAGGATTTTGCTGCTAAAACCTTCCAGGAACACCAACCCTCAAGGGCCCTTGCCCTCCCCAGCCTGCTTTATGGTGGGTCAGGCATTTCTGGAATCTAGGGGCCAGTTTACTGTTTCCCCGGACTGAGTCATGCACACCAATCCATCTGCCACCCCTGTCAGCCTGTGCCTTCCTGCTTCACAGAGCTTCATCCTTCCGATCTGTCCTGGAGGGGGCAGCTCCTCCCGGCTTGACCATCTGGAAAGCCCTTCTGGAGCTTGGCACATCTCTCTCCAAGCACAACCCACCTGGGGCCTTTGCTTCCATACACATGCATTAACTCCACAACCGTACACTTTCCTGCAGGCACTCACATGAATCCAAATATCCCCATGGCCATCCCTCCCTCGCTCCCTTCATTCATCCATAAATGCCTTAGTGGCTTAGGCAAGCACACTAGTTTGCTCAGGAGACATGATTTGAGTACTGCTCTCCTCCCTTCTCCCCTGTGCCACATCACTACTACAGTCTGGGCAAGCAGCCTGTTTTAATGTGGTTGTGCAGAAGCCTCTCAACTGGTTACTTGTGTCTCCACTATGGGCCTGAATGGTTCTTAGGAGACGCCAAACTAATCAGGTTACTCTCCAGTTTAATACTCTTAGCTGCTCTCTCATTACCCTCAGGATAAAATCCAAACCCCCTCCACAGGTTTTATGAAGAGCCCCTAGTTTTCTGTCTCTCGGCCTTGCCTCTGACAACTTCCCAGCCCCCTTATCTCCCTGCCAGGGTTCTAGCTATTACTCACTCCACCTTCAGACAACAGTGTAAAGGGAATTCTCACTACTGACCCACTCTTCCCCACTCCCTCAGGCAGGCAAGGCGCCCTCCCCCTGCTGTCTACCCACCTGCTTGTCACCATTTATTATGACTGTCTATTTCTGTCTCCCCACTAGACACTCGGTACTCACTCAGTACTGAGAGGTTAAGAACATCTTTGTCCTCTCTGATATATCCTCAGCATTTAGGACAAGGCCTAGCTCAGAGTGTGACTCCAACACAGGTAGTAAATTCATTCATTCATAATCCATTCACATAATTCACTCAATTCACATAGTTCATTCAATCAACAACTCCTTTGTGGAGATCTTAAAATGGGAAGGAAAAAAAAAAAAAAAGACAACTTTTGTTCTCTTCTACCCCATTTCTACTTAGCAGAAACCCACCATCTGCAGCTCTAATAGAAGCAACACAGCTAAGAAAGAGCAAACAGTAACTGGATCCCTCCTACCCTTGAGGCTGGCCTAATAACACCCCTGCCTCCAACAACTTCTGGACTCCAGGACTGGATGGATGGATGGGTCTCCTCTCACTACTCCCATGGCCTGCTGAGATCACTGGCCATGCCCAGCACACCCTTAGTTCTTCTGTACTGCTACCCTCTGACCTCAGAGGGTCAGAAACATGGCCACCGTTGACAACTCCAGGAGCCACTAAACAAACAGGCCTCTACTTGGCCAGTGACTCCTGCCCAGGGTTACAAGCTAAACCAACTGTAATCTGCAGTGATTTGAGCCTCAAAGAGATATGTATGACCTGCACAGCATTTCTGAAAACCCAGAATTATTTCCTGACATTTAAAAATTAGGAAAGTTTAGCAGGGCGTTGGTGATGCATGCCTTTAATCCCAGCACTCGGGAGGCAGAAGCAGGTGAATCTCTATGAATTTGAGGCCAGCCTGATCTACAGAGCTAGTTCTAGGCCAGGATCCAAAGCTACACAGAGAAACTCTGTCTCAAAAAACAAACAAATAAATAAATAAAATTAGGAACATTTACATTGGAATCTAACTTTCAGTGTGTACATCTTTTCTCTAAACTTAATCCAATAAGTAAGTAGCTTGGATAAAACAAAAGATGCTCCCTTTACAGAGGAGGGAGACACTAGCTACCAAGCCACTAACATCACACAAGGAGAAACAATAAGACTTTCCCTTTGAAAAGGTACCACCTATGAGGTTTCCTCCTCAAAAAAACAAAACAAAACAAACAAACAAAAACAAAAATCAAAAAGCCACCAAATCTGAATCCAATCAAGGCTCTAGAACTATCTACTAGTTTGCAAGAAATCCAGGAGAAGAAGATGTTCAAAACCATTTGGAAAGAGAATCTAAATAAAGTTCAGATCACGGAAAACTCAGGACAGAAAACACAGTATGCGTGTAATCAACAGAAAAATAAAGGGAGATCTTATACACATTAAAAGAAACTTTAGAGCAGGCACTGTGGCTCATACCTATAATCCCAGCACTCAGAAGGAAGGGCAAGGGCATCATCACCAGGTGGAAGCCAACCCAGCCTACACAGCGAGTTATAAGTTCTAGGTTATCCAAGACTATAAGGTGAGTCCCTAACTAAAACAAATAAATAAATAAAATAAAAGAAAGAGGAAAGGAAAAAGGAGCCAATTCTTTAGGTAAAGGCATTTGCTGCCAAGCCCAATGACCTGAATTCAATCCCCTAAACCCGCAAGTTGGAAAGAGAGAACCGACTCCTAAAAGTTGTCCTCTGACCTCCATAAGCAGAAGCATGCATTTAAAACAAACCAAAAACCAAAAACATAACCATTGTGAAGCTATTTGGATATCATTCATATAGTTCTCATCTTTTCAAAAAGCTAAGTGGGATAGTTATTAGACAACTGGGAGCATGTTAACATTAAGCAAGCATTTGATAATATGAGTTTCTTTCTAGAAACATACAGACAAATATAGGCAAAACAAGTCTGGGTATATAGGTATGGTAGCTCATGACTACAATCCCAGCACACTAATGTAGAGATAAGGACCCAGCAAGTCTAGGGTCAGCCTAGGCTATAGAGTGAGACTCTCCAAAATAACAAAGCAAAGAGAAACAAAGCAAAACAAAAACCAACCTAGACTGAGGCTGAGAAGTAAATAAGGTATTGATATAGCAAGGTCAATTATGCATTGACACTTATTAAAAATGGGTGATGATTAAGTTAGGCTGTTATCTCTACTCCTGTGTACACTTGAAAACATTGTTAGGCTTTTCAAAAAGGTCTGGCTAAAATGCAGGTATCTAAAATGTAGTTCCCCTGCCAGGATCCATTTAGTAGGGGTATAGATACTGTTAGTACCTTGAGAACACAAAGTCAGTGTCTGTCTCTCCATCTGTCTTTCCAGGCACAGAACCCAGGTCAAGTATGCTAAGCAAATGACCTACTGTTGACTTGTATCACTCCCACCAAAGCTTTTCTTATATTTCCACCCTCAGATCTTCCAGGCTGTAGCTATAGCTATAGTAAGGAAATCTCTGCTCTGTAAAACATTAGCAAATGCAGAGTCTCTTTATTAAACAGATCACATTTAGTGATTAATCTTTGTTCTCTAATATTTATCTCCCCAGAAGGAAGCACACCTTTACTTTGTCCCCTAACTTTTAGCCAGCATCTCATTCCTGGCAAAATGGCATCCTTGCAAAGGCATGAGGTCCATAAGCAGAAACTAACCCTCCCACTTTCCAAAGGTCGTGCTCCCTCTAGACACAGACATGACAGTTAAGAGGGCACACTCTCCCAAGTCCACCTTAGTGCTGTGCTGTGAATAGAGCTCACTCAGGTCCAGACTCAGATCTGCTTTAGCTCTTGGCTCTGTTATGATACAGGGCTGTTTGTGACCCTCAGGAAGCTATTAAGCTTGTCTGGGCCTCTTTCTCATCATTTGTAATATGGACATAGAAAGAGTATCTATGTCATAGCATTATTCTAATTAGTAAGTACCATAATGCTGACCAGAGGATCAGTTTCTTAGTAAGTGCTCAATAAACCACCTAATCTTCACATCAACCATGACAGCACATATGATAAATAGATCCACCCTTCATGACATGCGTGATGGACAGACCTATCAAACTATCCAAGCACCCTCTGACCGAGAAAATGTTGAACTGAGAAATCAGGCTCTGCAACTCATGCTCAGGTTGGCCCTGGCTTTTGAACAAAGAAGCCAGACTTCTGACCCCATTCCCTCCCATATTGCCACATCTAGCTTCACAAGGTACCTGTATCCTCTGGGGAGCCATAGGAGGGGCTGCCCTGTGATAAGGTGGCCCAGCTTGAGTCCTCGTCACTGGCTGCACTGTTCCGCATGCCAAATAGGAGGCTAGCACTCTTGCTATGTTCCCGGGGACCATCTGTGAGGACCTGGGGCTCAGAGGGGACTTCCACACTCCCCAGGGGCTCAGGCATCCCTGGAGGAGAAGATAAGTCCTCTTCCTCATCTTCTTCCTCTTCATCTTCATCATCCTCCTCAGCTTCCCCTGCTGCCTTCTCCTCTCCTTCATCTGGTCCCTGTTCCTGGGTGTTGATGATCAAGCTGGGTCCACGAAGCCCTCGGTTGGTTGCATTGTGAGCAGAGAGCTCCAGCTCAGAGTACAGATGCATCAAGCCTTTGGGACCCAAGGGTGCTGTCTCAGCCTCCTGGCTGGCCTCTTCTGCCAAGGTCAAGGTCACATTTCGGTTCTGGTCTCGGTGGGCCGTGGCAGCCCTCCGAAGTTGGTTCTGGCCTTCTTTTAACCACTTGGCATTGGCAGGGCCTGGTTCAGGCACACCACCCTCCCCCATAGCATTGCGAAGGTCCTTGGGTACCACAGCTGTGGCTTGCAGCTTGGCGTTGAGCAGCTGGTTATGGGCAGCGTGCAGGGGCAGGGGGAGGCTGAGTGCAGGGCCTCCGTGGCTGTTAGCATTAATGGCCGATTGGCTCAGGGACGATGGAACGGACATGGCCTTGGTAGATCCTGTGAGGCAGGGAGGAGAGACTATGTTGAGTGTTCCTGTTTCTGATCTTAGGTCCTGTCCCTCATCTCCTTGTACTTGTAGGCCAGCACACACCAATCCATGACCCATGAGCTATATTTCCCTCAGACACCTGTCCCTACAGCCCCACCTCCATCACAAGCCAGGCCCAGCTCTGCAATCTAGCCCTTTCCCTGGCATTCTGGGGCACCACAGTACTGCCTGCTTTCTCTTCACTACCAAAAGCAGAGTGTCTGCACAATGGCTCTCTGTGCATCCTCATGCCCCACTTGACCAGCCGGGGCTCACTGTGCCAGGGACACAGCCAGCATAGGACAGGCTCGTGTGTTTTGGATACTAGACACTGACTATCTCCTTTCCCTCCTGCCATGGTGCTATCTAGGGGCCCATCACTGCCAGTCCCCTAGGCTCTTCATAATAAATCACTAATATCAGCAATCCCTAAGCCCATTCTACAATAAGGACTGGTTAGACAGGAATGATGGGTGTGTAGAGATGGCAGACATTGTCCAGGAGAACAGGTCACAGAGGAAGGGCCTTCAGCTCCTGTTCTTGGCTATAAAGAGCCTAAGTATAAACAGTGCCTGTCTGTGAAATATCTCACCTAGGGCACCAGTCTCCCCTGCCAGCCCTTAAAATGCCATGGTCCCCTCAGGAGCCTCTGATCGGGAACCTTCAACCTTTCAGGTCTTTGTCCAAGGATCACTACACATCTATTTTTAAATTGCAGGCTAGCTCTCCCTAGCTCAGTAACCCCATAGTCTTCCCAGGCACGGACCACCATCTACCAAGCTAATTTATCATTCGTATTTGTTTACTGGTCTCCTCATGGCTAAATTCCATGTTGGTCAGGATTTTGTTCTATTATTGCTATTGTTGTTATTATTTACAATACAGTAGCCCCAGCCTCCAGCAATGTCTTGGTACAGAACAAGAAGCAGGAGCCCAGAAATGAGCATTCAGTAAGTGAGGGCACAGCCTGCTCTCACATCTCCCTAGACCCCATTTTAGCCTCTCCTCAGAAAACTTCATTTCACGCTCTGGATCTGTCTGTGTCAGCAGTGGGTTGTGGTACCTCAATCACACTCTTCCGAGTCTGCATAAGGTTCAGTGTCAGCCACTTCTCAGGTGTCTTTCGCACGAGCCCCAACCAGGTTCTAAGTATGACCTATCTTCCCAGGGTCCCTGGACCTCCATCCAAGACCCAATCAACCCTTCTGGCTGTCACTGCCTGTTCTGGCTCTTCTATGAACCCTGCTTTCCTTGGAAACGCCCCACACCAGTTCTTCCTCCTTGACCAACCACTACCCAATCCCTACCACTCTCAATTCTCACTGCAATCCCTCCCCTAGCCAAGCCCACTGTCGCTCTCCCTCCCAATTACTTCACCCAAAGCTCTCTCTTCCTACTGGACCCTTGCTCAGCACACAAGACCCCCACCGTGCAGCTCTTCTCCTTAACATGCCCCCATATCCTCATTCTCTAGCTGAGGTATCTGACCCTGGCCCTCCTGTCTCAGTGTCTTCTCTGCTGCCCATACTGAGTGTGGGTATTACAGTGTACCTGAACAAGGCTCCCCCATCGCTCAGGTTTGGCCCAGGATCCTGAGATAAGAGCCACAGTCTGCATTTCTACCATTTCTAGCTCCTGAGAATCTAGCAGGATGCTGGAAACACTTGTACAAAATAAATGGAAAGAGATTTCTGTCCATGTGTCTGCCTCACCTTCCCCTTTAACTAACTGCTGGTCTGAGCAGGGTGGCTCCACCTGGACTGTGGGGAAATTCATGGTCGCTGGAATAAATGAAGAGGAAAAAATAGGCAGTTCTGTCTCCACCCAGAACCACAGTAATTTTCCAAAAATGGAAAGCAGATTGTGTCACACTCCCTGGTTGACAAAATTAAAGGGCTCACCGCTGATTTTAGGGTAAGATATGAGCTCAGTTTACAAGATACCTGAGAGGCCACTGCAGCCAACCCCTAGCACCTCTAGCCCATCCCCCTACACACCTAATACTCAGCCACATGAAGTATGGGAGGTTCTGGAACACATCAATCAAAACCCGAGTCTTTGTTTACACTCTTCCCTCAGCCTGGAATCCTCCCCTTCTTGTAAGAACCTCTTCTTGTATTTCAAGCCTTTGCTCAGCTGTCAGGGCTCCCAAGCAATCTTTCCTGATCTTTCCTCACTTAAAAAGGAACATCCCCTTTCTGTGCACCACAACACCCAGTATCACATGCAATCAGAATATATGAAACTCTGTCTTACTCGGTATTTCAATTCCATCATTAAGGATAATATGTTGTGTGTCTGCCAAAGTGGCCAATGTGTGGAAGGGGAGAGATATTGGGGAACTAGGGGCCTGCAAGCGTGGAACTGGCTGGGAACAGACACCTAGAAAGTTTGTATGGCCATCGTAGGCTAGGGTAGGTAAAGATGACCTTAGGGAAGGTACTGAGAATGCTGAAGGAGCCCCAACAGGGAGGACGAGACAGAAGTCCCAGTCAAGTAAGGCTCAGGTTTGTGAACAGGAAGCAAGAGAACACACTTAAACCAATGCCCTGCTTAAGGACTGTTCAGTAGCAGCATCTTACTGAGACCCCATGCTTCTGGACAGCTCACAGGACTACAGGGATGGTAAGTTCTTCTCTGAAGCAATGGTGGACAAAGCCATGTTTCTAGGTCAAGCTGGGGGTGACTTTCATAACACCTGGTGTACCTGGACAGAACACGTTTGCTGACACTGGGTCAGTAAAGAGCCAGGTTGACTTTCAGGCAGCCCTGACCATCAGGGAACCAGGGCAAAAAGCAGTTGAAGTAAGATGGGGAAAGTCTGTTGTATGTGCTAAGGCCAAGCTTTCTAGCCTGAGGCAACCTGGCCACTACCTTCTTACTTTATGAGAACAAAAAAATAACTAGTTACCTAGTTTCTTCAAGAAAAGAATAATCCAACTTCTTTCTCACTGGGATTATCCACACTTTTTTATCTCAAAGGATAAACATGGCTCATTAGGTAAGGGAGCTTGCCAAAATGCCAGAAGACCCGGAATTTGATCCCCAGGACCCACATGGTGGAAGGAGAGAATCAATTCCATAAACTGTCCTCTGATCTCCATACCTTCATATCTTCACTGTGGTACATGCACACCTATATCCCCCACCCCCAGACACACACACATATAATTGTATGGGTTCTGGCTCAGGGCATGAAGCTAAGCAGGGCCTCGAGGTAGAGACTAAGAGGAGGGGTCACAAAGCTGACATTATACCATCACTGAGTGGAGTCCTGTCCAAAGCCAGGGGTCTTCCAATCTGATATCCAGGCATTGTACTAGGCATGAGGGGGGGGTGTTTAAACAATAGAAAATGATTCCTGCCCTATGTCACACTCTAGGGAGTAACTGCACAACTCCTTACTGCACAGTAGGACACAAACCTCTAGAACAATTCCTGGCACCTATATATACTTTCTTCTTTTTTATTTTAATTATATTTATTTCTATTTTGTGCATGGGCACACCTTTACCACAGCAAATGTGTAGAGGTCTAAGGACAACTTTCAGGAGTCTGTTTTATCCCTCTGCCATGTGAGGCCTGAAGACCCAACTCAGGTCATCAGGTTTGGTGGCAAGCACCTTCATCTACAGAGGCCATCTCCCTGGCCCACGAATAAGCACTTTTTATTGGTGGGAACAAATAGCTGATAGAGTGATGGTACAGTAATGGAGAAAGAACAGGACATCACCAGAACCTGGTGCTTACTGCATCTCTAGAAATGAAGCCTGCTTGCACATCAGTAGGAACTCTCTTGGACTAGTCATCAAATTCACAGAAGAAAGGGAAGTCATCTGTTGGGGAACGTCCTCAAACACCCAACTGAATGAACATCTTTTTTTTTTTTTTTTGCCTAAAACCAAGTGCTGTGCCTACTGTTTAGATCCTCTCAACATAAGAACAAAATATTTCTTGACCTGCCCTACCCCTAAGCTCGGTGCTCTCTTTTCTCCCCATACTCACTGCTGCCATTTCCTCTCTTCCCTTTTGGTTTTCTAACTCTGCTTCCATTCTCAGTAAGAATCAGTAACACCACCTACTAAGGTCAACATAGCCCCACAGCATTTACTGCAGTGGATGCCTGGTGACCACGTGTGCTTTCAGCAGACTTCAACCCCACGGGCCCTCATCCAGTGTTCATTCATGGCTCCCATGCTCTATGTTCCTGGATTTCGTCCCACGCATCTGGCTACTGTTTTTTTGGCCTGTTAGACTTCCTTGCTGGCTCATCTTCCTCTCAGCCATTACAGGCTGAGTTTCTCACAGCTCTTTCTTATGCCCCTTTATCTTCCTTGTTCTGTACTCAATAGAAGTATCCATCCGTGCCCACAGATTCAGTTATCACCTATACAATGATGATTTCCAAATTTTAAGCTCCCTCACCTGAACTCCAAACCGTACATTCAACTCTCTACCCCCCAAACACCACCTACCTATCCTAAATGCCACTCAAACTAATAATTCATTCATGTTTCTCATTCCTGTCCCCCATCTCATTCTCTTTTAGGGGGCATGAGGTGTAATGACCACACATTCTGTTGTTCAGTGGTTTACAATCCTAGATGCATGTTTCACCCTTGCTGCTAACCATTCCCAGACAATGATCACACTCTGAGAAAAAACTCTGGACTTATCTATCACTATCATCTGCAACCTGTGCCAAAGTCAATGACCTTATGGCCAAAATCCTTAGCATTGTCCTGATAGCTTGGCTAAGCCTTCCTTCCCTCTGGCCCGAACTCTTATCATTGACCTCCCCAACCTAAGCAGCTTTCTTTGATTCCTGGAAGGTGCCAAGGTCTTTGCTCTACATGATTTCCCTTCAACCCATTTCCGGAACTTCATTATCCCAACATTCCCTTTACATTTTAGTTCAAACTAAACATTCCTCAGAGAAATATTCCCTTGGCCCCTCCTCTCTTATCCCTTCAGCCAGCCTAGCTTCTGTTCTTCAGGTCTTCCAAAACACCAAGCACCGTGACTTCCTTCATGATGTCTATTCACTCTACAATGTCATTTCTATTTGTCATCCTTCATAGACTATCATTTCTCTATGGACAAGAACCCAGTCTATTTTGTCCTTTGGTTACATCTTTAGTGCCTAATGCAGTGCCTTGTAGATTGAGGTGCTCAGATCTTATTTGTTGAATGAATAAATGATCAAATGCATTTTAAAATGACCATTATGAATGCTATGCTGACAATAGCTAAGAGGGGATAGGCAGTGGAGTGCTATTAGAGCAGTGGGGGAGAAGGTCTAGATTAAGTTTGGCAGCAATTGGAATCAAGTGAAATTAACAGACCTGAGAATTATTGAAGTAGTGGGCAAGACAAAACTTGGTGAAATTATCTGTCACGGGGGAAAGGGAGAATGTTGTTCAGAACCTGAACTGAATGGACAGTTGTCATCTTGGGGGTTGAGGGAGCAGTAGATACAGAAGTAATGTACAAGGAGAACAAGAGACGTTAATTAATTCACCTTGTAATCTATAGGTTTGGAATTCCCATTTGACGTTCAAAAAGATGCCAAAGGATAGTTGCGTGTATATATAAGTTTGAATTTCATTATCGTGGTCTGTGCCAGACAAATAAATTTGGGACTTGACAGCTAATGTATTAAATTTGAAGAATTAGAAATAGAGGAAATGGTAAGGGACAAAGGGTAGAGTGAAAGAATGCGGCTCAGGACAGAATCCAGGGCTAAATATGCAGAGAAAGAAGAGAGGGAGAGAACACCAGAGACTGAGAAGCAGGAGTCGACAGTGCCTAGGAAAGAAACCAGGAAAACGCTTCAAGGAGACTGAACTGACACAAACCAGCTGAGCACTATTCAACGGTAACAGGCTCACAGCAATGTGTCCATTGGAGTTACAGGGAGGGCTCCAGTGACCTTGCCTGGAAGCTCCGGTGGATGTCAGAGACAGAAAGGAGTGGATTTTAAAATGAATGGGAAGTTGGGGGTTCAGAATTGCAATAGACAAACAGGACTCAGACGAAGCAGGGAATAACCTCTGAAATGGAGAGAGAAAGTGCTCCTAAGAGCACTCTAGTCACTGTTAGGCCTCTCGGGCTGAGATGAGAACCTCACCGGCCCCAGGGCACACCCCTCGGTCGCTGAGGACAACAGAATGCAGCTTGACAGATCCCGGGACCCAAGACTCTAGGCTGGAATCGTGCGGCCTTGCTCCTTTCCTGCTCCAAGTCCCCTTCTCAGCACTAGACCTCCCCTCCCCCACTCTTCCACCGCCCCTCGCTTTGCCCCCCTCCCACCCCATTTCAAAGCATCCTATAGGATCAAGAAGCAAAGCTATGGGGAAGGGGTCGGTGTGACTATCAAAGTGACCCCCGCAGAAGGCGGTCTGCAGGCCCACAGTAGGAAGGTGGCGCTGGTATGGGGTAGGGGGATCAGGCCTGGCCCAGTGACCTAGACCTCTGCGAGGAAGGGGCTGCAAGGGCTGCAGGCTGCTGAGGCTGGGGATCCCGCTCCCACAGCTGGGCCGGGTCAGGGGCAGCTTCTACCTGTGCGGCGAGGCCCCAGGCCCAGGTAGCGAAGGTGGCTCAGGCTGCAGGTCTCCCGCTCCGCCGCAGCTTCTCCATCACAACATCCCCCGCCCAGGAGCGCGCAGACCGCGGGGCCGCGCCCCGAGCGGCGGAGTCGCGCACGGGAGGGGGAGGGGCGCCATCTTGGCCGGGGCGGGGCGCGCGAGCCTCTGCCAGCCGCACTAGCTGCAGCTGCCCCAGCCGCACCCTGCAGACCCTAGGCCCTTCGCGAGCCCTGCGGCCCATGCTTCCACCCTAACCCGCATGGCTGCATCCAGCTCCAGGATCTCTGCCCAACTCTTCCCTTCCATACCACCGACTCACCCTTCGCGTCCGCGAGGCCCTGGCCCTGCACAGACGCCGGGAGACGCGACTGGAGCTCTGAGCCTGATTCCCACTGGGGCGGTGCTGAGACCGCGGCCGCGCCTCGAGAGGCTGGCAGCCGGCTGCTCTCAGGCTCTAGTGGCAGCACCCCCTGACGTCCTGGGGATAATAATAGCGCGTATTTATTGACCGTTTACTCTGTGCCAGGCTCCATGTTCAACCGTTTGCATGCATTCATCCTCAGATCAGCAATGTGCAATCCTCACATTTGTTATTCTCGGATTTGAAAGGCAAGTGCTGACATTCTGAAGGGTAATAAGGACTTGCCCCCAGTCACAGAATAAGTGGTTCAACTAGACCAGAATTAAGATATTTCTTAACACTCTACCAGTGCCTCTGAATATAATACAGCCCTCAATCCCAGCTCCTGGTCAGAAATTCACTGGAGCAAAGTGGAGAATGAGAGTGAAAAATAGAAGGAGGACCTGCTGGGTGCTTGCTAGATTCCTGTTCCCTGCAAGCCCTGCATGGGTAGTGAGGTAGGTCTTAGCGGTCAGATCGCTGACCTAGATCCCATCCAGACCAAACGGGGGCAGAACCCCTAAGAGCATGGTCCCCTGAATTTTAATCTGTGTAGTCTGAATTTACTGAACAACTGATTGGAAATGCATCTAAGTCTAATGGTACCCAAATCTAAATTCATTATTTCATATTGTGTTCATCTTCTAAGGAATTTCCCAGAAGTGGAAAAGGAAAAGTATACACACACACACACACACACACACACACACACACACACAAGATCTGGATGAAGGATCTTTATCATGCCCTGGCTTGTTCAAAGCAAGTACTCCAAGGTTGTCTTTGAATATACTCTCAATTTATTTGTAGTATATGTAAATGCTTTAACTTTTTGTTATGGACATTTTCACATATGTGCAAAAATAGAGCAGAATAATGAAACTTCCTATGCCCATTATTCAAAAGTCCATTGTAATCTGACACGTACCTATAACATACAAACCATGTTGGTTCCCAAGCAAAAGGATCCCAAAATGAAATCTGGTTTAGCTGTACCCCAGCTGGAAGAGGTGGCACCTCACCCGAGTTCTTGAGAAATGAGCAAGGGTTATGCTCAAGATATGCTCAAGATGTGGTATCTTCATACATTCAATCACTCTCAACAAATAATTATAATGTATGGGACACTGTCCTTGGTGCTAAGGACACCCAAAGGAACACAGTAAGAGTTCTTGGTTTCATACAGCTTCAGAGTTAACAAAAAGACACCAAGCAAGTAGTTGAAAACATGATGTCTTCAAGAAAATGCACAGGGCACTTTGTGTAGGACTAGTCTGGACTGGGAGATTTGGAAGACTCACACAGGAAGTAGAATTTAAGAGCAAGAACAGGATGAAGGAAGTAGAGATTAGGCAGAAGAGAAAATTTTCAAAGTCACAGGAGTACAGGAAGAGTGTGGGTGCTGCTGTAGTTAAAGATCTCCATCCAAACTCACGTTGAGTCAAGAGGACTATAAGTTCAAAGCCATCTTGAGTTATATATAGTAAAGTCCTACCTCAACCCATCCTATACATCCTGCCCCCACAAGTCATGAGGATTCTGCTTTCATAGATGAATTTATCCATTCATGGGCTAATGCAGTAAAGGGTTGTGTGGAGAATAAGTCTGGTATAAAATCCATCTTCTCTCTCTCTCTCTCTCTCTCTCTCTCTCTCTCTGTGTGTGTGTGTGTGTGTGTGTGTGTGTGTCTGTCTGTCTGTCTCTTTGTGTGTGTCTGTCTGCGTGTCTATCTGCCTCTCTCTCTTCTCTTCTCTTCCTCTTTCTTTTTCTCCAAGATGGGGTTTCCCTGTGTAGTCTTGGCTGCCCTGAAACTCACTCTGTAGACCAGGATGGCTTTGAACTCAGACATCCTCCTGGCTCTGCTATGATTAAAGATGATGCTACCACAGCCCAGCTGGGCTGTATCTCTTTTATGCATTCCCCTCTCCTTACCATACGATGCCCTGTGCCATCTTGGAACCCTGAAAGTCCTAACATCAAGTTGAACATCACCGAATGTTCACCTTGATCTTGGACATCCAAGACGCTAGGACTATAAACTGAACAAATCTTTATCATCTGTGCATTACCCATCTGTGGCATTTAGTTAGAACTACAGACAACAGACTAAGGCAAGTGTTGTGGTACAGAAGAATGGCAAAAGAAATGGAACAATGCCAAACCAAGTTAGGTCTTGTGTGGGTAGTTGGGGATTCCATGCTTTTTTAAGGGCAGCAGAAAGTCATCAGAGCTAAAAATGAGAGAATTGCAGATGTGATCATCTGGATGTTGAGGAAAAATAGACAGAAGGTCAACTTGGAAGGGTGGAGGCCAAATAGGAAGCAATTAAGGGTGGCCTAGGAGGGAGGTGATGACTAAGGACCATACCAATGGGATTGTGGATGGAGAAAATTGCATAGGTTTTATAAATTCAGGAGGTAAAATTTACAGAAATCAATGATCAATTAATTTGTTAGGCATAGAATTGGGGGAGTGGCTTTTAGATTTTTGCTTTGACCAATGAAAAACATCAGAAATACCACTCACCTGAAATGGCTCACCAAAAAATTTCTCTCCAAGTCTCACTGAACAGGAAGCTGAGATATTCATGGAAATATGCACAGATAATCACAGAGACATGGACAGCCTGATGAGAATGAGGAGTATACATTACTTACTTGTCTGTTGCTATGATAAAACACCATGACCAAGGCAACTTGATTTATTTGGGGCTTATTTAGGGCTTGTAGTTCCAGATGGATAGAAGCCCATCACCATCACAGCAGGGAGCATGGCAGCAGGTGAGCAAGGCATGGTGCTGGCACAGTAGCTAAGAACTTACACCTTACCCAAGGCAGAGAACTAACAGGGATGTGGCAAGTCTTTTAAGATCTCAAAGCCTGTCCCTAATGACTCACCTCCTCCAATAAAGCCGCATTCCCTAATCTTTCCTAAGCAGTTCCATGAACTAGAGACCAAGTTAGTGTTCAACCTTATGACCTAGTGGGCCATTCTCATTCAAACCTCCATAGTCTAATTAGCTAGAGTACAAGAGAGGGAAAAAAAGAAGAAGAAGAAAAGATGTGTCCTCTATGCAGGCAGCGTTCCTGAATTCCATACATTCTCCTGGGTTTATAAAATGTCTTGACCATCACAGAATCAGTATATGTCCTGCACTCTTCCTTTCTCTGATTTTTCTGTCCTTTTATGATCTCTATGCCATAAGATCAATCCTTGCCCTATGAAATACTGTGGATGCTGTATGGTCCTGACCAATGTGTAGAAATCTATTGTAGTTATTACAATGGAACTACAATGAAAGTTTGATTGCAAGCAAATCTATTTAGAGTCACTTTATCTGCAGCCCAGACTGGCCTAGAACTCGGTATGTAGCTAGGCTGGTCTTAGCCTATTAAGCCTAGTGGGTTCCTCTTGAAATGCTGATATGATAGATACATGCTATTATACTCAATGAATAATGGAGTTATGCTATTAAATTGGATAGATCAGCCAATTAGCATTGCTTGGCAATTTTTATCCATATTACACTTTCAGGGAGAAAAACAATCCTTAACTACACATGAGTATTGAGGGTTTTACCGCACTTTTACTCATTTTGTGTGCATGTATATATGAGTGCTCATGCATGCTGTAGTGCACATGTGTAATTCAGAAGACAATGTGCAGGAGGAGTTGGTTCTCTCCTTCTACTGTATGGGTTTCAGGAATGGGGCTTGAGTCACCAGGTTTACACCAAGCCTTTACCAGCTGACCATCTCACCAGCCCAAATATCATTTTGCACTATATATTTTCTTGTACTTAAAGTAATAAACCCCAATACTTCTGGGTGGTGGCTTTTATTTAGAAAATCTATAGAAAGCTGGGCAGGGTTGGTTCATGTCTTTAATCCCAGCACTTGGGAGGCAGCAGCAGGCAGATCTCTGAGTTGGAGGCTAGTCTGGTCTACAGAGTAAGTTCCAGGACAGCCAAAGGCTACACACACACACACACAGAGAGAGAGAAAGAGAGAGAGAGAGAGAGAGAAACATGTCTAGAACTCCCACCCCCCAAAAATAAAGAAAACAAAATCTATAGAATAACATATTCTCCTGTATGACATGAGGTAGAATTCAGAAATCAGAGTCCAGGCCTGGCAAGCACTTCTTCAAGACACTTCAGTAACAATATCCTAACCATCAACAGCACTAAGGGTCACTAAGATCTCAAATGCCCGAGATCTGAACCCTAGAAATGTCAGAGCTTTGGGAGCCAGCAAAGAAAAAGGCAAGCCAGAAAGGAAACTGAGAAGAAACTTGAGAGTAAGAGAGGAACTGACAGAAATTAACATCATGGAAAAGATCCAAGGGAAGGAGTTCAAGGACTATTAAATGGTAATAGCATCAACTGCTGCAAAGATTTCCAATAAGGTCAAAGCAAAATCAGCATTCTTTGAATTCAGCATGGTGAAGGACGTGAACCCCCATGATCCATCTCAGCAGAAAACTGAGGTGCCCAGTGTGATGAACTGAACAAACAGGAAGTAGATAAGTAAGTGAAGGACCTCCATGTGAGAAGCTTGGAAGAAACATGAGGTAGGAGCTGGAAGATGATTTGAGTTTAGAGTTTAGTTTGGGGCCAGGTATGGTGGCACACACATTTAATCCCAGTACTCTGAAGGAAGAAGCAAGCAGATCTCTGTGGGTTCGAGGCCAGTTTGGTCTACAAAGAGTTCCAGAGCAACTAGGGCTACATAGAGAATCCTACCTCAAAAGGAAGAGTCTGATTTGGGACACTGAAGATGACTCAGTTAGTAAGTGTGCTGGCTGCTCATGGAGAGAACCCAGCACACCCACATCATAGCTCACAGCCGTCTGTAACTCCAGTTCCTCTCCTCATCTCTGAGGGCACTGCACACACATGGTACAGGCACACATTTGGCCATAACACTTCTAAAATAAATCTTTTTTCAATTAAAAGATTCTAGTTTTGTGTCATGGAGAATCCTCAAAAAACAAAAGCAGAGCTCTTGGAAGACAGACACAGGAGGATCTTAAGTTTGAGGCCATGCAGACTGGGCTCCATACCCAAATCCTGTTTCAATTATTTTTTATTTTAAAATTTCATTTTACATTCCAACCACAGTTCTCCCTCCCACACTTTCTCCTGCCTGCCCCTTACCTCCTACCACCCCCAACCTCTGTCACCTTTACCCCAGTCCATTCCTCCTCACAGGTAAGGGCTCCCAGGAGGAGTCAACATAGTCTGGCACAATAGGTTGGGGCAGGGGCAGGCCCCATTCATCATGCATTAAGACTGAGCATGGCATCTCACCATGAGGAGTGGGCTCCAACATACTAGCTCATGTACCAGGTTTGTATTGTGGTTCTACTGCCTAGGGCCTCTCAACTAGTCCAAACTTCACAACTATCTCTTAAGTACAGAGGACCTAGTTTGGTCACCTGGAATCTCTCCACAGCTGTCAGTCTAGAGTTCGTGAGTTTCCATGAGCTTGGTTCAGGTGTCTGTAGATTTCTCTATCATGGTGTTGACCTCCCTTGCTTATATATTCCCTCTTCCCTCTCTTTGACTGGACTCCTGGAGCTTGGTCTGGTTCTTGGTTGTGGATCTTTATGTTTGGTTCCATCAATTACTGGATGAGGGCTCTATGATGATAGTTGGGGTAGTCACCAGTCTGATTACAGGGGTAGGCCAGTTCAGGTATCCTCTCCACTATTGCTAGGAGTCTTAGCTGAGGTTCTCCCTGTGGATTCTTGGGAGTTACCCTAGCACCAGGTTTCTCCTGAAGCCCACAGTGGCTCTCTCTATTAAGATATCTTTCGTATCTTTTGTTGCTCTTCAACTGCATCCCTATCCCACTTGACCATCTCATTCCCTCATGTTCCCATTCCCCCTCCTCTCTCCTTTATATGGCTCAGTAGTTAAGAGCACTTGTTGCTTTTGCAGAAGACCGGACTTTGGGTCCCAGAATCTATATCAGGCAGCTCATGAGCACCTGTAATTCTAGCTCCAGGGGATCCTACTCACCTGGCCTCTGTGCATAACCACACATACATGCATGTACACAGACACATATACTTTGTTTGTGACAGTTTTTTTATGTAGCCCTGGCTGTCCTGGAACTTGTAGACCAGGCTAGCCTTGAACTTAGAAGTCCACCTTGCCTCTACCTCCCGAGTGTAAGGATTAAAGGTATGTATCACTCCATCTTGCTCACATTCTAAAAAAAAGATTTATTTACTTTTATTTATGTGTATATGGGGAAGAGTAAGGCCAGAAGGGAGCTTTGTGTGTATGTCCTGGAGCTGGAGTTACAAGTGGCTGTGAGCAGCCCGGCATGAGCTCTGGGTTTGGAACTGGGGTCCTCTGGGAAAGCATTGCATGCTCCTAACTCCTGACCCACATGGATATAAAACACTAAACTAAAACTAGAAATTGCATGTAACCCATAAATCCCACTCCTGAGTGTGTGTGTGTGTGTGTGTGTGTGTGTGTGTGTGTGTGTGTGTGTGTTCTACTATTGGTACATTTTCTACCACCTCTAACCTCAGTTATGCAACCCTATCTCAGAAAGTTATAAAAAGTTATGCTTTAGAAACTTACCCTTCCCGCTCTTTACTTATATAGAGTCTTAGTCCTATAACCTGCTTCATGGTGGACTCCAAACTCAGAACTACACTTGCATAGTGTATGTAGGGTAAAAAGTCTGAGCTCACATCAGGTTAAAAAACCCAATCCCCTAGGCTCAAAATCCCACCAATCCCTGGGTTGCCTCCAGCTCAGGACTAGAAATCCCACCAATCCCCACCCTGGAAAACTCTTCTCCCCGCCCCTCAAGAATCCCTACATAAAGCCTTCCTGCTGCCTAGTTCTTTGCTGCTTCTCACTCCAGCAGAGTGTCTTTCCCACTAAATCTGTGTGGGGTTTGTCATGTGGTGTGACTATGGTATTCCTTGGCTCCCAACTGCCAGGATACCTTTTGCCTCAGAAATGCAACACTTATAGTGATCAATTCAGAGATGGGCACATGACTATAGAAGAACATGGAAATCAGATCCAGGAATTTTCCTGGAACTATTAAACACAGTGTAAGCTTGACAGGCATCTTGTGGCATCTTCCTAATCTGGGGGGGGGGGGGAAAGCAGGGTTCAGGACAGAAAGATCTAATAACATCAACATAACATCTGTATTGACCTTGGCTTGAAGTCAAAGTGTGCTTGCCTAATTTTTGGCCACATAAATCAACATATTTTTTTCTTTGCTGCTATGACTACAAGTTTTTCTGTTTGTTTATTTGCTTGGTTTGTTTTTTTTTTTTTTTTTTTTTTTTTTTTTTTTTTTTTACAATTTAAGAGTTGTGATGATATAATTACGGCAGATTTCACCTGTTGGTTCTCATCCACCCCCACTTCTCTGTAATATCCCCTTTACCACCTAAGCCCAGGATCTGAAAACTACCACTCTCGAAGTTCTTTGTTGGCTTGGTCCCTGTTAAGTCTGAAGGTTGAAGAAAGCGAAAACTCTCCCTCTTTTTCTGTACACATCTCAGCTGTGGTCCCTAAATATCAGGAATAAGGATGGATCGAAAAGCATCAGCAACACAAGCCAGTCCAAATGTGTCTGCCCCACTTTCTGTATCTTTAGACAATACCTCTTCTCTGTTTTGCTCCTCTAAAGCACTATTGGCAGATAATATCCAAGTGTTTGGATAATGTTGTTACCCCACAGAGGCATCTCCAAACCTCAACTTTATAACAACTTTTTTGCTTTCATTTTTTTGTTTACTTGGAATGTCCAGAGTGGTTTCTGTAGAAGCATTGAACAATGATTGATACAACACACACTCCTAGTTTGCACATGCATGCAGGGCTTACGTACACACATAGCTCAGAGAGTGTCAGTGTGGTGGTACATTGCTATAATCCCAGCACTTGGGAGGCAAAAGCAGGAGAAAAGGGAGTTCAAAGTTACCCTCAGCTGCAAAGAGAGTTTAAGGCCAGCCTGGACTATATAAGAGCCTATCTCCAAAAGCTAAACAAACACAAAACACTCAGAGAGGCTAAGTTCCTCAAAGAGAGTTAAGAAGCTTAGCTGGAGTTTGAAGTCAAGCATGTCAAACTCCAAAATTCTCTTTCTCTGGCCTCTAGCTAGATTTTGTTACTTCCGTCTCTTTTCATAGATAACAATGACAGTAAAGCAGAGAAGTATTGTTATGAAAGTAGTTCAAAGATCAATCTTGGTGTTCACTCTTGGAAGAAAAACATGGCTTTCAGGGAAGAGAAAACAGTGAAAAAGTAAAAAAGCAGACACATGGGTGGGAATCTGGTGTGTGGAAGCAGGGTAAACATAGGATATTCTCATGCATGATGTGATGGGTTGAATAGATGTGGCCCCCATAGACTGTGTTTGAATGCTTGGCCCATAGGGAGCAGTACTATTAGGAGGTAGGTATGGCCTTGTTGGAGGAAGTATCTTACTTGGAGGCAGGCTTTGAGGTCTTATATGCTCAAGCTATGCCCAGTGTGGTACAGTCTCCATCTGCTGCCTATGGCTCAAGATGAAGAACTCTCAGCTCCTCTGTGTCTGTCTGCCCACAGCCATGCTTCCCACCATGACAATGAACTAAATTCTGAAACTGTGAGCCAGTCCTAATTATTTTCTTTTAGAGGAGGAGGAAAGATTGTGAGAGCCAAAAGGGCCAAGGACACCACAAAGAACACACACACACACACACAGAGACAGAGAGAGAGAGAGAGAGAGAGAGAGAGAGAGAGAGAGAGAACATGTACCTTAATAATATCAGAAAAGGACACTGAGGACATTCAGAGAATCTTCAGGTCATGTTTTGAAACCCTATACTCTACAAAATTCAAAAATTTAGGGGAAACCCTATACTCTAGATCAAAACTAACCAAAATGCAAAGAGAGAGAGAGAGAGAGAGAGAGCTAACCTGGGCTCATAGGGCCTCACAAAGACTAAACCACCAACACCAAATGGTGAACTTGCATGGGACTGACCTAGGCACTCTGCACATATGTTACAATTGTGTAGCTTAGCCCTCTTGTAGTACTCCTAACAGTGAGAGCAGGGGCTGTCTCTGACTCTGTTACCTGCTTTTGGGACCTTTTCCTCCTACTGGGTTACCTCATCCAGCATCAATAGAAGAGGAGGTGACTAGTTTTACTGCAACTTGGTATGCCATGGCTGGCTGATATCCATGGGAGGCCTGCCCTTTTCTGAAGAGAAAGGAAGAGGAGTGGATTGGGGGAGGAGGAAGAGGGGAAGTTGGGGAGAGGGACTGGGAGGAGAGGAGGGAGGGGAAACTGTGATAGTGCTGGAAACACTGATTCATTAATAAAAATTTAAAAATGTTTTTCTTTATAATGGTTGCTGTGGCCTTGGTGTCTCTTCGCAGCAATAAAACCCTAAGATACCTGGGATACTGGAATTGAAGGAATTTCTTCACAGGTGAAACAGTTGTGAGTAATGAAGAACAGTTTGACCACAGGGCAGCTGAAGTAGGGGAAACATTTGTGAGCAAAACTTTTTGCAACTTAGAGGACACAGTCAGGAGGGATGGCCATAAAAATGGTGGCGAGAGCCTGGAGAGATGACACAGGGTTTAAAGCGCTTGCTCCACAAACATGAAAACCTGAGTTGTCGTCACCAGATGCCCATGCAAATGCTGGCTGGGCAGCCTCCTGTCATTCTAGCCCCAAGAGAGCAAGGCTAACTGTTAACAGTGAACACTGGGTTTGACTAAGAGAGCCTGCCTCACTTGGGAGCAGGAAGAGTGGTCCAGAAGGAATCGTGCACATGCACCTATACACACGTCCACACATACACGCTAGGCAAGCATTTTGCCACCGAGTGTGTGGTAGTTTGAATGTAATTGGTCCCCAATTGGGAGCCGCACTATTAGGAGGTGTGGCTTGTTGAAGTAGGTGCAGCCTTGTTGGAGGAAGTGTGTCACTGTGGGAGTGGACTTTGAGGTCTCTTTTTGTTCAAACTTCCTTCAATGTGACTGTCAGTTGACTCCCTGTTGCCTCAGCTACAGCTACAGCTACAGCATTCTGTCTGGCTACATGTCACCATACTCTCTTCCATGACAATAATGGATTGAACCTCTGAAACTATAAGCAAGCCACCCCAATTAAATGTTTTCTTTATAAAAGTCGTCATGGCCATGGTGTCTCTTCACAGCAATAAAAACCCTAAGACAGAGTTATATCACAAACTCTCTTTTTATATTTTATTTTGAAAAAGGTCTTGGTATGTTGCCCAGACTGGCCTTAAACTCATTCTTAAACTGGCAGAATCATTGACTCGGTGACGCTTCTGCTACCCAATCTCTCCAGTAACTGGGATCACAGGCCTGTGCCACCAGGAACAACACTATATCCATTTGGAAGAAGTCATACAGAATATGATATAGAAAATTAGTTTGGGGCTAGAGGGATGGCTCAGCAATTAGGTGATGGGGGATGTCCTTCTGTATATATGCATCTCTTATTGGTTGGTGAATAAAACACTGTTTGGCCAGTGAGGCAGGACTAGAAGATGAGGAGAATTCTGGGAAAGGTAGGTAGAAAGAGTCGCCAGGTAAGGACCAGGAAGAAAGAACACACCAGCACACCAGGTGTTCTCCGGTAAGATAAGACCACATGGAAATACATAGATTAATAGAAATGAGTTAATAATTAAGACAGAGTCAGACAATAAGAAGCCCAACTTGTCGGTCAACAGATATATATATATATATATACATATATATATATATATATATATCTGTGTGTGTGTGTGTGTGTGTGTGTGTGTGTGTGTGTAGTTTTTTTCTTTACATATCAATCCCAGTTCCTTCTCCCTTCTTCCCTCCCTCCCATGACCAACCCTCCTCCCATCCCATCCTCCCCCACTCCACCGGGAGAGTGATGCCTTCCAGGAGGGATCATCAAAATCTGTCAAGTCATTTGGAGTAGGGACTAGGCCCTCCCTCCTGCCTCTAGACTAAGGGAGTATCCCTCCATGGGGAATGTGCTCCCAAAGTCCTTTTGTGCACCAGGGATACATACTGGTTTCACTGTCAGAGGTCCCTTAGACTGCACAAGCCTTCTAACTGAGACCCACGTTCAGGGGGTCTGAGGCAGTAAATTGTTGGTTTCCCAGCTATCAGTCTGGGGGTCCATGAGCTCCCTCTTGTTCAGGTCAGCTGTCCCTGTGGGTTTCTGTAGCCTGGTCTTGATCCCTTTGCTCATCACTCCTCCCTCTTTGTAACTGGAGTCCAGGAGTTTGGCTCAGTATTTAGCTGTGGGTGTCTGTTTCTGTTTCCATCAGCTAATAGATGAAGGCTCTCTGGTGGCATATAAGGTAGTCATCAATCTCATTATAAGGGAAAGGCATTTAAGGTAGCCTTTCCACTGTTACTCAGATTGTTAGTTGGGGGTCATCATTGTAGGTCTCTGGACATTTCTCTAGTTTTCTAATTAATGTAAGACTTTTTATGTTTATTTGGAACTAAAGGGCAGCAGGACCTGGTAGGGCAAGAAAACCTTCAGTAACAATTAGGAGTACTAGTTTTTCTTCCAGAGGACTCAGGTTCAATTCTCAGTATCCCCATGGCAGATCATAACTGTCTAGTAACCTTAGTTACTAGAATTAGATGCCCACTCTGCACTCTACCAGCACTATGCATGCACACAGTACACAGGCATACACACAGGGAAAACACTCAAAGGCATAAAAAAAAATACCGCCACCCACACAGAGCTTAAGGCTATTCTTTGAGCCTAAATTTTAGGCCCTAAAACAAACCAATCTCCAATCTCAGCTGACTTTAGAAGGAAAAGGGAATCTCAGCTGTTAAAACTCTATAAATGGGTAAATGTAATGAGTTCTAAAACTTTGGTTTGCATAAATACAGCCACTCTGAACCTCTTAGAAGAGAAAATGGGAGGTACCCTTGAACAATTGGTACAGGAGACCGCTTTCTGAACATAACACCAGTAGCACAGACACTGAGATTAACAATTAATAAATGGGACCTCCTCAAACTTAGAAGCTTCTGTAAGGCAAAGAACACAGTCAACAAGACAAAATGGCAGCCCACAGAATGGGAAAAGATTTTTACCAATCCCACATCTGATAGAGGGCTGAATATACAAAGAACTCAAGAAGCTAGTTACCAAAACACCAAATAATCCAATTAAAAAGTGGGGTACAGAACTAAATACAGAATTCTCAATAGAGGAATCTAGAATGGCTAAAAGACACTTAAGAAAGTGCTCAACATCCTTAGCCATCAGGGAAATGCAACTCAAAACAACTCTGAGATACCATCTTACTCCTGTCAGAATGGCTAAAATCAAAAACACCAATGACAGTTTATGCTGGAGAGGATGTAGAGAAAGGGGAACACTCCTCCACTGCTGTTGGGAGTACAAACTTGTACAGCCACTTTGGAAATCAGTATGGCAGTTCCTCAAGAAATTGGGAATCAGTCTACCTCAAGACACAGCGATTCCACTCTTACGCATATACCCAAAGGATGCACATTCATACAACAAGGACATCTGTCCAACTGAGTTCATAGCTGCATTATTTGTAATAGCCAGAACCTGGAAGCAACCTAGATGTCCCTCAACTGAATAATGGATAAAGAAAATGTGGTACATTTATACAATGAAGTATTATTCAGTGGAAAAAAACAATGAAATCTTGAAATTCACAGGCAAATGAATAGAACTAGAAGAAACCATCCTGAGTGAGGTAATCCAGTCATGAAATGAAAACATGGTATGTACTCACTCATATATGGATATTAGACATAGAGCAAAGGATTACCAGCCTATAATCCACACCTCCAGTGAAGCTAGGAAACAAAGAGGACCCTAAGAGAGCCATACATGGTCCCTGAGAAAGGGAAAGGGACAAGATCTCCTGAGCAAATTTGGAACACAGAAAAAGGGGAGAGGGAGTTAGGAGAAAGAGAAGGGGAGAAGGGGGGGAAGAAAACATAGGGGACCAGGAAGATTGAGTTGGGGGAAGAACAGAGGCCCCGCCCCAAATGATGTGACAGACTTTGATGACCTCCCATAGACAGCCTCACCCTTTCTATGGAGCAGAAGAGGGATGGGAATTGTTGTCGTGGGGGGGGGATGGAGAATGGGAGGGAGAGGGAACTGAGACTGATACATACATAAGATTGTTTCTAATGTTAAAAAAAGTTCAAGGACACACACACACCAAACAAAAAAAATCCTTTGGTTTCCTTCTGAGCAGAAAACAACCAAGCATTGTAACTTCTATATAGGAGGCATCTGCTGGTCTCTAGGGAGCAAACACCATGGAGGGTAAAAAGGAAGCCAGACCACCCCCTACCAGCAGACTGTACAAGGCTCCAGGCCCCAGAAAAATCCCCCAGAGACTGGTTCTATTATGCATGCCACTGTTCCAGCTTTCAGAGCCATTCCTTCTGTCTCCAACCTGCCACTGCCACACACCTAGTGCTCTTGTTTCCCATTTTGCCTTCATTCCACTTGTGCTTAACTCAAGGCAATAAAATCTTCACTGCTGATTTCTACCAGAACCATTCAGAAGAATTTATAGTTTGAGCCACCCACCCACCCACAAAAGACATTCCACAGCAACTCTAGCCAATCCACTTTGAATAGCATAGTTGCCCCAAGACCTATGGCTCCTTATGTAGAGCCAGTTGTACTCAATTTTCAGGTTAGGTCATAATCTTAGCTCTCTTACATGCTGTGCACATTCAACAGTTTCTCTTCCTATACTGGTCTTTTTTTTTTTTTTTTCTCAGTATGTGTAGACAGACTGGAATAAATCATGTTCTGGGTTGGGAATGTGTCTCAGTTGGTAGAGTGCTTGTCTAGCAGTCACAAAGTACTAGGTTTGATCTCCAGCATGGCATAAACTTGGCATGGTAGTGCATGCCTATTGCGGTTTAATAAGGATCAGGAACAAATAGGTCAAATAGATGTTTATTCAGGGAGAAATAACTTACAACCTAGACAGATGAACACCAGCAAGTTCCACCCGATGCTCTCCTCTCCATATCCCACCATCAAGCCAGCAAGAGAGTGTTCCCCAGCTCCTCCCCAGACCTAGTTCCACAGGTCACTTCCGCCCCTGGCTCCACCCCCTATGGGTGTGGTCAGTGTCACAGAAGGAGACAAAGTGAATATCCCACTATAATTCCCCTTTTAGTCTAAAGAAAAGATTTAGGCTTGATACAAAACTATATACAAAACAGTGAATAACAAGTGTGCTCTAAGAAAAGGAAAATCGAAAACAAAACGACCTACATACTTAGTCCTAGGGTAAAGGCATAACGGAGTTCACAATAGAGTTGTCCTAAGCTGGAAAACTTAAGTCTAGTACCTAATATATCTAACTAGGAAGAGAGAATAATAGTTGTGATAGCTTAATCTTCAACTTCATCAAGACCTGAGAAGGAAAATAACGATACTAGGGTAGATAGGAAGTGCGGATGGGCAACTTCCAAAAGGTGCAGCGAGGACAGAAACAGCAAGCTACCTGGACAGTCACCCAAGGTCCCACAGCAACATTGGTACACCCAGTTTTGGCTAAGGCCAAGAGTACTTGACAGACCACAACAACAGCAGAGAGGTAGAAAGGCTGTCTTACCCTGACTTGGCAAGGTTCAGCAGTTTTCTATATTTGTCTCCTACAAGCACATAGGACTGCATCTCCAAATCAGTGGTCAAGGTGGGGGCAGTTCTTTGCCCAAGAGGCCATTAGCTGAGGCGAGAATGGACTCCAGCAGGAGCAACAACAGTGTCCAACATATTTTTGGGAAAGTGCACGGTGCTGTCAGGAGCAACAGTGTCTCATGTCAATGGAGTAAAAAAGAGACCAGATGCTGGCCCCACTCCCAGGTAAGATGAGACCATGTGGAAATACTTAGATTAATAGAAATGGGTTAATACTTAAGACAGAGCTAGCCGATATGAAACAAGTACCTGGCCAACAGCATTATATCAAATACAGAGTCTCGGTGTGTTAATTGGGGCTGCCACCGCAGTGGGTCGCAGTGGGTCCAGGCTGGCGGGGAAAACCTTACTCCTTACACATGCCTGTAACCCCAGTACCAGAAAGGTCAAGACAGTAGGATTAGAGAAGTTCAAGGACATCCTCAGCGAAATGGGGAGTTTGAAGCCAGCCTAAGCCACATGAGACCAAAGAAGAAGATAAGAAGAAGGATGGGAGGGGAGGAGGATCAGAGGAATCAGAAGAAATAAAAGGAAAAGCAAACAAAAAAAGGCCCGTGGTTTGGATTAGAAGTCATCTATGTGGAAGCAGATGCAGAAATCCACATCTAACCAATGGGCCAAGCTCCTGGAGTGCAATCAAAGTGACAGAGGAGGAACAATATGAACAAAGGAGTCAAGACCATGATGGGGAAACCCACAGACTCAGCTGACCCGAGCTGGTGAGAGATCACTGACTCACATCTGACAAATGGGGAACCTGCATAAGACCCAACTAGACTCCCTTAATATGGGTGATAATGGTGTGACTGGGACAATATATGAGGCCACTGACAGCAGGTCCAAGACCTAACACTAATGCACAAACTGACTCAATGGAGACCATTCTATATGGAGAGATGCCTTGCCCAGCTTAGACACTGGGGTGTGAGGGTGGAGAGGTGCCTTGGTCCTGCCTCAACTAGATGATGGGACAGACTTAGTAGACTTCCTAGGGGAGGCCTCACCCTCTCTGAGGAGCATATGGGAGGAGGGTGGAGTGGAGAGAGTGGGTGGAAAGGAGGGAGGGGGAACTGGGATTGGAATGTAAGAAATTAAAAAAAAAAAAAGGAAGAAAGTGCATCTATGTATTGCCCTTGCTTCTCACAGCCTTGTTTGAACTTTTGAGTCTCAAAAGAGTAGTTGCTTGCATGAGAGACATGGCTCAGTTTTTAAGAGCTCATAGTGCTCTTAACTAGAATCCATGTTTGATTCCCCAGCACCCATGTTGGGTATCTCATAGCTGCCTATAACTCCAGCTCCAGGGGCTCCAATCCCTCTCACCTCTGTGGGCACTTGCACTCACATGCACATACCAATATGCTTTCAAAAAGACTGTATCACAATCAACATCCCACGATTCATGTGAAGAAGCCATCTGGTTTTATTAGGATGAAAATGGAGAAGTGGCTGGGCTGGGCTGGGCTGAGCTCGGCTAATTCCCATCAGCTTCTTACTGACTGCAGCCAAGGAGACTGTTTACTTTCTGGGGCTGAGAGACCATCTTGGCAGCATTCAGTTTGCCTATACTGCTGTAGCAATACAAATTGGGTCCATGGATAAGGTACAAGCTGGGACCACTGGAAGAACATGAGTTGGGACCAAGGGACTTTTCCAAACACACAGCCCCATCAATTTTTTCATGAGGCCAAGAAAGCTCTGTCCATGTCGCCTGAGCACCTGACTTCAGGTCCAGCCACCATAGCCGCCGTCCTGGAAAGAAGACAACAAACTGAACATAGCTTCTAAAACATGAGAATCTCAACTTTTCTCATCCCCTCCTGGTCATCTATGTTTCGAATAGTTAGCAGAACCAGACACCCCTTAGTACCCATAGTTCCTCACCTACTGTGACATAGAGCTTGGAGGAACCAGGGCAGGTAAAGGCTGAATCCACAGTCTCAAGGCTGATCCCAGGAGGGCTCCCAATTTCCTTCTCCAGCCGCTTTGGATAACCACTTACTAGGGTATTGCCTCCCTTTGTCAGGAAGACATATACTTGAGTGCCCTAGGGGACAAAGGAGAGTAATCAATATAGACCTGTACAGTCTTGTCCCAATTTCCATCTTAAGCCTTTCTCCCAAAACATACCTGGATGAGATAGACTTTGTCATCCCAGGAAAAGGCAGCATCTACTGTTGAAGGCCCCTGGGGCCAATGATGAGCAATGGGCCAGCTATGCCACCCATCACGGCTGGAGTCCAGACGCCAGTAGTGGGAGCCTGTGGGATATTAGAGGTAGTGCTAGTGCTGGTGGTAAAAGGTAACAAGCAATGAATACAGGTTTGAGTCATGAGAGGAAGTGTATGCAGAGGCCAAGAAGGAACAGGGAGAGTGAGAGGACAGCCATGTTGGGGACTGTGGCTCCATTGGGGCTGGAACTCCATAGAGAGACAATCCTGGAGAACAGCAAACCAGACTTCAGCAAATGTGTGTGGTATTTGTGAGTAAGGCATATGCACATGTGAACAGAAGGGGATACGTGCACTCAACATCATCCTGTCCAAAGGTCACAGGAGGACCTGCTCTGTCAGTCATTCTCCACCTTCTCCTCTTGTAAACAAGATCTCTCACTTACTCTAGAGGTAGGCTGGCAGCCAGAAAATCCCAATGGTCCTTCTGTGGCTGCTCCCCAACAGTATAGGTACAAGTGCACACCCTCATTTACATGGCCTTTTACATGGATACTGGGGAATCCAAACTCACTTGAGCAGCTAGCAAGCTAACTCACTGATCCATCTCTCCAACCTCTTTCATTATGTACACAGCATTGTCTTCATGGATCCCTGTAGGCCAGAAGAAGGTACCAGATCTCATTACAGATGGTTGTGAGCCATCATGTGATTTCTGGGAATTGAACTCAGGACCTGTGGAAGATCAGCTAGTGTTCTTAACCACTTAGCCACCTCTCCAAAATCTTTTATTTCATAGTAACTTACTAAAAGAATTGACTCCCACTTACTTCCCTTTCCCTCATTGCTCTCTAATGATGTTTGTGTTTCTATCCTCCATTGAAATTTTTCCTATCAAGGTCAGTCAGCACTGTCCTCCAAATCTAATGGTTAATTCCTATCTCCCGGCTTTCAGCAGCAATTGACTGCTCACCACTCCCTTTTCTTTACAGACAGGGTCTCGGTTCTTATGTAGGCTCTGGATCTGTGAGTGGCATTCATGAATTTCTGATCCTCTGCTTCCACCTGCCATGCCCAGTTTACATGGCACTAGGGATCCAGTCCAGAGCTTTGCGCATGTGAAGCAAACACTACCAACTGAGCTACACTCCTAACCATTCCTCCCTCATTAAGCCTTCCAAAAAAGAAAATCTTGGCTCCTATAGTTCCAGACTCATCCATCATGCTGCTTATCTTTTTGACTATCCTTTTTGGCCTTCTATCTAAGAAATTAGAGTTCCTATTTTGTCCTCTTTTCTTCTCTAAATGCCTTTACCCCCCTTCATGGTCTCACAAATACCATCTGTGTGCTAGGACACCCATAAATTCTATTCCATTCAGACTGACATCTCCTTTGAACTTTAGGCTCAAATTTAATTGTCCACCTGATACATTCGTTTGGTCCTGTTTGGTACCCCAAACCTAGGCTGTTCCAATCAATCTCTGCTCCCAACACACACACACACACACACACACACACACACACACACACACACACACACTTAGTCTGTGGTTGCCCCCAATGATCCCACACACTGACCATAGATGCATACTTTCCTGACACTTCTTCCTATGACGTGTTCTCAGCTCAACTCTGTATTGTCACAACATGTATGTCTCATTGAAGTTATATGTTTTCATTAAGGTGTGCATTCATGCTGAGAGGCTACACTTTCCATGTAGTTATATATTTCTCAATAGAACATGTAATCACAACAGATTGTATTTGCTCAGAAGTTAGGAATTAAAAAGATATTTACTTTTCTGTGCCCTTGCCATTTATGCCATTTTTGCTACATATATCTCAGGTTGAACGTAATGTGGTTGTTCCCTCCCCATTTTGGAGATGTCTGCAGTGTAGAGAGTGCCCCATCACTACCTACCTAAGGAGTTGTATGCCCCAAAATATCATGAGGTGGCTTTTATCAACTGATGACACGGGGTCAAGGGAGGAGTCTCTTCATCGGACATTTAAAGCAAAAAAAAAAAAAAAAAAAAAAAATCTTGAAGCTACATTCTAAGAGTCTTGAGTATGAAAGGGTCCATCCCTAAGTGATACTGAGTCCAGAGGCTGGGAAGTAAGAACTAAACACCTTAGAAGGATGGGGTTCCTGAAATAAATTAAGGGGAAGGCAGAGTACTGAGAAAGCCATGTGTGAGAACAAATGGCACAAGGAGGCACAGAGACACAGGGAGATCCAGAGAGCAAGTAAGAGCCAGGAGTCTCAGAGAGACATGCAAGAGCAAGGGACACAAGCAGGTGTGAACACACAGAGAGGTTCAGAGAGCAAGTGCCAATCAGAGAACTCAGCAGGGCAAGGGGAACACGAGAGATTACTGGGGATATAGGGTCCCCCAGAATACGTAGACAGGGGAGTAGATGACACTGAGAATCAGACAGGTAGAACATGTAGAAGGAAGGCCTGGACGATGAAAGATAGGGTTGAAAATATGCATCTGAGGAGATGGGAGTGCTAACGGGAGGTGAGGTGCAAAGGGACAAAATACGGGACATGGTGATGAAGACACCAGAGAAGACACAAGAGTCAGGAGGGTAGAGATGGGGAGTTTGGGGTAGTCTCTCACCACTGAAGGCATAGGTGGCTCCACGGTGGTCAGACATCAAAGCAGTCAAGCCGGGATCTGGGCTACAGCGTGAATGCATAGGATGGGTGCTATTCCTGTGGCCAGTTGCATTTCTGTGTCTTCCATGGCCTGGAAGATAAATAGGTGGTGGGAACAGAGATGGAGGGAGTCTGGGTTTAGAGTAGGTTCTGCTGATGAAAAGATAGCCATGGTTAGTAGGAACATGGGTTTCTCCTGTTTGAGGGCAATGGAAGGAGCTACGCCTAAGATGTTAGAGTACAGAGTCAAGGTGGGAAGTGGCTCAGCGAGCTCAGCCAGCATGGATAAATTCTAGTAGGTCCCAAAGGCTGGGGCTTTCTCACCTCTGCCAGGGCAGGACATGAAGTAGTCACGGGCATCCAAGGGGTATCTGGGAGGCACCTCTCCTGTGACTGGGTTGAAGCGCAGGAACTGGTTGCCCTGGAAGCAGTAGTATCGTTCAAGCCACCTCAAGGCTGCAGTGCAATTCCCAACAGCTGGCCAAGAACGCTCCTTTTTGGTTTTTGTAGCAAAGTCCCAGAACCACTTGCGGTTACCTATGACCAAGGAATCAAACGACATTGAGGCTGGGTTTTGCGCACCTTGAGCTTGTACTGGGGCCCAGAATTGGTGGGATACAGAGGGTGGCTCCATGGAGCAAACGAGCACAGCAGGGAGGCAGCTGAATAGAGTGATCATACATCAAAAGCCAGCAGCAAGGTGTACATGATCAATCCAGTAACAGGAAGAGTTGGGGGAAGTCAGAGAGAAGAAACAAACTGAAATCTGAGGCAGGACTTAGAAAGTTGACAAGGAAGGAAGCTGAAGGCAAATTTGGTATTCAGGGAATAGTGTGGAGTTTCTGGAGACAAGGCCAGGGAATGGCAGAAGTCAAAGTGAGAAGGTCAATAGGGGTTTGTCATGGTGAGATGTGTACATAAGGCCAAGGAGCATAGGTCTGTCCCAGTGTCATTAGGAATGAAGGAGAAATGTAAGCCCATTTACCTTCATCAGAATGACTTCTACCTTACTCCACTTGACCTCTAGCCTGCAACTGGCTTTCCCAATCTCTTTCCTTATAGAGACAATAGTGGCTCTTCCGCCAGCACCATGAACACCCTGAGAACCATGAATCCAGCTGTGTTCTCAGATCCCCATGAGGACACACCTTGGAAGAAGAGTATGCCTTCACTCTGGCATTCTCCATGGTGACATTCCACAGCTGCATCCAGTGGGTATGGGATTCCAGGAAATTCTTCTTGGAGCAACTTTGGATATCCGTTTTCCTTCTTTGCAGGAGGGTATACCCAGACTTTGTCTCCCTGCATTTAAAAGCACTCTCTTAGGAACTGTTCACCTGCAGATACATTGCATGTACATGCACTTTTGCTTTGTTGCACTTACTCAGCGTCTCCTTACAGCTTCCTGCACTTTCAGTCCATTAATGGAGTACACCATGTTGCTCCTTGTACTCTCAGCCAACACAGTCACCACACTACAATGCATTCACATCTGGTTATGTATAACCAGACACTCCTGTGGCACACTTAATTACAGTACTCTTAGTTTGGCAAGCACATCTACACATAAGTATCTTCTAATCACTTGTTATTCATATATCATTTGCTCATTTATTTATAGATTCATTCAAAAAACATACACTGAATAACTACTACAGAATGAGCCATCATGAGAAGCACTGAGCATCCAGGGATAACAAGATCCCTTGAAAGCAATTGCTACATCCCAGCCATTCAGCCACCAAGGTGAAAAGCATGCAAAAAGCATATGGATAAAATAGGGGGAAAGGTTGCTTTGTAAGGAAGATGTTAAATGTATTTGAGAGGATGCTGAGTTTGGTTTATCTGAGAAATAGCTAAGTCAAAGATTTTTCAATAGGAAAGTGAAAAGAGATTTCCAAAGCTCAGGAGAGTGATACAGATCTGATATCGAGAGCACCAAGCACTCAGAGCCATGGAAGTTGTTGAAATCACACGGAGAGTACTTGGAAAGGCTAAGAGTGGATCCCCAAGCAACAAACATTTTGGGACTGGCTGTGCTGACTAATTTTATGTTACCTTCACACAAGCTAGAGTTATCTCAAAGGACTGCTTCAATAAGATCTGGCTGTAGGACATTTTCTTAATTGTACATATTGGCAAGGTCCTGCCATAGTTTGAATGTGACCTTTAAGGTTATATGTTCATTCCCATACAATAGTGCTGGAATGTTAGTTCCTCAGAGCCTAGCCTCACAAATGGCTTAATGTCATTATTGGCTCAATATGACAATGGGAGCAGGTTAGTTATCCTAAGATATAATCTGCTATAAAAAGCAGATTTAGACCCTCTGGCTCTCTCATGCCTTCTTTCTTTTACCTTGGTGCCATTTTTTTATAGGCTGTGATGCTGTATGAATCTCCTTGCTAGATACCAGCACTATGCCCTTGGGCTTCCCAAACTCCAGATCCATAAGCCAAGTAAAATACTATTCATTGAAATTATCTAGCATCTGATATTCTATTGCAGCAGCAGAAAATGGACCAAGTCAGGATCCATGCCAAGGACACTTGAGGGAGGAGGGACTCTAATGTTGGTTCTAGCCCTTTCCAGGCCAGCTCTTCCCCTGACCAAGCAGTACCTTGATGAGGAAGACATTGTCAGACCCATGGCGGAATGCAGCATCCACTGAGCTGGTGGAATTCTTCCATCTCTCTGAGATTGTTTCTCGGATCCCTTGGTGACCCTTCCACACAAACTCCCCTGAAAAGCCAACATTTCTGAGGTTATCCAGAACAAACATTTAGTTGACTGAGATAGCTATTTATACCCTCAGAAAATCCCTGAGCCCTCTTCACAGTTAAAGACTTTCTGAAGGGTCCGTGCCTGGAGGCCCAAATATTCCAACCTTTGTCTCTTTCATTAGTTTGGTTTTTAGACAGAGTCATCTATGTAGTCTGGGCTGGTCTTGAACTTATTATTTTCCTGCCTTGGATTTCTTAGTGCTGGGAAATACATATATATTACTAGCATGTACCAATATGCATAGCTTTCTCCTACCTTTAAAGAACAGCATGGTCCCCTTGTGATCCAGGGTGGCAGCATCAAAGCTCCAGTCATCTGAGCATCGCTCTGGGTTGAAAAAAAAAATATCAGTAAGATGATAAAATGCAGAGACAGAGAAGACAAAGACTCAGGGAATTGGGGCCTCACCGATTACATCGGAGTCTGGTTTGGTCCCACTTTCACCTTCAGCAACATTCCCATGAGCACTAGAGAAAACACAAATAGATATCTGGGTCCACTGGGTCCTCTTCCTCTTCCTTAGCTCATGACCTAGGTCTGGAAACTGGCCCCATCACACTCAAGCCCAGATCACAATCCTCTATTCCTAAGTCCAGCTTTACTCACGAAGGAAGCGGGTTGGCAACAGCCAGGGACCAGCACAGGCCCAGCAACACCAGGGTTACTGGTGCTACCACCATCCTAGCCATGCTGAGCTGGAAAGGCAACAGGACAGCACTCAGCATGAGGCTGAACTTATACAGAATTGGTAACAGCACCACCCCCATTTCCAACCCTATTGAGAAATATTGATGTCATATTTGCAGATGGCATCACAGCAAATAAGGTCAAAGTCTAAAAAGAAACCCAAATCCAAGACTCTCTCTTCCCGGCAGTAGCCCCCACCCCCTTCAACAAATTTCCAGCTATGACTAGCCCATATCCACTGGGATGCTCTGGAATACTGACAGGTGTAGGTGCTCATAAATCAGAATAGGGTGGGAAGTTACCTTTCTGAGGCTGAGTTTATCTCTACAATGGGAGAGGAGAGAAGATGGAGGAAATGAACCTTTTCTGCGTACTGAGTCCAACTTAACCAAAGCCTATGTTCAACCACTGCTTATTACCCTGCACATACAAATGAGCTTCCTAAGAAATACTCAAAAGAACCTTTTTCAAGCATCAGTCATGGGGGCCTCTTCTAGGGACACCCCAAACCCCAACTGGTTTGGAGATATTATCTCACTACTGCCAAATATTGTCTCATTATTTCCAAACCCTGTCCCAAACCCAACCCCTAGCAAGAAAAAAAAAAAAAAGTTTCTTCTGAGAGAAGGTCTGACGGTATCAGGGCCCAAAGGGTGTATATTTCCCTGTAGCCTCTCTTGATAATTCCAACTTTGGGGGGGGGGAGAAATACTTATTTACCTATCACAGAACCTACTGAACTGTAACTAGGATTGCACAATCGTTACAACTGATTTTGACTTAAATGTAACCTTCTCCATACATGCTTTCTTGACTAACTTTCCTGATCTCTCAGCTTCTGATTTCCTTTATGTCACCTAGCAAAACTTTAATTATTTTCCAGCTACCTATTGATTGCTTTTTGTTGGTTTTGGTTCTTAAGCAATCCTGGGTTTTCCCATACACCAGGCAAGCATTTTGCCATTCCCAGCCCTGTTCTTGTTCTGTATTCACTTTGCTGACCTTCTTTTCCTCTTACCATTATATTTCCAAAAATTTTCCCTCTTCTGAAGCAAGTGGACATTATTAATGGGGGTATCTGCATTATGGGTACACACAGAATTCTAGGGGTCACATTTGCTTGTCACTGCCCTTTCTCTCCCTGATGTTTTGGTCCCACATCCTTCTCCTTCCTGAGATATCATCTGCCATTCCCAGTACATCCTATTCTCACCACTCCCTGGGACCTTCAAAGCCTGCCTCAGCTACACCCAAGACTTGCTTCCAGCTCAGTAATGAATTGTAGGTAGCAACAGCTATGCTTTAGCCTGAGTCTCCCAGACCTCTGTTCCTTAGTGATCCTTCTTGGGTGGTCTTATGGTGCTTACATCCCTCTATCAAACCTTGGCAGAAGCCTGAGCTAACTGTCTCCTTTATTTAGTGCTGAGATGAGACTGCAGGCCATGCTCATGCTGAGCACGTGCCCTGCTACTGAGCTGCTCCTATTGCCCCAGGATCTCTTTTCTATTCTGCAAAACTTCCTCCAACCAGAACATCAGAGCTCTGGGAACTCAGGGACATGAGACCCCTGCCATCACATACACTGTCTTCTCCTGACTAACAATGAACATGTGCTATTAGTGTCACTCCTTCCTCATGGGTCAGTGGGCAAAGCTAGATTCCCAAAGGAAAAAAGACACAGCTCCTACAACTGAGGCCTGACACCCACCTTCTCCCATCTCAAGGCATCTCTGGCTGGATCTGCACTGGTAGCTGACTCTCTTCCTCACAGCCTCTGATACTTTATATAGCCTTTACTAACTTGTAGGCCAGTCTGTCTGCTTAGCAGAGTCCTCTAAACAGAAACAGCACAAATACTAGGTGCCCATTTTACAGCGTTGCCTCTTCCCAAACAGTTCTGGGGCCCATTACACCGTCCCTGGATCCATCACCTGCTTCAGAAAAATGCTTATGGTCCTTTAATATTGTTGTCTCCTAACTCATCTACCATTCATCTGGTGGCTTAAATGCCAGAACCTCCAGGGACTGACTAGACACCACCCACAGTGTTTCACAAGCAGACAGCACAGATGAAGTCCAACTTCCAGATAAAAACTGTGAGGTAGAGGATTACATCCACTTGCCAACTCTGGGCTGCGGATTTGCTGGTGGCGGTCACAGGTCATAAGATACAAGCTAACTCTCCTCAAGCACTCAACACTGCACAGACATTGTTTTTATTCCTCTCATCAGACGAGGCCACCTCTGCTTGTCCTCAGTCCATCCAGCCCTCTTTCTGCCTGGACCAAGAAGTTTGCTTGTAGTTATGCACAGGCGCCCCCTGGAGACCACGGACACCAGTACACTCATATCTTCAAGCACAGGTCAGAGGCTGGGAAGATTTCCCTCCTGCTCACTGGCTTTCCAGACTTGCCCTATCACTCCTCCTAACCCCTTGTTGTGTGGGCTTAGGGGCATGCACATTCTCTTCTCTGCCCCTTTCCTGTCCTCTGTAACCCTCCAGTATTCAGAGGGGGCGTAGAGACCTCAGTCTCCAGTTTGATTTCCGGGGAATTTCAAGTTCTGAAAAATACAATCATTTCCCTTTTGGTGAGTTGTCTTTTCAATTTTCCCAACCAACAGCTTTTTTACTTCCTCCAGGAAAGACTGAACATAGGCCAGCTAATGCTTTAGTAGCTAGGACATCCTCTGGCATTCGTTGTAAGGCTCTATATTTAAGCTGAACATTGACCTCATTATTCCTTGGGATAGCTTCATCCAACCTGCCTTGAAACTAATCTGACTTCAGTCATTCCTCCTGGGATGACTGAGTACTGGGTGTGCCAGGCCTGATGCTTTCACAATGCACCCCAGAGCAGAGACTAGATTCTCCCACTCCTGGGATTAGAAAGTTTAGGAATAAATCTTAAGGCACCCAAAAAGAGCTCACTCTCCCAAATGACCTCTCCAACAAAAACACTTTCTTTTGCTTTATAATGGATCTTCTGGATAGTCAGTCCATTCCTTTTTGTTTTTTATTTACATGTGTTTGCCTACCTGTCTTGTATTTGTACTGTGTGCAGGTGTCTGAGGAGGTCAGAGACAGTGTTGGAACCCTGGAACTGTAGTTACAGACAGTTATTATCCTCTGGATATAGGTGCTGGGAACCACACTCTGGTCTTCTGAGACATCTTTTCTACCCCTAAACAGCCTATTCTTATTTCCCTATGAGTAGAAAAGAATTCATTCATATCTACTAGGTACCTATATCTGCTGTTATATAAGCACTTATTGAAATTTCACTTAATTAAATGTTTTATTTTGTTCCTGTGGTTTGCATGTATTTATCCTCTTCAAATCCATGCACTGAAAGTTTACTCCTCAATGAGGCAGAGATGGGAGGTGGCACACATGCGGAAGGTTTTAGGATAAGGAACTCATAAAAACAGCACATAAAAAGGTTCTCTCTCTCTCTCTCTCTCTCTCTCTCTCTCTCTCTCTCTCTCTCTCTCTCTCTCTCTCTCTCTACGAGGCACCAAATCTACCAGCACCTTAATCTTGAACTTTCTGGCTTCAGACCTGTGAGAAATACATTTCTTTTAAATTAAATCCTCCTCCTCAGGTGTTTTGTGTTAGCTGTACAAATGGTTGAGGCAGAACTGTTTGTCTTGTTTTATGATTGAGGAAACCAACATTAGGTATCTTAGCCAAATCACATTGTTAGCAGCTGATGGAGCATGATTTAAACTATGGCTTCCTGATTCCAAGGTATGCTCCTAAGTTTATGGAGGGTCATGGCAGTAAATATTTAGCAGTTATTCTCTAGGGGGAGAAAGCCTTGATTTGTAACATTTGCTGGCTTCTGTGGTATAAATCCTATCACGGTCGATCAAGCTACCAAATGTTTGAAATATGGAATCGGGAGAGACATGTCATAATGGAATTCTATGTGGTCTCCTACCCCACAGATGTAAAGAAATCCAGGCCACAAGTAACAATACAGTGGTACAATGAGCAGCAAGTAATGCTTTTGAGTATTCTTCAGTGTTTACTTTTACAAAGATTTAATTTTAAAGTCATAGGTCAACTTTATTTTTCTTTAAAGGGACAGTATATAGCCCATGCTGGCCTTACACCCACGATCCTCTCACTACAGCTTCGTGAGTACTGAGCTCAAAGGGTTGTTTTGTTTTAATGGTTTTTCAAGACAGGTTCTCTCCGTATAGCCCTGGCTGGCCTGCCTTCCAAGGGCTGGGACTGAAGGTGTGTGCCACCACAACCAGCAGCTTGCAGGTTTATGATGACAGATCCTGGAGAAACTTACCTGTCCAACAGCACAGAAACAATACATAAACTTTTGCTAATACACATTTTTTAAAACCCTATATGCACACTTTAAACAAACCAGATGCCTTGAGAAATAGCTGGGCATGGTGGTGCATGATGTTAATTCCAGCACGAAAGAGGTAGAGGCAAGAGGATCTTTGTGGGTTCAAGGCCAGCCTGGTCTATGTAGGGAGCCATGATGCTGGCTACAGTTTAATAATTGCTGGCTTTTAGCAACCAGGCCTCAAATTTCCTGATAGTTTTTGTGAGGCAGGCACAAAGGAGCTACAGAATCCACTAGCCACCATACAATTTAATTGTGCCAAGAACATAATTATTCTTTTGTATTGGAGAATCCAATATGGAGTCTGGCACACATTAGGCAAGCATTCTACAACTGAGCTATGCAACACCAACCCCAAGACACAGCATTATCTGCCTTTTCCCCTACTGCTGAATCTTCAGCACATGGAACAATGCCTAAAATACTGTATTACATAAATATTAAATCCTGTGAATTTTGCTTTCTAATTATACATAAAATCTGTATATTTCTGCCCCCTTACTAGTACAAGCACTGTTTTTCCATCTGCCCACTGACAGCTTCTTCACTTCTGTTCCTCTGTACTCAGTCTGCTCCTCTATACTGGGTTTCATTTATCAAGGTGCTGTCCAGGATACCTGAGGTTACCTGTTCTTGCTTAAAAGACTTACTATATATTCCAGCTTTGACATACCTCACCCAACCCCACCCATCCCACACCTTTTTTTTTTTTTTTTTTTTTTTTTTTTAAGGTAGGCTGGCCTGGAATTTGCTATGTGGACTAGACAGACTCTCAACTGCTTCTGCCTCCCAAGTGCAAGGATTAAAGGCATGTGCCACCATGCCTGTCTCTTTTCCCATTCTTGAATCCTTAAAAATAAGGAACCTTTTCTTTTACAGCACACCTCACACATCAGAATTTTTGTTGCTGTTTTAAAACAGATCTGGCTATAAGGGCTGGTATCACTGCATAGCCCAGGCTAGCCTCAAATTTAAAGCTATCTGCCTACCTTAACCTCCTACATGCTGAGAACTCAGGCTTGTAAAGACAAGACTATACCTTGTTTTTGTCTTTTGGGACAGAGTCTATGTCCTGGAACTCCCTATGTAGACCAGGCTGGCCTGGAACTTATGAAGATCCTCCTGCCTCTTTGCCTCTTGAGTGCTGAAATTAAATGTATAGACCACATGCCCAGCTATTTCTCCAGTTTTTTTATTTTTTAAAGGTGCAAACAGGGTACTTAAAAACACATACCAGCAAAAGTTTATGTGCTTATTTCATGCTGATGGACAGGTAGGTTATCTGGAATCTGTTTTCTACTTTAAAAGCTGGTCTAAACATTTGGTACACATACTTTTTGTGTTTGTCCAATTTTCCCCTAGGCTACTACATCCCTGGAATTGGAAGGCAACAGGAGCAGTTTAGAGATGTTAATCACTTTCTTTTCCACTGATATGCCTCTTCCCACTTGACTCTCCACTCACCAATTCATTGGCCATCTCACCCATCCCTATTGTTTTGCTGAACCCAAATTTGGCCTTCATTAAGTGATCCAGCTCAGGTCTAACTTTCAAATGGATTCTTTTCCTCTCTCCTTTCCTCTGCTTCCTTTACTTAGCATGGCTAATCCTTGTGCATTCTTTGCTTCTTCAGCAGGCTACTGATTAAAAGAGGCTTTCCCAGTTTTTCCTGTTTAACACTATTTCTGTCCTTGTACTTTATTTTTTCTTTTCACACTTGAACTCAAGTTGTCATTACACATTTAGTTCTTTTGTCACAACATGTCTCCTTTCCCACTAAAGTGTTAACTGCGCTAAGGGCAGGGACCATTTCTGTCTTGTCTTCCCAGGGTCCACTGCTCTTTCTGACCAAATGTCTGGAGTAGTAAGTGTCCAGTAAATCTTTAATGGATGAGTGAGCCGGTGGTGCACACCTGGCCATAGAGCAATGGTTCCCAACTTGTGGGTCACAATCCCTTTGGGGTTGCATATCAGATATTTATATTACAATTCATAACAGCAGGAAAATTAGTTATGAAGTAACAACAAATAATTTCATGGCTGGGGGGGGGGTCACCAAAAATGAGGAACTGTATTAAAGCCTCTCAACTTTAGGAAGGTTGAGAGCCACTGCCATCGAGGATCACTGAACAAGCAGGACTTGAGTTCATGCAGGACAAAATAACTTTCTGGTTTGTTCTGACAGTGTTGGTAGTGATGCCCCATGTATGTAAAGATTATTTGAGTCACACCAATTGAATCATGGCATGACTTCCACCTACCTGAACTTCAGACAAGAACTAAATAGGAAATACCCAATGTGGACGGACCTAGGAGGAAATAAGTGGCTTCATTTTGAGATATCTCTTGAATAGCTTAGGAAGACTGCCTAATCTAGAAACGAGCTTTGAGAGAGCTGTTCTCTGACTGGAGGAAGAACTATTTAGCACTTCTCATCCAGGGAAGGTCACCCTTATTGTCATTTTGTTTCCCTCTTTTGCATTTAGGCATTCCAAAGAGAGATTGAAAATAGGAACTTAGAGCTTCCATTCTGCATCACAGCTGTGCTTTGCTCGGAATGGAGGGAAGAAGTAGGTTCCACAGATACTAAGCCTACTGCCTCTCTTGGTCAGTGCATGGACTGAGGCAGCTCTGCTCATAGTCAAAGCCAGATGTGTAGTTGGTGAGAACACTGTACTACAGCTTTCAGGAAATCTGTGTCCCTCCACCTGCCTACCAGGTATCAACCAACAGTGACAGAAAGGACCAAAGAGGTAAGTATAACCAAAGCTTCTATGTAATCCAAGTAGTACATCCTTGACCTCTGCAAAGATTTCATGATGTTCACAGTGCCTCCCATCAGAGGCCTAGGAATTATGCTACACTGGACAAATCTCTCTCTCATAACCTTTTCTGACCAACATTCCCAGGTTCACTAGTCCTCAAATCTGGTGTACCTTCTCTGCCTGTCATCATGCTAAGGGCAAGGAGCACAGGATAAAGAAGACAGTATCATTCACTGTTTAAGAGAATGACAGCTACAGATACAACTCTACTCTTCAGTCAACAATGTGACCTATTTCTCTGAGCTTCAATCTCTACTATAGAATGAGAAATTGTAGTCCCTACCTCCCAGGTCACGAAAAACTGTTTTAATTATCTCTGTGATTAGCAGTCCTACCATGAGAGACTAGAGCTCTGGAATGCAACGTGAAAACCTCAATTCCATTGTGGAGAGAGGGCAGCAGCCTTGAAATGCAGAGCTAGAAAGGGTTAGGGGCTTTGCCTTCACATGACTAAAACTGTTCTCCTCGAAGCCTTGCCTGTATGCTGAATAAGAGTCATCCTTTCTTATTTTGTAGCCCCAGAAAGGGGGAAAAGCAACTATATTTACAGGCATGCAGGGTTACAGGGCTTAGGGATGAGGAACTGGCAAGTGGCTCAGAGTCCCAGGAATGATTCACTCTTGCTCTCCTCTCCTGCAGTGTAAAATAAAATAAAATAAAATAAAATAAAATAAAAAAGCGAACCTGGATGGAACTAGACTCAATGGGTTCTAAAAAAGAAGGGAACGCGAAGACCAAAGGACATGTTGAGGGACTCCACATGATCAAGATACATTGTATATATGTGTGAGATTGTCAAAGAATAAGTAAAAAATATTCTTTAGGGCCTGGAGAGATGACTTGGCAGTCAAGAGTCCCCTTCATTCTTGCAGAGGACCTAGGTTCAGTTCCTAGCACCTACATGATAGCTGATAACCATCTCTAATTCCAGATCTAGGGGGATCTAACACTCTCTTCTGGCTTCCACAGACACAGCATTCATATAGTACACAGACATATAAACCCAATGTCCATATAAATAAAATTAAATATTTAAAACAAAACAATTAAAAATATTAAAACATCCACCATTTGTTGTAGAGATTGAGTCCTTTGCCTGTCTGCTTGACCACTTTTTAATCCAAAGTAGATACCAGCACCCCAACCCTTCAGAGACCTACCCCACAAGAACCTAGCAAAAACACCTTGGCGAACACATTTATTTAATATGGAGTGGGGTATTGCTGTCTCTGTCAGTGTGTATGGGGTGGTAGGGAGACAACCAGAGGGACTTCTGTTTTGAAGTAAGAGGCTATTCTGGCCCCAGACTAGGGGGCACAGAGCAGACTGAGGGTGTAAGGGGGGGGCGGTGTGTAAAGGGGATAGGGTGAAGCTCTGCAGACATCCTTGGGACCAGTTCAGGCCCACCCAGTCACCAAAGCAAGAACCGAATAAATAAAGTGCAACCGTGGGGTTGGGGAGGAAGGGAAGGGCACTGGGCACACCCACGCCCACAGCCCACATTCAGTGCTGCTGGGTCTGGCCCACCTCTTAGCCAGACCCTCTTGTCCAATCACCCCTATGTCCGTCCCTCCATGAGCCAAGTAGGGCCCTTGTGCAGCTACTGGAGGTAGCGATAGGCCTTAAAGCAGTGGTTGCCAGCATCAGCTACTACCACGTGGCCATCCGAGGTCAATGCCAAGCCCTGTGGGCCATACAGTGGCTCTGCAGATGTGTTGATATAGGACAGGAAGGAGCCAGAGCTGTCGAATACCTGGGAAAGAAGTGGAGAATGGAAGCAGAAGTACAGTCAGGCAGAGAAGAGGCTCAGCAGGAAGTCTCACTCAAGTCATCCCTAGGCCCTACTCACCTGGATTCGGCTGTTGCCCCAGTCGGCCACAATGATGTTCCCATTGGAATCCACAGCTACTCCCGTGGGGGCATTGAACTGTCCATTGCCCTCGCCATGCGATCCAAATTTGAAGAGGAACTCTCCATCAGCACTGTACACCTGGTGGGGGAAGGGGCTAGGGACTGGGGACCTGACCTCAGGCAGAGGGCAAGGCCTTGGATGGTGGGGTCAAGCTCCAAGGGGAATTCCCAGATATGCAGTTTAGCTCAGAAATTCTTTTCAGGGATCATACATAGTATCCCACTGCCCGTCAGATATTACAGCACGGATGCTTCGCTGGGAGGGTGGTACTTCCCATTTCTCTATCTCAATACTGCTGCTACCCTGCTGCTAGGGATCATTCTTGACTTCATCTTCTCAGCTTGATAGCAAACAAATGAGCACATCCCTGATACTGTCTGTATATTGCTGTACCTGTGTCAGGGTCCAGGCTCTCATCATTTCTCATCTAGATCACTGCCTCTAGCATTTCCCTAGTCATTGTGACCTTCCCCTAACCTGCATTTCCTCAAGCACTCCTCACAGCTCTTAAAAAGAGAGACAGCCACTTCACTGAGTACACAGGTCTCATCCTCACCTTGCACCAGCATACCTAGTCTGAACTACCCATAGTTTCCATAAATGGTGCTGACTCCTATGGTCTTTTTTCTGTGTCTTTGTTTGTTTGTTTTTTAACTAGTATATCATGTATCCCAGGTGGTCTTTGAATTCACCATGTAGACAAGGATGACCCTGAACTCCTGATCTTTTTGTCTTCACCTCCAAGTGCTGGGATTACAAATGTGTATCCCCTCCTTCTCTATTTTGTGGTTAAGCCCCCTGGTGCTGCAGGTCTTCCTCTGTCCCTCCCACAGTTCCCTGAACCTACCCTAGAATCTATCACTTCAGATTGTAAAGTCCTGACTGTCTCTTCTTCCCTGACAGACCCTAACCAAGAAGACAGGGAATGTGTTTGCTTTACTCAGCACTGAATCCCCAGCTTCTAGCATAGTATCTGGGACAAGGTAGCCATGCCATAAATGTTTATTGGTTCAATGAAGGATTTCAAGGGGACTTGGGATAAGGAGTAAAGGGAGAAGGAGTTTTTTGAAGAGGGTCACAGTGATCATGGAGGGAGAAAGGAGGGAGGGATGGAGGGATGGAGGGAGGGCACTGACCTTCACTGAATGGTTATGGAAATCCGTTACTACAATCTCATTCTTGTTGTTCACAGCCACAAAGTGGGGCCCTGAAAATACAAAGTTGGTCTAAAGTATTACACTGAGGCACTCAGTCAGGAGAAGGGTAGAATCTCTGGGTGGAGTGAGGCACCCTGCCTCCGGGAAGAAGGAACTAGATATTAGGAAAGGGGACTGAGTCAAGATATACAAGGGTCTTTACAACAGGAGACCCTGGGAAATACTATGGAACTAGAGTGCTGCAGCCTGGGTCTTGGGGTTGTTCTCTCATACCTGCAAAGTGGCGGTCAGTGGCCCCACGACCTCCAAAACGCCCAACCAGCTTGCCATTGGGCTGGAAGGTGAAGACACAGCAAGATTTGTTGTCTACAACAATGATATGTCCATTCCGGTCCACAGCCACTCCTTTGGGTCCCATAAGGCGGCCAGCTCCAATCTTGGTCTGTAGGAAGGGCATACCACAAGGAATTTGATCCTGACTGTATAGTAGAGAGTAATGCCCTGTTCTGGTATCAAAGACTGGTGAGTGGAGCAGCTCATCAGGGGTTCAGAGTACAGCAACAGCAAGCTTCTTACCTTGAACTTGCCCTCAGGGGAGAAGATGCTGACCCAACGGTTGTCATAGTCTGCCACAATAATGTCTCCATTGGTGTCCACTGCCACACCCGTGGGACGCTGTAGTTGCCCAGGTGAGCGCCCACGGACCCCAAATCGGAACTTGAACTGGCCCTCATTGGAGAAAACCTGGAGTAGAGGAGCAAGGGAGGGAGCAGGGAGGAGGGAAAACACTGTGGGTACAGAGGAAGAGGGAGCTGGGTCCTAGCAAGATCCCACTTATTCAGGCATTCAACAGCCAGTTGCTGACACCATGCCACATGTACACAGGAATCACCTGATAGATACCTTAGAGGACTTGCAGTAGGGATGTGAAGGAGAGTGTGAAAACACAAAAGGGACCAAGGGTATGGTGGGAAAAGGCACCAAGAGAAGGAGATATGTGAGCTAACAGCCAATAAAGATGTCAATTAAGAACTAGCAAGAACAATTTTTGAACGGTACGGAGCTAGCAGGAACCCTGTTTGAGGACCTCACCAGTGTGGCTGGAGTAGTCAATAGTAATTATGTTTTACCCTGGCTATAATGAGGAGCCACTGAAAATTTATGGCCAGCGAAGTGACAGATGTGTTTTTACAAAAGTATTCTAACAGGACAGAGTCAGGACTGGAAGCTAGCCAACCAGGTAGAAGCTGTAGCAGGCAGGAATCCAGATGAGAAACAACGATGGTCTGGAACTAAAAAAAAAACCAATCCAGAAGGAAGCAGATGGATTCAAGAGAGATACAGTAGGAAAACCCAACAGAATTTCACAGCCAAGTAGAAAGGGGTAGATGAGAAGGGGAAATTTGATAGGATCATTCCCTTTGGTTTATGGGCTGATAGCAACCTTTCTTCTGGACAGATGATTTTTTTTTAAAGGTTCTTATTTTATGTGTATGGGTGCTTTGCCTTCACACATCTCTGTCTACCAGTGCCTGGAGTTCATGGAAGCCAAAAGAGGGCATTAGATCACCTGAAATTGGAGAAACTGACAGTTGTGAACTGTCCTGTAGATGCTGGGAATCGAACCCTGGTCCTCTGGAAGAGCAGGCCCTGCTCTTAACAGCTGTCATTTGTCTAGTGCTCTTAACCACTAAGCTCACTCTCCAGTGCCCCAGAATGAGTCTTTCGAACTCCCCTTCTCCTAGTCCTCCACCTTAGCCTCTTAAGGTGCTAAGATCTCTCCATCCTAAAGCGTCTCTTTTAATCTTCTTTTCCTCTTAAATCATACCTTCTAACTTAACAGCTCCATTACTCGTTGCATAATTCTCATATACTCCATTTTGTTACAGTCTCTGGGGACACAGAATGGATCAGAGCCAAGAAGCTACCACAGAAAGCTCAAGTTCTGTGCCTTGGGCTTGATACTCAGGGCCACCCAGGGATAGGTCTCCCAGACCTACCACAGCTCATCACCTTCTTTTGAAATGGCCTAGCAAGCCCTCACCTGGTCAGTCAGCATAGCACGTGTCATTGTGCACTGGTCCTATGCAATACCAAAACTGTCAGCAGGAGAAAAGAAGTATCACAGGATAAGAAATGGAAGTGAGGGGGGCTGGAAGGAACAGCTACATCAGCCATCTCCCATTGTGGTAGCTTCAATTCAGACTCAACAACGGGGAGGTTTTGGAAAGCCTCATTCTTCCCATCCTTTCTCACACCCCCTATCAGAAGTGACCAACTCCTATTTATCTTTAGAGTTCCAAAATTTCCAGGTTACTTCTTCAGAGTCTCCCCTTTCTTCAAATCAGTACACACATGTAAAGCTAGGGCTTTATGAGATATATTTTATAGATTTCTTTATAACTGTCACTTTGTGGCTGAACATCTGAGGCTGATCCACGCTTTCTGAGGATGCAAGGAAGGCCTGTTTGGAGTTGGTGCTGCATTAGTTTTGTCTGCCGCTGCGTTTTCAGTTGTGTAGAGCTTCTGGTATCTAGGATGCACTCAACCAACAAAAGAATCCCCCAGTTCAATCTCAGGCCTAAACTCAATGGAAAGATCCATTTGGATACCACACAGCAAACTCAAAACTCAATAGGGATAAAAGTGAACTCATCAGCCAGGCAGTGGTGGCACACACCTTTAATTCCAACACTCAGGAGGCAGAGACAGGTGGATTTCTATGAGTTCAATGGTATACAGAACACGTTCCAGGATAGGCTCCAAATCGAACCGGACCTGCTTCTTAATGAGACCATCATTGACCCAGTCCACTGAGTCCCTCCATTCTCCACCCCATCATGCCTTTCTTCCATGACATCTGGTACTCAGTAAAAGCTGCTACGTTGTTTCCTTCACAGTACTAGAGTTTGCTGAACTCTCATTTTGGCCACTATATTATCTCTCTCCTATACCATGGTACATTAAGTAGATCTCTGACTTCAAGGATCTCAACAGAAAATAACAACAAAAAAGATAAAACATCAAATAAAAACTACAAACCAACCCAGAAAAGGAAGAATATGAAGACTGCCACAACAAAGAGCTGAGGGAATACAGAGAAAAAGGTGATCAGCACACTGCCAGAAGGGAGAATGTGTCCAGAAAGAGCTAACAAATTTTTGGACTGAGGCAATGACACAGTGTAGACACTTACAACTTAAATTGTTCATTCAAAAACACAAAGCATTTTCTTGTTGCTGGGCATGTGTGCTCTGTCCATAAAGTTCCACCCTGCACTACAGGACAAGCTCACAAGGATCTCCAAGCTTCATGAGCAAAATAGGGGAGTCACACCTTACAGATGTGAGCTCATCCCGCATCAGTCCTGAGGCATCCAGAGTAAGAGCAAGTAAAGCACTCATCTTTGGAATCCAAGAACAGGCTTCCCGCAGCTGTGACATGAAGTAGAGAGAAGCAAGGACTGTCACAGAGTAGCAGGTGTTTGGAAGAGGGGACTATGCCAGGCCTCTCTCACAACCCCTCACTGGAGGGTCAAGCAGCACCAGGTGTTCCTAAATCTCAACCTTTGTGCTAGAAAGCATTTCTGGCCTAAAGGAAAGAAAGGAGAAGGTAGTGGAAGGTGATGTTGAGCAGAAATCCAGCTAAGTACCCCTCATCATTTAGGCTGGTCCCACATCCCTTCCTGGGCTTCTCCGTTCCTCTACCTTAAGAAAAGAGTGAGCTAGCAGGCCTGAGAATCCAGCTGCAAGGGTTCCTGCAAGGTGGAGTGGGGTCAGGGAGTTGCTGAGAGTAACAAGAAAGGCAGAACTGGATTCATGACAAAGCTATTCAGGCAGGGCCAAGAAATTTAAAGGTACAGGTGTTTTAAAGTAAGGATCTTCAGGTAAAGGTATAGCTGCACAGCAATACATTTCTAAGAACTAAGGTGCACAGTAGCTAATCTCACAGGGTAAAATCAAATTTCCATGGATTCATTTCAAAACCATTTACAATCTGACCTCGGCCACCCCAAGTTCCTAACAGCGAGCTTCTTGCAGCCAGGATGGGATGCAAACCACCCGCTCCATCTTTCCCATCTCCTTGCCTTTGTTTACAGTCTATACCTGAACAATGGTATTTTTAACAACAGCTGAGTGTTAGGTATCGTACATTACATCATTTAATACTCCCAACAATCCTGAGAAATGCTTTTCCTAATTTTACACATGACTTAACTACAGTGCCAAGGGGTCACATGACTTGCTAATACAGGCAGAGGCAGGATTCAAGCCAAGGTGTCTGGTTTCAGAGCCCAAGCATTCAATCACTACACTATCTACCACACTCACACCTACTGTGCTAGGATCCTTGCTTTCTGCAAGGAATATGGAGAAGGGAAGCCATGTTTCAGTTGCCATATATCAGAGACTAAGAACATTGAGTATGACTGATGCCTGAATTAGCTGTGTGAGGTACAAGTTGGAAAGCAGGTAAAGAACCACTTGAGGTTGTGTGCCACCCTGTAGCTGGTGAAAGGCACTCCTTTTTAATTCTCTAGCCAACTAGATGGCTGCATTCTTCAGGCAGATAATGTACCCTGGAGCCAGGTTGGAATGCTAGAAGATAGCAGGGAAGGGCAGACCTGCAACCTGACTGCTAAAATAAAGTAGACCAGCCAGCAGATGGCTCAAGAAAAAGAAGAAGGAGCCAATCTAGGAGCTCAGACGGCCTTAGCAAGGCCTGGGAAGGAAAGACAATAAGCACAACCACCCTGGCTCTGACTGAAGGTTCTGGGTGGGCGAGAGGAGCTCGGATTCACTGCTCTTTAAAGATGGCTGTAAATGTGGGTTTCATCTTTAAGAGGTGACCTGAAGGCTGTGGTGTGTGGATCTTTTCTGGTACCAAAGGAGCTAGGTAAAGAGGCTTACCTGAATACACTGGTTGTTGCTGTCTGCTACCACTATGCGGCCACTACTTGCGGCAGACACGCCTTGCAAGTTGGTGAATTCACCCTTCTCCCTTCCACGGCTGCCTGTGGGTAAGAGATGAGAAGAAAAACACAAATTGACTGAGATCAGTCTGAACTCCCTCTCACCACTCCTCACTGAGCCTCTTGCCTGAGACAGCTCCCACCACCTTTCCCTAGACCCCCATCAGGCACTCCCCTCAACCTTCGTCCAACCCTGCCCCTAGCCTTCATTTGGCTCTGTGCTAAGCCTTCCTACCAACACGAAAGACGAGTTCATCCTCAATTGGGTTGTCCTTCCGTTTTCCACCAGTGCTGTACATGGAACTGGGCCTACGCACTGCTTTCTGGCGCACATGGCTGCCAGGACCACCGGGAGACTTGACCCGGCGCTTCACATCATCTGGGGAAGGTGGCAGGTCCCCGGGTCGCAGGGCACGCACGCGGAAGGGGCTGCCACGAACCGGCTGTCCATAGAGTAGCACTGAGAGGAGCAGGTCGCCTTCTGAGCGTGCAGTGTACACCAGCTCATATGTGCCGTTCTTGTGGTCCACCACTGGCACTGCAAGGCGTGCGCCGTCAGGGCCAGTGATCTCTGCACACAGCTCTGCACTGCCTGTGCGCACCAGTCGCCCATCTTTGTCTTTGGTGGTGACAGTGAGTGAGGCAGGCTGGCCTACTAGTGCCTGGCGCAGGCCCTCGCCTGTGGCCACTGTCTCATGGGCAGTGGCACTGGTGGTGAGCAACGCACCCAGGTTGAGCACCGATCTCCGCAAGCCATCTACTTCCAGGACCAGTTCCAGCTGTGCATTCTCATGCGGCCTCTCTGGGAAGGCCTGGGCCGCCAGTGCCGCCAGCCTCTCTCGCATGTGCTTTCTCACTAGCAGTACCTCAGGGGCAGAGCCCAGCCTCAGTGCCTGCTCCGCGAAGCTGCAGCTACTGCCAATGTGCTCCTGACCCTGGCGCAGCGTGTCTAACTGTGTCTGCAACACCTGTTGAAAAAGAGGAGATGGAGTGGGTAGGCAGATTGGCAGAAATGGAGCTGCTGTGGTTGCTGATGAGCTTGTAGTATCACGGCAGGAAAGAAATACACAGAGATGCATGTGGACAGGGAGGCAGATGACCACAGCGTGACAGACCATGCTGCCAGGCAGAACAGAGGCCAGGGGAAAGGAAGCCATATATGGACAATGGAGACAGTAAGAGTGTCTCATCACAGACCACGGGTGGCAAGGGTGGCCTGACGCACCTTTTGCTTGGCCCCGCAAATGCTCTCCAAGTCGCTGACCAGAGCCTGCTTGCGCTGCTGCAGGGCTTGCTCCAGGTCCTCAAAGGCTGCACTTATCTGGGCCAGGGCCTCTGCCTTGCGCTCTTGCAGCTGCTGGCTGATGCCGCCAACTAAGGCAATGGCTGCAGAGAGCTGTGGCAATCTGAGGAAGTGAAACATCTCATACCAGGATTGCTGGAGAGTGTCCTTGCCAAATCAGTCCTTCTCAAAGACAGTCTCACTCCTGCCCTCTGGGAGATGCCTCTTTTGACCTTCTAGAGCCTTCTATCGTTGCCCTTCCCAGGTCCTTTCTTTCCCCTCCCCAGCGCCTCTGCCCTGCCCCTTGCTGAGGTAGCAGTCCCCATCCCCTGAAGACGCCTACCGGCCACGCACAGCCTCGAGCTGGCGCTGCAGGGCTGCCTTGTGCTGCTCCACCACATCGCGCAGCAGCACTGTGCCATGTTCTCGGTGCTCCCCTGCACGGCACTCACCACACATGGCAGTCTCACAGGCCTCACAGTAAAACTCCATCGTCTGGCGGTACAAGGGCTCCTATGAGGCAACAGCCAGACACTACACTTCTTTGTCCCCTCCCCTTTGGCTCTCTTTACCCCTGTAGAACACCTCACCCTCGGCCACCCTACCCTCAACAACTCTCCTTCTCCTCCCACCCCAAGTCCTGGCCTCAATGGGCCTCGCTTGGGCCCACCTTGCCTTCATGGTTGGGGCAGGAGAGAGGGCGGCCAGCCACTGCACTGAGGGGGTGGGGGTCTTCGGGGTCATGGGCCCCATCAGGCGCCTGCTGCATGGCCTCCATGAGGCTGCTGATGAAGAAGTTGTTTTGTAGGGCCGACACACCCTGTTCTGGGAGGATGGATGTCTGCCGGCACACTGGACAGGACAGTGTCAGGCTCTGAGCAGGGATGTAGTTCTGGAGGCATCTGGCCAAGGAGAAGGGAGAGTCAAAGCGGGGGAGGGGGGGACGGACGGGACAAGCACCCCATAGGTGCCTAACCCCCTTTCCACAGTTGTGCCATTAATATTTCATTTAGAAACTTCTTTGTGTGCAGTGCACATACACACAGGCCTCATCGACCAGCAGATGTAAAAAGGCCTCTGAGGACTGAACAGAAATACATCCCTGGTCTGTCTAAGAACAGACAAGTCTACATTCCTCCGCTTGAACAAACACAGGCTCACCTTTCACAGGTGTTTACCAAACCTCCTCAAGAAAATATGTAACAAGCCCTCATCCTGCTACTCTTTAACTCATTAAATATTTACTGACTGCTTACTCTTGCCAAATTTATGCCGAGCTCTGGGGATAAAAAAATGAAACACAGTGCCAGCCTTTAAAATAGTTCTAGTCTTCAGAGGGGAAAACAAAGACACAGAATTAGAATGTAAATATTAAGGACACTTGTCCTTGAGTTAGTGTGCCTTGGTTCAACTCCCTCCACTGTATGACGCAGATGAGTGACTTTCACAAGCTAAGGTCTCTTCCCTTATAAGATGGAGACAGTACAGAGTTCAGCTACATGAGGACTAAGCGTAAAAGGCCCTTACAGGTAAGGAGGATTAAATGTAAAGCATCTGGCTCACTAAAGCGTGAAGCACAAAGAGCATAGTAGATGTGGTCGTGAGGAAATGCATGTGGCTCAGGTGGGTGGAGAGGAGGTCAGGAGGAGCTATGGAGGTGATGGAAAGGAAATCTGTGTGGAGAAGCAGTTGCTGGGCCAAGCAGAGAAAGGTGGAGGGAGAGGAAGAAGGGCATAGAAAGCACTTTAGCATGATGGGGACAGCAAGAAATGACAAGAGAAAGGAGGAGCCTAGCAGAAGATCACAGCAGCAGCACCAGCAGCAGCTACATGACAGTAGAAGTACATGTGCTGGATGCCATGCTTTATACTTTATATGAAGAGGTGCATAAAGGGTTAAGTGGTCAGAGTAACAGAGCCAGTGAGCATTGGAGCCTGGTTTAAATGCAAAGCAAGCCTGTGCTCAACCAACATACTCACACTATTCCAGGGAGGAGGTGAGACAGTCCTGGATTCATGGTAAGGGTGGGAACAAATTTATACTGGAGAAACACGGCCAGGTGTGCCTGCACATGCCTATCATTCCAGCACTATGGAGATTGAGTAAGAGGACTGCCTCAATTTCAGGGCCAGCCTGGGCTTTGCAATGAGGCCCACCAGAGGGTGGTGGTAGATTAGATTTAGGGAGTAAGAGGGGGAGGGGGGAGGAGAGAGAGAAGCTGAAGATGGTGAGTAGGTATGGGGAATGAGGGTGATCATTCTTAACTGGCTCCTGGCCTCCTAGCTTAGGCATCTGAAAGAATGATGGTGACATATAGCACAGTGAAAAATACAGGGAACAGCACTGGGGAGATGGGGGTTAAGAGACAGACATGAGGGAACATCAACATTCAGACAGCCTTGGCAGCCGAGGGTGAGATCAGAGAAGATGTGGACAGTGCTGAGAGAGGGGGGCAGAGAATTCAGCAAAGATGAACAAGAGGAGCAGAGGCAATGGACAAAGAGGCTGGAAGAGTAACAGTGTCTGGAGGGAATGAGTCACTAGGGTGGGAAGTGGCTGAGAAGTGCAAAGTGCCCACTACATTTGGCACATGAGGAGACTTTTCTCTGTGGCGGTGACCATGATGGCAAGAGCAGCGGGAGAAGTCTGACTGATACTACTTGAAGAGGGGCAGGGAGGCTGGGTAGTTGACTGAGAGAGGGTCGAAGGACTCTGGTGCTGCAGGGAGACAAGAAAATAGTTTCTCTGTGCTAATAAGGGGTACTTTAATTTTGCCATCTACCCAAAGTACGACTGAGCCACATCCCCAGCCTACTATTATGGGAATTTTGAGCTTATTTCCAAGCTGAAAACTTAGCAGTAGAGATGGAGGGTTGGGAGACACAAAGAAGTCACTAAGACAAAGTCTTAAGGAAGGAGAGGCTTGGTTGGCCTAAAGGGGAGGCATGGGCCCCATTCTTTGGTGGAGGGAAGGACACAAAAAGGTGGCTTTAGAGGAGAACAGGGACAAAGTCAGAATAAGGGTTCCTGACTTGCCTGAGGCAGGCTCAACCACAGAGCGAAGAAGGGAGGAGTGAGGGATGATGGTGGCCGGGATTAGTCACCAGAGGGAGGGAGAGAAGGACGATTGCTAGAAACAGACACCAGATTGAAGGCAGCTGTGCTTAGAGATCATCAATCTGTGGAAGAAAGGTACCCACATAGAAACTGTCCTGTATCCCAGGCTCCTCTTTTGCTCTTGTCTATACCTTTTGTTCTTAATTAAGATGTAACAAACATTGTACGTCAGGTATGCTCTTAAGTGCTTTGCAAATATTAACTGGTTTCTCTGTGACCTACTTCTCCCTGAAGTCCCTCCCAGTAGAGTGGTTTTTGTTTCATGCTCCACATTCCTTAGGGCCAGAAGGTGGGGTTGGGTCCTCCCTTTTCCCAACTGGAACACTCCATGTGTGTCTGCAGCTACTTTGAAGCTCTTCCCTTCTGCATTGTCTTGCTACTGTCTGCACTGACCTAAGAGCTGTTTCTCCATTTATAGAAGCCCTTTTCCTGATTCGACCCTTTATCACCCTCTCACCCCTCACGATCTGCCACTCTCGGTGGCTCTGACATCTACCAGACGACCCACCTCATGGTTTCCTCATCCTTATTTCCTTACCACTAAAGAACCTTTCCTTCACTTCACCTCATCTGTCCATTCCCATGCTCCCACAACCCACCCACATCTCATCAACTGTCACTTCTTTGACTCTGAGATCTGTCCCAATCTGTCCCTGATGACTCTCATCCCACTATTCTAGCTCTATCCCCACAATGCACCTTGTTAAGTGATAGACAACTCCTTCCTGTTTGTTAATAATTTCCACATGGTCGTCTCTTCTCTTGCTCCTTTAAAATCTGCTCTATGGAATTTCAAAGCTCACAACTAGTGAGCTTTGAAAAAATCTAATTGGTGTGTGTATGTGTGTGTGTGTGTATGCAGAGGACCTATATGTTACAATTAGATTGTTTTAAGCTCACTAGCTGTAGAAGAGGAGATACCTAGTCTCACTGCAACTTGATATATATATATATATATATATATACCAGGGCTGGCTGACAGCCATGGGAGTGGAGGCTTGCCTGGCTCTGAAGAGAAGCAGAGAGGAGGAGTGGGGGAGATAGAGGGAAGAACTGGGAAGAGAGGAGGGGAAACTTTCCTTGGGATGTAAAAACAAAAAACAAAAAACAAAAACAAAGAAAAACAATCAGTCAAACAAACGAATAAATCTAATTAATTAAGCCAGACGTGATGTCACATACCTGAAATCACAATACTTGGGAGGCTGAGGAAAGAGGGTCACCCACACAATGCCAGCCTGGGATCCACAGAGACTCTGATTTGACCTTCTCCTAGCTCCTGCCTCACTCACCAGCACACACTGGATTCTTCTCCAGGTTTTTTACTACTTATTTCTTTTTTTTATTATTATTTTGTATTTTTTTTCCTCTTTGAGACAGAGTCTCACTACAAAGCCCCAATAGCCTCCAACATGATGAGAATTAAAGGTGTATTTCATCACACCCAGATCACAGAAGCTGCTGGCTAACCAACCTAACCAAACAATGAGCTTCCAGTTCAATGAAAGACCCTGTTTCAATACAATAAGGCAGACAACAGTAAAGGAAGACACCTGGAATCTTCCTCCAGTGTCTACATGAATGTACATGGATTTATACACCCGAAAAAATGCACCAACTCACACAACACACACACCAATCAAAGAAAAAAATATATCTTAAGTAAATCAATACATGTAAATCAAGTAGAAAGTTCATGGCCACTGAACTGACTTCCCCCAAGAATGCTCAGGGACCTGAGCCTACAGCAGAGTGCAGAGGCATTCAGTTACAGCTCTGACCCAACACTGAAATTCTATGTCATGGGCCTATCAAAACACAAGGGTGTGAGCCAAGTGGGCCAGGGACAGTTAGATGATCAGCTGTAGGGCCGAGGATGGATAGAAAAGAAAGTCAAAAGTGGCAGAGCAGTAGCATGGTGACAGGGGCTAGAAGAAGAAAGCTGGAGGTTATAGTCATGGAAGCACTATTGTCCAGGTGACGGATAACAAGGCTAAAATGATGGTTAGGAGAGTGTTAGTCAGACAAAGTAGCTGATGCCCAGGGGCAACATTAGGAACTAAGACATAAATGGACAGTGAGGTCCACAGGCTAATGAAGAATTTGAATGGGCAGGAAGGCTAAGACCTTTGCTCACTGATAAAGAGAGAAGATAATAATGCTGGAATCTCAAAGAGCAGGGCTGTCAGGGAAACAGGATCAAATTTAGTGGAAATGGGATAGATGGAAGGTTTGGAGAGACTATGGTGAGAAGATCTGGGGACTAGGACATCGAAGATGCAGCCATGAGAAATGAAGCCAGAGAGAAAATGCTGCCAAAATACAATGTGATCATGAAGAAACCACACAAAAGCTCTGAGTGCTTGTCAGGTAAGACGAATTTCCTAATGGGCATACCGAGGCCACCTCCCTATCCAGTTTCATCCCAGACAACTTCTAATCACTAACTCTGCTCCAGCTACACAGGGCCTCTCATAGACCCCCTCATCCAACACATTCTCCAGGCCACATGGCCTTGTTGAGCTTTCCATTCTGCCTAGCCTGCTCTTGAATTTCCTACCAACCTTCTGTTCATCCCCGGGATGCACAGGATTCTCCAAACTAATGGGTCACCAAGATCACGCGGTTTAATACTGTATATGCAGAACCTACTATGAGTGTTATTCATGGGTCTAACAATCCAGCTCTATGATTACTTGGTTGCTGCCTTCCTCACTTTACTACAAACCCTTTAATCATAAAGATCATGTCTGTAGAAATGGGTATGGTGGCCCATGCCTTCAATCTCAGCACTTGAGAGGTTAGATGGATGTCTGTGAGTCCTGCTCCACATAGTGAAGTCCAGGCTATCAAGAGCTATACAATGTGAACTTGTCTCAATAAGTAACTAAGATAAAATCCTGTCTGGTGTTTTTTTTTTCTTCTTCTCAGTGAATATTCAATGATTTGTGTCGGATCTGGCACAGCAGTTATCCAGTAGGAAATATTAGCAGAATGAAGGCACAATAAATAGAAAACAAGAAGCTGAGAAGGGTTGCCTTTCACTTAGTGCCTCAAAACAGGCAGGGAAGAACAAACCTAACTTCAAATGTCCATCCTTCCATCAGCCACAAACTATACTGGTTCCAGTTCTCGCTAAGAGTCTCAGTACTTTCTGATTTCTCCCCTGGCTGCTTTGTGATCTGAGAAGACCTGACAAAGCCTGATTCTACACAACAGTCTGGCCTAGTATTCAGAGATCCTGGTTCTCTCATAGCTTATTACAACCAAGCCCTTATCTCCTGCAGGATGGGATTCACTTGGCCTTCCCTCCCATGCATGCACATTCCTTTTATTTGTAACATGCATTTCTCTTGGGGGGCAAGGGGTGCTGCAGGATTGTTGTCCCTCTCTGGTAGCTTCCCTCACCTTTCACAGAAGGTATGTAGGCAAGGCAGAACTTTGGGGCACCGGTACCGATCCAGGCAGATACTGCATACCAGAAACTGCTTGTCCATTGGCTGCACCTCCGGGCCAGGACTGTCCTCCCTCTTTGCCATGGTGACCACGGATGGTTCCAGCAACTTACACCAGCCTGTGTACAGAGAAATAGTCAGCAGCAGAGAGGCCAGCAGCCCCTCTCCCCACCCGATCTCCTGTAGAGAAATGTGCCCCTTTCTTCCTTGCCAGGGACAAGACAAGGTGGTGGCTGGAAGAGCAGGGTGAAGCACGTAGGCGAGTGACTCCTCAGCATGGCACTATTTCAGAGCATAGTCTTAGGGTTATACCAGATTTTAAAGTCCCTCTTTTACCATCTTACCTGGATTGTTCTTCATTTGTAAAAATGCAAATACAAAATCCCGTCTCAAATGCTTGTTTTAAAGTCTAAGAGGGTACAAGTCAAGTGCACAGTACAGGGACAGCTTTTCACCAACACCCCAACTCTTTTCTGCTTAACGCCTTCAATCAGCCTCCAAGAGTGATTCTAGGTAGCTTCTCTGCCCACACTCTGACCCACCACTTGGCACAACTGCCTGGGGTTGCATTCTTTGCCACACCAATCAGTATTAAGGTTAGGATGACTCCTAGGCACTCCTTTTTCTCATACCCCAAGCGTTTGCTCCCATCTTAGGCTGTCTTGGGCTCTCTACTGGAATGCAGTGACTGGTGTTCTACTTGCCTAGCCAGTGCCTTCCCATCCATCACTGTTTCTAACCAGAGTGAGTTTTCTGAATACAGACTTGACCCTACCATTCATTACTCCTTTGGAATTCCTTCAATGGCTCTGCACCGTCCACAGAATAAAGTCTTTAAACTGGCCCCAAAGGCTTAGCAACATCTTGTCCATACCTCCCCTCAACCTCTCCCTCACAATTTATGATCTGTCATAATGGTTTCAATTCCTAGAAAACTACAAGTTCTCGTTGTTTCTGTAGTGACACATTCAGTTCACTTCTGCCTGAGAAAACTCTTACTCCCTTGTCTAGTTTTCATGTAAATGTCACTTCCTTTGGGAAGAATCCACTGGGATTTCCCAAAGTCTGGGCTGGGTGCTACCTGTGTCTGTCCCTCAATTCCTTGTATTTCCTCCATCCTAGACCTTACCCTGTAATTTTGTTACTTCTCTGCTTCTTTCATATGTAGTATTCTTAAAAGCAGGCAACTATCTTACTTCCCATTTCTAGGACTTAGCAAAGACTCTGACATTAAGAAGGAGCTCTCTTTACTGAGTTTGATGATTAATTTGAAGTATTTATTTACTAAGTGCCTAATATGCACAGACATTGGAAGTGTTTGAGCAAAGGTTGGGAAGTGACAGCGGATAGTTAAAAAGTATTATAAGTAGCTGGGTTGGTGGCACACACCTTTAATCTTAGCACTTGTGGAGGCAAAGGCAGGTAGGTCTCTGTGAGTTTAAGGCCACAGTGAGTTCCAGGATAGCCAGAACAATGTAGAGACACCATGTCTTTAAAACAAATAAGAAGAAAGTATTAAAGTACAAGTAAATTCATCACTGCCTATAGGTGGCACAGAGTACTATGAAGAAAAAGAATGTGAAGATAAACTAAACTTTTTACTGAGTGATCACAAAAGGCTCTGCAAGTAGCAAAGTAGGGGGACTGGTAGGAACAATGGGAAACCTGGGGAGGGACCTCAAGCAAAAGTAAATGCACATTCTTGGGAGAAGGCTCATACTTAAATGGGCCATGTACTTAAAGCAAAGTGAATAACAGCAAGAATATTAGGAATATAAAAATAAGAGGCAGTTTACAAATAAATGAAAACAAACTGGAACACTTCTACACTTCTAGTATGATGACAACTGCAGAGAAACAGAAGCTGGAGTGGAGTGAGGAGGACTAGTTGGGAAGCTACCCCAGTTCTTCAGGTAAGTGTATAGAATGGAGGCAGAAAGACTGACTATGTGAGTAAGGTGTATGAGGTTGAATTAGGAGTGTCATGGACTGGATACCAGGGAAAAAATGGGGCATTGATAACAATTCCCCAGCTTCTCAACCAAGCAAAAAGAAGACCATGAACAGACAGAAAAGGTAATATGAGGGTGTCTGGGGCATGCCATTCTAGGCACACTAAGTTTGACCTATATGCATGATGTCCAGGTGGAGCTGTTAAGTGAGAAACAGAATATAGGAGCTCAAGAGAGAAGTCTGGGCTTGCTATTGATTTGGAATCATCAGCATATGAATGACCCTTAAAGCGATAAGAATGGATGACAGAGTACCTTGGGATAGGAAGTGGAGAACAAGTGGGATAGGGGAGTGGAGTAAAATAGGTTAAAAACTAGACATGTTCACTAGGTTTGGCTGTAGTGGAGTGCTCAGGGCAGAAGCCAGGCCACAGTGATAAGCGAATGAGTGAAGTTAACAAAGCAGATGCAGACAATCCATGACAGAAATTTACCCATGAAGAAGCTGAAAAACAGGGAGTGAGACCAGATCACCACTGCTGGGTCCAGCTAGGTGCACCATGGGCATCTTAAAAACAATGAATGAATGACAGCCCAGAGGCCTCTTCAGGTTTGGGGAGGGATAGGAGAAGGGTTAGAGTGCATTTGTCCTGAGTGCATGTGCTGGTGGGTATAGGAAGGGAAAGGAAGGACTCTCTCCTGATATGGGCCCTGGCATGTTGGGGGACTTAATACTAGGGCATCATAAGAGGAAGGGAGAGCAGCTATGCAGCTGACAGGAGAGGGAGGATAAAGGCAAACTGAAGCTTCAAACTGTAAATAGGAAGGCTGGGAGGCAGAGTACTAGTGGCGGGCTGAGCCTGGCTGGGGCAGCTGGACATTAGGCTCCACCCCTCTCTAAACCCAGGGGATCTCCCAGCCTGCCACACAGAGGCGGGAACTGAGCTACATCCAAGGACCAACAGCCCCTCCCTCCCTTCCTCTTCCTGTTTCAGTTTCCCACCCAGATTCACCGGGCATCACATCTGTTGTGGCCATTCCCCAGCCTCAAACTAGGGTTGGATAGATTGATTTCCTGGGGCCTTCCTGCTCCTGGGTGACCTCTCTGTTCTAGACATAGACCTCCAACAGGCCCAGGCTCAAGTGGGCTATTTATCACTTGGAGGATAGCTAGATTGCACCCTCCTTTCTTGGGCATCTTTGTCCCATATCCCACCCATATCCTTTATGGCTCGGTCCTAAAGGCACTTCATCCCTCATTCAGCATTCACTGGACACCTCTGCAAGGAAGGATACAAAGACAGATGGACACAGCTGAGCTTTCATGGAACCCACAATCAAATAAAAAGATTACTGCAATGCAATGTGGTGACGAACATGAATAGGGAAGCACAATTGTCCTAGGAGCACAAAGTAAGTTCCTTGGACCTGTGGCAGGGATGGGTCCAGAGGAACAGAAATTGAGGATGGGTAAGTTATTGAGCACCCTAGATGCTGCATCACTCACTGTGACAGGAGAGGCCTGACAAATGAGATGCAGAGCTAAGCAGGGACTACACCATACAATGCTTTGTTGCCCGTATTAAGGACTTTGGACTTTACCCCCTTCCCTGCTAGGGGATTAAGGCTTTATCCAAAGTGCAAAGGAAAAGTTTGGTGGTGCTTGCAGGGAGGCAGAGATTAAGCCCAGAATGACAAAGTAGTTTTTTGGGTTTTTTTTTTTTTTTTTTTTTTTTTTTTTTTTTTTTTTTTGGTAACTGGCTGGCATTATATGAAGAGACAGGGTAGAAGAAAGGATCAGGAATGGTCGCTAGTTTTCTAGCTTGGAAACTAGAAGAGTTTGGATAGCAGGGTGATAAGTCAAGTGGTTTAACACAATGACTCCAAGGTGCCCATGGGACACACAGTTCAAGTGCAACAATACAGCTGTCAGTTGGAAAGGCAACTTGAAAGGGAAGACACGGATTTAGATTTCTTTGGTATAGGGATATTCCTGAAGCCACAATGAAGTAGACGACACCTGGGTAGAGTGAGCCACTAGGAATGGCAACATTTAAGATAAAGGCTCAGAATATAAAGTCTGCAAAGAAGAATGGTAAGGTATAAGAGACAGGAATGGCAGAAAGGAAGCAAGCTGTCTGAAGGTCAAAGGAGAAGAGAGCCTTTCCACCAAGGCAGCAGCGATCCCCACTGAAATGCCAGAGGCCCCATCTTGTAACCCCCCCAAAGAAGCTGCTCTAGCTTCAAGTGGTGTACTCTCTGGGAGCTGGAGAAGAGCTAAGAAGCTAATTTTGAACAAAGACAGCTAGTGCTGAATAAATGGGACCCTTGACATAGAGGGGGGAAATGTGTTTCAAAGCTTTTCAGGAGTTCCAGATTCTCAAACAATATCCAGCTTTCCTCATGACATTTTTCTCCAATCACACCAGATTCCCGATGTACAGGGCTTATACAGCTGTGAACCGGAAGTGACCACAGGCATTGTTGAGGTGTGTATGGGTGGAGGGAGTTGGCTGGGCTCACTTGCTAAAATGACTCACTCCTGCTCATTAGCCTCCAGGTATATTTGATCATTTGAGGCTCAGAAAAATAACAAATGTCTGTAGGCTGTAGCCTTTGGGCTTTCTCCAAAATAAAAGTGACAATGGATAAGGGAAAGCCCTTAAACCTAGGCAACCCCTTCTCTTCCCAGGGAAGGAAAGTGATGAAATTTAAATTACAATTACCTCTGACAGAGTAGGTACACGGATCATTCAATCAAATGTCCCTGAGCACACTCTAGGCACCCTTCACCTAGGAACTGGAGACACAGAGTTGGATCAAGTGGCTCCTAACCTTTTCCCTGTGGGAAACTGACATGCACACATATAATGACAATGTGATAAGAACCATAATACTGACAAGTTCAAACTGCTAGGGTGGGAAGTAACTAACTTGGTGGAGAATGAAATAGGCTTCCAGAGGAAGGGATGTTTGAGCTGGATCTTGAGAGACAAACATGAGTTTGATAGGTGCCTTGGGAAAACTGAATAAAAGAAAGGAATATGAGGATGGTGGGGGGATCGGGAGGACTGGAAAAAGAGGGGATGGGGATTTGTATGTAAAATAAGATTGCTTTAATTTAAATAAAGATTAATTTTGTTTTATGACCCAGTGATCTAAGTACCCCACTCACTGCACTGGCTGCCCCTACCACCCATTCCTTAAAGGTTTAGGTCTGTGAGTTTTGTTTTGGGGGTCTCTTCTCTGTTTATGTAATCTGTCTGGGTAATCTCATTATTTCCTACAGTCTTAATTCTCATGCATTTCTAACCCCCAAAGCCTCGTGTGGAAAGACTCCCTTGAATCCCAGACCTGTATATCTAATTGCAATTTTGGACATCTATGCTTGAATGATGAACAGAGTAGTGCCAAACTGAATTCATTTCCTCTTGACTTTTCTTCCTGTTGTGTTTCTCCTCTCCATAAAAGGTACCACCATTCACCAGGCCTTATCAGTCAGAACCCTAGAAATCTTAACCCTGACTTTTCTCTATACTTGTGCTTACATTTACACACACGTTAACAATAATAACTAAAGAAAAGGAAGCTATCAATTTGAGAGGATGGCATGGGAGGATTTAGAAGGGTAACTCGGAGGGGTTGAAGGGAGGAAAAGGATGGGGCAAAGTGATGTAATTCTACTTTAATTTAATTTGTTTTTTTTTTTTTTTTTTTTTTTTTTTATTTTCAAGACAGGGTTTCTCAGTGTAGCCCAGGATGTCTTGGATTGGATTAGACCAGGTTGGCCTTGAACTCAGAAATTCACCTGCCTCTTTCAACTGAGTACTGGGATTAAAGGCGTGTGTGCCACCACAATTTCTAAAGCCATGAAATTTAGGATCTAGTCCTGTCACTAACTATATTACACAAGATAAGTCTAAGCAACTTCTTACCCCATACCCATATTTGTAAAATGGGAAGGAGAGGGTTTTCTTGTTCTCAAAATCTGAGATTCCAAAGGCTTCCTTTCACATTAAAGACGCCTACAGACTGCAATGTGCCCCACAATTAAATCTCATCTCAAACTAGCTTGATGATTTGATTGCTAATTTCCATCACAAAGCTAAGCATGATAGAGGGTGCTCACAGGCTGGCCCTCCCCTTGCTTTCCTGAGTTTAAGTTATCCATGGCATTCACTCTCAGCACTCTACTGTACAGCAGTCAGGTTTTCTGAACATAGGTGCTACTATCCCAACCATGATCCTTTTCTCTCAAGTTCTATTAGCAGAAATGCTACTGTCCCCTAAGTAGCTGAGTTGGTAACTACCATATAGAAAGTCCTCAATAGATGCTGATGACAGGATAGTTATGTTTAAACTCTGTAGGTCCCTTTTAGCAAAAGAAGCAAAACCAAAAGCAGTAACAAGACAAAGGAACAAAGTTCCAAGGAGAAAGACTCCATTTAGCACAAGGTGGCTTTCCCACAGCATAGGATAGTAAAGTGCTCTCTCACTGGCGGCATCCAAGCCAAGAGAGACAGGGCACCTGTCAGGCCTGCAGCTTTCATTCCCATTCTGCAGCAAACCAGATCCCTGCTTAGGAGATAGGCACAGTGTGGCTGGAGAGACCTGTAAAGATATCTGCACCCACCCTGAAACCTCAGATATATTTTCCCTCTGGGGCAAGTCCTGGTTTTTTGCGGTCCACATTGGACTCCCACACCAGAAACATGCACAGGGCCTGCTTTTAGTCATATTGACCTCCCTGGGGTGCAACCTGCCCTTCCAACCTGCAACCATCTGTCCCTGCAGGTTTGTGGCCCAGGTTCTGAAACCAAGTCCAGGAGGAAGGTGGTGGGAACTAGGGAGGGGCCTGGAGTCCTCCAGGAGGGGCCCAGGCTGAGGAAGAACTAGAGGGGTCCTTTCCTACAAGAAACAGCCTCTGCAGGAAGCTTCCTGTCCAGCAAGCAGTGCCCGCTGCGGAGGAAGGATGTCCTCCATCCTGGCTAGTGGGTTTCTTGGTGCCCAAGGAGGAAGGAGAAGGGAGAAGGGGTGGGCGTCTGCACTAGGGAGAAAGGAAACCTTCCGACAAGCCGGGCCACAAGATCCCAGAGTGTCAATCAGCAACCCCACCCACCCCCCACCACCATCGGCCGCAGCATTCGGTACCCTCCGCCAACACGCACAGGCTCCCAAAAACCGCGCTCCAAAAGGAACCATCACCCATTCACCCGCGCCTCCCCCCACCGCACCGCCCGCAAACATGGACCTCACGTGAGCAGCCACAGCCCAAAGAATCCCCCCGCTGCTCTCGCAGACACCGACACGCCTCACGTGGACAGAGACTGGAACAGCTTTTGAAAAGCATCCGCGCCCCCACCCACAGACGCTCGGACCGACACACCGCCGCTAGCACCCGGACTCGGACCCCAACATACAGGGGAACCAAACGCACCCTGGGGGCCCGCTCGGCGCACTCACGGCGTGGGAGCAGGATGGAAGGGCAAGACCCGGACTGCAGCCACTCGGAGCAGCCCACGGCGCTGCCCCCGCTGCCAGCGCCCGTCCGCCCGGCCCTGCCCGCGGCGCCGCCCCACGTCCCGCGCCTCCGCCTGTCCCCGCGCCGGCGCCGCCGCCGGACCCGTCGCACAGGCCGGAGGGAGGGGCCGGGGCGGGGCTGCGGACCGGTCGGGGGAGGGGGCGACTCGGAGCTGAATGCCCGCCCCAACCACGCCCCCGTCTCACAGGTCACGCCCACCATCCCCTCCACCCCTGTGGCTCTGGGCGCTGCCACGGCGGTGCGGATAGGAGCTGATGAGCTGATCCCGGATCTAAAATCCGAGATCCTCGCCCGCTGCCTCCAGCTCCCAAGGCCTCAGGGCGAGGGCAATAGCTGTGAGGTACTGGCACTTGGTCCCTTCAATAAAAAGCAGCTAGAATCAAGTGAATTCAGTACTCCGAGACCCCATCCCAGCTGCTTCTAGTCGCACCTTTTCTGGCTTTCCTGGGTGCTCCTGTTAAATCTGCTGGTTAGGTCTCCGCTGGGCAAGAGGGAGCGGGACCACCTGTACCTCGGCTCAGAACTCAGAGAAGGGGTTTGTGTGCTAACTGGCAGACTTAATTCGGTTCTAGGTGCCTCAGGAGCCCCCTCATGAGGAATTTGGTTTAGACCATCCAGCGACTCCGTCCTCACACCAAAGACCCAGAGCAATTCTCAGAATCATGGCAATATAGAAAAACGGCCTTGGTAGACTATAAGAAAAATTGTACAGTAACAGGGACTGAGTGTTTATTACGTGCCAGACAGAGCTAATCACTTTACATACATTATCTCATTTAATACGCATAACCGTAATAGGAAGCTGCTTTTATTAGCTGCTTTACAACGGCAAGAGTGGAGCATTCGTTCCCCAGGCATTACTCTTAATCAGCTAGAAAATGGTGGAACCAGGTTTGGGCTCTGCTTTCAGGTTCTGTCTCCAACCATTTGGTGATTCAGTGCCCTTATAACTCCCCAGTGACCCACGAAGTATGGGCTAATATGAGGACCAGCACCTCTAATACTCAAGGCAGACAGCTGACTACATATATGTTAACCAAAACCCAGGAATCCTGGCTGAGGATTGCAGTATTAATGACCCAAGAGCCAAGCCAGATTGGATTACAACCTGTGCCAGGAGAACCTGCTGACTGGGTTGGCCTCTTCCTCCACCCTCCAGAAGTGAGAAAATGCTGAAAAGATCTGCAGTTGTCTTTGGGTTGACAAATAGCACTTGGGCCCTGACTAAAGTGTTGCTGGGAGTTTCTCGTGACTTCTCACAGAAAGTTCAGGTTTGACTTCAACAGGAGCAGTGTGGGTTACAGCAGGAGTAGTGAAACTGCCTTTATCTCTGCAAGTGGTTACTCTGCTTGTGAAGGAGCTCAGGCAGCGTTCGTGCTTAGAGAGCCAAGCTAGGGCCACTAGGCTACCCAATAGTCCAGAAAGACTATTTTTCTCAACCCTAGGTTTTTCCCCGGTTGTCAAGTCTCTGACTGTGAGGTTTCTTAGTTCCCTTTCTCCAAAGATTAAAAGTCCTACCTCTTGCCACACCCACTTAATTTTTCATTCCAGACTGAATTCTTACTCAGACTTCATGTACATTGGCCTTTCTGCCTAGTTTATTAGCTACTTTTTAGATCTCAATTTTAAAACTGGCATCACCATCCCTAACCCAGTCTAAGCTAGATGCCCCTTATCAGGTGCTCTCATTGCATACTGTATCCCAGCATTTCTCATTGTATTGTAGTTGCCTGGTTACTGGTCTCTATCCCCCACTTGGCCTTAAGCACTGTGAGCAGGGACCAGGTTTTATTCACTGATGTTTCCCCAGGGCCCAACACGGTGGCTGGCAAATAAAAGCACCCAGTAAACATCAGCTTTCTGATTGAATGCATGAAGGTTAGCCAGCCCAACCCCCTCTGGACCCTATGCTCTTCAAACACATAGCTATCTTGGTGCTAACTGGGAGGAGAAAATAGAGCTTTGGCTCTAACTAGGATTGAAGGGGATCAGACCTTCAGCAGCTTCTTAAACTTTGTCACAGCTCTTGAATTCACAGGAATTGAATGCATTACTGGGTATTTCTTACCAATCCACCCTCCTCTAGTCCCCCACAAATTGACCTCACTGGGCCTGCTTTTATGAAAGGTTTATTCCTAGTGCTAGAACCCAGTCTTCCTGGGCTCTAAGCACAATTCAACTGGGTGGGTGGACGAGGGGAGGGCCCATTCAGATGCAGGGCCATAAATGGGGCTCCCCATTTTCCCCACCCCTTTGGTCCCAGTCCCCTTCTCTGCAATGGACACACATCGAGGAGGGACAAAGGGTATTGGAGGCAACACTATTGGCCCAGGGGAGTCCAGGAAGAGCTGCCATTGGCTGACAGAACCTTTGGGGGTCCTGTCTTTGGTCAGGGACACATCCCAAGAGCTGGGGATAGGCCTGAGGAGTGATGCCATTGGCCAGGGAGTGTTTTGTCATAGCCTTTGGCTGTGGAGTGAAAGGAAACTATCTGGGAATGAAGCCCAGTGGCCAGGAAGATAAAGGACAGGGCAGCAGCTTCTGGGCCTACAGGCCCTTTTCAGACCACAGCAGTATGGGCAAAACTGGTGTCAGACCCCAGCCAGGAAAGGGGAGCCCAAGCCCGAAAGTAAGTGGCAAAGGACATCACATGTCCAATCTCATCCACCCTGGGGCTGCCCTGCCCAGTGTCCTTCTTGTAAGCCAAGTTGGGCTGGGAGGCGCTCATTGCTCCTCTAGCCAGGAAGGTTTCTCAGCTCCTGGAGGCCGCAGCTTGATGTTGAACTGCTGCAGGGTCTGCTCCAGCTGTTTCTGGTTCCCAGCAAAGTAGGCGGACACCGCGTTGTGGAAGAGCAGCAGCTGTTTGTGCATCACCTTGATCTGGGGGCCCAGCAGGGTCAGCTAAGGCTGGCCTCAGGCACCCTCCCTTCTTGAGGGGCTGAGCCTAAGCCCAGGCATTGACCAGGGCATATGGACTCTGTTCTGATAGTGCTTTGGGGGGTGGGGACTTTCCAAGAAGTCAAACAAGAAGGGGCACCATGAAGAGACCTGACTTGTTTGCAGTGTCTAAGGTTCTGACACCCCAGCTAAGGGGGCAATTTTTTTCTGTTATGTTCCTGGGACTAGTGGCCAGGTCCTTAACAACAACAACAACACAACAACAACAACAAAAAAGGGCCAGTCAGTGATCAGGAAGGTGACCTGAAAGTGCTCAGGTACCAAGGGGCTATGGGAACCCAGTCCCTAGCCTGGCTGCATCTCCCCACCCAACAATCAGGAGGGTCTGAAGGGAAGGGCACCGTCAGATGGGAAGGTGATTTAGGACCAAGGGAGTAGGGTAGCACCTTGTTTTCTTCCAGGAACTTGAGCTTGATGGCCACATCTCCCCGAAGCTTCTCATATTTGTCCCGATGGGTCTGGAAAGTGGCCTGGGCACTCTCAAGTCGACCACGTGTCCCTGCATCCCGGGGGCCTAGGCTCAGCTCCTCTAAGTCTGTCCGATAGGCATCATACTCCAGCCTGGGGAGGGGGTGATAAAGGCTGGTGTCCACCTCTTCATCCACACATGTAACTCTTTTGCTTCCTGAACTTGTATGCCCCTAAATGTTCAAATTTTCACCCATGCCAGCCAACTTCCCAAACCTTGAGCCCTTTCAGTGCCCACACCTGGCAGCCTCATACTGTTTGACAGTCATGAGTGTGTCTTCCATGGTCTTGGTGACCAGTGTGTTGATGCTAGAGACAAAGAAGTTCACAGCCCCTAGTAGCGTCTCCCCATTCTTGCACAGCAGCTTCTGCGTCTCTGCATTATAGCCAAATTCCTCCTAAGGGCAGAAGGGAGGCACAGGCCTTGAGTAACAGTCCTTACCTGAATGGAGCCACAGAGCCCTTCATTTCCCTCTGTCCCAAAGAAGAAACAGCCATCAAAACTAAAACAACCAGACCGCCTCTAGCAAGGCTCTTTTAGTCACATAGTTAGTAGGGTCGCCTTGGGGATGCCTAGGGTAGGAATGTGGGAGTAGAGTCTCAGGTAAGTTTACAAGACAGGAACAGGGAAAGCTAGTGCAGCAGGCAGGGGAGGGACTCTGATTAGGCCAAGCACCAAAGGCATTCTTGATGATATGGAGAAGGGTTACTTGTGAGGCACCAGTGCGCCCTCTCCCACAACCCCTCCAACTTTTGGACCTCTGTACAAACCCTTAGGCTGCCTCCATAGGTGAGTGATGCTGGGGGCAGGGCTGGGCACACCCCAGAGGGGTTCTCCCTGGGGGCTGCAGGAGGGAGGGAGGGAGGCTGAGGAATGCCTGCCTGAAAGGGCCAGGGCCCAGTACCCCCACCCTCTGTGTTTTGGCTGAGGCACCTGAAGCTCTGGGGACTTCTGGCTGAGGTCAGCAAAGGCATCCCCTAGTGCATGCTGGGTCTGCAACAGGCTGTAGAGGTGGGCTGTCAGTGCCCGGCCCAGCTGCAGGACACTTTCATACTTGCGCTTCGTCTCACGCAGCAACTCAATCTGCAGCTCTAGCTCCAGATCCACAGTCCGGGAGCCTCGGCCAAATCTCTCTGATAACAGCTGCTTTGTGCACTAATTGGGAAGTGGGTGGGAGGTCAGAAATCTAAACTCCACCCCAACTCCAACAAGTAACTACTCCACACCCCCATTCTCTTAGCCATAGCAAAAGACTATGTATTAAGACCTGGGAAAAAGGAAAAGGTACCCATGAAGAGTTTCTGGGAAGCGGCACTTGAATCTTACCTTATACGTGTTGATGCCCCATTTCTTGACGATGTCAAACTTCTCTCCAGCGATGCCCCGGGCCACCTCATCACCAGGGCCAGAAGGTGAGGTGCTGTGAGATGGATGGCGGCCAGACCCTAAAGAACCAAGTTCTCTGACACCAGTTTCTCTCAAATACAATCAGATACTTCTGTGACGTCACTTACTTCCCTCCCAGCACATGAAATGACTGCACTCTTCTGTTCATTAGGGCTAACAAGGACTTAGGTCCCGAAAACTAAAGCAAATCAATGTGCACATTTAGTATTCCTGGGGTCAGTTAGGAGTGTTGTTGGTAGACAGGGAAAGAAGAAACAGAAGCAAACATGATGAGTGGGACTGGCAGGGTCAAAGTTGGTGGGCATAGAAAATAGGGAAGTTGGTTTGTATTTCCAAGTAGAATTCCAGTCAGTATAAGATTCTAAAAACTCTGAGAAGCTTCACAAAGTTGTATATCGGCCTTAAGCTCCAGAGTTCTTGTGATTTAAAGGTCTTAACTTAGCTCAGGTGGTGGCACCAGGAAAGAAAAGATAAATGAGATAGCTAGACACTAAATGGCAAGTGGGAAGCAGATGATCAACTCTGAGAGCTGACCTGGGATTGGATAGTCTATGGATTTCACACTAGAAGTTCTAAAGTTCTCCAAACCACAATTCAAGCTTTCCTGTGTCCTATGTGCCTCCAAACTGTCCTAGTCTCCCTCCCACTCAAGCCTCCTGTCTCTTATCATTCATACCTGTGGGGATGAGTCCATCACCAGAGCCCCCATAGCCACCAGACACAATGCTAGTTTCATTGAGGTTGGGTCCAGATACCATCACCTGCTGGAGGTCCTATAGGTCAGAGAAGAGGGGGCACTTCAGGAACATGGGGATGGCTAAAATATTTTGGGGATGGAGACAGTACATAGTAAAATCTGTATAGAATCATAATGAAGATTTGAAAAGTATAAAGCGGGCTAACTAAATGAAGGCTATTGGGATAGGGAAAGAGAAACATTTAAGAGTCAGGATTGCTAATTTGAAACAATTAGAAGAATCAAACAGAAGCACCTGCTCCAGCCCATCGTCTTCAGGAAGCTGCCCAGCTTCACCATTTCCATGGATTGGGATCTCCATTGTGGCTGCCTTCCCTAGGATCCCGTCCGTCATGGCTAGGGAAGGGACTTGAGTCAAGGTCTCCACCCCAGCGCGCTGTAAAGCCCAACACAGACAATTCTGGACACTGGCCAGCAGTCCAGAACAAGGAGGCCTTCCCTGTGTTCTCAGAGGTTTCAGAGGTTGTCTGTTAAGACTAGGGTGTCCCTGAGATGAGCACTTACTTCTTTCCTTTAGATGTATTCTTCCAAGTACATTATTTCTACAGATGCATGCATAGCAAAGCCTTGGGTGTCTTTTCACGACCCTCAACCTCACCTTTAGTAACCTTTCATACATTCAGTCACTCAACAAACATTTAGTGAGTGCCTATATGTGTGAGATACTGAGGCTATGGGATTACAGTAGTGAGGGCCAGAGGGAATGTCTGTGCTCTCTGAGAACTTGACCCTGCATAGGGATGTTTACCTGAAGGCAAAACCTTTCCTAGACTCAGATCCTCATTGCTACTCAAGCATGCTCTTCGATCACTGGTCTTTCACATCCTTTGATGTTCCTTCCCCTCTTCCTTCAAATGGTCTCTCCTTTCTCCATCTCATGCACCTGCCTCCCTCAGGCCCTCCCCACCAGGCCTTAGTTGAAGCAGTTGGTGGGTTCCTGGTGTGAGGTAAAAGTCTCTCTTCCCCAGAACACAGGTAGTCCCTTCCAAAGTCAGTTTATGCCTTCCAGATGTGAGAGGTCCCCTCCACCACCCCCCCACACACCTGGGCATCAGGTGTGTCCTCTTCCTTGCCAAGGGCTCAGGGCATCTTGCCCTTAGCACAGGTTAGTGCATTCAACTTCCTTTCGTACAAGTATGTGCTTCTCACCTGGGCCGGGCCACTCTTCCCCTCAGGGCGCGAGGCCCGGACCGCGCGGGGACCTCGGATTCCAGTTCCCGTCGCGATCTTAGCAGCAGGTCAGAGATTCGGCGGAAGTGACGTGCTCTCCGGGCAGACGAAGCCGGCCACGTCGCAGAGAAAAAGGGCGGAGGTGACGTTGGCAGACATGGGTAGGGCGATACTGGAACCACGCCTTCAAGCTCTTAGTGACTAGCGAGAATTTACTTCCGGGGCGACTCCGTGTCCTCGGGGCGGAAGTGACGTGAGCCACGGGCCCCGGGAGTGATGGAGCAGCAGCAGCAGCAACTAAGAAACGTGAGTAAGAGCTAAGTTGTTCTCGGGGCTAAACCTGCGGTTTGTTTCCTGGGGTGCATGCAAGAGCCCCCAGTGGGGAAGGCAGGCTGCGCTGCACGCCGGGAAGCCTCGGCGGTGGTGAAGTCTTGATTCGCTTTTCTCTTAGTTGCGAGATTTCTTGTTGGTCTATAATCGGATGACAGAACTGTGCTTCCAGCGCTGTGTGCCCAGCCTGCACCACCGAGCTCTGGACTCTGAGGAGGTGGGAACTGTGGGGGCCCCAGAGTTGACAATAACGTGACATGACACCCCTCCTCCCCGTTTGCACCTCGATCTTCCATGACCTCACCTCTAGGCCGGGGACCCGAAGAGAGGGAGGGCTTGACAAGGACCCCTTTTGGTCTCTGCTTACCTCCGACTTCCTTCCAGGAGGCCTGTCTACACAGCTGTGCTGGGAAGCTCATCCATTCTAACCACCGCCTCATGGCTGCTTACGTGCACCTCATGCCCGCCCTTGTCCAGCGCCGCATCGCAGACTATGAAGCTGCCTCGGCCGTGCCTAGTGTACCTGCAGAGCAGCCCAAAGACTCGCCATCAGGCAGCTAGCCATCGCCTGCCCCAGGAGAGAAGGTGCTTGGATGAGTTCCTCTATGAACCTTCTTGGGCTTGTCGAAATTTTTACAGGAAGATTGAGCCTGAAAGCTGGACACCATTGCTCCTTTTTGTTGGAGCCAATAAACCGGGTTTTTACCTGGCTGATTTTCTGGGCAGGAACTTATGTCCATTTATTGAAACCAACCTTTATTCTGCCATTTAGTGCCCATCTTCTACCCTCAGCCCTGACAGTTGAGAAATTGCCTTCTGTTCGTAGTAGGGCAAACTCAGCATTCCCAGATCCCAGCAAAAACCTAGGTAGTTTTAAGGTTGGTAATAGCAACGGGAAATTGGTTCCAAAAGGAGAGCTCTCAGTGGCTGCCCTTGAGTCTAACTTAAGTGCCTGGATATATATTGGATCATAGCTAGTTTTCTTCTGAGCTGTAATACAGGAAGAATTGTGCTAGATCTAGGGGAAGAATGCAATATCAAACAACAAAAGGAGGAAGAACAGTACCACAATTGGCTTTAGCCACCAATTCTTAGGAGATCAATGACAGTAAAACAAAGACAAGCCTGTAAGAATACAGGGATTGTCTAGGATTTCAGTCATTTCCCCAGTTTACCATCTTAATATTTCCTGTCTTTGTGAAATCAGCAATAAATATTTTAAGCAGAGAAGGGTTTTCTTATCTTCAGGGCAAGGCAGGAGGACTATGTTAGTCAAATCTAAAGAAGAGAAATCTAAGGGAGGGGTAGATGGTGGTAAGGAGTGATTAAATATAATCTGTGTGACCCTTGATGCTTCCTTAGTGTTTCACTGCATGTCAGAATCTTCTAATTCCAGCTCTCTACCTTCCATCCACTGTTACAGTTCTCACTGTGTAACTGTAACTGATGCCAGCTTCTCTGTTCTTGTTTCATTACTGCCCCTGCATTTTCCATGATGCCATCTCCAGTATGGGGACAGGGAAGGAAGGAGGATATGGGATGTGCCACCATGTGGGGCTTCAAGGATAATGACAAGATGCAGGGCAAGCAACAGCATGGTGTCTGCATTTGTTATTGTTAAACTCAAAAGCTTGTGCATGCCAGGTAGAAACTCTTTAACAACGTAAACTACCCAGTGCCTCTTTGCTGCTTTCCTTAATCTCATCCCATTCCTTAAGTTCGGCAACGGGTGGCTAGCTTTTATTTTTTACAGAGGAATTAAAGTTTAAGTTCCCAGCCAAAATCAACCATTCACCAAGCAGGTTTTTCCCCCACCTACAGGTCAGAAATATGCATTTCATTTTTGAGATGGAGGAGTCTCAAAACTGACATGGAAATCATTATAACTAAAGATGACCTTGAACTCCTGAACTTCCTGCCTCTACTGTCCAAGTGCTGGCCAGCCAAAAAAATTGAAATAGTCAATTGAGAATTGAGTTTGAAGGCAATCTGTGCTATATATATCAAGACCCTGTTAATAAAATGCAGCTAGGACAGTAAGCCCCATATTCTTTTTACTACAGCAGGCTGCTTCTCAAAATCATGTCTATTGAGTATGTTGTGTAAACTTATTTATTCATTTTATTGCAAACTTAGGAGGTATTATTTCCATTTAACAGCTAAAGAAGAACATGGAATGTACTCGAGTCTGTCTTATACACAGTTCTTTGAAAAAAGATTCTAGTGTGTCACTGCTTTTCTCTTTTTGTTTTTTTTCATTTTAGGTGATTTTGCCATGGGTTCCATTGGCCTTAAATTTATGATCCTCCTGTCTTAGCCTCCCAGGTACTGGGATTGCAGACATGGGCTACAACTGGTTGCTAGCTAATTCTTTAGGAAGATAAAAATTGCTGACGAGGAGCTTCCCTATAGAGTGACCTCATGTCTGCTGACAAAATTCACTCTTTGATGAGTATAAATGTAAGGAAAGCAGCATGTGTACTTCTTCATTCCCAGAGACAGGAAGGTGGAGACCCTGGATATTGTGTTGCTGATGGGAGAGTTCTTCTGCATCAGTGTATGTATCCTTTCAATAAACACGTACTGTGAATTGTCTTGTGTTTCCTTTCTTCCCGTGTCACATGGTTAGTAATTGGCAGGAAAAGACTAGGAAACAGATCTGTCTGAAGCCCACTCTCTTTTAACTACCTGACTTTTCTTTAAGATGGTCTCACTATGCAGTCTCACACCTTGAATTCAAATCCTTCTGGCCTTTACTTCCTAAGTGCTAGGATCACATGTGTGCTCCTGACACTCAATCTATATAAACTATCATCTTTGAATAGTCTGCCTTCAGAGCAAAACAAATGTGCATCAATCTGACCTGTCAGTCCTTTTCTCCCTTTAGTCTCCTCTCCAGTTTCTTTCCTTCAGAAGAAAACTCATTCCTACTGTCCCACATTCTATAGTTGGCTGGTCTTTTCCAGGTCTTACCATAAAGTGATAGCCATTGGCATAGTGGGAGCAGGGCAGTATTCTGAGGCACAACATATAAGAATAGTTTGGGGCTTCTTTTTTCCCCGGGGGAGAGGGTCAGGGGTTTGTAGGAGGTCAAATTCAGGGTTTTCTACATGCTAACAAAGGGCTTTACTGTTGACCTATATGTGCAGCCCAGAGGCTTTTGACATAATCTTACCACATCACAAACATTGGAGGCAGAGGTGGTGGTCCTGTCATTGTGACTAGAATTTCACTGTCTGTCCCTTGGTCCAACCGAATGGCTTTAAAGCTGTTCATCCATGTAGTCGTCTACCTGCTTTACTATTCTCATCAGCTCTTCCTTCCCTCTAAATAGCTCCTGTACTCCCTATCACCAGTTAATGCTTTGATTTTTACACAGTCCATCAGTAGTTTAGATCAGTTAATTTCTTGATCCAATATCTAATGGCTTCATTCTGTCTTGGCTATCTATCCATTTAGCTGGGTTTTGATATTGTCATCATTCTAAACCACTCAATCTTGAGAATGCTATTACTAAATCAAGTGGCAAAACACAATTTCTTGAGTTCACTGACCATATTCCTGCTTGGTTTAGTAAGTCACTGTCCCTAGTCTCATTAGATTTTATTGTAGCTTTAATATTTTTTTCCCTCACTAACACTTGCAATTGTAGCCTTTTGCCAATAATTTAGAGTTTGAGAATTTTTGTTGTTGCTTATTTTGGGGGTTTGTTGTCATTGTTAGGAAATGCTGTCAACTATATTGCCTAGGCTTGTCTTGGACTCCAGACATGTAAATTCACTCAAGATAGAAAACTGACCACAGACCCAACCTAAGGCTACCACCATAGTCCAACTTGTTGAACTAAAGATTTATTGGGATTACTTATAGGAGTAGGCATAAGGGGTTACTTGCAGGACCAGAAATGACTCCAGACAGCACATCACTGGAAGCCCAGCCCAGTATGGCTGACAGCTCACAAAAGCTAGAACCTGGGGCAAACTGCATGCTTTACAGGCAGGTCACCAGATTGAGAGTGTGTGTTCCAGGCAGCTTATCTTGTCTGAGTGTTTCTCAGCAGTCCTTTGCTGTGTATGTATGCTTGGAGAGGGAGGGGCCTAGTGCATCTGGTTAAGCTCAGGAACCTTTAAAGCTTTTGAGTTGTTTACTTACTGAATTTGAAAGACATTCCCTGCAGGATGGAATATTCCACCTCTCTTCTTAAGAAACTTTTCTTCAAGATGTAGTATTTGGCCTGGGAAGAAATTACTTCACAACATCATATATTGCATGGGAAATAAGATTCCAGGACACAATATGGGCCGATGGTGTTTATTTGGGGAGAAATTACTTACACCAGAAACAGATGACCACAGCAGGTTCCTGCTCCAAGGATGCCCCTGGTTGCTCTCTGTCCCCAGCCAGGAATTAAAAGAGCCAACTGGGGTCTGGGACCACAGACCTAGCACCCACTGGTCACGTCCACACCTGTCCCCAAGCCCCAACGGGCAGGGTGATATCTCACTGTAATCATGCTAGCTTCTGGAATGCTAGGATTACAGGCTCAAGCTGCCATGGCCATCTGAACATGTTTTTTTCATCCCAAACTCACTAAATGGCATCTTGTAACACTGTGTGATCAGTCATCACCCGAAAGCCCATCTACAGCAGTTTACTCTTTCGGTTTCTGGGTCTTCTAATTCTATGTATACATTTCCTAAACACTTCACCCCCTTTTATCAGCAGCTTAATTTAACTTTCATCAGTACATGATCCAGATGACCAGTGCTGTCTCCTAACAGCCTTTTGCTGGAGTCCAGATCCCTTTTGATTAATTGGAACCCCTCTCAGTTAATGATAGCAAAGAGACAATAACAGCAGCTTCCCAAGTTTTTATTTCTTAAAAAAAAAAAAAAACCTAGGTAAAAGCTGGTATGGTGGCTTCACAATCGTCTGAGACCTGGGCTGCTTCACATTTTTCTGATGGTTGTGTCTGGGATATCCCCCTCATTCTTGTGACCTAAGGTGGAGCTTTCTTCAACACATAAACCTTTTAAGGAACAGAATGGATCAGAGTTTGTTAGTAAAGGGTATGCCTTCTTCCCTGGAAGTTGATGTGAAAAGTTTCTCATGTGGCCAGATCTTATTATAAGGGAGGTTGGAACTGTAATCTTTATTACCAGTCATTTGCCCAACTAAAGATTAGGGGTTCTGTTTCTAAGGAAGAAGGACTTGGCTTTAGAAAGACTTAGCAAGTCATTTCCCAAACTAGTCAGCTATGATACAAAATATAAATAACTATACTCATTTGCTTATTGGCTTTTGTGACACCATACTCAGCATCACAACTGGGGCTTTGTCTGAACAGGTTCATGACCTCTCTGGACTCATCTTTAAGCGTTTTTCTTTGGTTTGGTTTAGTTTTGTTTTTTGCTTGCCATAAAAAGGACATTTTATTGGTGGTTCTTGAACACATTTTTTCTGATTCTCAACTCTGTCTTTGCATTTTTGGGTAGACTTCACACTCACTGTGTATTCACATAAGACTATGATGTTATCTGAAGATAAAAAATGAGAGAGAGAGGTACAGTAGTTGTTCCAATATCTAATGGCTTCTATTCTGTCTTAGCTATCTATCCATTTAGCTGTGTTTTGATATTGTCATCATTCTAAACCACTCAATCTTGAGAATGCTATTACTAAATCAAGTGGCAAAACACAATTTCTTGAGTTCACTGACCATATTCCTGCTTGGTTTAGTAAGTCACTGTCCCTTGGAATTTAACTTGTAAAGGTCAGTGTAGGAAAAATGGGCACAACCATGGTGTGTGTTGACATGGAAAATAACACAAGTACAAATTTACCTGTTTGTGGAATCAAGTTCTCAAAGTGATTTTTTTTTTTTTTTTTTTTTTTTTTTTTTGCATTTATCTTTATTTTTATGATGGACTAGATGCCAGGTAGTCTGAGCTTAGCTGTAAACAAGCCTTATTTGGAAGTGCTTGATGGATCTGGTGTGCTTCCTCCTTCTGTGACCTATCTGGGATCGCCAGGTGGCATGAGCTGATTGGGCAGTGAGCGCACATTTAAGGGCTTGCTGGGGCTGGGAGAGGCAAAAGCTGATGTACAAGGTTCCTTGTACTGCTTGAAGAAGAGTCGTGGTCGTGTTTCCTTGCTGGTTGAGGTAGACGCGACATTGGGAGTCAGATCTCCTGGAGCTGGAAGTTATAGGCAGTTGTGAGCTACCTGATATGGGTGCTGGGAACTGAACTCTGGTCCTCTGAAAGAGCAGCAAGCGCTCTTCACCATGAAGCCATCTCGCCAGCTTCCTGAAGAAGTGATTTAAAAAAATTTAAATTATGTTTACATTTATTTCATGTGAATGCATATATGTGAACACATGAGCCATGACATGTTATGTAGAGGTCAAAATTCCCCTTAAAACGCAGCATTAATCTCTGTCTCAGCTTGCTTCATGGTGGGCTGTCCTTACACCCATATGTATGAACCAAATTCAATTTCCATTATCCCCCCCCCCACACACACACACACTGGAGAGCCCTCTAAAAAACAAACAAACAAACAAACAAAAACCAGGATGTGAGTTCTAGGTCAGCCTGGTCTATAGAGTGAGTTCCAGGATAGCCAGGGTTGTTATACAGAAAAATCGGGGGGTAGTAAAGTTATTTGAGTATAAAACAAAACTGTGATGAGTGAGTATAGGGGTTTGAAATATTCTTATGCAGAAAAGGGGATTAACTGATTTGACAAACATAATTAGACTTACAGACAATATTGAGGGCTCAGCAGTGTCAGTTGTTTTTCACTCTGCCCTTTGGAGGCTCATCACACAGCTCCCAAGGACAGGGAGGCGTATTCTTTCTTATATAAAAAAAGCCTGGCTTTCGCTTGGCTCATTTCAAGACAGGTTTTCTTAAATTATCCCATCGCCTTTTGCCTCTGGGCTCTTACCTTTTACTATTCCTGTATATCTTTTCTTTCCTTTTTATTCTACATCTGGCTGTCTGGGTGGCTGACCCCTGGCATCCTCCTCTCCTCCTCTTCTCATTCCTCCCTAGCTATTGGTCATTCAACTCTTTATTAGACCAATCAAGTGTTTAGGCAATTGAAGTAACACAGCTTCAGAGTTAAAGAAATGCAACAAAAGAATGCAACATATCTTTGAATCATTAAGCAAATATTCCACAGCTTAAACAAATGTAGCACATCTTAAATTAATATTCCACAACATAGCAGGAATTACTGAACAGAATTCTCATTTTCTGCCTGTCTGGAAAACTTATTTTAAAGCCTAAACTTCCTGACCTTCTGCAACTTGGGGATTCCTCACAAGAAGAGTTGATTGTTTATGGTTGTAGGTTTTGTTTTGTTTTGTTTTAACTCTTTGCTTTTTGGGGGCTTAACACCCATCTCCCAAATAAAACACAAAGACTTATTCTTACTTATGAATGCCCAGCCTTAGTTTGGCTTGTTTCTATTCAGCTTTTATTAAATTATCCCATCTATCTTTTGCTCTGGGCTTTTACCTTTCTTTGTTCTAGATGTCTTTCTTCCTTCTCTGTCTGGCTATCTTGCTGGGTGGCTGGCTCTGGCACCCTCCTCTTCTTTTGTTGCTCTTCCCTCTTTATTTTTTTAATTTATCCTCTCTGCCTGTCAGCCCCACCTATTTCTATCTCTTGCCTACCTGTTGGGCATTCAGCTCTTCATTAGGCCAATCAGGTATTTGAGGCAGGAAAAGTAACACAGCTTCACAGAATTAAACAAATGCAACATAAAGACTACAGCATATCTTTGCATCAATAAACAAATATTCCAAAGCATAAACAAATGTAACATAGCTTTAATATTTTACAACATATGCCCATATTCTCTCACTAAACCCTATTATGTCTCATTTGTGTCAATTATACCAAGTATTTATTTTCTATGAGACTCTATATATTTTACATACATAACATCATTTAATCTCAAAAGAAGTATACACTATTTTCTTCATTTAAAAAAAAATGAAACCAAGTGGTAAAATCAGTGTTTCAATTTAGGCAGTCTGATCCCAGAACCATTCTTAGTCATTGATTAATATTGTTATATATTGATGCATTTTCCCATAAATATTTTATAACCATCTACTCATGTTACCTACCACTGAGGACTGGGGATAAGCTAAGGGGCAATAGAACAATTAGAATCTTTGCCACTATAGAGCTTATATGGGTAAATAGATAATAAGTAAATGAGTATATGACATAGCAATCAACATATGGAGAAAGATAATTCAGGGTAAAGAGGATAAGGACATGGTAGAGTGCTGACCTCTATTGGGAAGTTAAAGAACTCTTTACAAGAGGATATTTGAGCAGAGACTTGAAATAAAGTCTAAAGAAGACGTGAAACATGTTCACTCTTCTGTACTTACACTAGTGAGATGAGCCAACAAGGCCACAGCTTCTAATCCTTTCCAAACAACTCCATCAAGGGACCAAACGTCCAGATATATGACCTGTGGGGGCCATTCTCATTCAAATCACCACAAACACTGACAACAAAGATTAGATTGCTTTTATCCAGGTTTGGCTGATTGAATGAGTGACATGTGCAACTACCAGGTTATTAAAAAGAGGCGTGCTTTTTTTCTCTTCATCACACTAGTAGGAATGGGCTTTGGCAGATGTGGTGATGAAATCTCTTGGACATGGAAGGCTAACACTATTTCCATAGCCTTTGGGAAGAGAGAACACTCAGGTCATTGCCCTAGAAATACTTGTGCTTGAATATAATGTGAGAGCAAACGCTAAACTTTTAGCTGAATGTGATACATAAGCATAATCCTTTCCCCTTAGGCTGAGGCAGAGGAATCATGAGTTCAAAGCCAGCTTCCCTTTCAGGACTCTGGACACTGAACCCAGGGCTTTGACCATGTGGGGCAAGTGCTGTACCACTGAGCTAAGCCTCCTGCCCATGGATAGCCAGTAAGTATCTCAGACTTAAAACTTGAAATGTCCAAGATCATGTCTCTCTCTCTCTCACACACACACACACACACACACATGCCCCAAAGCCTACTTCCTTTTTAACCATCACCGCCATCACAGTTCTGGCATATCAAATTTCCATGGGTTAGAGCAAAATCTCTATCATAGAGAGGTAGAACAAAGTTCTTTTTGTTTTGTTTTGTTTTTAAGATTTATTTCTTTTATGTAAGTGCTCGGTCTGCATGTACAACATTATGCCAGAAGAGGGCATCAGAAGCTACTATGAATGAGCCACCACGTATTTCCTGGGAATTGAACTCAGGACCTCTGGAAAAGCAGCCAGTGTTCTTAACCATTGAACCATCTCTCCAGCCCCAGAGGTTCTGCTTTTTTTTTTTTTTTTTAAATAATTAAACCACTCCCGGATTCTTGGTCCCAACTAGATGTGTAGCCTGTTGAGAGGGAGTAAAGATTTTTGCCTTATGCGCGCTTTCTTTGTGGACAGAAGGATAATGCTGTCCAGGGAGGAAAGGGGGAAAGCCAGTGAGCGGATAAGTGGTTACATGGATTACACCTGCTCCAGATACCCTATATGCTGTTAGTGCCCCAAATCAATCTTATTCATTCTCTCACCCAGATTCTTTTTGGGTTGGGTTAGAAGGCATCTTGCAGGTGTGGCCTGGGCTCGGGGCCCGCCCAGGCCCCTCCCACATTGCATGCTGGTCCCTCCTTCTGGCTCCCGACTGAGGCTTGGGCCCCCAGAATTCTGAAACCGTTCTAACTGCTGGGAGTAGGTGGTGTGGTTGAGTCCTCAGCTCAGGATCCCGATCTACTGCCCTGATTATTCAGATCTCCCCTCTCCTCGCAAGGTCCCTCCCACTGGCTAGCCCGGGGCCGCTCCATTTTACTCCTTTCCTCTAGGTGTCCTCAACTGCAACCCCACTCAGCAGCGGGCTTTTGGCTCAGTATCTTAGTCTGTGGTGAAGACTTTGGGTGACTGGAGTTTTACTGCCTCTGGGTGACGACCCCTTTGTGTCTCCTTTTCAAGGCAATTGCCAGCCTCCACTCTGAAGGTGCCCTGCTGTGAATGCAGTTTTCCAAAGATTTTGCTAGCGTGTGTCGTTCTCCGTGTTAAGTGACTGGGACTGAGTCTGAGTTCTTTCACTACAGCGGGAGCTCTGCAATGAAACCTCATCCTCAGACCTGTCCCTCTTCCCTTCCCATGACTTCAACATCCCGCAGGCTAGGTGAGACAGGGCATTGGAGGGTGGGAAGGAGCTCCGGAGGGGCTCTCTCCTCGGATCAGGGCTAGTCCTTGACAGTGAGGGGCTCAGGAAAGGCCTTCTACTGGTCTGCCTGTGCCCTGCAGCTCTATGCCTCTTGCTGTCCTAGCCCAGAGCCTGAACCTACTCCCCTACCCCAACCCTGCCCCAATCGGGTTGTGTCACACAGGTGAGACTCAGCAGCCAAAAGCCTGGAACTGGCATTTGAACCCTGAGCTGTGGGCAAGATCAGTTCGACAGCAGTTGAATACCTGCCTCCGTTTTATTATGGAAGAGACGAAGCCATCATTTAATACCATTGAGTCTGGGCTCACTGGATGTAGCTGCAGCAGCCAAGGACACTCCTGGGACTGCGTGAAGAAACAGGAACTCCTTAGGGCAGTGGTTGAATCCGAGCAGCGGACATCGCTGGAGCTGCTGCTGTCTGAGCTGAGGTCTTTGTTATCAGCTGTGCTGCAGGATGGCAGCCGTGAAGCTTGGCGCTATCTGTATGCAGTCCTGGGCCTGTTGCCTCCATATCGTGAGATGCTAGCTGGTCAACTCGATCTGCTGCCTTTACTGGAGCAGCTGTACTGCTGGGCACCCACCGTCCAATCCCAACTCCAGCTGGACCTGCTAGATGCCATAGACAAGGCCTTTCCCCCAGACCGCTCTTTATTACATAGTTCCTCCCATGTTGACTGCCATCACTTGATGAAGAGGTCTCATCGAGCATCCCCATGGCCAACATGCCCTTTTGTGAAGGCCCTGTGGAGTGGGCAACAAAAAAGGGAACTGGCCACGTGGCTACGGCCATTGACACTGCCTGAGCTACAGCATTGCCTGGGCATTGTTGGTGCTGAGGTGGCCCTAGAAGAGACCCAGTGGATGGATAGCCTTAGTCTCCTGCCCTTGGCACTGGCGACAGAAATCCCTGTACAATATGAAAGCAGCAATGCTGATTACCAAGAAGGGAAGCCTGCTGGGAGAAAGTGAGTGGCCTGGTTCTGGCTTTGAGTAGAGGAGAAAGAAGTTAGTTTTGGGTGCCTATAGGGCCACCTGAGTCCCCTCCTTATGGCTCTTTGGGATTAGCCCAACTCTAAACAAGACTGGACCAGGCTCTTTTCACTTGCAAGACAAAGCCGGTGTCTCTATGCTAATCCATGGTGAAATACTAAAATCTAGAATCAACCAATATGTTTTGGCTAAAACATAACCTTGCGGTTCCTAGTCTTCAGGGCCTTGGGTGGTGCCAGAAGCTTCCTTGGGATTCATTTTCTCTATATTTTATGATCACTGAACCATACTTTGGGGCTTCTGTTATGGTGGTCCTGGGTGGATAGGGTCCTAGATATGGATAGGGTCCATAGGTTACTCCTAGGGAGTGCTTTGTCTGAGTGGTCTTCTCCTACAGGTCTGTCTGAAGTATTTCAGGTCTAAGGCAGAGCACTGACTGTGGTCATCTTCCTGCTCTGACAGGATGGGCTGGTTCCTTGTGTAATGATCCATTCCTTCCAGTTCCCCAGTCTGGCTTTCAAAATTCTAGGACTTCGGAATGCCTAAAAGACCCTTTCTGGGAGTTCTTTGACTTAAGTCTAGGAACTTCTACTAGCTCTGATCTGATTTTCTTGATATTTTGTAACTTGTCTATGATATATTCACTGTCTAGAAATAAAGGCTGGTTTTGCCTTTAATCAAGTATGACTTCCTCAGATTTTGCTCTTGAATTTATGGCTGAATCAATGTGTGACTTTTCGTGAAGTCTCAGATCCCTAATGGTGAATAAGTGGGCATGTTCCTGGAGCTGTGAAGAAAGGTGGCAAATGTCAACAATTTATGTCTTCAATCATCCCAGCTTTTCTTTTTCAGAGTGGCCCCAAGTCTAACTTTTGTCTCTCGGGAGACCTTAACAGAAATGGTCATGGGCTAATATATCAAGGAATCAAGTTCTCATATCTTTCTGAACCTGGCAGTCAATCTTTGAGGTCTAGCTGATATAGTTTACTTTGCTGTTCTCCAGAGTTGTCTTCCTAGGCCCTGATTCATTTCATTGCTATTATTAGATACTTGGATGTATCTAGATGCTGGGGATGGAAGAAATGAATCAGACAGACTCGGATTTTTTCCTTTGGAGTCTTAACAATTTGGTGAGGGAGATGTTAGAACAAGAAAGATATAATAAACAAATTGTAATAAGTAGTATAAAACAAAAGGTTGCTGGCTATTGTCTGTGTACTCTCTTGGTGGAATAGGGTTGGGAAAGACACACTGATACAGAAGGAGTAGAGGATTTGAGTAAAGATTAGATTAGTAAAGTGGGTTAGGAGGTGAAAAGGTGTCAGTGAGGCAGTAGCTGGTATGTGAAAAACTGCCAGGGTTTTGTGAGGAGGAAGATGGGTTGTGGTGCATTTGAGAATGAATGGGAGACAAGCGGGAATGCCATTTTTCTGTACATCAAGGCTGGCTTGAGAGAGAGAGAGAGAGAGAGAGAGAGAGAGAGAGAGAGAGAGAGAGAGAGAGAGAGAGAGAGAGACTGGGACCAGAACTTGAAGTAATTCTGGTATCTGGATGGGAGTTGTTTGAGTAGAGGGATACTGACAGCCCTTAAGACAGTACCTGAGAAGTAGGTATTCCATCAGTATTTGTAGACTAAAGGACTCAACAGATTATGGTAAGAAGAGGAAATCTGATGGAGAATAGTAAGGGATCTAGCAAACACCTAGTAACATTGCAGAAAATAAAAGGCACACTGACCTTCAAACTGGGGAGGCAGAATGGGAGAAGACAAATGAAGTCAAGGGATGCTCAGATTGTGCAGGTAAAGAAGGAAGAATTTGACTAGACTGAGGCTCAGCAGGGTTGAGCATACAGTTAGGTACAACAGATTGAGGTGGTGGGCACAGTAGTTGTTTGTATATGACCTCAAAATTGAATGAGCCCAGAATTCAGACTGGACACTATGAATCTGTTCAAGAGCCAGTATGTCTGGTCTTGTGATTATATAACCTCACTACTTAGAAAATAATGTTTTTTGTTTTTTGTTTTTATTTGTTTGTTTATTTATTTATTTTGTCATGCTAGGTAGGGATCAATCTTGGGTCTTTATGTATATTTGGCAACTGCTGTACCACTGAGCCAAATTTTAGTCCTATTTGTACTTTTTATTTTGAGATAGTGTTTCACTAAGTTGCCTATGCTGGCTTTGAGCTCAGTATAGCCAGGCAGACCTTAAACTTGATACCCTCTTTTGATCACAGATATAGCAGTTAAGATAATTTGGTCCAATATTAAAGTTTATTGTTGATAAGAATTTTAGGATAGAGGGCTTACAGGATAATAAGCTGGGAACCTTCCTAGTACTGTATACAATGTTAATAACACTGACTGCAGTAATCACAGGCAGTCTAGTAGAATCATTTATCAGAAGAGTTTTTCATGCCCTGACCAGTTGACTATAGCTGACCAACATGCATGATGGACTGCATTTGCTCAGTAAGTGACATCTTGAGTATAGATTATACAGGCGCTGACAGTGCCACCTGTGTGCCCTCAGACACTTGATCTAGCTCCTGCTGCTTTCCATGGCCATCGGAGGCAAAGCACACCTTTAGACACGCCCTTTTTTGCTCTGCCTTTTCTCCCTGGTTTATTTTGTCATGCAGATCTCAGCTTGCCTCTGAATCTCATGAGGAAAAGGGCGTAAAGAAGAAAAGTTCTAAGACTTCCTTGCTGAGAAGTCAGGTGAAATCTCTTCTGAAGATAGACTGGTACCAGAAGAAGATCCACTTCCTCTATCTCAATGTGGCTCCTGATCGGTATTTTAAGTGAGAGCCCACTCTTCCCCATCCATGTTACCTACTGTTCTTTCTCTCCTTGTTCATCCCTCTCTTCTGCCTCACAGTTTGCAGCCTTCTTCGCCCCTCAGTCTCCCCCTCAGCACTCTTCAGCTCCTCTGGGCCCCACATTGCTTTCATACCCTCTTGTCTGAATTGCTCCTTTCTTACTTTGCTCTTTGTTCTTTTTTTGAAACGAGGCAAGCATTTATTTATAGCCTCAGAAGCACATTTAATGCTGATCTTACCTAACTACAGTGAAAGAAACACATGTTGCAACCTCAATGTTAGGGAAACATTGATCTTCCAAAAGCATCCCGTTTTTAGACTGAACCAAAATCTTTCCCTGGACGGGACTTCTATCTCTTCACCTTTTTAATATTTTATTTAAATCCAAGAGACTCTAAAAACAAGCCTCCTGATTCCATACCAGTTGCATTTATTCACTTTCCCCTTTTAGATCATTTTTTACCCTTCTGTTCTTAAATGGAGCTCAGGAATTCACAAATGCTATGTGAGTGCTCTACCTCTGAGCCACGCCCTAAGTTCCTCTCTCCATCCTTCCCTCACTCACATCCTTCACAGGCTCTGATAGCCACTGTTAAAACACCCCCACCATGGACACACTTCAATGTCTCCAAAATGTTAGTGTATCTTAAAATTTGAAGATGTAAAATTGGGAATCAATCTACTTCAAGACCCAGAAATATCCAAAGGAGGCATACTCACACAAGGACACTTGCTCAACTATGTTCATAGCAGCATTATTCATAATAGCCAGAACCTAGAAACAACCTAGATGCCCCCACAACCAAAGAATGGATAAGGAGAATGGGGTACATTTACACAATGGAGAGTACTACTCATCGGTAAAAACAAGGAAACAAACAAACAAACAAAATATGACATCTTGAAATTTGCAATCAAATGGTCAGATATAGAATAAGCCCTACTGAGTGAGGTAACCCAGACCCAGAAAGACAAATATAATGTGTACTCACTCCTAAGTAGATAATAGACATAAAGCAAAGGACAACCAGCCTACAGGCCCCAACCCCAGAGAACCTAGGTAACAAAGAGGACCCTGGAGAGAGACATACATAGATCTGCCTAGGAAGGTGAAAAAGACAAGATCTCCTGAGTAAATTGGGAGTGTGTGTGTGTGTGTGTTGGGGGGGTATGGTAGTAGGGGAAAGGGGAGGAGGTAAGGGGAATGGGAAAAATGTGTAACTCAAAAAAAAATTAAACCAAAAACATTGAAGATGTATCATAATGGAAGGATTTTTAATCTTAGCTTTTCATAAAATAATACTGTGGCTTACAAATGGTGATGTACTAAATTTTATGAGATGTTCTGTATCTGAAGATAAGAACTTGGAATAGGCTAACAGGCTAAATGCCTTTTTCTTCTCATCTATCTTTGGTTTACATTTCTTGTTAATATTTGTTCAATAATTCTAGTTTGAATACTATCCTGCCATCTTCCCCCTTTTCTACTTTTCTCTGTCTCCCTTTCTATTTCCTTTTTCTCTCCCCTAACCTTCTCTGGACTCCTCAGGATATGTGCAGGTTTTTCTGTTCAAAGGTGGTTTTTGTTGTTGTTTAATTAAAATTGTTAATTAAAAACAGGCCTTACAACCTGATAGTGGTGCCACCAAACAAGGTGAATCCCGAACACTACATCTTCTCTCCCTTTGGGATCCTGCATGTACATCCTGTGGAGGGCAGCGAAACAATGACACTGGGTACTTGGCATCGTAACTCTGCTGTCTGGCACGAACTCCAGAATATTCCATTCTTTAAGAATTGCCTTTTACGAAAGGCTTTGACCTGGTAAGTAATGACAGGAGTGGGCTTGGGTGGAGATGTGGATGAGAGAAATTTGAGAGCATATTGTCATTCACTTCTCGCCTGTAGCTGGAAGAAGAATGTGAGGTTGTACGGGCTGCATCGGATCCATACTTTCCTGAAAAGTCATTTGCTCTTGGCTGTGCCTCACTTTGGAGCTGGGATGCTCCATATTAGCAGGTGAAGTATTACAAACACAGCTGCCATGGATTTTTAAATTTTACATACTGGGAATGGTGGTGTGTGCTGTTTGTAGTCCCTCCTCTCAGAGGCTGAGTCAGGAAGACCAAGAGTTTGAAGTTGACCTGTGCTGCATAGCAGAACCTATTGGTTTTCAGTTATTTTGGGGTTTGGTTTTTGTTTTTGGTGTTATGTGTGTATGTTGCAATGCTAGGGGTTGAATCTAGTGCCTTCTACATACTAGGCAAGTGCTCTACCACTGAGCTGCATCTCCAACCTTCAGCATTTTGTGTCAATAACCACAAAATTTATTTGGACAAAAGGCAATACCATGTCCATTTATAAAATTTTAAGATACAAAAAAAGCACAAAGAAAAAACCCTCTAATTTTATAATTTATAAATAACCACTAAGAATATTATATTTTATTTCTCTAGTCCTTCCTCCTATCATATACAAAATATAATCATATGTTACACATTGTTACATAACCAGTTATATATATATATATATATATATATATATATATATCCATGTAATTATATGTTCTTCTATAACAACTATCATAAGTACAACACAATTTAAGTACCTAGCCTATGGGTCAAACTTGGACATTAGAACCCAAAATTTCTTTAATCCCTCGCATTTTTCTCTAAAATCCACCTACACTTTTTTGAAAGTTGATTTTTGTTACTTTAATCACTTCATTGCCTTTCCTTCATAATGCTTCAGACATATTTATTCTGTGATAGAAGTTGCAAACTCAAATGCTCAGGGAGCCTAAATTGAGGATACTGAAAAAATACAGTAGGGATCATGGCACTGCATTCTGAAGATTACATCTAATAAAGACAGTCACTTCTCAGTTCCATCTAACTGAAATTTTGGAATTTTGGAGTATAGATCCACTGTGATCAGCTTACCTTGTTTTTTTTTTTTAGAATTTCTGGAAATCTACATTTCATGGTAAAATTTAAATTTGAAAAATTAAATGTAGTTTTAGTTATTTGTGTGTATGTGTGCATATGTGGTCTTTTTGTATATGTGGAGGTCAGAGAACAACTTGGGGGCGTCAGTTCTTTTCTTCCACCATATGGTATCTGGAGTTGAAGTTAGGTCATCAGATTTTTTGTAGCCAATGCCTTTACTTGGGCTCAGATTTTAATTAAAAGACTGTGAGGGTTAACTCTTAGCAGTGCAAAGTGAAAACTTTAGTGCAAATTTGATACATTAGTTACCAGTTTGCAACCTCTACTTTAGGCTGTTACCATCCTTCAGACTTGCCTAGTCATCATAATATCTTTTTTTTTTTAAATAGATGTTTTGTTTTTCTGGTTGTTTTATGAGACAGAGTCTCCTATACACCAGGTTGGCTTCAAACTTGTTACATAGGCCAAGGCTAGCTTTGAACTTCTGACCTTTTTGCCCCAACCTCCCAATAGGTAGGATTACAGGTGTGTGTCCCATGCCTGGTGATGGTGTAAATTTTAAGGGTTTGGAGGATTGATAGGTCTGAATCTAGATCTTGAAAACTAGCAAGGAATCTACTCTTTGACCCTCAAGTCAATGGTCTTCAAACTCCTGTAAAGATTTCAGCTACACAGTGCAAATAATGCAAATTAAATGAGATTGAGTATGGATATATCCAGTGCCCTTTAGCAGGCACAGAATAGTTACCATATATTCATCATCTTAAACGTGCTTATTGAGGGTTGTTCATATTCTTCAAGGAATCTCAAGAGCTATGGATGGAGTTCTGGGGAAACAGGGAGGGCTGAGAACAGGAGCAGCTTCCTCAGTGGCAGTCAACTCTAGAGAAGTTGTGGTTTAATCACCTAAAACATTCCTATGAACCTTGACTCTTTAGGACCTTCGTTTTTTCTTATTCCCAGGATGAAGTCTTATCGTTTCACATCTTAAGATTTATCTGAGCCTCTCTTGGAAGACAGGTCACTAGGTATAAGCATTTGTGCATTCTATGAGGCTTTTCCAAATAATTTACCACGTGGCAACTGGTCACTAGGAATATTACAGTCTTTGTAAACATTGGCGCAATCTAGGTTGAACTGGGTTGGGAATAGTTCAAAGGTATTGAAAGAGAAATGGCTGGGATACCAGCTCCAAGTAGCTTATTTCTTGATTCTAGGCTTCTTCAGGAGTTTCGTTCTGTGTCCTGGTTACCCAAGGAGCTAGATAAGTGCTATGAACTTCTGGACCTGCAGAAAACAATAGCCAAAGAGAACCACAAGGCTCTGCGAGTGTTCTGTCGCTTTCTGAATCTCTGTACATCCATTCTTCAACTGGTAAGAGGCTTTACTTTGTTGTGAGCCCTTTCTCCAGGCTGAGCTCTCCTCCTGGTTATTTCTGGGACAACCACTGCCCAGTGACTTGGACCCTGCTGTTTGATTTGACACATTTTTCTGCTCAGCAACAATAGTTCCTGTTCTGGGACAGATGCATCAATAACAATGGAACAAAGACTGGAACTCCAATGTTCCCAAAAAGTTTGTTCCTGACCTAGGAGAAGGGAGGAAAAGGAAAGTAACAGTGTCTGATTTTTTTTTTCAGATGTTTGTGCTAACAGGAAGGAATTAGGGCATTAAGGAAATTAAGAACTAGAATTCTAACCTTTCATATGTCTGGGATTATCTTTGAACCTGTGGCAGGCCTTCATGGCTAGTAGAAGCATACAATGATTGAATCTTTCCTAATTACGACTACTTTGTATCTGAGGTCCACAACCCCATCTGAACTGTGAAATGTCCATCAGGTTCTTGCCTCTTGTCTGTCATCTGTTACTATGTTTTTGTTTGGTGTTTAAACCAGGTGCCATTGTGGCAACAATAGAAGATGGACCTTTGGAAGGTGATAGGACCATGGGGGGGGGAGGGTCTTCTTTGCCCCTTTACCTTCCCTCTTAACAGTTTTCCTCTCATCTGGAGGATGTGGAAAGAAGCCTCTTCACAGCCTCCACAATTGTGAGAAAATAAATTTCTGTTCTTAATAAATTTCAAGTAACCTGTTAAAGCATCACAATTGGACTGAGACAACCCATTGTGATTGTCATCTGAAGTGGAAGATGGTCTTGTGGACTGTGCCTTTCATCAAAGGGACCCAAGGCTGTTTCCAGATAGTGTCAGGGTTACGTGTGCGATACACACTTGGAGATTGCTGAAGAAGTGTTTGGTGCATGTGAGAAAACTTCTACATGTCTAGATTCAGAAGGACTGTGTTCACTGATGTGTGTGAGAATAAGGCTTCCCTACTCTCACTGGTTTGTTATACATTGTGAATGTAATTCTGTGTCAATTGTACGACAAGTTTGGAGCTTAACTTTTTACTGTTTTAATTGTGTCTTTTGGTAAATGACTTTAATTTTTTTAAATGACTTGTATGGGAGTTTTTTTTTTTTTATGTGTGCCTGTGTACAATATGTGTGCCTGGTACCCACAGAGGCCAGACATGGGCATAGGATTCCCTGGAACTGGAGTTACAGTTGGTTATGAGCCATCATCTAGGTGCTGATAATTGAACCCTGGTTCTCTGGAAGAACAGCCATCTCTGGAATGCTGAACCTTCTCTCCAGCCCCTGATTTTAATTTTCTCAGTGCTATCAAGTGCTTTTTCTTTTGGGTCCCCAGCCAGCTCCCAAATCATGACACAGAGATTTCTTATTAGTTAAGAATGCTGGACCTTAGCTTAGGCTCATTTCTTGCTAAATCTTATAAATTAACCTATTTCTCTTCATTTACATTTTGTCTCAGGGCTTTTATCTTTCTTTTTTTTTATTTTATTTATTTGTTTTTATTTTTATTTTACTTATCAATCCCAGTTCCCTCTCCCACTCTCCCTCTTTCCCTCTCTCCTACCTTCTCATGTCCCCCAACCACCCTCCCCTCCCGTTGCCCCCCACTCCACATGTAAGGTGATGCCCTCCAGGAGGGGTCATCTAAATCTGTCAAGTCATTTGAAGTAGGGACTAGGACATCTGTCTTGTCTCTAGGTTAAGGCAGTATCCCTCCATGGGGGATGTGCCCACAAGGTCCTTTTGTGTACCAGGAATACATCCTGGTTCCACTGTCTGAGGGCCCTTAGCTGAGGGCCCTTAGTCCTTCTAGCTGAGACACATGTTCAGGGGGTCTGAGTCAGTCCCATGCTGGATTCCCAGCTATCAGTCTGGGGGCCCGTTAGCTACTCCTTGTTCAGGTCAGCTGTCTCTATGTGTTTCTGCAGCATGGTCTTGTCTTCCCTCTCTGCATCAGGATTCTAGTTTGGCTCAGTGTTTAGTTGTGGGTGTTTGCTTCTATTTCCAAGAGGTACTAGAGAAGGACTCCATGATGGTGGGTAAGTTACTCCTTGATCTCATTATCAGGGAAGGGCATTTATGGTAGCATTTCCACGGTTGCTCAAATTGTTAGTTGGAGTCAGTCTTGTAGGTCTCTGGACATTTCTTTAGGTTCAGTTTTCTCTTCAATCCTATAATGGCTCCCTCTTTTATGTCCTCTCTCTCTCTATCCCTTTCTCTTTTCTGTCTTCTATTCTTCCCCTGTCTCAATCTTCCTAGTCCCACATGCTTTCCTCTCCTCCCCTTCTCTTTCTCCTGGTTCCCTCTTCACTCACTGCCCCCCACTTCCCATGTGCTCTGGAGAACTTGCCCTTCCCCCTTCTGTGAGGGACCTTATATGAATCTCTTAGAATACACCTTGTATCCTAGTTCATCTGTCGGTGTGAATTATAAGCTGGTGATCCTCCTTTGCTCTAGGTATAAAATCCTTTTATGAGTGAGTACATACCATGTTCCTCTTTTTGTGACTGGGTTGCCTCATTCATGATGGTTTCTTCAAGTTCCATCCACTTGCCTGCAAATTTCAAGATTCCATTGATTTTGTTTGTTTGTTTGTTTGTTTGTTTTTTCTGCAGAGTAGTATTCCATTGTGTGAATGTGACACATCTTCTTTATCCATTTTTCAGTTGAGGGGCATCTAGGTTGCTTCCAGGTTCTTGCTATTACAAATAATGCTGCTATGAATATAGTTGAGCACGGATGTGGATCATTTGGGTATATGCCTAAGAGGGGGATTTCTGGGTCCTGTGGTAGACTGATTCCCATTTTCCTGGGGAACCCCCATACTGATCTCCAAAATGGCTGGACGAGTTTGCATTCCCACCAGCAGTGGAGGAGTATTCCCCTTTCTCCACATAAGTTGTCATTGGTGTTTCTAATTTTAGTCATTCTGGCAGGAGTAAGATGGTATCTCAAAGTTGTTTTGATTTGCATTTCCGTGATAGCTAAGGATGTTGAGCACATTCTTAAGTGTCTGTCAGCCTTTTTGATTTCCTCTATTGAGAGTTCTCTATTCAGTTCTGTACCCCATTTTTTAATAGGGTTATTTGGTGTTTTGTTGACTAGTTTCTTAAGTTCTTTGTATATTTTGGAGATCAGTCCTTTGTCAGATGTAGGATTGGTGAAGATCTTTTCCCAGTCTGTGGGCTGCCATTTGGTCTTGTCAACTATGTCTTTTGTCTTACAGAAGAGTCTAAGTTTGAGGAGGTCCCATTTATTATTTGTCAATCTCAATGTCTGTGCTACTGGGGTTATGTTCAGGAAGCGGCCTCCTGTACCAATTTGTTCTAAGGTACCTCCCACTTTCTCTTCTAAGAGCTTCAATGTGGCTGGATTGATGTTGAGGTCTTTGATCAATTTGTACTTGAGTTTTGTGCATGGTGATAGACATGGGTCTATCTTCAGTCTTCTACACACCATCATCCAGTTGTGCCAGCACCATTTGTTGGAGATGCTTTCCTCCCCGCACTGTATACTTTTAGCTGTTTTGTCAAAAATCAGGTGTTGGTAGGTGATTGGGTTAATATGATTTTTTATTTGATTCCATTGGTCTACCTGTCTATTTTCTTGCCAATACCAAGCTTTTTTCAGGACTATAGCTCTGTAGTAGAGCTTAAGTCAGGGATGGTGATGCCTCCTGAAGTTCTTTTATTGTACAGAATTGTTTTGGCTATGTTGGTCTTTTGTTTTTCATATAAAGTTGATTATTATCCTTTCAAGGTCAGTGAAGAATTGTGTTGGGATTTTAATGGGGATTGCATTGAATCTGTAGATTGCTTTTGGCAAGATTGCCATTTTTACTATGTTTATCCTACCTATCCAAGAGCATGGGAGATCTTTCCATTTTCTGGTATCTTCTTTAATTTCTTTCTTTAAAGACACAAAATTCTTATTATATAGGTTTTTCACTTGCTTGGTAAGCATTTCCCCAAGATACTTTATGTTGTTTATGGCTATTGTAAAGCATGATGTTTCTCTGATTTCTTTCTCAGCCCCTTTGTCGTCTGAATAAAGTAGGGCTACTGATTTATTTTTTTTTTTTTTAGTTTATCTTGTATCCTGCTACTTTGCTGAAGGTTTTTATTAGCTGTAGGAGTTCCCTGGTAGAGTTTTTTGGGTCGCTTATGTAAACTATCATATCATCTGCAAATGGTAAAAGTTTGACTTCTTCCTTTCCTATTTGGATCCCCTTGATCTCAGTCTGTTGTCTTATAGCTTGAGCTAGAACTTCAAGTACAATATTGAAGAGATATGGAGAGAGAGGGCAGCCTTGTCTTATTCCTGATTTTAGAGGGCTCGCCTTAAGCTTCTCATCATTCAGTTTGATGTTGGCTGTTGGTTTACTGTATATTGCTCTTACTGTGTTTAGGTATGTTCCTGTTATCCCTGATCTCTCCAAGACCTTTATCATGAAAGGGTGTTGAAATTTGTCGAAGGCTTTTTCAGCATCTAGGGAGATGATCATGTGGTTTTTTTTTTTTTTTTTTTTTTTTCGTTTCCACTTTGTTTATATGGTGATCACTTTCTGTGTATTTTACTTTCCTGCTGTCTCCATGGTTGGCTAACAGCTGCCAGGCTTCTGGCTCCAGGCACGTTCCTCTCTTTCCCCCTTGTTCTCTTCATTCCTTCTTCTCTTTTTGATCTTGAGCCTAGATTCCTTTTCCTATTACTCTTTCTGCCTGTCAGCCCCCCACCTATCCATCTCTTGTCTTGCTATTGGCCTTTCAGGTTTTTGGTTTTTTGTTTTTTTGTTTTTTTTTTTCTTTAGACCAATCAGGTGCTTTAGACAGGCAAGGTGAAACAAATGCAACACATCTTTACATAATTAAACAAATGCAGCAAGAACAAATATAACCTATCTTTGCCTAGATTTGCTGACCAGTGAGTTCCAGGGATTCACCTGTCCCCAGTCCCTGCACTAGAGTTATGTCCCAACTTCTTTTTATTTTTTTTTTATTTTTATTTTCTTTGAGACAGGGTTTCTCTGGCTGTCCTGGAACTAGCTCTTATAGATTATGCTGGCCTAGTGCTGGGATTAAAAGGCATACACCACCACCTCCCAACTTACATTCCAACTTCTTAACTTGGGTGCTGCGATCTGAACCCAACTCCTCATGCTTGTAAGGCTTTACTGCCTGAGACATGTCCCTAGCCCTTGATGCTGTTCGTTTAAATAATACCATTTTATCTATGAGAGTCTGTCACTAAAGTCTGTATCATTCAAATTTTTCAAGGCCACACTGACTTCATTATTACAACTTTCTGATGAGGCTTTATATCTGGTGTTGCACATCCTACACCTTTTGTGTTCTTAACGACCACCCTGACTATTTTGCTTATCAAGTTTTTTTTTTTCTTAAAGACAGAGTTTCTGTATGTAGCCCTGGCCATCCAGGTTTACTATGTAGACCAGGCTGGCCCCAAACACCCAAAGATCTGCCTGTCTCTGCCTCCCAGTGCTGGAAAGGTGTGCGCCACCATGCCCAGCCTTGCACTTTCATTAACACCATCTTAACAGTTTCCTAATCCTGAACATGGATGGGGCTCTTCATGTTTTGCATTTGTTACTTCCTCTTACCCAAGATTCTGAGGGTTAGAGGTCTTGAACACATTTTATTAGATTTTTAACTAGGCCACTGTTTTTTAATTATTGCTCCAATGCCATTCACTGTGGGTAAAAGATATCAGTGTGAAAGAAGGAGGAATCTTTTAAGGATATGAGGCAATATTTTTATTGTTTTGTGATAGGCAAGGGTTTCTTTTCCTTTCTTCCTGGTTCCTAGGATTGAACCCTGAGACTTACATATGCTAAAAGGCAAGTGTTCTAAAGAAACTAAACATCATTTAAGAATAAAAAAAAAAAAAAAAAAAAAAAAGGACAAGCATTAAACACATAGAATAGAGCCATTTTCTATGCCGCTGGCTGGCAGTCACCTTCAAGAGACAGGGGTAGGAGATGTGAACTCAGTAATCCTAACACCTGGTCACTGAGCCGTTCAAACCAAACTTTTTTTTTTTAAGATTTATTTATTTATTTACGTACTTACTTATTATATATACAGCGTTCTGTTTGCATGTATCCCTTCAGGCCAGAAGAGGGCACCAGATCTTATTTGAGATGGCTGTGAACTACCATGTGGTTGCTGGGAATTGAACTCAGGACTTCTGGAAGACCAACTAGTGTTCTTAACCATTGAGTCATCTCTCCAGCCCCAAACCAAACTTTTAATTGTTACTGAGTAAATGAACTCCATTTATAAATGCATTAAAATACAGAATCATGAAAAGCTAACATAGTTTTGAAATATTAAAGAAAAATGTGTTTTGTGGCTCTCCTTATTCATTTTTTAAGGGTTTTTATTATGTTTAACAGGTTTAAATGAATTATAGCTTACAAGTTATTGTGCCTAGTGCTAGTATTTTATTTTAAAACTGTATACTGATTATGTTTTTTGATTATAATAATTATTGTCTTTTATTTTTATTTATTTATTTATTTTGGTATTTCAAGACAGGGTTTCTCTGTGTAACAGTGCTAGCTGTCCTGGAACTTGCCTTGTAGACCAGACTTGCCTCAATGTCACTGAGTTTTGCCTACCTTCTGCTCCTAAGTGTTGGGATTAAAGGCATGCACCACCATACCTGGCTATTACTCTCATTTGTATAGTCCAAGGGGACCCTTCAATGGAATACATCATATTCTTTCTCTAAATATTTACAATGAAATTGCTCTATAGAGCATTAGATAGCCTGCATATTACATTACGATTTATAACAGTAACAAAATTACAGTTATGAAGTAGCAATGAAAATAATTTTATGGTTGGAGGTCACCACAACATGAAAAACTGTGTTAAAAAGTCACAGCATAAGGAAAGTTGAGTACCATTGTAATAGACTGAGCTCTAATTACAAACTCAGTGGAGCATGGCAAGGAATGGGGGGAGCATCAGGGACTGTCATTGGGTCCATCTAGCCAAGCATAGATTTCCTATATCTCTCAGATTCCTCTGCTGGACAAATGCAGAGACTTGACAACTCTTACCTTTGTCAATTTATAATCTTCCCAGATCCAAGAAGAACCCATAAAGAGACACCACACACCAACTTCTCCTCAATTGGAAGTCTATGTCAGTGCCTATAAATACCTTGTAATTGAATGGTTGTTTCTCAGAAGGATCTACCATCCCAGGCCTAATGGTTATAGTCCAAATCCTGCAGTCATTGCTGGCTTTAATCATGCAGTCTTTTTCTGCTCTTTGCCTTGTAACACTCCCGTGTCCCTATACTCAACTTTTTCTAGTTGAATTCCATTTTGGAGTTTGTTTATTTGTTTTGCGGCATGGTCTCATTATAACTCAGGCTGATGTTTAGCTCCCAATATTCTTGCCTATTTCAAATGTTGGGATTACAGGTATGTGCTGCCAAGGTCAACTGCCCTTTCCTGTAGCCTTTCCATAGGTGTGCCTGACCTACCACATTAGCACATGAGCCCTCTGAATATTAGTCCTCTGTTTTTGTGTCTTCTCAAGTCATTTAAAAGTATATGGAGCCAGTCTCTACTAAAAAGTAGCCTTCCACATGCAAATCTAAGTTCTAGGTTTCAGACATCAAGACCTCATTGCTTGCAGGGACTGGTGAGTAGCTTCTTTACTTCCTATCCATCTGTCTCCAATGAGTTTCACCTTTCTACCCTGAAAGGTTCATGAAGACACGTACCAAATGCAGCAGGGCCTGCAAGAGAGAGTGCAAAACTGGAACAGGATCAGGAAAGGCCAAGGCTCCATATACCTTCAGAGGGTGCTGTGCAGGCATCTGGAGAAGAAGCTCAAGCAGGCAGAAACATGGTTGATGAAGATGGGAAAGTTTGCCCGCCTGATTGACTACATGATTTGTCAGAACCTTGTTTCCATCTTAGAAGAGGAAATAACTTCCTTTGTAGCCAACACTCTGCAAGTAAGGTGGTGGGTAGGATGGGAAGTCAATTAAGGACCAGACTACATGGCCAGGGGTGGGGTGTATGTGTGCTTTCATCTACCCCTGTAACCTCTCCTGGTCCTTCTTTTACAGGCTCCAAGACAAAACCCCTTTCTCTTATCACAGCTGGTCTTTGATGACAATGGCAAATTGTCTCCCATGCCTTGTGTTGAAACTATAATCCAGAGTCTTACTAAGGGTCTGCAGTCTATCAAGACCTCTGCCCTAAAGGTTTCTGAATTGTACAGGGGGTGGGCTCTGGGAATTCTTAATCCTATCTTCTGTGGAATCCAAACTTCTCAGCTGCTTAGAACCTCATTGTTTTTCTATTTCCTTCTCTGTCTCCTAACATAAAGGTAGTGCAGTCTACAGAACTGAGGACCTCCAGAGATTCCCCATATTCAGAAGGTATTTAAAGGGGCAGAGACAGGGGATAGGAAGTCTGAATGGAGGGGAGGGGCACATATAGAATGTAAATGGCATGGAAATGTATTAGAGGCTCAGCACAGGTCAGGTCTTGGATGTAATGGGGCAGCTATAAGCTGAGTACTGTACATTGTCTGTTGGGAGGTAGCAGAGTCTAGAGAAAGCTGTGCCCATTAATTCTTGTGCTTATGTACATGTGCTTGCTAATTCATGTGCTTATGTATATATGCTTGCTAAGTCATGTGGTTATGTAATTGCGTGTGGTGGTGATGGTGGTGGTGGTGGTGGTGGTGGTGTGTGTGTGTGTGTGTGTGTGTACATTGCCTCCAGTTCACCCCACATTCTAGGTTTCTCTAATGTCACACTTGCATTTTATTCACTGTTGAATTTGATTGTTAAAATAATGTGAGCTTGTCTGACAAGTTCTGCTTGCTCAACACCTGCTTTAGTTCATGTGGCTGTGTTATTTTTTATAGGACAATTCATTAAGACATTGAGATTAAACTTTTTAAATTATTTATTCTTATCTTATGTGCATTGGTGTTTTGCCTGCATGTATGAGGGTTTCAACTCTTCTGGAGCAAGAGTTACACAGTTGTGAGATGCCATGTGGATGCTGGGAATTAAACCTTGGTCCTCTGGAAGAGAAGCAAGTGCTCTTAACCACTAAGCCATCTCTCTAGCTCTAATCCTCAACTTAGTTAACCATCGGAAAGAAAATACATTTTGACATTCTCTTTCATCAGAGTACTAATTTTGTCATTAAAAAAATCATTAAAAGGATTAGATGCCTTATACTTTCTCTACCCAACTGGTATGTCTTCAGGATGATGAATGAGAGATGAGGTTAGTTTTAGGGGATCATTTGTAAGAAGCAAAGTGTTCTGGAAAAGGAGCCTGTATTTTATATAGATAAATACATATAAATCACACTTGTTGGGCACATTTTCAAAAATAAGTTTAGATTAAGTGACAAAAAGTATTGGTGTTTTACATGCTCATAAATGCTGTTATCTTGAGGCCATGAGTGGCTTTCCCATACACTGGTACTTTGGGACTTGTACCTTTCCCCTAGTTGTTAAAATATTATGCATAGGTGAGTTTCTAATTGCTTTGTTATTTTCCTGTGAGGATTTGGGGTGATTTCAAAAATGGTTTTTACAACCTTCATCTCAGAATCCCTTCTGGTATTAACATTGTTATTGTTTCTATATGGAATGGGCTAAAAGGTATAGTATAGGCAAGGCCAAAGCAGGGAAAGACTAGAATCCCAAGGATTGCTGTCTGGACCAGGAGTTTCCAGTTCTTAATATCTTATTGAAAGTATTGAAAGAGCACATGTAAATAGCAAAGCAGGAAGGAGTTTTACTTAAAGAGATAGTACAGGAAATACTGCAAGGTAGCAGCGGGCCACTTGGAATACAGTGCCAATTGAGTATGGCTTCCTTTTATGGGGTCTGAGAAGACTTATTGCTAACTGGTATAGTGTGGTTGATTCTTTGTTTTAATCAGCAGTCTTGGGTTATGCAAGCCTAACTTTGCTGTGTGTATTTTTCCCATGATGCCCTCTGACTTTAATCATATGTATGCCTAAATATGAATAGGCATAAATGGTAAATAGGGGACTTACACTAAAAGGTCACTGAGAACACATTATTGTGCCTGAATCCAAAACTGGTGCATGCTGGATTGGCCCCCTGCCTCTGGTTCCTAGATATATTCTGCAACATGTTTGAATGGAAACTAATCACAAAAGGGGAGTTGCCAAGAGGTTGCTAAGGGGAATAACTTATTGTTTAAAATGAACACTACACTTCAACTGCAACTTAGTGCAGCATGAGAATCCAGGTTGTTAGCAATGGAGTATGTGTGTGTAGTTTAAGACAAGCAGAGTTCAGACTTCTATGCTATCCCTATGCTTGCTTGCTTGCCTCTGTAATGGCAGTAAAACAAAACAAAACAAACAAACAAACAAACAAAAAACAATGGTGACTTGACTGTGGTGGGGTTGGTCAAATGATGGTAGATGTGGGGAGAATTAGTTGGATTTTGGATATAGTTTGAATGTAGACTTAATGTGTCAGTGTGTTGGTTTGACTAAGAATGACTCCTATAGGCTCACATGCTTAAATACTTGCTCCTCTGTTGGTAGAACTATTTGGGAAGGAGTGGCGAGGTATGGCTTTGTTGAAGGATGTCAAGGGGCCAGGCATTAAGGCTTCAAAAATCTTCCACACTTCCCAGTATGCTCTCTGCCTCCTGTTTGTAGTTCTGAGATGTGAATTTTCAGCTGTTCTGCTGGCATGACTTTTTACTAAGAATATTAGCACTGACAATTAACCAGTTCCTAAAATGCAATGGGGAGAAGCCATGCCCAAGGATAATTTCTTAAGTTGGATACTGGGAACTGGGATATTCAATAATGCATCTGTTCCTCCTCTTCCCCCTCTTCCACTATTCTGTAGAAGCTAGGATGATCCTAAGTGTACTTCCCAGTCCTCTTGCAGTTAGACAGCATAGGTGATGTAGATGCTACAAATGAACTATCTGAGCTTTTAATTTAGAATTAAGTTGGAGAAAAGGCATGTAATATATTTCCACTCTGCAGATGTTGGTACTGTGGTAACAATACCCTAAACAGTCAGTCAGACTCTAGATATTCAGCCTACAGTATTTTTGCTTTTCAGATCTCCTAATTACTCTGAAATCCACTTGATAAGTTGTAATAATTTCCCTTCCTGCTTATAGGAAAATTCTGTTCTCAGCATGTAGTTCTGGCTGATCCACTCCTCTTATGGATTTGCTGTACTGTGTTAATTAATGTTGATGATGTATGTATAGACTTACTCATAAGCAGGGTATAGGAGTGTGGTGTATGATGAGTGTGTTTATTTAGGGTAGAGAGAAGGTTTATGTGGGGCTCTAGAGAGCACTCATGAACTATTGTGTCATGTGCTTCACTAGATGATAAAGACCAGGACGTAAATGCAGAATTCCAGATGCCCAAGTTTCATGGAAAGCCCAGCGATGCTGTTCGCCTCTTCTGTGGTCCGAATGTAGGATTTGTGTGGCCCTGGAAGTCTCATGCAATTACTGATGTCCTTGAGGTCCGTGGGCACCGGCTTCGGGGTCAGTATCTGCACCCCAATTATAATCACCTACAGGAGGACTTGGACAACAATGCTGGAATCCAACAGGCATTGGCTATACAACAGGCACTCCTGGAGGTGAGAGCAGAGGTTTAAGGAATGGTCTGCTGGCTGTCAGCCCCATCATAGCCATTGCCTCTGCCTTACATACTTTATCTGCCCTTAGGACATGCTTCAGGAGGTTCGGGAATTCTGCAATAAACAACAGTGGGTAGAAACCATCTATGAGTTCCTGAAAGCCTGGGGTCCTCAGAAGTTAGAGGACCTAAGAGGCTCTCCCATCAAGGACTATGTAGTACTGGTAAACCAGCTGGAAGAGTGGCAAGAACGTGTCTCCAATATGCCTGTCCAGTTGCTGACAAAAGGCAAGCTGCTGCTCCTGAGTGGCCATGATGTTCAAGCAGAGTTGGGTAAGTGCTTCTTGTCTTCCCTACATCTTCCTTCCTTACATCTATGCATGCAGGTCGCCTTGGAACTAGGATATCCTCCAGGGACCTTTGGAGCCTTCCAAAGCTCTAGCTCCCAGCCCCTTCTCTTTGCTATCACAGAGGTCAGCCTCTGTTTGGCTTCATTCATTCCCTGTATTCATTAGGAATCATATGCCAGTTGATGAAAACTTTTCTATTCTTGTTAGAAAACAAACAAACAAAAAAAACAAAATAAACAAATATTATTAAGCTAGCCTGCACCTGGTTTTCTTCATAGAGATTCTTGGGAAACTAGGGTGCACCTTTCTTGAATGTTGTGGTGCCAAAATTTATGCCACCATCTGCATGAGTGAAAAGTTACTCTTCGTTCTTGTCTCACTCTTCAGTCTTAACCTCTGTGGACAATGGCAAAAGAACTCACTCTTCCCAGTTAATGAGGGCTCTTCTCATCTAAAGAAGGCACTCTGGTCCATTTTTATCTATTTTGAACATTTGGTTAGTTCAGAATTCTTGGCACCATTGATTTTTATTCTCAAGTATTCCCTGCTCCATTTTGCTTCCACAGCACACTGGCAGTGGGGAAGCCCACTGGGTTGTACAGTGTCTGGAGAGAATGTAACATTTCCTTGCCTGGTCCTAGCCCTCTTGACATTGATGATCCTTGTGCTGCTGTGTCCCAGGCTGGTGTTTGTGTGTGTGTGGTGGGGTGTTCTGTGCCCATTTTTCCTTTTTCTGTTTAAATGTATTTTAACAATGTGTGTGTTGGGGGGTGGTGCAGGTGCCAGTGGAGGCCAGAGGGCACTGGATCACCTGGAGCTGGAGTCATACCCAACATGGATGCTGGGAACAAACTTCCATTCTTTATAAGAACAAGTTCCCTCAACCTTTGAGCCATCTCTCCAGCTCTCACCTTTTCTGAGTCAGAAATACCATGGCTCTTATTCCTGTAGCAGAATTTTGGTGTTTAATAATTTTCTTTTCTTGTTACTCAGGCTTACCACTTGTTTTAGGCTGACCACTTCCATGTTATTTACCTTAGGATCCCTTACTTCCAAAACAGAAATTGCATCCAGGCCCAGTGGGGTTGAGAGGAAGATTGATTTGCTTGAAAGCACCCTACCTGCCTAGCCCCTTGGCTTTTGCTCCTCACTGAGTTTCTTACAATTCTTGGGCAGGGATTTGTTCTGACAAGGCAGGAACAAGATGATGCAATTAGTTCACTTTCTTTCTGGCCTTGTTTTAGGCAGGCTTTTCCCAGCTCTACCCCAGGAGCCTGTTGTCTTCCTAGCCTATGAAATTCATGATCCTTAGTCCAGGATACACTGGCCTCTTGAGTTCACAGTTAGTGTCCTAGCTCTGTTTCCCACTTGCTTTGTGATGTAAGACCACACAGTTTCAGTTTCTTTGTAAACAAGCTGTGCTAAATTGTGTCACTCAAGGTTATAGGAAGGAAAACAAAGTAATTTTTGTTTTGGTTTTTAATTATTTCTAGAAATGGCTAACATAGGCAGTGATTTTTTTCATTTCCTCTTATTCTCTCTGCTTCAGGTTTCTTGTTGATCATATTTTATCACCGTATCTGCTAACTCTGCTCCTTTGAATAGAGAAGTACACCCCACCCAACTCATCATCAAGTCTTTTCCCTTCCTCTCCCTTGTACTATGTCTTGAATCAGTTTCTTAGTCCATCTCCATCCAGCTGGTGGACAAAGGAACCCTAATGTTTTATTATGTCACTGCTCTTTCATGCCATGTGGTGTCACTGTTGCACTCCTGCCTAGTCCTCCTGGTCCCAAAGCAGCATCATTCAGTGACTTAGCCACCTTCACCACCAAGAGAAATGCTCTGTTCGGCATAGGTGCCCTTCAAAAGCTCCTTCTTGGTAGGTTTTATCAGTTTCATCTCTTGGTACCTAATTCTCTTTCCAAGAGAATACTCTTTCCAAGTCTCTGAAAGTGCCATACACTGTGGATCTCAGTTATTTGCCTCCAAACTCACTATTCTACCACCCAGTTGCATAGATGCTAATTGGAGGTAAGTGTATTTACTTTTACATAACATTATATAGTTTATAAAATAAAATTATAATAGTGTATGTAAGATATATGTGTATACCACAGGCTACATGTATACATGTCTAATTCTATATTGTTTGTAACCTAAGCTATACTGGAATAAAACAAAGCTCTCTAAGTACGAATCATTATTCTATCATTGTATTATGTACAGTTAACCTCTTTGTGCTTCTGCTTATTTATAAAGTAAGTACAAATAATAGTACTTACTGAAAGGGAATCTATGAGGATAAAATGAGTTAATACATGTGAAGTATTTTGAAATAATGTCTGGCATACAATAAGTACTTAGTACTGGATTTTGAGGTATTCCATATTTTTATATTGCATTTTGATATCCTATGCCTATTTTAGCATATCTAAACTTAAGAAATGTCTTAAAGCATTGCAGTATTTCATAGGTTTTTTTTCCATTTTCAGTAGTATGTAAAATAATGATGTCCTTTTTATAACCAGTAAGATCTTAAGTCAGTGAATTATGTCATATGAATATTGTTTTAGCCTTATTTTTAAAAATTACACTTGGGGCTAGAGATATGTCTCAGTGGTTAAGAGTGTGTTATCTGAGTTTGGCTCCCAGCATTCCTCCCAGGATTAGCTCCAAGAAATGGAATATATCTGGCTTCCTCTGACACCCACTGTCATGCACATACCTGCTATATACAACATGCACAATTAAAAGTAATAAAAATAAAAGTTACATTTATATATTTATCGTATGTGTGTGTGTGTGTGTGTGTGTGTTCCCATGTCATGGTGAATGTATGTGCAAGTATGATTGTGTGGGTGTGTAAGTCAGAAGACATTAAAAAAAAGTCAGTTCTCTCTTTCTACCAAATTCATGTTGTCAGGCTTGTTGACAAGTACCTTTACCCATCTTAGATAGCTCTACAACCCCATTATTCCTGCTTCCCCAGACAATGAAGCCTTTTCATATTACCAAGAGCAGATTATCTTCTAAGCCTTTATCTACCTTAATTGTATTTCTTTAATCTTCAAAAAGAAGCTGGGCTTGGTGGCATATGCAAAAACCCAAACAAGCAAAAAAGATAAAACAAACAAACAAAAAACAGAAAAAGGCAGCTTTAAAACTCTTCTTGGTATCCCTTCTGCAAGAAGAAAGACTCCAAAACACAGACAAGGACATCCTATTCATGAACATGTATTTCCATGTTCATTCTTGGAGCGTTAAACTACTCATACAATCATTTCAATATCCTCCACAGCAGAGACCTCCTCAAGCCTTCTCAGGGTCCCCTTCCCTTCACTATGGTGGGCTGAGGGCTCCAGGAAACTCAGTGATTTATCACACTGTGAGAACCCCTTGTGATTATCCCTTTAAGCTCACGTGTTTACCTCTTGTCATATTATGAGGAAACTTCCTGTTTGCCCATTTGCTCTTGTATACTAATTCTTATATACTTATTTTCCACACATCCTCTAACACAATATTCTCTTGTTTCCAGAATCCAAGTTAAACAGCATGAGGAAGAACATTCTTGCACAGGTGCAAAGTGAATGCTGGAGCCGTAATCAGCGGCTGATGACAGAGTTGACAGATTTCTTACGGGTCTTCCAAACCATCAACTCAGACATCCATGCCATTGCACAGTGCTCCCAGAAGGTACAGTCTCCTCATCCTTTCTTCCTCATATATCTGGGGCCCCTGCCTGCTCAAGGGCTCAGCACACTCTTTTTAGATTTCTGTTGAGCTTTACAGGCTTTGATGAGCTTGAACTATGCTTACATATGTCATCTGTCCTTGCTGAGTCTTGCCCTCTTTGTGCAGTGCTCTGCTTCTACATGTCAGGAGCAGATCCTGAAGAGACAAGAGAGTCTTTCTATAAGATAGTATTCTCAACCTGTGGGGCGAGGCCCCTTTGGGCATCCAACAGCCCAAACTGGTTGCCTAAGATCATTAGAAAACACAAATATTTACACTGGGATTCATAACTGTAGCAAAATTACAGTTAGAAGTAGCAATGAAATAGTTTTATGGTTGGAGATCAGCACAATTTGAGGAAGTGTAGTAAAGGGGCACAGCATTAGGAAGGCTGAGAACCACTGCTTTAAGAGGTATGGTTCTTTTCCTTGGGTCAGTAGGTAATTTAGAGATGTGTTGCCTTGTCATCAAGTCTAGAAGATAAAAAACTAAACTGCCTTTAGGACCTAAGTCAAAAGGGACTCTGATCCTACATAACTCTCCTATCTTGAATGGTTTAAATGCTGAAGCTGGGCCTGGAGCCTCCAGATGCCCACTCTGGAAAATGGGATTGCCTTTTGAGGGTGAGTCTAAAGAAGTGGTCAGGGTTGTTGGGGTGCTGGTCTCATGCTGTAATCTCTGCAGTTGAATGAAGCTAATGAGCAATACAGCCAGCTGGAGGAGCGAGTGGAATATGTCCGATCACTCCATGACCTCATCCGCAACCACTGTGGCCTTTTTATTGCTGAGAATGAGACTCTAGATATTTCGGTGAGAGAACAATTCAAGTTATCATTCATTCCTACTGGCCTCACCACTCTACAACCATATCTCACTGTCCTCTGCTTGCCCCACAGCTTCTGGACCTATGGGAGGCATTTCAGTTTGAGAGAAGCCAGGCTTCAGAGTTCCTGCTTAGTAAGCAACATTCCATTGTGCCCAAGCTGCAACAGCTGATGGCAGCAGCATTGGCAGAGCTGGAAGGCCTGCTGGCAAAGGCTCTGTCTGGTCCCTTCATGGATCCTTCACAGGAACAGAGGAGTACCGAGCACCAGCTTACTGCCTTGGAGCATCAGTTCTTGAATATACTAAAAAATTTCAATGACCTACGTTATGCTTACAACACCTTTACTGGTACTGATCTTCACCTTCTTTCTCCTCTTTCACCCTATGATGGACCCTCCAACTAAGATAAGGGTTGGAACTCCAGGTATTGTGTCTTCTGTGGTCCTAAGCAAGCCTTTGGAATCAGTACCTCCACTAGTCTCTTTTATGAACAAACTGCAGGACAAAAAAAAAAAAAAAAAAAAAAAGGCTTATTTTTTGTCTCAGGTGTTATGCTAGTGGATACATGAAGTTCACTGTCTGGTAGGGAAAACAAATAGCTGAATGTTTCATTAGATTAAACCCCTGGGTTCAGTGCTGATTAGGGAGAACGTGTACACTCATTGGAAAACTTAGCATTGGTCAGTGTTGTCCAATTCCAAGCAGCAGGTCATAGAAAAGAACAGTCAAGATCTTGATATGGTAACCACTGTCTCCAGCCAACAAACGTATGTATCTAGAAACAAAACTGGTGAGGGTCTTACTGTCCCACAGGAGCCAACTGGAACAAAGCCATTGGTCTGAGACCAGGACACTACAGGAGGGTAGCTGTGCTGGTTCCCTTCTGCATGTAACTGCATGGGCTGTTTTCTCATATACAGTCACTTATTTCTTGGGAGGGTGCATTGTGAGCTGCTCCTTGGTCAGCTATCAACTGGGCCTTATGGCCAGGTAAAATGGGAGATGCTTTAGAGCCATCCTTCATCAGGAATTTTTCTCTTTTAGTTATGGGAAGCCTTCAGCCCATATCCTAACTGATATCAACTATAGACTTGACCCTTCCCATTAGGAGTTTAAATTATTGATAAACAAACAAACAAACACAGGGTAGAGGAGTCAGGCCAAGTGGTATTAGGTTCAGAGAACTGTATAGCAGTGTGTTCACTTCCTTCTTCTGTCCCCAGCTTCTCACCTAATCCCAGCTTTTGTAAAAATAATCTAGTCCTTTAGATCCTCTTGTTTTAATAAGCATCTTCATTCGCTTACTCATGCATTCAACATTTTGGTTAGTGCCTGCCATGTATTGAACTCAAAGTACATCAGTGACCAAATGACAAAACATCTTCTATAATGGACCCAATATTGCCGCTGAAGAAGAAAGATGATAGATAATAATTATAAAATATAACTAAATTATGCAGCACATTAGAAAGCGATAGGTAACCTAGAAAAAATAAACATAGAAGAGTGTCTGAAAATGCCAAATGAGTGGAGAACAATGTTTTATGGGATAGGTATTATTCAAACAAGAATTTGAAGTTAGAGGTGGTGAAGGTGTGAATGGTGGTTCTCTGTGGCAAGAGTTTTCTATGAAGAATGAACTGCCAGTCAAAGGCCCTGGCAGAAGGTAGTGTGACTGGTATATCTGAGCTGTAGTCAAGTTCACTGCAATTGGAATTGAGTGGATGAGCTAGTGACTAATAGAAGAGAAGCTCTATTTTAGCACTGTGTGGTTTGCCCAGGAATCCTTTCTTTGAAACAATTGCTCTTTAGATGGCCCCATTTCCTATTGTTGAACTGAAAGATTTACATAGGTACCACACCATCTTTTTTTTTTTAACTTTTGTTCATTAAGGGCTTTTCACTAACCCATTCTTCCAATAACCCAAGCCTCAGCCAGTCTTATTTCACAGGGAATGAGTGTCCTATGTCCCCACCCGTTTCTGGGAGCCGACCTATTGTACTGCAGCAGCGCATCTGGAGGCTCTACCGAATCATCTCTGAAAACTTCAGTGAGTGGAAGTGCATGGCTTTTACCAAGGTACTTCTGGGAGCTCTCACCTAGAGTAGAAGCCGGCCAGGCAGAGTGGGTGGGGGTCAGTCTGACAGTGAATTCTTCTCTGTGCAGTTCAGTCTTTCTATGGCCCGAGAGAAGACAGATGCCTGGTTGACAGAGGCTGCACGGCTCAGCACCACCCTGGGGCTGCACAGTCCAGTGCTACAACGCTGTATGCGCATGCTAGAGGAGTTTCGAAGCTACCTGCCCTTGCTCACCAAGCTGGGCGGCCTCCAGCTTCAGAATTTTAACTCCCAATCCCTCTTGAGAGGTGTGTTTGGCTAGAGACAGGATAGAGGGATGGGAAAGGCACAGTGTTTAGAGCAATCCCCCTTCTGCTCCTGCTGGAAACCCTGTGTCCTCTTTCCCACATATGCTAAACTCATTTCATCCAGGAGGAACGCATTTCTTTGCTACCTCATTACAACACAAGGTCTCTCAACTGATGGGATTGGACATGGGTTGGAGTTTCAGATTTGTGCTTGACCCTTGGGTTTTGGGTTCTTGGCCTTGTGTTGTACTCCTGATCTTGCACTGCAGTCCAAGCTGGTCCTGGCTCAGGGTAGAAATGAGCTCTGGGATATGAGCTCCATTGAACCATGTGCTAGATGTTGTTCTGACTTGCCTATTCTATTCCAGTGTTAGGGCTGGGCGGTCTCCAAAGCTTTGACCTTCTCCCATTGGGCCAGCTGCTCAACTGTCCACTGCTGGAATTCTCAGACCGAATCAATCAGGTGGAGCCCACAAGGAGGAGGGGGCTGGTTGGAACCATATTTTGTAATAAAGCCAGTCAAGGCCTACTAGTTCCTTGGGCTATGGGGAAAGTGATTGGCATGTAGGTGAGAGGGAAGTTGGGACATCACTGAAGCCTGATGGGTCCACTCCTCCTTCGTCTAGACCCCCACACTCCAGGCCCTTGAGTTCTGCCTCAGATCCAATCCTCAAGTCCCAGTTCCAACACTGTCTTTCCTGGCCACCTGCTAGTTCTGCTTTCTGTGACATACCTTTTCCAGGTGTGGCAGCATGATAAGGAACGAATTCATGCCCAAGATAGCTTACAGCAGATGCAGCAGTACTGGGAGGGCCGCCAACTGCGCCTGCTCAACTTCATCCTGCATGTGCCCTACAAGCCCCCAGCCTCAGAGCGTTCCAAAAGGCAGGCATTCCGAAGCCCCCGGTGGGAGTCAGTGGGCAAGGACAGTGGCACCTTCCTCCTCTCAGGTGAGTCTCAGCCTTTGTGATCCAGTGAATGCCTCCAGCTAAAGGCTTTGCTCATTTACCAAATATGGCTCCTGTAGTCAGGCCCCAATCCTTAATCACAGCTTGAGGCATCCATGTGTTGAGACAGTATCTCCCAAGCTCTCTTAATGTCTTAATCTTTGCAGGAACTCTTCTTTTTAATTAATTATTTTTTCCATCCCTATCACAGTTTCCCCTCCTTCCCTCCTCTCCTCTCAATCCTTCCCCTACCCCATCCCCATTCACTCCTCCTTTCTCTTCAGAAAAAGTCAGGGCTCTCATGTATATCAGCCATCCATGGCATATCAAGTTGTGGTAAGTCTAGACACCTCCTCCTATTGAGGCTGGACAAGGCAACCCAGTAGGAAGAAAGTGTCCCCAAAGCATGTAACAGAGTCAGAAAAAAAACTGCTCCCACTGTTAGGAGTCCCACAAGAAGACCACATTACATGACTAACATGACAGAGGGCCTAGGTCAGTCACATGCAGGTTGGCAGTTCAGTCTCTGGGAGCCTTTATGAGCCCAGATTTGTTGATTCTATGGATTTTCTTGTGGTGTCCTTAGCCCCTCTGGCTCCCATAATTCTTCCTTCCCTTCTTCTGCAGGATTTCCCAAGCTTCACCAAATGTTTCACTTTGGGTCCCTGTATCTGGTTCCATCAGTTGCTGGGTGAAGCCTTTCTGACAACAACTGGGCAAGGCAATGATCTATAAGAATAGCAGAATATCATTAGGAATCATTTCAGTGATTATTTATTTATTGCCAGTCATGTTAGATTCTATCCTTGGTCTCTGGGCTGTCCAGCTTCTGGATCCAGATCCTCCAGGCATTGTCAGGGAAGGGCTTCTGCTCATGGTATGGGTCTCAAACTGGACCAGTCATTGGTTGTTCATTCCCATAATTTCTGTGCTATTTTTACCCCAGCACATCTTGTAGGCAGGGCAAAGGTTATGTGGCTGTGTTGGGGGAGGAGGGTTCCCAATTCCTCCATTGGAGGAACTGCCTGGTTACAGGAGATAGCTGGTTCAGACTCTGTATTCCCCACTACTAGGAGTCTTAGCTAGGGTCACTCTCATAGACTCCTGGGAATCCCCATTGCACTAGGTTCTTAGCTCATCCCAGAGATGCCCCTGACTACAGCTGTCTCTCCCAGTGCTCTTCCCCTCCACCCTCCCCTCACCTGATCCCTCCTATTCCCACACCCCATCCATATCCCTCCCCCATCCACCTGTGATGTCTGTTCTATTTCTCCTTCACAGTGACATTCATGTGTCCCCCTTGAACCCTCCTTGCTACTTAGTTTCTTTTGGGTTTGTAGATTGTAGAATAGTTATCCTTTAGTGCTAATACCCACTTATAAATGAGTATATGCCATGATTGTCTTTTGGGGTTACTTCACTGAGAATCAACTATTCTGGTTATGTCCATTTGCCTGCACATTTCATGATATCATTGTTTTTTTAACAGCTGAGTAATACTCCATTATATAAATGTACCACATTTTCTTTATCAGTTGAGAGATATCTAGGTTGTTTTAAGTTTCTGCCTATTATGAATAGAGCATCAGTGAACATGGATAGAGTTGAATGTATAAAGCTGCTATGAACATAATTGAGCAAGTGTCCTTGTGACAGGTAGACATCCTTTGGGTATATGCTTAGGAGTGCTATAGCTGGGTCTTGAAGTAGATTCATTCCAAATTTTCTGATAAACTGCCATATTGATTTCCAATGTGGCTGTACAAGTTTGCACTCACACCAGCAGTGGAGGAGTGTTCCTCTTGCTCCACACCCTCACCAGAATGAGCTGTCATTTGTATTTTTTATCTTAACCATTCTGACGGGTGTAAGATGGAATATCAGAATAATTTTGATTTGCAACCCTCTGATGGATAAGGATGTTGAACATTTCTTTAGGTATTTCTCATCCATTTGCAATTCCTCTGTTGAGAATTCTCTGTTTAGATCTTTACCTCATTTTTAATTGAATTATTTGGTTTGTTGGTGTCTAGGTTCTTGAGTTTTATATTTTTACAGTCAGCCCTCTGTTGGATGTGGGGTTGGTGGAGATCTTTTCCCATCCTATACCCTGCATTTTGTCCTTTTGACAATGTCCTTTGCCTACAGAAGCTTTTCAGTTTCATGAGGTCCCATTTATTTATTGATGATCTTAGTACCTGTGCTATTGGTATTCTGTTCAAGTAGTTATCTCCTGTGGCAATGAGTTCAAGGCTATTCTCTACTTTTCTCTTCTATCAGATTCAGTGTATCTGGTTTATGTTGAAATGTTTGATCCACTTAAACTTTTTTTTTTTGTGCAGGGTGGTAGATATGGATTTATTTGCAATCTTCTACATCCTGACATCCAGTTAGACCAGCACCATTTGTTGAAGATGCTTTCTTTTTTCTATTGTGTATTTCTGTCTTCTTTATCAAAAATCAGATGTCCACATTAAGTGAATTTACATCTGGGTCTTCAGTTCTATTCCATGGATAAACCTGTTTTTATGCCAATACCCATGTGGTTTTTATTATTACATCTCTGTAGTACAGCTAGAAATCAAGGATGGTGTTACTTTTAGAAGTTCTTTTATTGTACAGGATTGTTTTAGCTATCACAGATTTTTTGTTTTCCTATAAGAAGTTGAATATTGTCTTTTCAAGGTCTGTAAAGACTTGTGTTTGAATTTTGAAGGGGATTGCATTGAATCTGCAGATTGCCTTTAGTAAGATAGCCATTATTACAATTTTAATCCTACTAATCCATGAGTATGGGAGATCTTTCCATACTCTGAATTCTTCTCCAATTTCTTTCTTCAAAGACTTGAAGTTCTTGCCACACAGGTTTTTTACTTGCTTGGTTAGAGTTATACCAAACTATTTTATATTATTTGTGGGTATTATGAAAGGTCTTGTTTCTCTAGTTTCTTTCTCAGTCCATTTGTCATTTGTATATAGGAGAACTACTGTTTTGTTTTGTTTTTTTTTTCAGTTTATTTTGTATCCAGCATTTCACTGAAAATGTTTATCAGCTGTAGAAGTTCCCTGGAGGAATTTTAAGGGTTACTGATGTATACTATCATATCATCAGCAAATAGTAGTAGTTTGATGTCCTTTCCAATTTGTATCCCCTGGATCTCCTTTTGTTGTCTTATTTTTCTAGCTAGAATTTTGGGTAGTTTATTGAATAGATATGAAGAGAGTGGACTTGTCTTGTTCCTGATTTTAGTGTTTCTCTCCATTTAGTTTGATATTGGCTGTCAGCTTGCTGCATATTGCATTTATTATGTTTAGGTATGTCCCTTGTATTCCTGATCTCACCAAGACTTTTATCATGAAGGGGTATTGGATTTTACTAAAGACTTTTCATCATCTAATGAGATGATTGTGTGTTTTTTCTTTCAGTTTGTTTATATGTTGGATTACACTGACAGATTTTTGTATGTTGAACCTTTCCTGCATCTCTGTGTTGAAGTTTACTTGACCATGGTAAATAATCTTTTAATGTGTTGTTGGATTCTGTTTTGGGGTATTTTTGCAACTAAGTTCATGTGGGAAATTGATCTGTAATTTTCTTTCTTTGTTGAGTCTTTGTGTGGTTTAGGTTTCAGGGTAACTGTGGCCTCATAAAATGAATTTGGTAATGGTCTTTCTGTTTCTATTTTGTGGAATTATTTGGGGAGTATTTTTTTAAAAAAAGAGGGGCGGTGATGGCAAATGCTTTTAATCCCAGCATAATCAGGCAGATCTTTGTGAGTTTGAAGCCAGCCTGGTCTGCAGAGTAAGTTTCAGGACATCCAGGACTACACAGAGAAACCCTGTCTTGGAAAAAATAAAGGGAAAAAGTCTTTGTGGTTATTTCTCTCCACTTGTCAATGCTTTGTCCTCTGTATTTTACCCTGCTGAGTTTATGCTTTACCCACCCATCCATTCATTCCTTTTCTCCCAGTTGATAGAAGAGGACTCTGTTGAGTCCCTGAGCCTTGGACCAAGCAAGATCTCAGCTTTATTTACCTTTCTTCTTGGGGCTGGAATGGCTACACTTTTTGTGGCGGTTAACTACACAAGTATGCAGATACGCATAACACTTGTGGCAGATTGTGGCAGTTGTACTTCTGGGTGAGCTCATCAAGGATACCTCAGTGATGCCATCGTGCAAAGCACAGTATCAGGTGCAGGATGTACTCTTTCTCGATGCTGTAGTCAGGCAGTGTGGGGCCATCCTTCAGCTACTTGTTAGCAACATCAACCACTACTGGTCGGGTGGGATGCCTTCCTTGTCTTCCATCTTGGCCATGCCATTCTCCATGGTCTCAATGAACTCAACTTTTAGGGTGATGGTCTTGCCCATCAGGGTCTTCATGAAGATATGCAGGTCTGTTGATTGGCCACCTTGTTGGAAGACAAAGCTATTTTTTTATTTATACCCTCATTAAATTCATGGACCTCCTTTGTGTCAAATAACAGGCATTCCAAGATTAACAAACGCTGCTCTATATCCCTCAAACTAATAGCACTATACATTTGTTTGTTTGTTTATTTATTTATTTCAAGACAGAGTTTCTTTATGTAGCCTTAGTTGTCCTAGAACTAGCTCTGTAGACCAGAATGGTCTTGAACCAGAGATCTGCTGGTGTCTGCCTCCCGAGTTGCGGGATTAAAGATGTGCATGTGGGATTAAAGATGTGCACCACCACTGCCCAGCCAACACCATACATTTAAATGCATGATAGACTACCATATTGAGGGCAGTAGATAAGAGAAGACCAGTTCAAAGACATAGGGTTATTTTTTTTCTTGCTGAATTAGACTTTATTTTGCAATCAACATGATGGGGTCAAGTTATGGAGATTCACAGTGCTAGATTTTGTTCTGTGAACAATAGAAAGTCATAGCCCATTTTAACAGATTACTATCATTTTTATATGTATTTCTTTATTTTTATTTTACATATTGATCCCAGTTTCCTCTCCCACCCTCCCTCTTTCCCTCTCTCCCACCCTCTCATGTCCCCCGACCACCCTCCCCTCCCATTCCCCCCCCACTCCACATGTAGGGCGATGCCCTCCAGGAGGGGCCATCTAAATCTGTCAAGTCATTTGAAGTAGGGACTAGGTCTTCTCTCCTGTCTCTAGGTTAAGGGAGTATCCCTCCATGGGGGATGTGCCCCCAAAGACCTTTTGTGCACCAGGAATACATCCTGGTTCCACTGTCTGAGGTCCCTTAGATTGTGCAGGCCTTCTAGGTGAGACCCATGTTCAGGGGGCTGAGTCAGTCCCATGCTGGATTCACATTTCCTGGATGTTTTATGTTAAGGATTTGTTGAATTTACAGTTTTCTTTGGTCGATGAATCTATTTCCTCTAATTTATCTTCAGCGCCTGAGATTCTGTCTTCCATCTCTTGTATTCTTCTGGTTATGCTTATGTCCCAATCATTTGCTCAGTTTTTCTATTTCCAGCATTCCTTCAATTTGTGTTTTCTTTATTGTCTCTATTTCAGTTTTCAAGTCTTGAACCATTTCCTTCACCTGTTTTATTGTTTTTTTCTTGGCTTTCTGTACTTTCTTTAAGAGATTTATTCATTTCTTCCAACTTTTTGTTTTTTCTTTAAGGGATTTTCTCACATCGTCTTTGAGGGCCTCTATCATTTTTACAAAGATATTTTTTAAGTCATTCTCTCCTGTTTCCTCTGCTTTGGGGTGTTCAGGTCTAGTTGGTATAGAGTCCCTAGATTGTATTCTGGTGGTGTCATGCTTATCTTTCTATTGTTAGGTGTTTTCTTGTATTGCCATCTTCCCATCGCTTCTTCCGGTAGGTGCAGGCGGGGTCTCTCTCTCTCTATGGTACTCCCCCAGTGGGCTTAGGTGGGTCAGAGGTTCGATGTCTGTAGCTCTGGGTGGTTCAAGCACTTTAGGAGGTCTCTCCTCAGGCAGGGGCCCAGCAGTGGGGGTCAAAGATCCAGCAGGCAGGGACTCATGATGGTCCTGCAGGGATAGGTGGATCTCTGGGAGAGACCCTGAACTCCAGCAGAGGACAAGTGGTGGGAGTCAGAGACCAGGCAGGTGGGGATTCCAGGTGGTCCCACGTGGATAGGCAGGAATAGTGTGTGCAGAACAGCTCCAGGAAGTTCCCCGAAGGTGGCAGGATTGTTGGCTCCACCCTCTGTCCCAGTGCTCAACCAGAGAGGTGGGACAGTGGGCAGGGTAGGGTACAGGAGAAGGAGAGGGCAGGCTCTTGGGGGGGGGGGGAAGGGGTATATCAGAGCACCAGGAGCACTGTCGCTGGGGACAGGACACAGCGAGACAGGACAGGAAGCGAGATTAGGGGCCAATCCAGGGAGTTTCCAGGGAAGGGTATGTGGGGATTCAACCCTAATTGGTCCCAGACTCACCTCTAGCAGAGGCCCAGCAATGGGGTCAAAGATCCATCAGGCAGGGACTCAGGATGTTCCCACACAGATAGGTGAATCTAGCTGGGGCCTGGCACTCTCCAGTTGAGGCCTCTAGCAGAGAGAGGCCCAGGGATGGGGGTCCATAACCAGGGTTATTAAGAAAAATACTTCTTTAGGCAGTGGCCCCAGCCTAATGTTTGAAGAAGTTTGTCAGACTTGTAAGGTGATAAAAACATTCCACACAGGAAACAGAACTTTTACAACTTAGGAAAAGAAAGGGTTTATTTGGCTTATAGGTAACAGGCCATCATTGTGGGAAGCCAAGGCTGGAATTCAAGGCAGATATCTGGAGACAGGAACTGAAACAAAGATCACAGAGGAATTATTGTTACTGGCTTGTTGGCTTACTCAGTTACTTCTCTTATATAGCTGAGGCCCACCTGCCTAGGTATGGGTCTGCTTACAATGGGCTGGGCCCTCCTACATAAATTAGTTGTCAAGAAAATATCCACAAATATGCCCACAGATGAAGGTAATTCCTGAACTGAAGTTCCTTCTTCCCAGATGTGTCTAGTTGAGATCTGAAGCTAACTATGACAAAAAGCATCTGAGAAAATGTGTTGGACATTGCTGGTAGGAGAAATTCTCTTATTCAACATAACTGGTATCAGTGAATCCAAGAAATTAGTTAAATATGTAATCATGATAGGTAAGTAGGTAGGTAGCTAGGACTTGAGATTTTTATTTTAGCTAAAATATTTGCTAACATTTTATTCTAAGAACAAGAACTTTTTATTAGCTCACCTTTATCTTCCATGGTTTCCATAAAAGCAGCAACTCTTTTATCACACATATTCCAGTAGTTACAACTCTGTTAGATTACATTATATAATTAATATTGTGACATAACAAAAATCATATTCATTTAACTTGTATTTAATCAGGCATATAATTCAACCTAGAGCAAAAATGCTAGAATATTCTAGAATATTCTAAATAATAGCTTGAGATTTATGCGGTTCTGTTGAATTTTTGTATTTGACAGATGAATCCATTGTGCCATGGCATTGTTGGGTGGGAGAAATAGAAGATGAGGTCTAATTGGAGGAAACAGTTCACTGGGGATGTATCCTTGAGAGCCATATTTTGCTTTGGCTTTTCCCATTTTCCCTTTTCTTTGCTTCCTGGTCACCATGATGTAAACTGTTGTGTTTACTCTCCTCGCCACGATTGGTAAAACCTCTGAGATTATGAACTCAAATAAATCTCTCCCTCCTTAGCAACAAATTTCCAATTAATTCAGCCAGTATATCTATGATAGAATGGGGGAGCATCCACTAGAGGATCTTCCAACTCACAGAACAGGAAACAGGCATGTGCAGTTAGAGAGGTCAGACAATGCAAAATAATTTATTCAGTAATATTTAAATCGTGGAGAATGTTTTATTGTAGGGAAGTGATAAGATCAGATTTTAGTTCAATTGGGAGGCAAAGAATAGAGACTGGAAGGTCAGTTAAAAGACAACAGGTGTAACTCAAGTGGAAAACAATAATGACCTACACTAGAATGGTAGCAATGGAGAATGAGAAAGTGCATGCATTTGGGCTACTTATGAGTCTGTCTGGGCAAAATGTATAGCTATTGCAAATTTGTTGTAGAAGAGGGGGATATGCCTTTTTGTTATAACAGGAATCTTTTTCCTTATCACACATCCATGTGCAGTATTTGCTCTGGAATATCTTACCTATCTGTTTTTACATACAATTCTTGTTCACATCTCTCTTATTTAGGACATTTTCAGTATTGCCTGAAACATATTAAGACCAGATATCTATAGTTAATACACCATAATTCAAAGGACATTGTCTTCCCACTTTTGACATGAGTACATTTTATGCTGATCTTTTTGCCCATGTTTGACCCTGGTTCCACACTTTGTCAATTTGCTTCTTTGTTCTAGCCTACTTTCCTGTATCACCCTTAGATTCCTCTGCTACTAAAGTAATTTTAAAAACTAGTGGAGTATAAACTATGGATTTGTTTGTGAAGTTTAGTTCTTGCACTACTTCTAAGTATAACTTCAGGTACTAAGTAGACTTCTCCAATCTTCACTTGAGTTCACAGTCCTTGGCCTACTTTCTATCCAGCTTTTCCTCTGCCTCTAATTCACACAGAATATTATATGCTTGACATTTTCTCCCTACAGGTTTTCTCCTTTATGTGTATTAGGCTTCTGCCTCAGCTTTGGGTATATTAACCAAGGACATATTTTATGGTGGCCATACACTGTGAAACTAGTGACTTCACTTGCCTGAATGAGCCCAAAATGGTGAATACTTATGTATTTAACTCTTACCCCAGGAAGACATGTTCTTGTAGGGTTAGTGACACTACTAATCATTTACTCTCCCTTTTATATTCTTAACAAAATTAAGAAGGACATATATGAAAAGGATAGTTCAACATTCAAAATATCCCATATGAAAATTTTTTAAAATATAAATATGTTGGCAGACATAACTAGATTAAGACTTTACTCAACCTCTTTTAGCCTCTAGAATCTGAGGTCTGTGTGGGTATATAAAGGAAAAGTGGCATCCAAGCTCTTGGGTAAGTAACTATAGGGATTTGTAGTCTGCTCCACATTCCTTAGATAAGCAAAACAGATGGGTCTTTATGCCTCCCTACTGTTCAGGGGTCATTTAAACAGGGGATAAAACAGAGGACCCAAACTTTTCCAATATCATTTTCTCTTGAGACACTCTGAAATGAAGATACTATGTATTTTCTTTCAAACATGGACAGAGTCCTACACCTATCCAAACCAATCTCTCTCAATTCTGTTGTTAATTCTAGTGTCTATGCTGTACCCAGGCCTGGTCTCACACAAAATTATGGGATAACTCTTTAAGTGGCCCCAAGGAACTAAGATCATGAGAGGAAATTTTGTTCTCAACTTTTCTACCAGGATCCTAGTCATCCCAGAATGGGTATTCTTGCTGCATACATACTATGTAGGGACTTGGAGCCATGAGGCCTCTTTCTAGGATGAAGCTCTGATGCCTTAAAGAATGTCCACAGAACTAGATAAGCATGACAGTATCTGGTGGGAGAAATCAGCTGGCTTAGAGTCTACCCACAGTGCCTGCTTTAAGATCTTAGTTCTCTACCATATTAACTCTATGGGCTGATGCAATTTCTGAAGATAGGCTTTTGGAGCCTATTCCCTATGGAGGGAAACCTTGCTCAGCCTAGATACAGTGGGGAAGAGTCTCCATCCTGCCCCATATGATGTGACAGACTTTGGTGATCCCCCATGGGAAGCCTCACCCTCTCTGAGGAGTGGATGGGGAGAGGGTGAGGGCACTGGAAGGAGAGGGAACTGGGATTGGTATGTAAAATAAAATTGTTTTTAATTTAAATAAAAAAGAAAGGGTATTAAGGCAATTGCCTCCCCTAGGAGATCAAGATATGCTCTTTCCTACCCCAGTCCCTCTCCTTGACTCACATAGAACTGTACCAGCTTAACTGAATTTGACAGTGCATCTTTTTCTTCCAAAGACTACAGCAGCCTGCAAGATGCCATTCAGAACAGTCTCCAGGCACTGTTCAAGATCTTAGCGATCCAAAAGTCAGGAGAGTTGCATAAAACAGCTTTAGAGTGGGTGACCATCATGTATGGCCTAGGTGAGTACAGGGCTCTAGTTGGGTGGATGGATGGAACCTGATGTAGACTGGCCCAGAGGTATGGGGGTGGATATTAGATAGAAGATGTGGACAGAGTAAGGACTTTCCAGGCTCCTTGGTTTGATATGACCAAATTTTTATTTCTAGTAAATGTTTTACTTCCTCTAATCCAATCCCTGAGTTCTGCTGAACAGTATGTTTCTGTTGGGCTAGTGAGTCACTGGAGAGGTCAGATGTATGCTGGACCCCTTGAAGGTGTTAGAACCTTAGAATCTCCCTCAAGTATTTTTCCAACTGCTTACATAGGTGCCCTACTGGAGGTGTGGGTGGCTTTCCAGCAGAAGTGGATTTTTCTAAATAAAGTTCTACATGAGATGAAGATCCCGTTTCCTGGTGCTGAGCTGGTAGGGAAGGGTGTTAAAGAAAGTGGGCAAGAGCTCCTGGGTATCAGGGGTCTGGATGGAAGAGTGGAGCTATCATATTACCCCTCACTTACATCCTTTCTTACCACAGAATGCCCGTTTCAAGGTCATGGATGATCAATATCGGACTCTAATGCGAATCTCTGTAGCAGACCCAATGGTTCTGTCACTTATAGTGCCCAATGCCAAGCGGAGCCCTTACTTCCAAGGTCAGCATCTACAACAACTACTGAAAGCAGGATCTGTGGAGCTGGAGGCCATCATCATGGCTCTGGAGGATGTCCTTTATGGGGTATGTGCCCACTTCCCCCGCCTTTTCTTCCTCAGTGACAGTGAACTGGTGGCCCTGCTTGCTGCCCCTCTAGAGACCTGTGAGGCCCAGCCATGGGCACAGCGCTGTTTTCCTCACATTAAAGCTGTGAACTTCAGGTCCTACCCAAATGATGAGAAAAGTAAGAATGGCCAGGAGTCAAGCTCAAGCATACAGATCCCAGTGGAGACGATTGCTGTGCTAGGGGCATTTGGGGAGAAAGTGGAGCTTCAGAGTCCTCTTTCTCTACATCCAGATCTTCCTAAGTGGCTAGCCTCTCTGGAGAAGTGTCTGCGTTTTGTAATAGTGAACTTGCTGCAGAGCTGTGTGGCCACCCGCCTTACTAAAGGCCCATCCCTAGTTAAGGCATTGAAGGCACTGCCTCAACAAAGACAGGTACCCATGCAATTATATGTCCAGCACTGGCTAGATGCAGTCCAGGTTTTTCCATGGCAGTGTATACTGGTGGCAGAGGAGGTAGTGTGGCGCGCTGAGATGGAGGAAGTTCTGTTTGAGCGGGGAACCATGAGCACATTTTCCATACATGTACACAAGCTGGAGGTGCTGGTACAATTTCTGCGAGATCAGAGGCACTCCCAGGGTGAGCAACCTCTGCCTTCTGTTCGCCAGACTAGCCTATTCAGTGCCCTGCTGGTCATGACAGTAACTCATCGGGATGTAGCACAGCTCCTGGAGAAACACCTTGTCAGTGATCTGAAAGATTTCCACTGGGTCCGCCAACTTAAGTATCACCTGGGCTCATCTCATTTGAACTGCAAAAGCCCACTGCAGTGTCTTAAGACTATTGCATCTACTGAGCCCTCTCTGTCACCAGCTGCATGCTGGGTAGATGTGCTCGGCCGGTCCTTCATATATAATTATGAGTACCTGGGGCCCAAACTGGGGCCTCTACCCAGCCTGGTGCATGAGCGGCAAGTGTTGGTTCTCTTACTGGCCCTGGAGGAGGTGGCCTGTGGGACCCTACTGGGCCGAGATGGTTTGGGAAAGACAGAAATGGTGAATAGCTTGTCATGGACCCTGGGCCGCCAGCTGGTAATGATGCCCTGCTTGCCCCAGATAGAGTTCCGATGTCTTAGCAATTACCTGAATGGTGCTCTCCAGAGTGGGGCCTGGCTACTGTTGGAGAACGTTCACCAACTACCTCCTAGCTTGCTCTCAGCACTGGGCCAGCGTCTGGATGAACTACACCATCTTTATGCCCCACTGTACCAGAAAGCTTCCAAAAACATCAGTACCATAAACCCTGCTAAGGCCCCATTCCTTGGTGCTGGTTTCTTTGAGAAGCATCGTGTGTCCATGCGCTTTGGCTATGGCTGTTTCCTGACATTTCCTGCCCTGAGCCCTGATGTGCCTGCCAATCTGCATCTGCTGCTTCGTCCTGTGGCATTTGCACTGCCTGACTTGCAACGAGTGGCAGAACTTAACCTGCTGAGTGCAGGGGTGCGGGATGCCTCTCGACTGGCTATCCGCCTATCCAAACTATTCTCCCTAGAGCGTGAGCTAGTGTCTGGGACCTTGCCCTGTCGCTTGTCACTGCTCAAGCAGGTACTGGAAGACACAAAACAGACACTAAATGCAACTGAGGAGGGAGACAATTCCCAGCAGCCCCACAACCTAGCTGCCCCTGAGGAGGTTGCCCTATTGCATGCCCTATTGCACTCACCACTGTTCAGCATCCTTGATGGGCTCCGCCTGCAGAAGCTCAGAGAGCTACTATGTGGGATTTTCCCTAATGCTAGCCACGTGCTGGCAGAGCCTGTGACCCACAGACTGATGAGGTCAGTCGTGGTGGAAGAACTCCAGCAGCTAGGCCTGCTTCCCACCCCTCACACACTGACGTCTCTGGAGCAGCTCAGTCAGGCCCTGAGCAGGGCCTCTGGTGTTCTGCTCCTGGGCCCTGCAGGCAGTGGCAAGAGTACTTGTTGGAAGAGCTTACTAAAGATTCAGAATCGGCTGGCAGCCATGGAACAGACCTCAACCCGGGGTTTCCAGTCTGTGGAAATTGCCCACCTATATCCTAGTGTGCTCAGCACCCAAGAATTCCTAGGGTGGTCAGAGGGTCCCTCCTGGCATTATGGCATCTTCCCCAAACTTCTTCATGCTGCCCCTCCGTGTAAGAGTGTGGGCTCAGAAGAGCAGTTAGAGGAATTCACGGGGATTCAGCAATGGATAGTATGTGATGGGGCCCCTAATTCTACATGGATAGACTCCATCACTTGCCTCTTAAGTGACCCTCCCCAGCTCAGTCTCCCTAATGGTCAACAGATAGCACGGCCCCTCAGTACCTTTTTCTTGATGGAGGTGGCAGAAGCAAGTGGCATGTCTCCTACAGTGGTAGGCCGGTGTGCTCTAGTCTGGTGTTGTGGGGAGCAGACTTGGCAGTGCATGCTTAATGTCTTGATGGCATCCTTACCCCATGAATACCATCTGCAGCAAGAGACAATCATTGAGCTCAACCACCTAGCTGAAGTCCTGGTGCCTTCTGTGCAACGATTCCTTACCCGCATAGGTGCCAGCTCTCTGCTACAGGTACATGGACATCAGACTGTGTGCCCAGGTGTGGCAGAAGTCACCAGTCTGACCCGCATCCTGCGTGCTCTATTTGACCCCCACCTACGCTTATATGAAGAGGAGAAGCCACGTGTCCAAGGTAGGGAGGTTGAAAGCTTGGCTCTTGAGGGAGCTGGGATCTTAGGGGTAACTGGGTTACACCTGAGCCAGAAACATGGGTTCCTTGGTGAAGCTGGTCCAGGGAACTAAATGTGATGAGAAGTTATGTAGCCAACCTCTGTTTTCCCTTCTATCGTCTTTTTCTATGGATTCCTATTCTGACCATGGTGACCACTGCAGAAGATTTTAGTGGCAGCGATCTTGCAACCCAAAGCTTCAAATCTTCAAAGAGCAAGGCCCAGTCTGACAGTGACAGTGTGAATAAAAAGCAGAGGAGACATTTGCTGGCTATCAGCAGCTTCCTTTTTGCCACAATCTGGGGCTTTGGAGCACACCTTCCCTCCAGGTACCACAGGAATGGGAAGTACATTATAGAAAAGAACTGTGGTAGACTGGTCTGCGGTAATTAGAATCCATGGGACATTACAGTGGGGATATGATAAAGTATATGAATGTCATAGATGGAGCTTTTATGACTATCTGACTCTTGCCTGTGTGTCCTCTGAGCAGGTATTGGCCTCTCTTTGATAACTTCATGAGGAATTCTATTAGTTCCCTGTCCAACTACCCTGAGCCACCTCCTTCAGCCTTGGTGTTTGATCTACATGTACATCTTGAAGATGGGACACTGGTCCCCTTTGCTGGCCATTACCTCAGCAGCTGTGTCAAAGGAAGTCTGAGCACTTTCCAGCCCACTTCCCAGGTATGAAGACAGTGAGGAAATAGCTTGGGTTGAGGCGAAAGGAGCTATGCTAGTGGGTAGCCCATATTTGAGGGCCTCCTGAGGCCCACCTGTTCACATACTCTGTTTGGTGTTTCCACAATTACAAGAATACATAACCTGTTCATAGCTTTAAGACAATTTCCCTGGAACTAATTTGTGGCTTGATTGCTATCCTATCTGGAACTGCCACAGTAAGCCCTGCTCCTGCTCTGCAGACTGAACGACTTTTGTATGTGGTGGACCTGCTTCTATCAAATGGACAGCCGGTGCTGCTTGCTGGAGAGATAGCCACAGGGAAGTCAGCCTTTGTGGAGGTGCTAGTGGAGCCAAATCACCCTTCCATTCACAGCCCCATTCACCCTGCTTTAAGTTCTACCCACCTTCGCCACCTGCTGGGCAGAGGGGTCCATGGCCAAACACAAGTCGGCTCATACCTTGGGTATCACCAGGACTCCAAAGGCTCACTCCTTTTCTTGATGGAAGATCTGCACCTGGCCGCTTCTGGTGAGGAGCTGGGAGGAGGAAATGAAGGGAAAGTAATGTTCACTGATTCAAATATCTGCCTACAGATCAAACCTCAGTATATTTTTTTAGTGTTGTTGTCTGATTGTACATGTTTTCTGAGCAATCATGTCCTCTCTCAAAGCTTCCATCATCTCTTTGCTTTGATAATTTTTATCTCCAAATCAGACATCACTCTTAAACATAGACCTATTTATCCAACTATCTACTATACATCTCTACTTTAATACCTCAAATCTAGCCCTAATCTCATCATGCCCTTCCAAATTGCTCCTGTGTCTCTGAGTAACAGATACCACCAGCCAACCAGCTGCTGAAGCTATAACTCTTAATTTTTTTTTAACAATTAGCATGTGTGTAAATGCATGAAGCAGAGCATGCCATTGTCACATGTGTGAAGATCAGAAGAGAAACTTGAGTCCTCTCCTACCATGTGGGGTCCAGGAATCAGATTCAGATCTCCAGGCTTGGTCGCAAGTGCCATTATCTGCTAAGCCTTCTCACTGGCCCACAGGACAGGATTCTTGTTGAAGTCTCTTCATCCTTGACTAATGTCTAGTCCAGTGTTTATCAACTGTGTCTCCTAAATACCATGGGAATCTTTGCACACACTTCTTAGAGGTAGACAATGATTACCTGGAACATTGACAGATCTACTGTGAAGCCCTTTGTGATCAGATATTCTCTGACTTCTACACTCTACTCTCATTGGATGCAACAAATAGCTCCTGGGAATGCTGTGCTCTGCTCCCTTTCCTTGGCTTATTTTGCAAAATCCTATTTATCTCCAAGAAGCCTGAGCCCCCAGGCTGGGTTAGGTATCCATCCTAAGCTGTATACAGGTTAACAATCTAATTGTATGACTGCATACATATTTGTCTTTTTGTCACATTCAGAGCTACATGAGGACATGACTCTGTCTCATTCATTTTAGTAAACAAAATAGGAGCTAAGTGCTTAATAAGCATTTTTAAAAGAAGAGATAATGGAAAAAGGAGACTGACTAAAAGTTAAGGATATTGAAATAAAATTTCAAAGTATGCTATCTCCAGATGGCAGGTTCTACGTGTGGCATGAGAATAAGCATAACTAAAATTTAAATGGAAGTTGTTGGGAGTCAAGGAAGTCAGTGGGCTAAAGTACTTGGTGGCTTTTCGAAGCAGGTATTAAGGTCTATTATGGTATGTAGAAAACTTGAGCCCGGTGTATTAACACTTTTAAAAACTAAGAGGTAAAATTTATTGAATACTATGTCTTAAATGCTTAATATTTTTTTGTTTTGTTTGTTTGCTTTTTGTTTTTTGCTTTGTATTTTTGAAACAGGGTTTCTCTCTGTAACAGGCTATATTGTCCTGGAACTAGCTCTGTAGACCAGGCTAGCCTTGAACTCACAGAGATCTGTCTGCCTCTGCTTCCCGAGTGCTGGGATTAAAGGTGTGGGCCACCACTGGCCAACTTTATGTTATCTTAAAATTTATAAAGTATAGAAAGATGGAGATTTTTGTATTTATGTTTCTGTGTGTGACTGTCTGCATGTGTATATGTACTAAGTGCATGCCTGGTGTCCATAAGTGCTAGAAAGGGGCATCAGATCCCCTAGAACTAGAGTTACAGACTATTGTAAGCTACCATGTGAATGTTGGAAATAGAACCTTGGTCCTCTAGACCAGCAGCCAGTACTCTTAACCACTGAGTCATCTCTCTAGCCACAGATAGGGATTTTTGTAAAATGATGATTTTTAAAAAGGAATAAGTTCAGAGTGGGGAGAATGTTAGGGAGCTGGAGAGGTAGCTCACAGGTTAAGAGCTCTTGCTGCTCTTCCAGAGGACGTGAGTTCAGTCTCAGCAACTCACTGGGCAGCTTACAACCACTGATAGCTACAACTCTAGGAGAGCTGATTCTCTCTTTTGGCCTCTTGGGGTGACCATACTCACACACAGACCCACAGAGACAAAGACAGACAGACAGATAGAGATAGAGAGAGACAGAGGCAGACAGGCACGCACGCGTGCACACACACACACACACACACACACACACACACACACACACACACACACAGTAAACTTCCAAAAAGGAAACTGACAAATTTTATAGCTTGTTTGAAATACCTTAGCTATTAAATATTAATAGCTAAGTATTAATCCTGGTGGATTAATACTAAAATCCAATTCTGTTTTGCTCGAAACCTGTCATTCTTTTCAACTATGTTTTGTCCATTATGATGAATTTAAATAGTAATTAAGGTGTCAGTACATAATAAAAAGAATAAAGATGGGTCTAATAAGATAGATGGATACATAAATAATACATTTCAGCTAAGAAAATAAAAATAGGAGGACCAAAAAACATTGCAAACAGTACAGAAAGTAAAGAATGTTAGAGCTGCTAGTGTTAAAAGCTTTCTTTGGGTGACAGCCACCAAAACATTTCCTACAAAATTTAAAGAATGGCACACATTAAAGAAAAAAAAGAAGAAAATATGACCCACTATCAAAAAGAAGCAATGAGCTGGGTATGTTGGCACATGCCTGTATTGCAGCTTTCAGGAAGCTCAGGCAGGAAGAGTGGAAGGAAGATCAGGAGGTCATTCTGAGCTACACAGTGAGGATCTGCCAGAAGGAAGAGGGAGAAGGTGGAAGGGAAGAGGTGTTAAATAGAAACTGACCCTGGCATGACAGATGTGTTAGAGTTACCAGGCAAATACTTTAAAGCAACCATTACAGTATTCAAGGGGCTGAAGAGTTCAGCAGTTAAGATCACTTGTTGCTTTTCCAGAGGACTCAAGTTTGATTCCTAACACCCATATGGCATCTGACAACTGTCTTTAACTCCCACTGCAGAGGGTCTGATGCCCTCTTCTCACCTCCGTGAGTACCAGGCTTGTATGTGGTGCACATATACACGCAAGCAAAACATTCATACATGTAAAATAAATAAATGTAAAAAAGTAGTCAAGGGTGCTTGAGAGATGACTCTGTGGTTAAGAGTATTAGTAGCTCTTTCAGAGGACCTGGGTTAATTCCCAGCACCTACATGGCAGCTCACAACCACTTGTAACTCCAGCTCCGGGGGAATCTGATGCCTTTTTCTGGCCTCTGCTAGAATCTGCACATACATGGCATATGTTCACACAAATACACACAAAGACAGAAATAGATAAAGTAAATAAAATCTTAAAAAGAAAAGTCAAATGCATTTGTTCAACAGTGTGGCAGTGGTAACTTATGGAAACCAGATGTGCAGTCACGAGTTAAAAGCATCAAAAATAATGACTGCATATAAACAACTGTCATTTTCTTTCTGAACTTTCCTTAAAAGATAGCTGGTAGTCAAGACAAATACAATGATGTTGTTAATAGGGTTGAATGTAAGTAGAAGTGGGGAGAAATAAATTGTATTACAGTAGCGTTTTCTTGTACTTGCCTGAGGCAAAATCAAACATGTCCCTAAATAAAGTACATGGATAAACATTGGAAAAGCCAAAGCCTGGAACTAACCTCCATGTGTTGATGGATCTACAAATCAAATTGTGGTATTGTCATAATGCTACATTGTATATTGTATAACAATATATCAAATTACTGATGTATAAAAGCATATGAATGTCAAATGAAGGCAAAGGGAAAGAAAACAGATATGATCAAGTAGCTGCTACACGATTCTATTTAAACAAACTTCTAGCGAGGCATGGTTGACAGCAAGAGCAACCAGTTCAGAAAGCTATATCTGCATGGTGGTAAGGGGGTGGCTGTAGGCTGTAGAGAAGCATGAAGGAGCTCTTGGGGCTGATGAAATCTAAATAGCACTGAAGTGGTGGTTTACAGAGGTGTCCATATTTTCAGAACTCTGCTATACAGTTAAGCATATACTTTGTTTTGTGTAAATCACTTTTTCTCTTTATGTTTTCAGATTAGGATATAAATCAATGGGTTTCGTTATGGTATTTTCATACATATGTATCTTTATACTTTGTTCTCAACTCTTCCTACTTCCCTCCTCATTCTCCTTGCATCTCTAAGAAATCACATCTTAAAGTCATTTAAAATTTTATTCCTGTGTGTGTGTGTGTGTGTGTGTGTGTGTGTGTGTGTGTGTGTGTGTGTACATGTACAGGTGCACCTTGTACCACAGCATGTATGTAGAGGTCATACTCAGGAACTGGGCCTCTCACTTTCTCTAGCAGCAGGATCTCTCTTCTCCAGTGCTATGTTATATATTCCAGGCTACTCACAGCTTCCCTGCAACTCTCCTACCTCCCATCTCTCAATAGGTGTGCTGGGATTACAAATAACACCTGGTTGTTTTATATGGGTTCCAGGGATTGAATTTTAGTTGTCAGGCTTGCTTGGCTAGGCACTCATATTCACTGAGTCATCTGGCTGGCATTTTTTGGGGGAGGCAGATTCTCATGTAGGTCAATCAGGTTGACCCTAAAGCCACTATGTAGCCAAAGGTGGCCTTGAACTCTTGATCCACCTGTCTTTATCTCCCAAGTGCTGGGATGATAGGTATGTACCGCCATGACTGGATCAAAGCATAGGTGTGATATAACTGTGCATTCTCTAGTGGAGATGATTTGCACTTTCTAATTGGGATCTGACTCAGTTTCCAAATATTACAAATATTACAATATCCATTTCCTTCAGGCAATGAATAGGTAGGATCTCATGGAGGAGAGAAAAGACATCACTTTGTTTAGGAATGTTGTGGAGAGAGAGCAACTTGCTCAGAGGTTACCAAGTGCCAGAACATCAGATACACAGAATTCCTTTAGAACTCTGTGTGCTGGAAAAAGAGGAGGCAGGGATGGGAAGCATACTGGGATACTTTCATGTGGGCTTGCACATGTCCTCAGTGCTGGTCTTAATATTTTTGCAGACCCAGAGAAGAGCTGCCAGCCAGTGCTAGAGACTCTGCGCCAGGCAATGGAAGGCACAATCTATGCCCGAAACTCTTTGGAATTACAAACGCTGCAGCCTACAGTCAACTTCCTTGCCACTGCTACAGTGCCAGGTTACTCTGAGCGTCCACTCTGTCCACGTCTCTTCCGGCTCTTCACAGTGCTGGCCCTGGACAACATGACCCAGGACACCCTTTTGAGCAGGCATGTGCCTAGTATCCAAGCCTGGCTTGAGCGCTTCCCCTCTGTGGAGCGTGAGAACACTCTGGCAAGAGCTCTCGTCAGAGCTTCAGTGAAGGCCTGGAAGGCTGTGTGTAACTGCTTCATGCCTTCACCTCTCCGCCCACACTACCGCTTTTCCCTGCATTCTGTGAGCCATATTCTGGGAAGCCTGCAGCTGTTGCCTAGCAGAACAGGCTCACGAGGTTCTGTAGATACTTTCCATCACCAGGAGCACCTTCGCCGGGTGTCTGGCTTGCGTGGAACTCGCCTGACTATCATGATGTCTATGCGCATCATGGCTCGTCTTTGGTTACATGAGGCACAAAGAACATTTTGTGACCGGCTAGACAGCGACAGGGAACGTTCACATTGTGCTAACCTGCTTCTGGAAGTAGCTCAGAATGTCTTCTGTTGTGATCCAGAGTCTCACCCCTTGGTCAAGGACTATGAGGAGGAAGTGGAGGAGGAAAAAGTGCCTGAAGTAGAATCTGAGGGAGAAATAGCCCAGTGGGAGGACTTAAGCAACAGTGACAGTGAGTCAGAAGAAGAGGAGGATCCATACGGCATTCAGACCAACACAGTCTCATTCCTCAGTGATAGCGGTCTAGCACCATTCCCCATAAAGTCAGTAAACAAGGAGAACAGAGAAAGTGTAAATCAGATGGCTGAGCAGGAGGAAGATATAAGGGCTTCTGGTGATAAGCTCCAGTCAGAGATACCCAAGAATGAGTGGCAGATGGCATCCCAGATGGACTTAACTTTACCCTTGTTGCTGCCCGTGCTGTTGCTCTATCCCCAGGAAAAGCCCTCAGACCTGGTGTTCAGTCTGGAACTCACACTGGGATCTAACACTGAGAATCCCAACATGTACTTAGAACGACAGTGGGGAAACCTGGAAAAGCAGTTGGCTGCCTCAGCTGTTCGGCTGAAACTGAACCCCAACCTTATTCGGTGCCATATGATGACCCAGCACGTGGCCCGCCTGGTCCGAGTTCTGGCTAGGCCCAGGCAGCATGGCCTACTGCTCTCCATGACTCGTGGTACTGGGCGCCATACAGCCATCAGCCTGGCTTCAAGCATTTGTCAGGCTCACCTCTTTCATTTGCCATCTGAGTCAGAGGAGGCTACTTTCCAGTGTCTCCGGGATGCCAGCTGGTGTGCTGGAGTATTAAACCAGCCAGTGGCCCTTCTGGTGCCTGATAATGTGAACATTGCTATCTTTCAACGACTGGTGGCCCTAGCAACCTCGGGTAGCTTCCCTGACCAGTACACAGAGGCAGACCTGGATAACATTGAAGAACATCTCCCCAAGGACAACCCCGTGATTAAACTTATCATGAAGAAGGACACAATATTGCACAGGTGAGGCCCAGAACCCATCCGTGTCAGCTCTGTTTTACTCTTCCCTGGCCAAAACGGCAAGAGAAAAATCTTTAGGTTGTTACAAGAACTCTGAAGATGTGGGCTAAAGGGTCCATGTGGAACAGGGGTCTGGACATGTAAATAGGTCTACAGGAAGATGACAGCTGAGTCTCTGACTTACAGGTTCTACCAGCAAGTATGTAGCAACTTGCACATGCTCTTCTTGATGGGAGATGACCAAATCCAAAAGCAGCTGCCCTCCACCCTTCTCCTGAGGCTCCTTCAACTGGCCACTGCCAGTGTTGACCGCTATGAACCCTGGGATCAGGCTTCCCTGGTCAGGATTGCCCAGTACCACCTAGAGAATGTTCAGAGTCTACCTCTTGATGATGGTGAGCCACTTCTCATTTGTTCCTAGCACTTGTCCCAACCAGCTAGTGAGATTACTGCCCAGGTGGGTTCTCTCGTCCTCTTGATCAGATATATCTCACTCTTCTTCTCCCTTTCCTTGCTTTCTGGCTGATGTCTCCTACTTTCCTTCCGTTCTCATTACCTTCCAATCCTACAAATCCAGACCAAAACTATATCAATTGCAGGCTCTTTGAAGTGCCCAGACATCAAAGCCTTAATTCCAAATGTGGCCAAAATCATGGCTCTCATCCATCTTTCATCTGCCTACTACCATCAGCACTTATGCCCTGCATTGCCACTTGTCACCCCCAAGACGTTCCTGGACTTCTTGGACATGTTCCTGCAGCAGCAGCAGCAGATGATCCTGAAGATGAGAATGAGGGCCTGGCGGTAAGCATCCCCATTCCTATGGTTCACTTCTTTCTGCTCTCTTGAGTCCACTCACTTGTATACTGTGTTTCCAGAATCCACTCTGCCCTGAAGACTCTGAGGCTGCTGGTTGAGAGGCACAGCACCCAAACTAACCTCCTAACTGACCTGGAACAGCAGCTAAAAGGCTCCTACAAGGTAAAGAGGGAGAAGACTGTGAGATTTACACAGTTGTGTCAAAGCAAGAGAAAAAAGGGACCAGAGCAGAACCAACCTAGGTGAATCTTGGTTCTTGTTTCTTTTAGAGTAGTCTTTTCCCTGGAGGGTCTCTCTAATCCCTGCTCTATCTTCCGTTAGACCCCAGGGCCCACAGTTTCCCATGATATAGCTCAGATTAGATTGACTTTTCTAACACAGAAGTCTCAAATGTCTGCCCCTGGGTAACTTTAGTGCCTTGACTCAATACAGGCAGTTGGTGTGCCCCTGAGATCTCTGGATTCCTTATCCTTTTCAGTGGGATTCATGACAGCCATCTGCTTTCCCCCTCCGTTACTTTGTTTTGTAGCTTTCTTTAAAAAAAAAAAAAAAAAAAAAACCTATGTATAAGGCTATGGTGAACAATGAGAAGATGTGGATGACTAATGAAAATGGGGAATATACAATACACTACAGCAAGGACACAAAATCATATTTAAATGGCATACTAGACATTGGTGTCCTAGATTTACATAGTGAGCCTCTGCTGCTGGGTATTTCCCAGAACCATCTCCTTTCTTCCCTCTACTTCTTCTAACACTTGCTCCACTTGCTCATCAACCTTCCTCTTTCCACCTGAATGTTACCCCAAATGCAGTTCCTTTCTAGTCCAAACCCTAATCTTTTTGCTTTTATTTGCAGAGCCAATGATTTTTAAATAAATAAACCTCTCATATTTTGCTAAAACTAGTGGGGTGGGAATTGTTACTCCTTCCACAGCCAAATGCTCCATTTGAGGTATTTTTACAAATTAGTGAGAAGTTTTGCTTTTAATAACAATGGCTTTTGAAATAGCACTTTGTTTTAGTTTCTATCACATAAGTCTTTGAAAAAGATTCAGTACTGGTTGCTGAGAAGTGAACTAGTGTCCCATTCTCAATGAGGTAATCTGCTCAATTTGCTAGTAAGCTTTTGGGCCTTGCAACTTCTCACACCTAAACAGACTCTTTATGCCAGGGTGAGCAGGGCTTTTCCCCACGTTACATAATCTCCATAGTATTCTGTGTAAATTGTGGCCCTGGAGTTCTCATAGTGCTGGTGCCCTCTTCCTATCCTGGTCCTCCTATGATGACCAGGTTCGACCTCAAGACTCAGATGAATTAAAAAAAAAAGGGGAGTGAGGGTGGTAGAAAGTTCAAAGTAAATAGGGTCTCCTTTCTTACATTTCCTAAATTCTAGTATCTTGCCTTGGGTCCTACATTTTTCTCAAGATAATTAATACCATGAATTATTGATTTGATTGAGGAGTCCTGCTATTCCTTGATTTCTTATATGACACTATAATATAGGAAGCTCCAAATACAGATAGGAGATATTCATAATCTCAGGGGTCATTTGGTTAGATCCTTTGATCATTCACTTAATGTTCCTAATAATGCATCCTTCCAGTGTTTTCCACCCCCAAAAATGATACTACAATTCCCTTAATCATCTAAGTCAAATCCCCAGAATCATTCTTGTCTCCTCCATTTTTTTTCCTTTCTCATACTTAATCAGTTCATTTATTAATTGGTATTGCCCAGGACCTCAGTATGTAGCACAACATATAGAATGAGGTGAATGTTCAAAACATTCCTCTAAAATACAAAGAACAATGAAGAACCACAAAGCTGTTCCTTAAGGTAACATCTGGACAGGTATAAAGGGATGTGGAGAGGAAGAACACCTGGGTTGAAGCATCACCATGAATGAAGACACATAGACTGGAGAACACTGACCACACTAGGGGAACTCAAAGTCAGGAAATGTCTGGAGAGTATGGTGCTCAGGGAACAAAAAGAATGAGCCTAGAAAGATGAGAGTTAAGAACGTGAGTGTTAAGACACAAAAACAATGAAATTCAGTTAAAGAAAACTAATTAGTGTGCAGTGTGATGAGTGGTGGGAGGAAGAGAATAAGCAGAAATGAAGGCACCAGCTAGAAAAGTAGTGTGCAGCTCAGAAGAGATTCTGAGTGTTAATGGACGTTGGGAATGGAGATAAGAAACATTTAGGGGGTATAATGGGAAGATCTATAAAAATGAGTTAGGTTTGAGGAAATAGAAGAGATGGAGCCAAGAGCAGAAAGATTTTTCTCTGTGAGTAATCTGAGAATATTCTGTCAAAGTTCTTTGGAAAAAAAGGACACAGAAAGAGGAGTAATATTGCAAGACAGCTAAGGAGTAATGAATGCATTTTGCGAACATTTAGAGTTGGAGGGGCCTATGAGAGGCTTAAGTAGATGGATGCATGGTGTAAGGCTGGGGAAGAAATGTGGCTTTAGAGAGATCTGGGTTTTTAGACTAATGATATGGTATAGTAAAACACTACTCCACACAGTACAATCTATCAAGACCATGATATTAGAGGAAGAGAAGAAAATGGGGGCTTGGAAACTTGTATTAAGGAAGTATTTAGGGATAGCAAAAGAAGAGGGCCAGGGGAGGAGAAAGCTTCCAGAGGAAGGGACAGTGTTCTCTGACAACTGTTGCTAGGGAGTTGGGAAGAGAGATGTAGCACAATAGTTACACATGAGCTTTGGAGTTAATTGTATGGCAACAGGATGGCAGGAAAAGCACCCCTTCCACCGCCAACTTAAGGCTCTACTACTAGATGTATAAGTCACACACCCAGAGCAGAATCTACGACCTACTGGGAATATGACTGGGTCACCCTATTCATGCTCATGATATCTGTGTGTGAGGGGGTGGGTGGTCTCATACAGCCTAGGGAATGAAGCTGCAAGGTCTGGACCTCTGTTCACAGAATGTCGGTATGTATCAAAGCCAGCTTGAACAAAGTAAGCTCCTATACAAGCAGAAGATGGCAGAATGTCAACATCAGGAGAGCCTCATTGAGAATCTGGTCAGGCAGCAAGATGCACTACAGACCCAACAGGAGGCTTTCCTGGAGCAGGTAGGCTCTTCCTGCTACCTTCTCTGCTAGGGAGAGGACAACCACTCACAGGATGCTCAGAAGACAGAATGGGGTGACTAGTAGAGCTCCTGGCAGGGAGGCCAAAGTTACAGGGTGGCTTGGGAATGGATCCTCAGGAGGAACCTTAAGAGAGATTATTTCTCTTGGACACATCCTTAAGAATGAGCAGAACATGGCAGGATCTCTGCAGCGTGCATCTGTCTTCATTTTTAGATGGGCAAGGCATTTCTAGGTCCTTTGAGCCAGCTACAGGTGGCTGACTTTGAGGAGATAAGAAGCTATCGAGCCCCACCAGATGCTGTAGTCCAGGTGACGGATGCATTGTGTGACCTGTTCCACCATGAGACAGGCTGGGCTAGTGCCAAGCAGCTGCTGTGTACTGAAGATTTTTATCAGGTAGGGAAGATGAGGTACCATAAAAAGGAGAGGAATCATGTAAAGGATGAATTGGGCAGGATTAGCCTATTGAGCCAAGGTCAAGAGCACCCTTGTCTTCCCTTCTCCCCTTAACAATGTCCCAGGAGCTGGTATTCTTCCCCAAGGAGAAGCTGACTGACTCAGAGCTGATAAAGTTAAATCAAGCGCTGAAAGCTCCAGGTATGAGTGATACAGCCTTGAGGTCAGTAAGCATCCCTGCAGCAAGTCTGGCAGTCTGGTTACGGGCTGTTCTGAGGTATGGGCTGGCACAGCGCCGGGGATTACCCACTGGCCTGCTGCTACGGCAGGTGGAGGCAACACTGGCTAGGGAGCAGGCCCGCCTAGGCCAATTCCAGTTCCAGGCCCATGATCTGCTAGAGCAAATTTTGTCTCTGACTAAGAAGCTAGAAGAAGCCCAAGCCTCTCATAACCTCGTCATGGAGAGCCTCAATCAGGCGCAATGTGGACAGTATCACAAATGGCCCATGAAGACTGCATTGCTCACACCCATGCACATGTGGACCATACAGCTCCAGGTGAGAAGCCCTTCCCAGATGACTCTCTCCCATTTCATTTTGCATCCCACCATATGCCTTGTTTCCTCTTGGTTTCCCACACCTTCCTTTCCATACTTTCCTCTTCATATCACCTTGTTCCCCTCGGGTAACCTTCTGTCTGCCCCTCCACATACCTCATGCTTTGGTTACCTCTCCCCACCAGAAGTTGAAGGATCATTGCAAGACTGTGTTTGGAGATGCCCTCTTGTGCTCAGCTGCCATTGTCTATCTGGGTCCCTTCCCACCACGGCGGCGCCAAGAACTGTTGGAGAAGTGGCTGTCTCTGTGTCAGGGCTTTGAGGAACCACTGGCGCCAGATGATGTAGCCCAGGCACTGAAGCAGAAATCTGTTGGAGTGCCACCAAAGAACCCTCTGGTGCCCACATGTAGTCCCTTCAGGATTCTGACCTTGCTGAGCTGTGGATCTGAACAGCAGCAGTGGGATCGAGACCTGAAGCCCCAAGCGAAGTCAGCCCGCTTGTTAGGCCTGATGCTGCGAAGCCATATCCACTTCAGCAGTTGCCGTTGGCCTCTACTGCTTGACCCCAGCAACCAGGCCCTCATCTGGTTGAATCCACTACCCCTTAAACAGGACAAGTTGTTGGAGCCACCTTCCAAAGAGAACAGAGGTAGGCATGGATGATGATGGCCTTATGCTTCTGGGGTGTCTGAGTTCCCTAACACTCCCAGCTTCCTATGGTCTGCCCTTTCATGGTGGAGATACTGAGTTTCTGTGGCTAACACATATATTTTACCAGCCTGAACTATACTAATACATTTGTTCTCATTTACTGTTTATGTCTTATTGGCTTTAGCTCATGTTACAGTGGCCCTAAATCTGCATAGCTAGCCAAGCCATGACCTTCCACTTCTCCGCTCTACTCAACACCATGGAAAATCTTGCTTACAACTAAAGCTTATAATTTTGGGGAATATTTATTACCAAAACTCATGCAACATTCAAAAATTCTTGGAAAATATTCTTACTGGCTGTTTGAATCAGGGACCCATCTGAATAGAGTGTTGGCAGATTTCCTAGGAGAAGGAAATAAAGGGATCCACTTGTGAAAGAAGTCTGGGGAGTTGAATAGATGAGAGGACAATTCTCATCGTACATGAACAGAGGGTCTTTATAGAAATAATGCACTTCAGGACCTTGAAATGAGATCATTCTGCTCCTTAAGTGGGTGAGGCCTAGGTCCTATGACAGTCATCTTTTAAGAGAAGAGGACAGAGATGCACAGTAGGGGAGACCATACAAAGGAGGCAAGGTTATGGAGCCACAGCTGAGGAATTCCTAAATTCCACTCACCAGTGGATGGAGGGGCAAAGGCAGACTTCCCTTTAGAGTTTTTGTTGGGGATGAAGCTTTGCTGGAACTTTGGTTTCAGACATCTGGCCTCCACAACTGACAGAATATTAGTTTAAGCCACTAAGTTTGTGGAAACTTGCTATGGTCATTCCAGAAACTACTCCATATGCATCATAGTCGCAAGATATTTACCACTCAGGCATCATGTCAGCGTTACTGCTGGCAATCTATGTCTCTTATGTCAGGAAAGCAGACATTTTCAGAAGTGTTGGGCAAAATTTTGGTCCCCATGGTTTCCTTTTTTCAAGCACTTGGGATTATTATGTGCTAGGAAAGCATTGTACTACCAAGCTATACCTGCAGCTCTGACCTCTGCCTTCTGGTATGAACTTCAGAAGGTTACTAATGCACCAAGGTTACTAATCAATGTGCCTTAAGGAGAGCTATCATTCTGAATTATCTTGGTGAAGCTTAATCTAATCATGAGCCCTTCAGAGCAGAAAGGAGGAAAGAAAACACAGAGAGATTAGAAGGTCAGGGACAGTCAAAAGACTTGCTGGCTTGGAAATGGATGGGACTTAAAAGTCAACTGTAGGAAGGAAATTGTGAAAACCCAGTAAGAGCCAGGCTCAGTGGTACATACCTTTGGGCTCAGGTCCCCAAGAAGTCACAGCATGAGGATGGCTTGAGCCCAACCATTTGGGGACAGTTTGGGAAACATAGTAAAATCCTATCTTAACAAACAAAGAAACAAACAACAAACAAACAGCCAAACAACAACTATCCACTAAATCTGAAGGAGGGCCTTCAGCCCTAGATGAGACCTTTACCTAAGCCCAGTGTGTGGCTGATCAGAGAATCTAGCCATGCTGCGCTGGACCACTAGCCCTCAGTACTTAGGGATAATAAATGGTGGCTTGAAGTGCTAAATTTGCTATCAAGAGAAAATGAATGCAACTAACAGTAGACCCGAGCAGCCTCCACTTATAAGAGAATCTAGAAAGAAAACAAGTGTTTATCTCTTCTGGCAGGATAAATGGCTTGGGAATGGTTGTTTCCACACCATCTTCTGTGGTTTCCAGCACCCCAGCCATGACTTTTCTAGTATGATAGTTTATAGGCTTTTACCTACAAGCCACTGCTTCAGGCACCAATATCCCTATCTGGGAGGACATTCTGGTAGTTGGTATTACCAGAATAGCTGATGTTTAAAAAAAGGTGGGGGTGGGTATTGACTCTTCCAATCATCTGATAGAAAGGGCAGAAATGGAGCCAACTTCAGAGATGACTAACCCCTTTCTTGGAATTTTACAGTAATAATGACAACCAGCATTTATTGTTTGCCATGTGCTGGTCCATACTATGTATCATCACAATTACTCTACAGAGCAACCCTATGAGGTTACCACTAATATCAACTCCAATTTTCAGATGTAAAAACTGAGTTATGACCTTAAGCAGCTTTCCTAAACTGCCTTCCTCTAGACCTCCACTTGTGAACCCTTCCCTGGGTAACCAGAACTCCTCAGAAAACAAGCTACTGTCTATGAAACACCCTTTTGTATCTTTCCATCCCAGCAAAGTGTGGTGTGACAAACCAAGACAGTGAGGATGAAACGGAAGATGAAGGTGATAATGACAATGATGAAGAAGATAGAAATGAGGCCAATAACCAAACAAAAGAGCAGAAAATAGATGAAAACAAGAGCGAAGAGATGAAAGAGCAGGAGGAGAAAGAAACAGAGAAAGAAAAGAATGAGTCAGAGAGTTCGAGCTCAAGTACATCGTCTGAGACTCTGTCTCCACCTCTTTGCCTCACTGTGCTCTCAGGCGCTGACCTAGAGTTGGGTCCTCAGCTCCTGGAGGCAGCTGCCAATGGTGAGAACCACGACCCCCATTTCCTTCCCAAATTCTGTGGCCCCTCAATGTTTTCATACCCCAATCTGACCTCAGCTTTGACCCCACATTTCACCATGTTGAAGAATCTTGATTGAGCCCTCTTATCAGCCAAGAGAGAGGTGATCAGAAGCAGATCTTGTGCAGGGACTGGGTGGCATGGATGCTGGCATTGTGGATAATTGTTCTTACTTCCCCTCACAGGCCTGCCTGTGCTCTTGACTAATATGGAGCTGAGCCTAGGGTGCCAAGAACTTCGTCGGCTGCTGTCGAGGGAGAATCTGAGTCCACCCCATGTTCAACCTGGCTTCTGTCTCTATCTGAGCACTGCCCTTCCCATCCATGCTTTGGAACGAGGTGAGTGCTGTAATTTAAAAAGCGGCATGAGAGAGAAAGATGCCATGTGACAGAGCTCTCATGGAGGGGTTTTTATTAGGGGAAAAGGAATGGGGAAAAGGGGAGGGAAGAGGGGAGGCTGGGGACAAGAGCAGCAGAAAAGGGAAGTGGGGGGAGGGAGACAGAAAGACAGGCAGGAGAGCAGAGAGAGAGAAAGAGAGAGAGAGAGAGGGGGGGGGGGGGAAGGAAGGAAGGAAGGAAGGAGGAACAGAGTGGGGGGGAGGGAACAGAAAGGGAACACAGTGGATGTGCACAGGTGGTGTTCTTTGCATCTGTAGCTATGGACATATCCTACAAGGACAGGCCAGTACAGGTGCCTGAATTCTAACAGTGAGGCCAGAAGATTACTTGCATAGCTTTGTAGACATTTTGGGGGGCCCCCAGAATCATCCCTAAGAGGGCTTCATTCAGTTACGCTCAGAGCTGGCTCCAAACTGTGAAAGAGAGCCAAATTCCCTGTCTACTATACATTTGACTCTGACATGGGTGAGTTAGCACTTTCCATGTGACCCCAAGTACTAGGTTCTGAATTGCTGAAAGGGTTGAATATTCTGGATCTGGGTCTGAATATGGAGATACTAGAAGAACAGATGCTGCACGAAATCCTGTGCAGAGAACGTCCAGAGCTTGAGACCCGCTGGCAGGACCTGAAAATCAGAGCAGTGGATACCTCCGAAGCTGTGGCAGCTGCTGAGGTGCCTGGGGGCCCAATCGGGGTGGAGTGGGATAAACATGGGAAGGGGTCAAGTATACAGCTGGAGATGATGTTTGGGGACCATCACAAAGGTCCAGATCCACCCAACAAATTACCACATGTAGGAACGGTTGCTGGTGATATTGCTACTTCAGAACCAAAAGCGCCAGAAACCGTCCAAGTTTCTGAGAGCGATGGTGAGGACTCAGGCAAAGATATGTCAACTGAATGCTCAGAAGGAGGAGATAGAAGAGCAGAAGCTGGAGGAGATGGTATTGTGGGCACCGTACAGGCAGATAGCTTGTCATGGAATGGCTATAGTAGAGGCCTTAAGCCCACTACAGAACCTGCTGCCATTTTTCTGTATGAATTTAGAGAACTGGTTGGCAACTACCAGGCGGGCTCTAGACAGCATAAAACCACATGACAGTTATCATGGAGAGGACTTGACCAGCCATTTGCTGCAGCTGAAAATACACCTGACCCGCCAGCTACTGACCAGCACTGTTGCTGCCCTAGGCTTGACCCAAGCACCCTTGGTAGGTGCCTTGGGGGCTTTGGCCCTACTGCAAGTGGCAAAGAAGACACCAAAGATAGAGAGTTTGGCACTCTGGCCTGGACTGTCAGCCTCTCCCAGCACAGGCCATAACACACAGGTCCCTGGTGTGGTTAGGCCAGCCTGGCTAGGCTTAAAAGCCTGGCAAGAATGTGGGGTGCTGGAGCTGCTGTCCCCATTTGCTGGGCTGCGTGCATCCCTGGCAGGCCACTCCAGTGTGTGGCAGGATTATCTGTCATTATCATCCACTGTGCTGGGTCCTGCCCCTGGTCCTAATTCTGCGCCACTTAGCCTCCTCCAGAAGCTGATACTGTGGCGTGTACTGCGACCAGATTGCCTGGCAGGTGCCCTAGCAGACCTCACCACCAGCTTACTAGGTCGGCCCCTAGATGAAGACCTGGGTGCTCCTACCATGATCTTTGAACATAATCAGGCTACCCAGCCCATACTGATCTTGCTGCCACCACCTGGCCACCCTACATCTACCCTGCATCCTGTGACTGTCATCCGGAAACTAGCTGCCAACCATGAAAAGGTTTGAATCTAGTCATTTGACGAAGAGTGAGTAGGCTTCTATGGGCTGGGATGGAGTATGGGGACCCTGTCCCAGCATCCTTATAGGTCTTTTTAAATAACACAGGTACTTTAGGATTATTCTGACATCTCTCTCAGTCTATCAAGTCATCCCAAGATCACTCTGAGTTACTCTGTCACCTCTCTAATGGTTCCTAGACACAGAAGCATCTGCATGTGATAGCACTAGGCTCTGAAGACTGGGATCCTGTCTCAACTATAGTCAACACTCTATGCCAGGCTATGCTCCAGGGGCACTGGCTGGTGCTGGATAACTGTCATTTGATGCCCCATTGGCCAAGAGAACTGCTACAGCCCTTGTTGGGACTGCTGGATGGAGCCAGGGGTAAGTGTACTACTTTGGGATGGCTTTGAGGATCCTGCCCTACACTTGGTCCTGAGCTTGAATTCTAAGGCTTCATGGCTGATCTCCAAGTGTGAAGCCTATCCCTTTGCTCTTCTGTCTGATTCCTGAACTTGTGGGTCAGCCTATTCACTACCTGAGGATTTATTTCAGCCCCCTATCTAAACTTAGTGGTCTCAGACTCTGAACTGTCACCAGAACCAGAAAGCAGGAATGTGGCCACTGTCCACAGAGATTTCCGTCTTTGGCTGATTGTATCTACTGAGGCCAGTGCTTCCTTGCCAGGTGAGGAGCATCGCTGTATGAGCTATCAAGTCCTAAGGAGGGGAGAGTGACTATACTGTGCTGACTCAGCACTCTGCTTCCTCCACAGGGGTACTGACACAGCACTCCAAGCCTGTTTTCTGGGACCAGTCCTTAGAACTGGGCCGGATCCTGATTGACAGTGTGAGTTCCCAGCAAGGACTCTGCATGCAACCCCTCACCCAGACACTGCCTTTGTTCCTGCTGCATGGTCTCCTACTACACCGACAGCTCTATGGGATAAAGCTGCAAGCACACAGAGGGCGCTGGTGAGGGATCCACCAGTCCTATTAGGTCATCTAGCAAACACCAAGCACCTTCCAGATGCTTGAAAGCTCCAAAGAGGGAAGGCAAGGGGACAGCAAGGAAGTCTTCTGCAAGAACTTTGCACAACTTCTGCAAGGACTTTGAACTGAGCCTTAAAAGCAGAAGCCAGTCGGATAGAAACAGGGCTTTTCTAAGCAGAGAGAATGATTTCAGTGGGGCTGAGGTGAACATGTTGGGGATTGAACAGAGGAAGGGCTTTCAGGGTCATGACAAGGGGCCTCTAGTTATCCTGCAGACATCAGGAAGTCACTGGGGGGTTTAAGTAGGAGAGACTTGATCCTATTCCGTCGAAAGCATCACTCAGGCTTCAATGTGAAGAATAGACAGAGGGGGTGGGCCTGGAGAAAAGAACAGCTTTTAAGGAGGCTCTCAGGAAGCCATCATGATATGGGTGGTAGGCACTAGGGTGGTAGTCAGAGTAGAGGTCAGGAATAAATATACAGTAAAGAATAAGGATGCCCCTAGACTTCCTAAACAAGTGGGTGGCTGTGATACCTCTTACTAGGCTAAGAGGTAGAATAGGTTTTATAGGGGAAAATGGTTATTGCAGTAGAAAGCAAGTTGTATTGGGGTACAAAGTAATAATGTCTAGTGAGCCCTCATAAGTCTAGAGCTCAGGAGAGAGGTTTGCACTGAAGAACAGATGCAGGAGTCCTTAGCATATTGTTATTAAAACTGTACTCTCTTTATCCTTATCCAGGAGTCAAGTAACTTTAACCAAGATACTTCAGATCCAAGAGCATCTGTGGGCCAGTCTCAGTAACCCCAGGGCTGCCTTGCTGGAGCTGGCTGGTGAGGTCCTCCTCCTGTCCTGCATATGGTGATCAGCCCCCAGAAGACCCAGGAAAGGGTGGGGTGGAAGTTTGAAGGCCAGGACACAGGTGATGGATAAACACACAATTTTGTTTTGAGAGGTGTTGGAAACTGGAAGGACTGAAGTTCTGATTTAATCTGCAGCTTCAGTTTTCTATGGAGGTTCTTTGGGGGACCCAGAGGACAGAGAGGCCCTGATTAGCCTGACACGAGCCTGCCTGAATCCCAGGAACATGAGCTGGGCCCAGCCACACACACCTCAGTATCTGCTGGCCACTCTAATGCCTAGCCCAGGTAAGCTGCAGGCAAATGTCCACCCTGGGGTGGGGAATTAGTGCATTGCACTGCAGTCCCCGTAGGAATGTGGACAATATCTGCACCAATAAAGGTATGAGAGGGCAATGTTGGTAATTCTGGGGTTGGAAGAAGGCCTACTTTTCCTTGGGTCTAGTAGGGAGAATCTATTCTTGTTCCTCATTTCCAATCCTAAGAGCTAGGGGAGCTAGATGCCATGACAGAGTGCAAGGCCCAGATGCAACTACTGCCCACACCAGCAGAACCTCGTACCTGCGGATTGAATGAAGGGCCCAAGTCCTGGCTATTGAGACGCCAGAGTCGTGCTTTCCTGAACGTGCTACAGCAGTGTTCACCCACATGGGTTCCTTCAGCCTCTGGAGGAAACGCCCAGCGTAAAGAACGGCGCCTTCGGCAACGCCTAGTGCAAGCCAAGAAGAGGCTAGTGGCACTTCAGGCTTTGCTAACCAACCGTTCTCGCTCAGGCCAGTATGTCACCCCCTGGGCGGTACTAGGGCCCAATGCCCACCGGCCTCTGGAGGGCTTTTTAGAGACAGAGGTACTGGAACTGAGGCAGCTGGTAGGCATACTGCAGCGCGACCTTGACTGCTTATTGCAGCAGCTGAAGGGGGAAACCCCATGCAACTCCAGCCGCTGTGCAGAAGTGGCCCATGCTCTTTGGGCTGGACGCCTACCTCGGCCTTGGAGATCTCATGCGGCTGCTGGGCCTCAGCTGCCCTGGCAATGGCTGCGACAGCTCTCCCGCCGTGGGCATCTGTTGATTCGCTACCTGGACAGTGGCACGAGCGAAAATGCCAAAGAACCAGAGCGCATATTTCACCTGTCAGCTTTTCGCCACCCTCGTCGTCTGCTGCTGGCACTGCGTTGGGAGGCTATCTTGGGGTCCTCAGTGCCCAGCCCTAATCTTACTGGTAACCAAGGCTCTGGCTCCAGCAGTGTCCCACCTAAACGTCAGGAGCTGAACAACCATCCTCTGCATATCCGGGTATCTTGACATCACCCTTTCTGCTCCCCATTTCACCTCCTCAAAAGTATCTGATTCCACCCTCCTGTCGACCCTGCTGACTCTCATCTTCATAGCTTTGCCTGTTTTCTGGTGCCCCCAGGTGGAGAATGGCCCAAATCCCAAGGTTCCTGAGATGGGACTGCTACTGATTGGGTTACAGCTCCAGCATGCGGAATGGGACCAGATGGATGGGGCCTTGCAGGACAGTTTTTCCAGCCAACCCAGCCCTCTACCTCCTGTCAGCATAAGCACACAAACCCGTAGCGCCCGTGATGCACCAGTCCCAGCTGGCCTGGACGTGTACTCCTGTCCCGTATACATGACCGGGCCCCTTGGCACCACCAAGCTGCACAGCAAGAACATCCTGATGCACCTGCCACTACCCACGAAGCTCAGCCCTGACACCTGTATCCAACGAAGGGTCCATGTGTGCAGCACAATCTTATCCTGAGCGCCCCCACCCCAATAAAGCTGTAGTGGTGTCAGGAATGACTTCCAGGATTTGAAAGAAGATTGGAGTATGAACAGAGTATAAAATGTGGAAAAGATGCTATTGATAGAGGAAGAAGGGTGACATGTGCAAAGCAAGTGGGGCAAAGTCTCTGGGTACTTTGGGTACAGGGGCCTGCTGTTAGTCATGTTTACAAGGGATAGGGAAACCTAGCAATGGCTGACACAGAATTCTGACTCCTTGCTCTACTGTGGTCTCAGCAATTACATTAAATATCCAGTGGGTGGTTTTGAATGGAGAACATTATTTGAAAGTTGCTTAAAGTATTTAGCATTATTGGAATGTCCCACTTCTGCCTTCTCTGAATGAGTCATACACCCAAAACAAAGGCCAAATGAGATTCACGACCCCTCGCTCATTCAACAATAACCAGCTGAGCAAGCATGCCTCCATATGAAGTGTTCTCTTTAGGACACCAATGAGGCCGTTCAGAGCAAAACTACTCCTTTCCATGGAAATCTATTTCCTGTCCCAGGGAAGTTCCAGAGACACATACCCTTTGAAAGTACCTTCTCCAGAGGCCTCCTCCTAGGCCATATCTTTTAAGTGGCCCATTCATCCATTATTGAAATTAGCACCCTCATTATCCAGTTAGCCGCTAATAGTGCCACAATGAGGGGACCAAGCCTCCTGTGCATACAATCTTTTGGGGCACATATCCAAACTTCACTACTCCACAACGGGACCTCAAAGGGCCATGTTAAATGCATATTCCCCCACACCCTCTCTGTTTTGAGACAGTGTCTTGCTATGTTCCAGGCTGGCCTCAAACTTGGGATGCACCTGACTCAGCTCCCCAAATGCTGAAAGTAGAGGCTCAAACCACCTTATCCAACTCAAATGCATTTCTCAAAAGTCCATGTTCAATATCCTCAGACCTAAACTCTTAGCTATAAACCCCCATAAAACTCAAGACATATTCTAAAATATGACACACAGTAAACATTTCCATTCCAAGAAGGTGAAATAGACAGACACCAAAGAAAGGTTGGGCCAGAATAAGAGCAAAACAAGCAGGACATTATGTCCTATAGCTCATTCCCCAAAGTACCCTGGGTATGTGGTGAAGTGATATGAGCTCAAAGGGGCATGGGACCATCCCCACCACTAAGGCCTTGCCATTTGCAGTCCACATGGCTTCTTTATAGCAGATGCTCTATGTCCATGGCCTCTCTAACTTTCTGGAGTCTCCTCCAAGGTTTTACTCTCTCTCACAACTTCACACGTTGTCAGAAACTTCTTGTGGGGATTCTGGTCCTGCCATACATATACTGGCCTTTTAGACTTTCCTCTGAAATACAGAGGGAAACCTGTAGTCCCACAACTCTTACATTCTACATGCTTGAAACTCCAGCATCATATGGGCAATGCCAAGTTCTATTGCTAGCTCAGGCAGTAGCTAGCTCCTTTTCAATGGCTTAAGTAGGTGAACATGGGGGAACACTTTCCTAGGAGGCCCTAAGTGAACAGCTTTCTAAGCAAAGTCTTTTGAATTAATTAAAACCTTTATGCCCAAGTGACTAACATGGGTGGCAGTTAACAAATTCCTAAGGAACCCTCAAGTACTTTTCTGTTGTTTTGATGCCAAATATTTGGCTGTTTGCAGGGGTGGGAGGGATGGAGGGTGGGGTGGTGGGGGGGGTGGTACATGAGTGTTCTGCCTGCATGTATATATGCATACATGCACTATGTGCATGCCTAGTCCTGTGAAGGTCAGAGAAGGCATTGGATTCTCTGGAACTAGTGCTATGGAAAGTTGTGAACTACCATGTGGACTCTGAAAATCAAACCTCGGGTCATCTGCAATAGCAACAAGTGCTCTTAACCACTGAGTTGCTGCTTCAACTCCTTTTTACCTTTTGAGACAGGGTTTCATATAGTCGGTTTAAACTTCAACTTGCTAGTAGCTGAGGTTTACCTTGAATTCTTGATCCTCCTGTATCCTATTACCAAGTGCTGGCTAGCATTGGTAGACAGGCACAACCACACACAGTGTACTTAGTTTCTTGTTGTTGTTGTTACTTTGTTTATATTTCATGCAGGGTTTCTCTGTGTAGCCCTGGCTGTCCTAGAACTCACTTTTGTAGACCAGGCTGCCCTTGAGCTCACAGAAGCACCCCTGCCTCTGCCTCCTGAGTGCTGGGATTAAAGGCATGAGCCACAACCACCCACGCTTACTTAGTTTCTTTTGAATGATCCTAATCTCTTCAATAGCCACATTCTTCTTGGCTTCAACTTTAATTTTTTTTTTTTTTTTTTTTTTTTCGCTCAAAGTGAAAAATTTTCAAATTAAACACGTTGCTTTTGGTAACAATTCTTGCTGTAAGTTTGACTAAAAGCAGCTAGCAATAACAATCTCATTTTAATTCAGGGTCCCTTGAAATGTTCTCTACTGCACTAACTAGTCTGGACATTTAAATTCAGCCTCATGCAAAGACTCAGCATACTACTAAAATATAAATAAGTTCTTTGCTGGAATTAAAATGGTCTGTAATCCAATTCCCCAAGAAAGACCTTATTCTCATCCATATTGTCTACACTTCTATCACCAATCTGACCTTCTAAGTTCTCACCAGAACTTCCCATTATGCATCTCTAACATCATTCTGGGACCTCTCCAGTGTAACTCTGCACTTTTCCAAATTCTCCCAAACCAAATGCAAAAAAAACCACAAAATCGGGTTTAATCACAATAACAACCTCACTGCTAATGTGACTAACACCTGAAAGGAACAACTTAAGGAAGGTGCTATCAGCCCATGGTTGCAGGAATCTCAATTCCTAGTTGATGATTCATTGTTGTGAGCCTGCAAAGAGACTGAGGAAGTAAGCATGAACTGGAGCTAAGTTGCTCACCTCATGATGGTCAGGAAGTAGAGAAGAACAGAGGAAAGAGCTAAAGACACGATATGTATTGCCAAGCTCTATCACCAGTGACCAGTTATGCCGTAAAACCTTAAGTGCATACCATTTCTCAAAATAACACCCAAACAGGGTGTTATTTTGAGAAACACATTGAAACCATAGTACATGGAGTAAATGAACTAACCTTGGTTTAAAAAAAATTAAAAATTTAATTTTGGAAATGAAAATATGACTCAGTTGATTGGTCATTTTTGCCCTGGCTTTAATCTCAAGCACCTCATAAAAACCTAGCATGGTGGTATATTCCTATAACCAATTCCAGCACTTGAGAGGCAGAAATCAGAAATTCTAAGTCATTCTCAGCTATATACTGAGTTCAAGTCCAGAATGGGCTACAGGAGACTATGTTTCCAAATAAAATTTGTAAATAGAATTATCTACAAATATGAGAGTACATTTTCATGTATATAAACATATTATATCCTTGTTTATAATATGTTTATATCCTGGTAAGAATACATACATACAAAGAAGAAACATTAAGACTTTTTTTTCACAAATGTAACTATTTGTATGAATGACAAATAGGAAATAATTTGGGTTACTAGACAGTGCATAAATACTGTTTCCCTCCTCTTTGAGAATGATTAGAGGTTTTTGGGGGGTCTTTTTGGTTTTTGTTTCGATCTATAAAGCTGTATCCCACACTGATAATTGTTTTGGTCAATTACACAGGAGCAAAAAGGATCCCTTTCTGTCTTGGTAATGAGATGATCGTCTTTCCTTGCCTCAGTGACTACAAGAGCATATATTGAGATACTGTCTCTGTTTGTTGGGTCTCTGAGTATGATTCTGAATCCCCCTCAATCTATGTTGATAGGGGGAACAAATCATACTGGAGGTGAGATGGCTTAGTACTCTAAGACTGACAACCAGGGTTGAATCCCTGGGAACCACACGATAGAACAGATTCCAACAAATGTCTCTGACTTCCACACAGACACATCATGGTATGCATGTAACACTGCTCTCTCCGAATGAAATAAATAAATAAATAAAAATCGAAAAAAAAAAAAGAAATATCTTAAAATTACCACATTACAAGATGGCCCAGTCACTCCTTGTAAGTACACTAACATAATCAATAAATTATGGTTTATTCACAATAAAACAGTTTAAGTAATCAATAAATTGTGGTTTATTCACAATAAAAAAGAATATAGTTGCACTTGGTATGGATGAATGGTAATGGATGAATGGTAAGTACAAAAAGCTAGACACATGGAAAGCCTATTTAGGTATGGAAGCTTAAGTGGTAAGACCATGTAGAAGACCAGTGAAATAAAGACCAGAGTAAAGATGGTGGAAGTTTTGTGGGAGCAAGGAAAGAAAGTTGCCAGTTAGCCTCTCTGGGTCTGTAGATTGTGGAATGATTGTCCTTTGCTTAACAGCTAATGTCCAAGTGAGTACCCATCATTTTGTCTTTCTGAGGCTTGGTTATCTCACTCAGGATGGTCCCATCCATTTGCCTGAAAATTTCATGATTTTTTAAATATAATTTATTCTTTTAAATTTCATTTTACATCCCAACCATTGTTCTTCCTGCCTCTTCCTTCCCACCTTTCCTTCCCCCTACTAAGTTATCTCTTTCACTGCATCCCTCCCCTCCTCAACCATCTTGTTCCCTCTTCTCCCCCTTAACATCTCCCTCCCCCTCCCCCCAGTTTATCCTGTAGATCTCATCTAATTTCCCTTCCCAGGGTGATCAATGTGTCCCTCTTAGGGTCCTCCTTGTGGATTGTAGTCTGGTTATCCTTTGCTTTACATCTAAGATCCACTTATGGGTGAGTACATACTGTCTTTCTTAGACTGGGTTACCTCACTCAGGATTTTTTTTTTTTTTTCTTTCCCTAGTTCCATCCATGTGCCTGAAAATTTCTTGAGGTCATCTTTTTTTTTTTTTTTTTACAGCTGAGTAGTACTCCGTTGTGTAAATGCTCTACATTTTCCTTATCCATTCTTCAGTTGAGAGGCATCTAGGCTGTTCCCAGGTTATGGCTATTACGTGCTCAACATCTTTAATCATCAGTGAAATACAAATCAAAATTACTCTGAGACACCATCTTATACCTGCTAAGAATGGCTAAGATCAAAAATACTGAGGACATCTTATGTTGGAGAGGATATGAAGTTAAGGGAACACTCCTACACTGCTGGTAGGAGTACAAAATTGTACAGGCACTTTTGAAATCAGCATGGTGGTTTCTAAGAAAATTGGTAATTAATCTACCTCCAGACCCAGCAACACTTTTGGACACTTGCTCAAAGAAGTCATTGTTCTTTTTCTTTTTAATGCAAAGTCATTGTTTTCAACAGGTGAGTAGTACTCCTTTGTGTAAATCTACCACATTTTCTTACCCAATCTTTAGTTGCGAGACATCTAGGTTGTTTCCAGTCTCTGGTATTATGAATAAAGCTGCAATGAACATGGTTGAGCAAGTGTCATTGTAATAGGATGGAGCATCCTTTGGGTATATATACCTAAGAATGGTATAGCTGGATTTTAAGGTAGATCCAGTCCCAATTTTCTGAGAAGCTTCCATATTGATTTCTTTAGTGGCTTTACTAGTTTGCACTCCTATCAGCAATGGAGAAGTATTCCCCTTGCTCCACATCCTTACCAGCATGAGCTATCAGTTATTTTTTTTTTTTTTTTTTTTTTGTTTATCTTAGCTATCCTGATAGAGTTGTTTTGACTTGCATTTCTCTGATGGCTAAGTTTGTTGAACATTTCCTTACACGTTTCTCAGTCACTTGAGATTGCTCTATTGAGAAATCTGTTTAGATCTCCATCCCGTTTTTAAAATTGGATTGTTTGGTTCTTTGTATTTTTGGATATTTGCCCTCTATTAGATGTGGGGTTGCTGTTCATTGACAGTGTCCTTTGCCTTACAGAAGCTTTTCAGTTTCATGAGGTCCCATTTATTGTTGATCTTATTGCCTGCTTGATTGGTGTTTTGTTCAGGAAATTGTCTCCTGTGGCAAGGCATTCAAGGCTATCCTCTACTTTCTCTTTTACCAGGTTCTGTGTAGGTTGACAGATATGGATCTATTTGCAATCTTTCTACATGTTGATATCCAGTTGGACCAGCACCATTTACTGAAGATGCTTTCTTTTTCCCCATTATGTATTTCTGGCTTCTTAATTAAAAAAAAAAAATTAGAAGTCCATAGCCTTCTACTTGATTCCATGGATCAACTTAGTGCAGTGGAAACTCCCTGGAATCTGAGACTCAACTGAAGCCTCCCAGTAATGGGGGATACAGTCAGACAGGGACATCAACCCAAACACAAAACCTTCAACTTACCACGTGTCCCTCCTGCAAGACATGATGGGGAAATGGTGACACAGAACTGGCCAAATATTAGGCAGAGTCAGGGGAACCCTGAAGAAGGGAAGGCAAAATTGTAGGAGTCAGAGGGTTTAAGAACACCAGGGAAACATGGCCCACAGAACCAACTAAGCTGGGCTTGTATCAGCTCACAGAGATTTTATGTGTCTGAGCTAGGTCCTCTGCATATATTTATGGTTGTGTAGATTGACTTCCAACAATGCCTGCACTTGGAACCCCTTTCCTCCTACTGGGTTGCCTTGTCCAGCCTTGATATGAAGCTTTGTGCCTAGTCTTCTTGGATCTTGTTAGGCCACGTTCAGTGGATATCCCTGCGAAGCCTGCTTTTTTTTTTTTTTTTTTAAGGGAAACAGAGGTGAAGTTGATCTGGGGAGCAGAAAAGGTTGGGGGATGGACTTGGAGGAATCGAGGGAGGGGAAACTATGGTCAGGATGTAATGTATGAGAGAAAGTTTTAACATTCTAACCACACAAAAAAAGTTGCTTGTGTTTGGAAAGTGGCTTTAAATGGTAATAGCCTTCTGCTGCCTAATCTGGGCGATTATCAGCGGCTTTGTGATAAATCAGTTGTTGTTTTGTATACTTTTCTTTATAAGTGCTTTGTCCCTTTCAATTAAAAGGGCTTTTAAGAGATTACTAGAGCCTCAGAAAAACAGCAATGTATTTCTCACTGAAGTGAAGCCTAAACCAGGTGCTCCTACTGTAGTAGACTCTGGATTTGATGATGCTCAGGGATCTAGGCACCTCTGTTCCAGTGCATCAAGTTGGACAATGTAGAAATAACATGGGGAACTGCTTGGTAAAAGATCCAAGTCTGCCAGGTGGTGGTGGTGCATGCCTTTAGTCCCAGCACTCAGGAGGTAGAGGCAGGATCTCTGTGAGTTCAAAGCCAGCCTGGTCTACATTGAGTTCCAGGATAGTCTTCAAGGTTACACAGAGAAACCCTGTCTCAAAAATCCAAGGGGGGTAGGGGAGAAAAGGAGTCAAGCCTGAAACCAACCATCTCAACTCAACCTGCTCACACAAAACACTATGGGAAGATGGAGAATACAGTATAGTTGACTTCCCAGGAGGAAAGTAAGTGTGAAGAGCACTGGTAATTCTCTACTATAACACACATATACCTAAACCACCATTTTTGTGTCAAAGATATTTGAGTCTAGGGACATAAGAGGGGGACAGGAGGAAATGGTTTGGAGCCATATGGACACAGTGACTGGTACTTTTCATCAGCATTAGGAAAAACTGTCACCTGATGCCTGGCCTACTTTCCACTGTTTGGCAGAATAAATGTGCATGGGTTTCCTGTGGGCTCCTTGAAAGGTAATCAACCAGTCTTGAGTTATGTAGGGACCTTCTCTGGGAAGGTTTCTTGTAAGGTGAGGCTCCTTAGCACTAGGTGGCAGTAGATGCCCTGTGTCCTAGTTTGCTGCCTGTTGCTGTGGTAAAACACAGAAAACCCAATTTGGAAAGGAAAAGGTTTATTACATCCTATATGTTAGATAGAGTAGGTCATCAAGGGAAGCCAGGAGCTTGAGGCAGGAACCTGGAGGCAGAAACTGAAGTAGAGGCCATAATGCAGCTTAACTAGTTCGCTTCTCTTGCTTAGTTCAATCATCTTTCTTACAAGCCTGGACCCACCTGCCTATGAATGGCAATGCCCAGACCCTCCACATAATCAACAGGAAAATGCCTCACAGGCCAGTCTCATGGAGGCTTCTTAGATGAGATTTTCTTCTCCTAAGTGACTCTAGTTTAGGTCTATTTGACAAAAACTAACCAGCATACACTGTCAGAGTTAAGAGCTATGGACTTGAGGGGCACTTAGATTTTATATCATAAGGAATCAACCAAAGTCAGTTAATGCACATTCCCTATGGGGAAGATCTGGGGACTTCAGCGTTACATACAAGAGTTAATATTTAAATGTTTGTCTTGGTAAAATGTATCAATGATGTATTAATTAAATCTTATTTTCTCTGATATACTTTCCTCCATTCCAATCCCCGAACAAACAGAAAAGGTAAAGAATGAGTAAAAGAGGGGGCTGGAGAGATGGCTCAGTGGCTAAGAGCACTGACTGCTCTTCCAGAGGACCTGGGTTCAATTCCCAGCACTCACATGGCAGCTCACAGCTGTCTGTGACTTCAGTTCCAGGGGACCAAACCATTACAAAACACCAATGCACATTAAAACGAATGAATAAGACATGATATTCCTTGGGGCGGTGGTGGAGAAAGCCTTTAATCCCACTACTCGGAAAGCAGAGGCAGGCAGATCTATGAGTTCAAAGCCAGCCTAGTCTACAAAGCTAGTTCCAAGTCAGCTAGGACTGTTACACGGAGAAACCCTGTCTTGACATGGCTAAAAAGAGATCATATTCCCCTAATCCACTGAACTGAAGCGAACAGTTTGACCCCCTCAGAGCTACTGATAAGTTACTGAAATGTGGGAAGTGGCAGAGAAGGAAAACGTATTTAAAGGGTTATTTTTTTTTTTAAGGCTGAATTCAGTCATGATGAAGAATATAACATATTTATACCAGAGTACTAATGAGTGAACAGATCTGTGAAGTGAAAGCCAAAAGGGGGGGGGGGGGGGAGAATGCTGTGGCAATTGGAGAGATGTCCAAGAAGTCTATTACGGTGTCTCTACCTAATTAAGAATGCATCTGTGACTACAAGAATCAGGACACCAAGAGAAGCACAAAGCCCTTACTCCAAACACTTTTGAGCTCCTGAACGAAAGCCAAGTTCTTTCAGGTTCCTTGTTACTTTAGGAAGAAAAATTTAAATATTTAAAATATTTGCTGGGATTTTTAAAGCCACATATAATTGATAAATATTTCTGTTTTCTGATGTGAACACTATTTTTCTTCATTTAAAAGTAGGATAAGGGGTTGGAAAGATAGCTCAGGAGTGGATACTTCTCTTGCAGAGGACCCAAGTTCAAATTTCCACACCCTCATCAGGCAGCTCACAACTGCCTATAACTCCAGCTCCAACAAATTCTATTTCTCTGGCCTTAGCCACTGCACTCACACATACACAACCCCCATATATGTAATTTAAAAATAAAACAAATTTTTAAAGTAGGGCAGTTACAAAGTACAGACTGGCATGTAGAAGCCCCCAACAGGAAACAGGATTTTGTGGTAAGGTGGGCAGGGCAACATATCCAGGATGACAATTGCTGTAACATGCTTACATTCATTAGCTTAAGGGGTTTAGTTGTTTCAGAATCCAGTTTTCTCCTAAAATAGCCAAACTTCTTGTATACTACGACTCCATCATTTTCAGAACCTGTCCTTCCTAGGTAGGGGAGGGCGGAGAAAACAGAAAAGGCTCACCTGCCTTTCACATTCTTTTTGTGGTATGAAAACACCACTCTGCTATCCCTGACTTACCTAATGTACAGTGCTGGAAAACATAGTTTAATTTTAGTGTGCCTAGAAAGAGGGCACTGAGGGAATTTCTTCGGCAGGAAAGAAAAAGCATGTCACTGGTAAGGAGAGCCAGAAGAAAATGAGTTAACTAAGGGAAAGGATATTTTAGGAAGACAAAGGAAACATGTACAGATGTAGAGGGCTTGACAAGCTCCTGCTGTAGTACTGAGGAGAGGATGAGTGAGTTAAGATGCAGTTAGCCTGCAGAACAATGACTGGGTAAGATTACACTGGACCTGGGAAGGAAGGAGTCTGTCTTTTGTTCTCAAGCTATGAGAATCCATTGAAGGATTTTATGCAGAAAGGTCACATAATCTGATTTACATTTTTCATACAGATCGCTTGGCAGTATGGAAAATGGATTGCTTTGGGAAGCAAAGGCAATTAGAGCCCCGTAGCAATCACTGCAGTAGTCAAAAGTCCTACAACCAGGTGGCTAGTTAGAGAACTCACCTGGGAAGGATGACCTAGTAATCAAAGGCTCTAATTACTAGTCTCTGAAAAGCTGCAGAGGGCTTTGTGTGATTACGTAACTGGTAAGTGCTTGGAGCTGAGCTATCTCTGCCAAGATCGCACTGTTTCTTTTGGAACTGTGTTCTCTCTTAGGACTGTTTTACGGGAACAAAATCAGGAGCACACGAATAATTACGAACACCACTGCTTGGAGAGCTCTGAAAGGGACATTGAACATGACCTAGGTCTAGACTGATATCCATACCCAACTTCTTTCTTGGCTCCCACAGCCAAGTAGAGTTAACTCTTTATCTGCTGTGGAAAAAGGCTGCAGCAAGCCTATAATCTCATTCATTCATTCACTCACTCATTTACTTATTTTACTTTACTTTGTTTTATAAGTGTTTTGCCTGTATGTATGTCTGTAGACCACATGTAAGCCTGGTGTGCCCAGAAGCCATGTGGGCACTAGATCTCCAAGGACTAGAGTTAGATGATTACAAGCCAACTTGTGGGTGGTGGGAATTGAACCTGTGTTCTTTCCGAGAGCAGTCAGTGCTCTCAACCACAGAAACATCTGTTCAGCCCTACTGTCATAGTCTTACTTAACTGACCGTCTATGATCAGCTCAAGGAGTAAACGAAATTAGAATTTCTAATTCTATGTAACAATAAATAACTGGCCTCTGTGCTGACAAATATCTTTCCCCCTCCCAGCTTTGCCTCACCTAAGTCAAGGAGGCTGATTTAGGGAATGGAGGAGAGCTCCCCACTCTCCATCTTTCCTACCTCCTTGCTGACTATTCCAGGAACAAGTACTGAGGAGAGACAAGGAAATGCAAGTCTGGTTTGACTCAATGGTCCTTTGGCCAACAGGTCTGGTGGACATTCAAAGGGGAAAATCTGTTAGTCCCTGGATACTGCATTATTCTGGATGGCTTTCTGAAACCATTCCATCAGCCCAAATGGCTGACTCCTTGCTGCTTGTTATCAAGTCTCTTCTTCGAAGTGGTCCTATGGGACAGGACCCAAGCCTATCTTACACTTAGCACAAGATGCCCAGAAGATATGCATGTGCTATTGCCAGGGCACATTCTGGGAATGCAAGTCACTGCCACTCCACCCAAACAGCCTCTGAGTTTTTCCTTGCCCTGTATTTTTTTCAGGGTAGGAGTTAAGACTCTAGGCATATCATTCCTTAAAAGTAGAAATACATATCTTTATTGGTCCCAGTAGACCTTAGGTAGAATTGTGGTTGGTGGGCAGAAACCTGACCCTTTTTGCTTTCTTGCAAATGGGGGCTGGGTTCTGACAGACCAGTAGGTAGTAAAGGAAAAGTAACAAGCTCCCAACACATTATACCATGCTTCACCCTCTTATGCTGCAACTTCATGTGTTAGTAACACTGCCGATACTTCTACTCTATTTCCTTAGGTCAGGATCTCACTATGTATTCCCAGGCGGGCCTGGAACTATAAACACTGGGCTGGCCTCAAACTCAGAAGTCCTCCTGCTTCTGCCTCCCAGGTGCTGGGATTCTTCATTCTCTTCTTTTCTCCTCAAAATCCCAATCCTCTCCCTACTTCTACTTTCAATAAATTTTGCTTCCTCCTTCAAGGAGAAAACCTAAAAGCCATCAGAAAAGAATTTCTAGGACCCTACTCAGATCTACAGAACCAGAAACTACAGTAGAAGGCCTGGAAGACAGCATTAAAATAATGAACCTTGCAGATAACTCTAGTCACCCTAAAGTTTGAAAGCCACTACCTTTCACTGTTAACCCCTCCCACTACCACTAACCTCCTACTACTCTTCTCCCTCCCTCAATCTGCTCTGGCCATACAAGCCTCCTGTTCTTTTAAGCTGGGTATGCTGTGTGCAAGAGTGAATAGTGTTGTGTGTGCACATGCAGGGGTGGGAACCAGAGGAGGACATCAAGTTTCCTGCTCTATCATTCTCTACCTTATTACTTTGAGACAGGGTCTTACTGGATCTGGGGATCACCACTGTTCAGGCAAGTTAGCTGGCCTACAAGCCCCAGTTTTGTCTCCACTATCCCAACCCTCCTCAGCTTCAGAGCTCTAGGATTCACTCTTACGTGGTGCTAAGGTCTTCCTGCTTGCACAGCAGTGCTCTTAGCCACTGAGTTATCTCCCCACACCGCAATTTCAACATTCTGAATGACCACACCAGCCTGTCCAGTTTCTTTGCTCTCAGCTCTATCTTGAGGTTCTCCTGCTGGCACACCTTTCTCATCACTAGTTCACAGCACCTAAGGGTAACCCACATTTGGCTTTGGCAACACTCCCATTTCTGTTGTCATCAAGTTCAGTTAACTGGACTGTTATTCCTTAATGAGCTTGCGCCCCCCCATAAGTAAACAAACTCAAAAACAAAGATAAATATGGTTTGAGAAGGCTGCAGTATAAATCATCTATAACACAGTACTTGCACACTAAGGAAACATTTTACATACAGTATGTTGAGAATACAGGTACTTCTGGGGAAGGGACTTTAAGAAACTGCTAAGCTATTTGTGAAGATGAGTAAACTTTGATAGTGAGATGCGCGCTCAGCAACAACATTACACACAAATATTGTACGGTGTCTGCTAAGGTTGGCCTCATAGCCCAGCCTCCAAACATGCCTTCTGGACTGTGTGTTTTTCAGAATCTTTATTCCTTTAGGCCTGGGGGCATCTAATGTTCCAAATCCTGAGACCTAGAGGGAACTGTGAGGTCTTGTTTTTGTGACTGGATAGAAGAGGCTGCATCTTTATACCTGGATCCAAGGCAGATACCTTCTGGATGAGCTCAGCATGTTGTCCTAAATTATCTTCCCTAGCACTTTAGTTCTTACCTGTAGCTTTCCTGACATGCAAGGTAGGTCCCATGTCCAGATCCTGCCAATGAACAGCCCACTCAGTTGGTGATTATGAACAGAGATCAGGCTTCTTCATTACCGGCTTCCAAGGTAAGCTTCAAATGCAGTAAGCCTCTAAATAGCAAATGCTTATCACATGCCTATACCAAACTTTCCCAGTCTTTCTCAGTCACAACAAAATTATTTACTCAACCCCCAAGCCAGCTTAGGGGTGATCTTTAAAGAATGGTAAGATCGACGACAAACAATAGCCATAGCTGATTTATTCAGCGCCTCTTATGTTCCTAACTCTTGCTGCAGCTTTCCTCGGTTAACCCATACAACATGCTATAACACAAGAATTTTACATTTTTCAAATGAGAAATGGAATATTCAGAAATGAAGAGATTGACCTGGGTACAGTGGCTCATGCCTGTAGTCCCAATAATCAGGAGAATTGCCATTTAAGGTCAGCCTGGACTACTGTGAGATGATGACATCTCAAAGCAACAACAGAAGGAAAGAAAGAATTAAATGATTCTCAGCTCCAAGAAAGAACTCCAGCCCCAACTGGCAAACTAGCATTGGGACTTGCCATGAGGCAAAAGCTGTGTGTCTATAGTCCTGAAGCTGAAGGAGCAGAAACTATGGATGGGCAGATGTTAGACAATACAGTCAGAAGATGGCACAGTGGAGTGCCCTTGTGCCTTCTGAAAGATGAAGAAAACCAAACCCAGAGAACCATCAATTCCAAGTCAACTAGTTTACATGATACCTGAAGTGACCCACAATTCCCAGACACACCAATGCCCTCACAGTAAACTCCTCATTTTTGAGCATGCTTTTTGTAGCCAAGAAGGCTCCATTAGAGAGCTGAGCAGAAGGCTTTACCAGTGTTCTTGGTACAGGAGGGTGGTACCACATCCTGGCTCATAGCTTGGGTAGGCACAGTCTTCAGAGTTTTGAGCTTGGAGTCTGAGCCCTCCCCTTTTAACAGGTGTCCTTTGGTCACCTGCGCTTGTAGAGACAGGGCTGAAGTTTTAGGCCTGAGAGTTGGGCTTTGGGTCCTACTCGAGGAGGCCCAGTCTTTTCAAAGTCAAACAAGAAGAAGTGGCTGTTGGTCAGGTCCTAGGAGTAGAAAACACCAATGAGCTAAAAATCCTGACCTCAGTCATGCCTCTTTATGAGTTTCCCCAGCTCAGAGAGCTTCCTATAGCTCCTCCCAGAGTTTTTCCTTGAAAGAGCAAAATGTCTATCTCTTTGGCTACAGTCTCCTTCCTGAACACCATTACCCAGAAAAGGACAAAAACAAAAAAGGCAGACTTCTTGGAATCCTCACCTTGTAGATGACCTTAAAGCCAAGTTTGGTCACAGCCCCCAAAAAGGTCCTAATGTCCTCAAAGCGGCTGCTGACTTCAGCTACTTTGAGCAGACCCCTGGGAAAAGGAGGAATTCATGAGTACAGATGGAAACACATACATGCACACAAAAATTCATCCATGTCCTAGAGACTCACCCCGGCTTTAGCACTCGATTTGCCTCCTCAAGGAAGTCCCTAATGTTAGTTCCCATTAGTGAAAGGCAAAACACAGCCACATCCACAGATTCATCCTCCAGAGGTACCTGACAATGAAGGGTATTAGATGGAGCACATGACATTGTAAAGGGACATTCAGCACCAAGCGCTGAAAGGGCTAGGAAACCACAGGCCAGATACACAGAGGTGCTTACCTGGGCCATGTCACATACAGTGACCCTGGGATCCAGAGAGGCCAAGTCAAAACAGTGCACAGGGTTCCGAATACTTGAAGCCAGACGGCAATCTCCGCAGCCAAAGTCAGCTACCACCAAGGATGCAGGCCTGCAAGCGGAGGGGAAGGAAGGGGTCATATACTGGTCTGATCTAAGTCCTTGACCACCCACTTCACCCTCACATGCTCCATAGCCCCTGTCCACCTCCCATTACTTCTGTCGCAGATCTTTGGCAATACGATCCACCGGGTGCAGTGGCCACTTCTTCACTTGTTTCTGAAAGCCTCGGTGATAGAGGAGAAAAGCCTCGGGGTCTTCCTGGAAGAGCCGTTGGGCAGCACTGCTGGGCCCTGAGTACAACTGTTCATTAAGGTATCGAAATCGGGCCCCATCCAGCCGCTGTGTCATGCGTGCTCGCAGAGCCCCGGCTCTAGTCTGTTGACTGTCTGACTGTGGGGCAGGAGGCACCTCAGGCTCCTCTGTGGAAGCCATGGGAGGAACCTGGTCTGGTGTCTGAAGTGGCCGAAACTTGTTCTTGTGCTTCCGCTTATTCTTCTGCCGGTTCCGCCACTGTCTGCGGCTCAGGGTATGTGAGGAGTTACAGGATGTGGACTCAGAGCTTGGCTTGGGTGGGTCAACTGTAGCAGTACTTGTCATAGCATTGTGAACTGCTGAGAGGAAGATGAGAAGGCATTTGAGGCTTGAAAGGCACAGCAAACCATCTTGTCTATTCCCTTGTCTGTAAGGCAAAGTCTGTGGCCTGGATAGAAGTGCTTTTTACCATCCAGCCTGTATGTGTGTGAGTGTCTGTCTCTGAGTGTGTGTGTGTGGGGGGGGTGTATATATAAATATATATATACATATATATATATAGAGAGAGAGAGAGACAGAGACAGAGATAAAGAGAGACCTTTGTCATCTATGCAGTCAGCTCACAGGCCCCCTCCCACCCTTCCACCCTCGTCCCCAGTAGGTACCTGTATGGTCAACACTGTTCAGGTGCTGGGTTGGGTGTGAATGAGAATATTTCTGGCACTTCCTCTTTCCTTTTTCTTCAGCAGATACCCCACCAAGAAGAGTTTGTCTCTGGCACTTCCTTTCTATTTCCTTGTTCTCAGAGTCACTGACAGATGGTACCTGTTTTTGACATTTCCTTTTTCTTTCCTTCAAGGCGTGGGCAAGTGAGGGCTTTTGGAGGTACTTCTTCTTCCTTCCTACCTCCTCCTCCTCCTCAGAATCACTGCCAGGTGGGCTGGGGGATTTCTGGGAAAGAGATGCTGCTTCCAGAGCCCGTAATGTGGCCAAGAGATGGCGGCGCTTGCGGCCCTGGAGGTAAACAAGGGATGCAAGTAGGTGTGAGAATGGATGAGGTCTCTCTCCAGGCCCATGAGAATGGATGAGGTCTGGAGAATAAGAAAGGAGAGATACTGGTGATTCTTCTCAGCCAGTTTAATGTGTTTGTTATAAAGTCTGCCAAGCCTAGAACTTTCAAGCTGCAATCCCAAGCTCTGGGAAACTGGAGAGTGTCAACATGCTTCTACCCTGCTTTTTAAAATGTGTAAAGGATTGTCAGGTGATGCTCCTTAGAGGAATGTGCTAAGGTCACAAACACCAAGACCACAGCTGATAGCATTCCAGGAGCACCCGAGAGGTTTCTTGAAACAGGAAAAACAACATCACACATGTCTATTAAAGATGTTCCTCACTGCTGTAGAGGTAATAGCCTGATAGGATGAGGCTACACATAGGCAGGCCAGCTGCCTGCATTAGAATGATGGGCTACAGAGATGAAAACAACATCCTGGGCTGACTTAAAGGTCAGAAACACCCTAAGGAGGTACAGAAGTTCTCACATCGGATGAGGCTCAAAGGAAAAGACCTGTTTTCTGGGAAGCTGACTTATTGTTCAAGTCCTGCAGCTGATCCTCGGACAGGCATTCACCTCGGAAGTTCTGGGTTCCCCGTACCTTTTAAAAATAGTGATTCTGATAACCCGCCCTGCCACCTGCTTTGACTGTGTCCAATATACTTTCTACAGTGTAAATAATAACCTTTTCAGGCTGGGGATGCAGCTGAGTGGTGAATGCTTGTTTATCATGCTGAAGTCCTGGAACTGATCTCCAGTATAAAGTGATGCCTGATGACAGAAAATGCAATGAAACCACTCCATTGCTAAAACAACTCCATTAACTTCTACCCTGAGTGTATGAAACTTTACTTTTCAAGCCTTCATTTATTCTTGTGCTCCACCCTCCGGACCCCGCATTCCTATGTTGTGTGTTGCTGTCCCCCGGATTTCTCCACGTTTTTCTACGTTCTTCCACGTTCTTCTCCGCACCAACTTCTCGCCAACTGTATTTTAAAGGTCAGTTTTTTTTTTGGGGGGGGGAGGAGTTTCCGAACTCCCTCCATCCCGATCCACGACAGCACTGCAATCTCTCCTTCTCCCCAGCACGGACAGGGGCGGCTGGGGGCGCGGGGGTGAGGGGTGGGGGTGAGGGTGGGGGGGTGGAGTCGGTTTCGCCCTCAAACAGCCCAGTCCCCGGCCGCTCACCTTGACTGGCGGGGCAGTCGCTGGCCGAGTCTCTATTGTTGCGGGACTGAGGCCCACGGCTGCTGGGGCCGCCTCGGCCCATTCCGGCTCCTCGAACATGCCAGTGGACTGCAGGATCGCCGAGCACACGCCGCAGCCACGTGCAAAGCCCGTCAGGGAATCCTAGTGTTGAAACCTGACCAAATCCAGCCGGAAGCCACCGAGTGAAAGCCTGTGGTGGCTAGAGCGGCCAGCGCGGAGCAGAGCACCATCGAGTGCAGCTGCTGGAGAGCTAGAGAGGCAGTAGGAGGTCGGAAGGGAGGGACGGTGACCCGCTCTGGCCGGAGAGGGCCGGGGCGGGGCGGGGCCGGGCGGCGGGCGCGGCCGGACGGGAGTTCCCCGGAGAAGGCGCCTGCGGCCGGAGTCCCGGTGAGTGCGGGTGTCTCTGCGCCCTGCCCCACGTTGGTCCTGCAAACCTGTCTCTGCGATCTCTGCAGCAGTTAGGAACTGGGAGCCGGGGCCGCCCGCGAAGGACCTCTGTCCCCAACTCCGGGTGCTTGCAGCTTGTCCCCCCCCTCCCCTCCCCCCAGCCGTGCTCGCGGGTCGGGACTCGGTGCCTACAGACACCGACTCAGGAGGTTAGCAAAGTCCCTCCTACACTGCCACACCCCGACCACTTCGCGCCCAGTGGTCGTCCCGCTGCTCAAAGTCCTTCACAGACAACCACTGTCACTCTCGCAACGCCTAGCCCCCCATCCCAGCGCAGACACCTCTGTTCTGCAGAAAACAGAGCAGAACTCATCCTCTTGTCTCTGCTTTCCTGCAGTCCCCCAAGGCTTCTCCAGTCCCGGGTCTCAGTGCTGGGACGCTGCTATGGACGACATTTTTACTCAGTGCCGGGAGGGCAACGCGGTGGCGGTGCGCTTGTGGCTGGACAACACAGAGAACGACCTCAATCAGGGGTGAGCTGAAGCGCTGGAGAGTGAGAGAAAGGCTATCAGTCCCTTCTCTGCTACGTGGGGTGTTAATGTCGGGCGGGGGCAGCTGACTTTGTTAGCCAGTGTGAGGAGTAGTAAGCAGAGACTGTTGGAGGGGGGATCTACATAGAGGAAGCTGTGTCTGAACTGAATTTTTAAACTAAGCTTCACAATCGGGGGTTCCGGGTTGCTTTGCAGCCTCTGTGTCAAACGCAGACCAGAGTGCCAGGAAATTGCCTGGAATGACATATGGTTGGAGAATAGGTTTCTGTGCCCTAGAGCGTTGGATAGAAGTGGAAAAGGACAGATGCCTGTAAGCAAAGTTCTGAAGCTGTGTATCGATGAGACTGCCCATTTGTCTAATATCATCCTGGAAGTTGCCTCGAAGTGATGTTTTGGACTAGAATTGGGACAGTTGAAAAACTAGGAGTGATGAAATTCTCCCAGAGTTATAAGGATGAACTGGTTGACTTGGCATGAAAACTGAAGGTAATAAAGATGACCTGGGGTTTGTGAGGTTTGGGCATTTGGATACTTGGAAGTTGCTGATGTTCCATCTGGACTGATAAAGTTATGGTGACACTACAACAACTGGGAAATGTTGGGCAGGTTGTTGGTTATGTAGATTTGAAGTTCAGGAGAGGTCTGACTGGGAGACCAAGACACTGCAAATTATCATTTAAATGTGGTATCTGAAGATTCTGTAGTGTGAAAAAAATAGTACCTCAGAAGAGTAAAAAATTAAGGCAGAGGATTAGAAGCCTGTCTGACAGGGATCAACCATCTGAAGGAGAAATAGGAAAATGAATTAAGATTAGAGAATGTTTAATTAAAGAAGACTGGTCACTTGTAGCATGAGCTTCTGAGAAGTTAAAAACATGAATGAGTATCTTAAGTTATTACGTTTAGGTTATATTTGATCTTGTAAATGAAATTGCAGAGAACAGGAAACTGCATTATACTGGGTTCCTTTAAATAAGGAACACCACCAGTGGTGGTTGCTAGAGTTTTTATATCAAACATAATCAGTGCCCTCGAGATGGCAGGCTTCTGGAAGGGAGAAAAGTGAACTAGAAGTGAGGAAACAGAGAAAATATGAACACTTTCTAAAACGCTGGCTGATACAGGAAAGCAAGAAAAGCATTGTTGGAAAAGTTTAGTAGGTAGTTTTCACTTGCTTTTGGAGACAGGGTGTCTTGTAGTTCAGAGTGGCCTTCAACTCTCCATCCTACTGCCTCAGGCTCCTGAGTGCTAGGTTTTCAGTTTGCTATCACCATGTGTGACTAGAAGAGTGTACTTTTTTTGGTTGTCCTAGGCCAGGTTTCACCAACTCCCTTTAGGCTGTGTTATTTCTCTGTAATATTCAGTTTTTTCATTTTTCACATGACTTGTATGCTCTGGTACACACTGAGCCATGTTTTGTTGGTAAGGAAATAGTTTAGGCTGTTGTCCAGTGGGAGTGGCATTTTGGAAGATTCCTTGCTGTCAAAAGGTGAAAGGCTATTGTTAGGGAAACCAGAAAGATTTGGTGACTTGAGGGGATAGGGTGTGTTGGTGGTGGTGGTTAATTCCCTACAGGTTTTCTTGAGATAGTAATCTAGGCCCTGGGGTGACAGTAGGCAAAATTCAGTGCATTTATTTTTGTTCTCAAACTTGGGTTTACTCTGAGGCCAAGACTGCTGGAGGCTGTTAGGTCAGAACATATGAAAAGTCTGGGAGACAAGACTGATAGCAAGGGATATACTCACATCCTGGGGAAAGGTTTTTTTTTTTTTTTTTTTTCTGATTGTGTTAACAGATGAGGGCAAACTGGAGGAACAATTTTTTTTTTTTAAAGCTACATACCTCCTTCAGCTGTTGGGGGATTCTGGGTGACCAAGTCTGGATCAGCTCAAGGCCCCTCCTCCAGCCCCCCTCACAGGAAGTGACCACAGCACTAAGGCATCCAGAGGCTGCAGGCCTAAACCACAGACCGCCCCCTGTTCCACCCCTTAGATCTGCATCTCTGGACTGGAGGGAATCTCCTTTTATGGCTCCAGGCTGTCAGTTTGACCCAGCCCACCTAAATGTTTTGTTTGTACACTTTTCCTTATAAAATACATGTTCTTAGGGAACGGAAATACAAATCAGATAGTTTTATTTTAAAGCTTCCATTTATGTTTTCTTTTGTGTGTAAGTAGGAAAATCCTGTTTTGTGTTATCTGCCTCAGCAGTAATCAAAAGCATGTTTCCTTGTCACTATATCCCTCCAAAACATTTTAATTCCATTCCATTTTTAGATGTTAGTTACAATACCAAAGCCAAATAGTAAGTTTTTTCCCGCTCCTAAGTTATGGCCTGCCTTCTCCAAATGCCCCTCTCCCATTAACCTACATAGAAAGAATATCAGCTGTCAGGCTGTCCTCAAGCATATGATCTAACAGGCAAGACAGTCCAGTGTAAATCTACAGTAAGAAGAGACACAAGAAGCAGTGGAAACAAAGGATTACAGGTGTTGCTAAGGATCTGTGAGCTGAAGATACAGCATAGTGGTACAGCATGCGCCAAGTATGTACAAGGCCCTGGGTTTGACTCCTAATACTGTCAAACAAGGAGGCAGCAGAAGCCAAAGAACACAGGAAGAGTGCTATCACCTAATGAAGAAGTGCTAGGAAGAGGTTCTAGGAGATGGTCATTAAAGTAATAAACCTTACAGTTGTTGGGACATCTAAGTGACTGGGTGTGAAGCTCAAGGGGGAGTCTGAATTGAACTTTGTGAATTGCTGACATAAGAGCTAAGTACTAGAGAGACAAGCCTTTTCAGTGAGTATAGAACTCTACCATCAAAGCTTTTGTCCCTCCCAACTTTCAACTTCAGCAGTGTCTATGCCTTTCTCAAAGGGATGATCACGGCTTCTCCCCCTTGCACTGGGCCTGCCGAGAAGGCCGCTCAGCAGTGGTTGAAATGCTGATCATGCGGGGAGCACGGATCAATGTGATGAATCGTGGGGATGATACCCCCCTGCACCTGGCAGCCAGTCATGGACACCGTGACATCGTACAGAAGGTACACCCACACAAAGTGAGGTCAAGAACAGGCACTGTCATATGGAGAATGTATACTATTCTCCCTTTCCTCATGCCTAGAAACAAATACCTCATTTGGGACTGTTCTTTTCTTTTCTTGGCCATGGGGCACAGCTGTTGCAATACAAAGCTGACATCAATGCAGTGAATGAGCACGGGAATGTGCCCCTTCACTATGCCTGCTTCTGGGGTCAAGACCAGGTGGCAGAGGTAAGTACTCAGATCTCAAGTCCTAGGATGAGTGGGAAACAAATTGAGCATGGAACCATCAACCCATCTTGTCAGTCCTACCGTGTGACACAGGATGGTACACTGCATCTCTGTTCATGCTTGCTTGTAACTGACAGTTAACAGAGGCCCCCTAAATAAAACCATTTCTTTTCAGGACCTGGTGGCTAACGGGGCTCTTGTAAGCATCTGTAACAAGTACGGAGAGATGCCTGTTGACAAAGCCAAGGCACCCCTTAGAGAGCTTCTCCGAGGTTCATTCCCTACCCCTGGCTCCTGTCCTCTTGTCTTCCATCTCTTCCCTGTATACCACAATTAAGGCTAAGACTGTTTTTCCTCCCCAGAACGGGCAGAGAAGATGGGCCAGAATCTCAACCGAATTCCATACAAGGACACATTCTGGAAGGGGACCACTCGCACTCGGCCCCGTGAGTCATTACTGTGGGGGGAAGGGCTGTAATACAGGATTCTGGGCGAGGTGGGTTAGGGTGAAGCTGGGTACCTGACCTGCCCATATTCTTAGGAAATGGGACCCTGAACAAACACTCCGGTATTGACTTCAAACAGCTCAACTTTCTGGCAAAGCTCAACGAAAATCATTCTGGAGAGGTGATCCCTGCCCTTCTTGCCCCTCCCTCTCTAACACTCACAAACTGCTACTCTGTGTCTCTAAAGTTTTCTTCCAGTTAATGGAAAGAAAATAGTATAGCCTGAGCTAATGCCTCCTAACCTCCACCTGTCCTTCAGCTATGGAAAGGCCGCTGGCAGGGTAACGACATTGTAGTGAAGGTGCTGAAGGTTCGAGACTGGAGTACAAGGAAAAGCAGAGACTTCAATGAAGAGTGTCCCCGGCTCAGGTGGGACAGCAAAAGTGGAAGCTGTTGTTTCTAAGGAACCCCAGATAGTACTGAAAAGGGAAATTCTGTTGGGTCTTACCACTCTCTCCCTCTCCCAGGATTTTCTCACATCCAAACGTGCTTCCAGTGCTAGGTGCTTGCCAGGCTCCACCAGCTCCCCACCCAACCCTCATCACACACTGGATGCCATATGGATCTCTCTACAATGTACTACACGAAGGCACCAGTAAGGATGCTGGCCTTGTTGGGGAGGGCTAAAATAGGGGTGGTAAACTCTACAGTATTCTTACTTCCTGTTAGATTTCGTTGTGGACCAGAGCCAGGCTGTAAAGTTTGCTTTGGACATGGCAAGAGGTATGGCTTTTCTCCACACACTAGAGCCTCTCATACCTCGACATGCACTAAACAGCCGTAGTGTAATGGTGAGTCCACAAGTTCATTACTGGTTCCCGAAACCCTCTGCATGCCTACAATAGGGCCCACCTTTTTGAACTTTTCTTCCTCAGATCGATGAAGATATGACTGCTCGAATCAGCATGGCTGATGTCAAGTTTTCCTTCCAGTGCCCTGGGCGCATGTATGCACCTGCCTGGGTGGCCCCTGAAGGTAGGTGAAGGCATCATGTTGGGAAATTGAGAAGAACCAGCGAAGTAACAGTAGAAGAGGCAGACAGGACAGGCTAGGCAGCTGGAACAGTAAGCCCTATTCCTTCCAGCCCTGCAGAAGAAACCTGAAGACACAAACAGACGCTCAGCAGACATGTGGAGCTTTGCAGTGCTTCTGTGGGAACTGGTGACACGAGAGGTACCCTTTGCTGACCTCTCAAATATGGAGATCGGAATGAAGGTGAGCACAGACCTGCACACACTTGTATAGGGGTAGTGGTGCTGACAATCACTGTGGTAAGCTCTTCTCACAATTTGTACGGATATATAGTAACCCCATTGAAGGGTCAAAAGTTTTTTTTATCATATGATCAATTCCAATTCTGAAGTTCACCTTGTTCCTTGTACTTTCCAGGTGGCACTGGAAGGCCTTCGGCCTACCATTCCACCAGGTATTTCCCCACATGTGTGTAAGCTCATGAAGATTTGCATGAATGAAGACCCTGCAAAGCGACCCAAATTTGACATGATTGTGCCTATCTTGGAGAAGATGCAAGACAAGTAGGACTGGATGGTCCCTGCCCAGACTCCAGAGGTGTCAAAACACGGTTGGGGGAGTGTACTTCCCCAAAGCTGAAGGCCTCTGGTTGTCTCCCATCTCCAATCATGGTACTACCCCAATTATGGGGCTCATCCCTGCTCCCATTCCTACCACTGTAGCCCCAAAAGGGGCTTGGCTCAGAGCTTTGTCACTTGCCACATGATGTCTCCCAACATGGGAGGGATAAGCCCTGCCTGTCACAATAAAGTTTATTATGAAAACAGGCTGGTGTGGGGACAGAGGGAAAGACAAATACATCTGGGTTAGGTGGCTCAGGTGAAGTAGTGCGGCTTCTTCACATTGATACCATATTCGCTGAGGGCAGGGGTCAAGTCCTCCATGGTTAGGGTGTACTTGCGATCCTATGGAAAGAGGGAAGACCACCAGCTGAGCACAGTAATCCCAGATTCTATCCCCTTGTGGGAAACCCTGAGTAGGCCCAATACCTCCCCTAGGATGCTGCTTCCCCAAACGGGTTTCAGGATAGGTTAAGCCTATACTGCTGTGGAAGATGAGCCTCCTTTCACACCTTGCTCTTGCTCCGGGAGCTGCCAGAGGCTGTACCCTTCATTTTGCAGTGCTGTAGAGCGTCGTTGGCAATATCTGAGATGAATTTCTGGGCAGCAAGTGAGATGAGCCGAATTCTAGACAAAAGTTGGGGGGGGGGGGGGAGACGTAATGGGACATATAACAAACTGCACCCAGCACTCAACAGTCTAACCTGCCCTGAGTTTACTACTCACATGCGTGGGTCTGAAGCTTCAAAGCCAGCACGGTTCAGGTAATAACCAGTCACTGCATCTGGAATCTGAGAAATCAAATTGAACAGCGGTCAGTATTAGCCCTGACCCGATGCAGCGCGGGTGGGAAGGAGGAATAAAAAGAGCTAGCAGTGTAGAAAAGAGGACTCTTGAAAGACACGACTGCGAGCCAGATGGCCTTATTCAGGAGGGAAGCCCACCGTAGGCGTGTAATCCTCCAGCTGCATCAAGAAATCCACCAGAGGCGTGCTGGACACTACAGGCTTCACTTCTCCGTTGGCCGCGCTCGGCAGGGCGTAAACCCCGTTAGACATCGCCCCTTCAGGGGGAGCCGCGCCGCCCGCTGCCACCGAAGCTGAGAGAGAACAACCGGGGGTGAGAAGAGCAGGGGTCCCCGCGCCGCGGGGCCCAGTCCGCGACTGCCCCCCTCCCTCCCTCGGCCCGGCGCTCACCCGGGCCGCGCCGCTCCGCCGGCTCCCCGGCTCGCGCCGCCACGGGGCCCGTCCCCGTAGCGGCGGCCCCAGTCCCGGGCCCCCCTGCTGTCCCCGCGGGACTGGCTTTGTTCTCCGCGGCTGTGCTGGTGGGCAGCGCGGCGGGAGCCGACACCGGGGGCGCCGGACCCGCGACCGAGGCGGCACAGGCCGGCGCCGCCTCGGGGTCCGCGCCGGAGCCGCTGCAGCTCATGGGGCTGGTGGGAGAGGCGGCGAACAGAGCCGCTTCCGCTTCCGCTCGCCCAGGCGCACGCCGCGTGACGTCACAGTTCCCGCCCACCACTCTAGGCAGGCCTGCGGCTGGCAGGCTCTGAAGCCGCCGCCGCAGCAGGCGACCTCTGGTTGGCTGTGGGTAGATTAGGTGTAACCTACAAGGCTGAGGCGAACTGTGAGAGATTATGGCTTTAAACCCGCGGCTCAACCCCCGCCCGAGTGGGGCCGGAGAGCATCCGAGACTGCACACTTCACATGTGTGCACAGACTTTGCTTGGGGACTCAACGATTAGAGACATTTCTTCACTACCAGTCTCCTGACAGGCTTTATTCTTTGTAGTTCCCTTACTCAGCCATTTAAGGGTTGTAGTGGATTTGGTGACTATCCCACCAACCCACCCACCCTGAAGAAATGACATGCTAAAGTCACAGTGAGTGAAGCACAACGGCAGTTCAACAGTCATTTATTTAATTCATATTTGCCAACTACTGGCCTAGACCTAGGGATACAACGTTAAGTAGGATAAGATTCTGATTCACTAGCAACAGTCTAGGAAAGGAAAGCAAACAAACTGGCAATTTCAATTCTATATGGAAGTTTCCCAGCTACATGTAGGAACAGTGCAAGGAAGAAAGGGAGCTAACATCAGCTGCCTAATTCCAAGTGTCAGTATCAACGTTTATTCCCTGATTTTTAAGGCATGTTTCAATGCCCCTGACTTTTACTCAGTAATTTTTGAAGAGTTTGTACAAGTAAATACACTGCTTTATCTTGCCCATGGGTAGAAAGTCAAGAATGTTGAGGGGCTTTGGGAGTGGCTCCCCACCCCAAGTGCTTCCTGCAGTTTAGTGGAAAACAACATGGGCTCAAAGCTAATGCAGTAGCAATGGAGACGAAGAGGTGAGGGTGTGTGTGGTGAGGGTGTGTGTGGTGTGTGTGTGTGTGTGTGTGTGTGTGTGTGTGCGCGCTATTTTTGAGGCTGGTTCTCACTATGTAGCCCTGGCTTGCCTGGAACTCTCTATGTAGACCAGGATGGCCTAGAACTCACAGAGACTTGCCTGCCTCTGCCCCGTGAGGGCTGGGATTAAAGGTGAGCACCACCACACCAGCTGAAGATGTATTTGAAAGGTAAAGTCAGTAAAACTTGTTGGTTGAAGTTAATGGGGTGAAAAAGAAAATGAGAGCTAAGGGTTGTAGGTTTTGAAAGAGGCATTGTATCATATACCAAGAAATGAAATAGCTGAGGTTTAGGTAGGAGGAAGATGAAGTATTGAGGTATCTCACATTTGAGGTATCAATCACTGTGGGTATAGATGTCAGTGATGTGTTTGAATGACGATGAATGAAATGAGAGCAAAAAATTAAGGCTGGAGCAATGAAGAACACCCGAATCCCAGGAGGTAGCAGAAAAGGAGGCTAGCCGGTGTGGTTAGAGTGGGTATGCACTGGTAGCTAAGGAGAAAGGGTGAACAGGGAACTGATGAAAAGAGCGAAAACCCAGGCTCACAGAAGCTAGATGTTTGCAAATATCTACCAGCTGAAATAAAAACCAAATGTTGCTTTACTGTAGCCAAAAAGGGGGAAATTAAATGTAAATTAAAAAAAAATTACTGCCAGGCATTGGTGGCAAATGCCTTTAATCCCAGCACCTGGGCAGCAGAGGCAGGCGGATTTCTGTGAGTTTGAGGCCAGCCTGGTCTACAGAGCTAGTTCCAGGACAGGCTCCAAAACAATATAGAGAAACCCTGCTTTGAAAAAAAAATTTTTTTTTGTTGTTGAAGCAAAATTTAAAGGTGACATTCATTTTTAATGGCCTGTTTATTTTGTTGAGAAATTTTACCAATGAGAACATATTTAAAACACTTTGAGTTTACAAATGTTTTACTTTCTTTAGAATATGAGATTGTTGGCAATCTGTTCTTGAAAAACAAACAAACAAAACAAAACAAAACAAAAAACAAAGATTAAAGAAGTGCATACTGGATAAAATATCAGGGAGACCATTGCACCTCAGTGCCAGGAGAAGAAGGACTAAACAATTAGTGCAAAGGTCTTATTCCAGTGAATTGAGAAGGAAACTTGAAGAGAAATAGAGCATACAGTCAGTGCAGAGGTGGTAAGTTCCGGACGGACCTGCTAGTATCAGTAATGCGAGACAACCTCCTCATCTTCCTTTCACATCTCAAGTTGGAAAGAGGAAGAAGAAATGGGGAAGAGTCAAAAAAAAAAATAAGCTGGTTATAGCATCTTGTTGAGTTAGGAGACCTGAGTTTGATGCAGCACAGTAGGGTTGGGAGTCAAGTCCTGCTCACAGCATTTGAGGGTTAGGGAAAGATGTCTGCAGGAGGCAAGAGTTGAGAGTTTAGCAGGGCTTCCATTGAGGCAGAATAAGGGACTAATCCTTCTCTTGTAGAACAGGGGACAATTCTACTTTCCCAGCAGGAAAGGGTCAAGGGTTGAGTAGAGTCTTCAGTAGAGCTGGGAAGTTGGGTGTTCCCCAACCTGTCACAGGATCCCAGCCAGGACCAGAGCAGAAACCCTGACCCTCCACTTCTTCATTCAGACAGGACTCGTGGCAGCCATGGGTTACCTGGGAGGAGGTGGTGGACATCAGATCTGGGCCTGCTGGTACCCATATTCTTAGACAACACCTTATTTATACTCATATCATAGAGGCAATCCCATATAGCAAAAGTGTCCCAAGTTCTTATCATCCTTCCCCATATTCTCTGACAACATCCAGCTTCTGTCCTCTAACACTTACATCAAAGAGTCCTGCTCCATGCTGCTGATAGAGCCTTGGATTAAGAAAGCCAAGAGGGGGGCGGCCATTGAGGATTCTGTGTTCATTTATCAAGGATAAAATTCCCCCAAACACTGGAGTAGAGGCCTGCAAGATGGAGATGCAAGAATAGGTCAGGGTTTCAGAGTGATTAGACTTTTGAGGAATGATGCTTGCAAAGGTCAGAAGTCTAAGGAGTCAGGGGTGCAAGACTTTATACGTAAATGAGTGAGGGTAGTTCCTGAAGAGAAGTTTCAGAGCCAAGCTGATTCTCACCGAGGTTCCAGATACCCATGGAATGGGGACCTTGTTGCTGACTACCCAGTAGCCATCAGAAAGTGCAGCAACATCTGGGTAGGCACGGCCACTAGCATTGAAGTAACTAGATGGTGGTAGGTGAGAGCTGGACTTCAAGAATTTGGCCACTGCTTCCTCCTGAAGGACATTTCTGAGTGTGAGTATTGGTCAGCAGCCTGTTCAGCTGACTGCTGGACTGAGGATCCCCACCCCCATCCTCCATATATCCACTTGAACACGCACAAACCTGGTATGAAGGCTGTGGGAAAACATTGCTGAAGCCTCCACCACTGATATAGTCAACTACTTCATTTGTGATTTGGAATGGATTCCTGAAGGAGGTGCCACCCACGGTAGTGACATAGGGGCTAAAGAGAAGACAGTATTCACAGATAGTGGGTGACTCCAAGATGTGTGGAGGGTGGGTGTGGTCTGGGTCTTACTGCAAAAGGGAGTAAGACTATAAAAACCTGCATACAGTGTTTACTGAGAGACAGGTAAAGCTGAAGGCTGAGCCATAGCAGCACCTGGTGGGGTCAAAGCCATAAGTGAAAGATTTGAGGGGTACTTACCTAGAGGCAGGGAAGCTAGGACGGAACTTGTGTTTTCCAGAGACAGACCAACACCCAGCTCCAGTGTCACCTGGGAGAGACAGATTAAATACTCAGATTAGTTGGCGAGAGCTTGGGGAGTAGGCTAATATGGCAGAGAAGAAATGTAGGTGTCACCTCTTATTGCAGGTCAGAGTTTACAGGTCATGTCAGTCCCTGTTAAGGTTCTGAATTTCTATTATGAGGCAGAAACCAGGCTGAAGTGTCAGTTGGGGCAACATGTCCATTGGATAGGTGGGAAGCCTAAGTTTAGGGTAGAAGGTTACCTGAGGCAAAAAGTAGGGTGAGACCCCGAGCAGCAGCCTTCATGAACTCAGTGTTGACTCTCTGGATGTAAGTGCTGCTGAGGGAGTCTTCATCATCTCCGTAACTCACAGTATGTACATGTGGCAAGGTTGACTCATTGCTGAGAAGCAGGAGCCACTGCAAGAAGGGCTCCTGTGCCTCATGCCGGCCTGGATTGTTTTAAAAGAAGGAATATGGGTGGTCACTGAAGAATTGCCAGACTCTACCTGCATCCCCTCAATAAAATGAAGCAGAGATCAACAGCCTGCACAAGCCCATTCCCTACCCCACCCCCCAACTAATTCTCTTAGCAATACCAGGGCTACTGTAGACCCAAGTGGAGATGTTGGCACCAGCACTCATCAGGTATTCCACATCTAGACTGGCCTCGATCCCAGCTCGGCCTCGTCCCTGTTTTCCGACCACTCTGGCCACTGATGCCTGGTGTGCAAAACTGCCACCGAACAGGCGCATGAACTCAGTCAAATCTGAGTCATGGAAATATTGTTCCAGGAACTGTGGAACAGTCAAATCAGGGATCATGGATCAGAGAGTGGGGCCCAGGATAGTAAGGCCCTAACGATATCTTGAGGTTGGGAGGACCCCAGGGCTTTGCGTGACTCACCTGGGCACAGGCCTGGCTATTGTTGGTGGTGCCAGAGCCCACATCTTGTGCTGTCAGGTTGTATCGCTGACGGAGCACAGATGGAGTCACTCCCAGGTGCAAGCCAACAGTTTTGACTCCCTGTGGCTCAGGGCGTTGTCTCAGAGATGATGTAGGGGGAAAACGGTGCAGTCCCCCTACTGTGTAAAGGAGTCAGGTTTAAGGAAGGCTTACAGACACTCCCACTTACTTTACTACTGGCAACACCCTATGCCTCTTAGGCATTTAAACTCTAGCCTCTAGATCTGCCTTCCCCAACCTCCACCAATCCCATTGGGTTTACCAAAGTCCACATGAGGGGCCAAGGCCTGGGGGAGCTGGTAGGGATGTGGGGACCTTACAACATGGGTCTCTGCAGGTCCCCCCACATAGCGATGAAACTCAGCCCCAGGGAGCAGCAGCTCAGCCTGCCTGGAAGTCAGAAAACAGGAATCATGGAGGGGAGCAGAAGTGGCCTGAGCTCCACTAAGCAGCCAGTCATCATCCCCTCGTGCATTAGTTATACCCACAGGCTCTCAGCAAGCTTTCAACTTCCTCCTTTGGGGGTATTTTGTCTCTTTGGTGGGACAATTAACTCCATGGGGCAATCATTATTTCTCACCAAACACTCAACCAGCAAGTCAGAAAGTCCTGTGTGGTCACTGAATGGCAGTTCCGGGCTCCAGCTGCCAAGAGCCATTTTTGGACTGTGCTCAGGGTCAGTGGTGATGGTTGGACCAGCTCAGCTACATCTTCTAGGGTTAGGTACTTTCCTGCAGGGATTCAAAAGAGGACCTTATCTTGATTAGTGGCTCTCCTGGGTTGCTTGTTTGGACCTCAGTCAGTAGACATCAAGACTTCCCAAGGAGGATTGTGTAGATGATAGTTATATTGGAAGTATAAGGAGAGAGAAGGCTGGAGAGACTTGGAATGTCATGGCCAGTACACAGCATGTACTACCACAGTCACAGAAATTCAAGGAGGCTAATAAACTTTAAATGCCCCACTTTAAGCTTATCTTCAAAACTTTTTTTCCAAACTTTTGGAGCCAATAACACAGAACTATCTAATTTAGCTCAGATCTTCATACTTGTTTCTTTTAAACAACATAATGTGAGTCATTCTTTCCTGCATGCAAGGAGAAGCTTCTTGGGTGATCTGAGGATGCCCCTCCCCACCTCCATTCTTCCATTCTACACACACACACTCACAAAATACACACAGACTCACAAAATACACACACACACACACACACACACACACACACACACACACACTTGCCTCACCATGCAGGACTTTAAGCAGGGGAAGGATCCAATCGAGCACGACCATCAAAGAGAACGCTCTGGAATAGTGTGGGGAGTACTCTGGGGAATAGGGCAAAGGAAAGGAAACTGCAAACCAGTCAGGGTGCTGGGCAGGAGTCCAAGAGAGAGGATAAACAACTGTGTTGGTGGTAAGAGGGATGGCCAGGATGGATTAATCCAAAGACAATTTAGGAGTTCAACTAGCAACTTCAGTATTGGAACAGAGAAAGTAGGAGTAGATACAACATCGGGGGAAGGATCATGATCTGATAATCACTTATACATACTAAGTGCTATTTCTCCATTTGGTAGCTAGTAAGTAGAAGTCAAAATTTTAATCTAGATCTGATTATAAAACATGTTCTTAAACACATCTACTACACCCCTACACTCATCTTACTGGAAACTGAATCTAGGGTTTTTTACACATGCTAGGTGAGTACCCTACCATTGAGCTAACTAAGCCCTCACCCCACCCCGCCAAAACAAACAAACAAACAAAAACACTTAAAAATTCTTGACAGTCTTGCTACACAGGCAGGCAGGCCTTGGATTCAAAAATCTTCCTGTTTTAGCTTGAGAAGCTAGGATTACTAGGCCTAGATTTGTTAATTACTTTTTAAGACTGAAGAACTCGGGTGGAAGATTTGGGGTGTGTTACTGCCATTTGTGTCATACCAGAAACATGACCCTACATGATCTGCATCAGCCAATGCCTGCCTGTCCCTGCCTCCCGCTTCCTGCCCCCACTTCTGATAGGCACCATATTGAGGAGAGCTGGGATCCGACACAGCCTGCACCAGCTCCGAGAGTCTTTCCAGGTTCTGCTGTTTCAGGGCAAAAGTGAGACTCAGCTCTTCTTCAGGGTCCACGCGGCCCAGAGACACCCAGCCTGGGGGAAGCCTGCAGGGTCAGGGATATATATGACTTGGTTAGGTCATAGATGGGAATTCCATCCAGATCATGGAGGGTTTGGGATTAAAAACTGAGACTTTGGGTGGGATCCCAGATGCAGGTAAGTTTCAGAGGAGGTTAAGGCAGAGTGGCTGGTAAGGCTAGAGAGCACTGTAACAGTATAAGGGTGAGGAAGGCTAGGACCAAGTCAGTGGCCACAGAGAAGGGTATGGGGAAGGCACAGACAGTACTAAATCAACTCACATCCACCGCTGGTCCGGCTCAGGGCTATAAGTGCATTGGCCAGTGATGACGAGAGCAAGGAGCCCTAGGAGGCTGCAGGAACAGCATGTGGGTTTTATCAGGAGCGGATCACCACTGTATCCCCTCTACATGTAACCCCTCTAATGTAATCCCCTTTAGCTACCCTCCCCACTTCAATTTCTCACCAGGTTTGGCGTCCCATTTTAGATTTCGGCTGATCTGAAGTCATGTGACAAGTCACATGAGCACTGTCTGTCACCTCCTCCATCTTCCTGCCTGGTAACTAGTGACGTTGCTGACTCCTCCCTCCCAAGTGAGCTGTTTTGAGCTCACCTCCTGGACTGTACTGAGTGAGCCTAGGGCTCTTCACCTGCTACCCAAGTCTGTCTCTCCAGGAATCACAAAGGAGTGAGCTGTGATGGTCCATAGGTGTGGGCTACACCTGGCTGTGCAGTATTAGAAAACTAAGTTCTCAGAGCTTAGTTTTTTTTTTTTTTTTTTTTAATTTAAAAGCAACCTACCTCATACGTGGGAGTGAAAGCAAGCAAATCATGTAGCTGAGACTGACCTGACAAAGACTCTCAACAAAGTGAGATCTTATTAATGTGGACATTTTACATTTTATAGTTCTTGGAGATATATATATATAATATATATATATTATATATATATATGGACAGGGTTGAGGACCTCTTCACTTGTCCACTCTTGTAACCACCCCTATGTTTTCTGGACCCTCAGGCTTAGAACCCTTGAGTTCTCTCTATTCAGCCAGTGTTTCCAGGAAACTACTACATCTGAGTTCTTGCCCAAGTTGGGGGGGGGGGGAGTTCGGAGAGACCAAGGCTAGGCTCCTGAGCTCCCAGTGTCAGCCTTCTCCAGATGTCCAGATACATTCCATCCCTCTGTATGTAACCCAGGCATCCACAGTACTATTCCAGGTGACTTGTGGTTACCCTGACAGAACAGAGCCGGAGGCTGGATACAAACTGCAGTTTATTAAGGCTCCAGAGTGAGAATTGGCACTTGTTCTGGGCAGGGGCAGGGGTGTCAGAGGAACCCAAAGAAGTTGGGACCTAACAGGTTGGAGGGACCTCCCCCATCCTCCTACACCCCAATAAATAAAGTCTCAGCTCCATTTGCAGGGTGCTGGTGCAGGACAGGAAGTATTGGCTGAAGAGAAACCAAGGCTGTTGCCTCATTCTTATTTCTCCCCACACTGGATATATGTCCCCACAGGTCAGTGACCAACAGACCCTCCGTGGTCCTAGTGCTCAGAAGACTGGGGTGAAATGTGGGACCTGTCCCAACTGCAAGAGTTTGGGATGGAGAGATGGGGACTGGTGGTAGCCTCCCCATGGCCAGTCATGGTCTGAGGCGGCCCAGGGCAGGCTGAGAATGGGGCCTGCTTTGGGGACACTGTACGTATCCCAGGTCGGGGCCCAGTTAGGGCCACAGCTAGATGCGCAGCTCTGTGTCATCAGGCGGCTCCAGGCCAGACTCTGTGCTGAGTGCTGAAGCTGAGGGGCCCTGGGCTACCCCGAATGGTGAGACAACAGGGGAACGAGCAGCCAAAGGAGACAGTGAGGGTGAGAAGCTGGGAGACATGGCCGCGGAGGACAAGGAACCTTCATGGCTGATGGGAGAGCGGTGAGAAGCTGGTGGGAAGATGGCCCGGGCTGCAGCTGTGCTTGCAGGTTTTGGGGGTACAGACTTGGCTCCTGGGTGGGCCACAGCTGTGATGAGGGGTGGCGGGTCAATACGGGGAGCAGGAGGACATGGCCGCGCTTCATCCTTGAGCCGAGCTATCTCTGTGAAGACACTGGCCAAAGGCTGGAATTGAGGGCACCAGCTCAACAGGTAGTCCCAGTTATAGCTGCCACGGAGCTCTTCCTCACCAGCTACGATGGCTGTCAGAGCACCAGCTACACATGGCTTTCCATCTGCTGGGAAGCCATAGTCCCCAGTGGGTGCAGGGCTCAGGCCACAGCCCCCCAGGAAAGCTGTAGCAGTAGATGGAGGTCCCTCCTCGCGGTACAGAGTGGCTCCTGCACCTGGCAGCAGCAACCCTGCCTTTCGGCCCTTATACCAGGTGTCAGGGGCAGGAGGCTCACAGGATGTGTCACTCAGTCCATCTGCATCCTGCTGGATGCCTGAATCAGGGCCTCGAGCAGCCAGGGAGGAGGCAACACTGGCCACCCGGGGAAACTCATTGATCATGCGGATCTCGTCATCTTCTGCAGCCTCTGCTGAGCCGCGGCCACTTGAATGTGAAGGGTCCAGGGAGCCACCACGAGGATAGGGTCCTCCAGCTCCTGGCCCACCATAGCTGGGGAGAGTCTGATGATACAAGTGTTCAGAGGGTGGTGGACTCGGGGGATCCCGGCCCAGCTTCTGTAATGAGCTACTGGCTATGGGTGCTGCTTGTGACATCGGGCCAGGGGCTGCCTCAGCCTTGCGGTTCCGTGCCCGAACAAGGCCCAGGACCAGAGCTGCCAGAGCAAGTACCACCACAACTCCCAAAGAGGCTGCCACAGCTCCCACCAATAGCAAGTTGAGGTCAGGTGCCAAACCCAGAGCAGTGTGGGTGATATCCACAGTCACAGGCACCGTGGCACTCCGGGACCCAGGCAGAGGCCCTCTTGCTACCACCTCCAGCCTTAACTCCCGAGGTGCTTCGCGTCGAGTTCGGCCCCCGCCCCCAGAGGTGGTTGTTCCACTTCCTGGTGCCCGACTGTCCACTCGCAGGTACAAAGCACCTGTCGTCTGGTTGATACCAAAATAGGGGGAAGAGGTAGCCAGCGAATAGAGCACCAGGCCATCAGCACCCCCATCCTCATCTGTGGCCTGCACATGACCCAGGCTGTGGCCACGCTGGGCACCTTCTGGCACTTGGAAATGGAAAGTTGGAGCCAGGAATACAGGGTCATATTCATCTTCTCCAGTAACCAGCACTGACACAGTGACAGAGGCTGAGAGATTCCCAGCATCAGCAGCACCCACCAGCAGACGGAAGCTTCCTGTGTGCTCATAGTCAAAGGGCACCCGTGCCCGCAGTTCCCCTGTTGAGCTGTTCAGTGAAAATGCCTCACGACCTTCAGACCCTGGCACTGTTTCCAACAGGCTGTATTGAAGTCTACCAAAAGTCCCAGCATCCCCATCTATTGCATGTAGTGTGGTCACAAGAGTGCCTGGAGGCTGGTTCTCAGCAAGGCTAGTGCTGAGCAGGTTCAAGGGGAAGGCTGGACCATGGTCATTCACATCCTGAACCTCAACTGTTACTGGTACCAAAGCAAAGTGTGTTCCGGCAGGATCAGCTGCCTGCACCACAAGCTGGTGCCGAGCCTGGGTTTCACAGTCCAGAGGATGGGCCAGACGCAAAGTGCCAGAATTCTCATCCAGCTCAAAGAGCCCCAAAGGGTCACCCGAGCTGAGGGTAAAACGCACAAGGCCATGAGGTCCAGGGTCAGCATCAGAAGCCTCCACATGCAATAGCTCAGCTCCAACAGGCATGTCCTCAGGTACTGTCACACGGTAGGATGCTCGGGAAAAGACAGGTGGGTTATCATTGACATCCAGTACAGTGACCGTCACTGGCACGGCTGAACTGCGGGGTGGCTGTCCCCGATCAGTTGCAGCCACAGTTAGATTGTACTGTGTCAGGCTTTCAAAGTCTAGAGGCTCAAGCAACACGAGGCAGCCCAATGCCTGAGGACCTGGTCCAACACCCTCCCCAGCCTCAGCCAGCCGGGGTTCCAGCTGGAAGACTCGGCCCCGATTGCCACTGATGATGCTGTAGTCCACAGTGGCATGGGTGCGGCTTCCATCAGCATCTGTGGCCTCCAGGGTGAGCAGGGTGGAACCAGGGGGCAAATCTTCAGACACAGCAACACGGTAGTGTGGTAGCGTGAAGCTCGGGGCATAGTCATTCTGGTCCTGAAGCTGCACATGCACTGTGGCCCGTGCAACTCGGCCTGGAGTCCCATGGTCTCGCGCTTCCAGCACCACATCCACCATTCCTGGCCCCTCATGGTCCAAGGCTACTGCTCCTGCTGTTGTGAATAGAGTTCCTGAGACAAGAAGGGCAGGGAAGGAAATAAGCATTCAATAATGTCAATGAGGCAACAAGAACAGTTCTCCAGAGTCTAGGCATGGCTTGGAGAGTCAGACTCCTAGGAGCACTGGAACAGTAAGCCATGTCCTCAGGTACTCAGAGCTCAGGAAACAGCTTCTAGACATACAGTCAGGAGGGACCTTTCCTAAAGATAGGGGGCAGCGGATGTCCTCCCTGGGTCAGAGATGCAGGAGTTGAGATATGATGAAGTAGCAAATGTTAGGACTGATTGCCAAATCTAACTCAATAGCCAGTGACAAAGGGAAGACATACCATTGTTGGGGTCAACACTGAAGCCCTCAGCAGGGGAAGCCAGATGGTAGGAAATGTGACCATTGGCGCCAGAGTCTCTGTCAGTGGCAGAGACGGAGAGAATGGCACTGCCTGGTGGGGTGTGTTCCAACATCATCACCTGAAGAGTAACAGAAAGTATTGGAGGCCGAGCTTCCCAGCTGAGCTGCTGCCCCCTTAGCCTATGAGCTGGAAGTTGGCTCCATTAACTATACTTGGTGTTCAGCGTAGAACTATACTCCCTAGCATTGGAATAGGAACTCCCCACCTTCTCCCTTCTCACAGGAATGCAGTTCACAGGACTCGGAAAGCTGGCCTAAAATAGAACGCTCCCCATCCATTTCCACATTAACCTCAACTCTAGCCACTTCTGCCTCTGTTATATTGCTTCAACAGGAACAGTCCCAGGCCCAGGTATGGGGACATCCAGAGAGAGAGCTGGTACCTGGTAGAGGCTCTGTGAGAAGGTAGGTGCATTGTCATTGACATCCTCCACAAACACTGTGAGGTTGGCATGGCCCTCATGAGGTCCATCATGTGCCAGCAGCTGTAGGTGGTAGCGGTCACATTGCTCAAAGTCCAGGGGGCCCGTCAGGGAGACACGTCCTCCATAGCGGCCAATACTGAAGGGATCCTGAGGCCCAGATGGGCTCAGCACATACCATAGCACTGGTCCAGAATCCACATCATTCCCAGTTACCTGTGCGATCTCTGAGCCCAACAGTGCATCTGCCAAACACGAAGGAAAGGTGATTGCAGTGTTCTTCTCAAGACAGGTGCCCTTTACACCTCTTGTTTTACCCAGCCCTCACCTTCTGACACTTGGAGCTCCCAAGGCTGGGGGATGGTGGGGCGATTGTCATTGGTATCGATGACCATCACTGTCAGGGTAGCTGAGCCCACCAGGGCTGGGCTTCCTCTGTCTGTGGCCATCAGTACCAGCCTAGATATAAAGCATAGTCAGGGAGCAAGGCCAAGAGATAGGAATGAACCCTGGGAAGGGCAAGGAGGATTCAGGACAAAGCCCAGCTTTGGAGGAATTCGAGGTGTGGCCTATGGAGTGAGAGAAATTCAAGAAAGGGCTTGAATCTATACAGATTCAAGATGGGGTCTTGGACCCACAGGTGCCAGGTCTCACCGTGTTTCAGCCCAGATTTCCCGGTCCAGGATAGCTGTGGTAGTGATAGTGCCTGTAGCTGGGTCTACATGGAATAAACCCCGTGCTGGCTGGGACGCAGCCAGACTGTAGGAAATCTGTCCTCCAGAGCCTTGATCCAGGTCATCCGCTTCCACCTAGTAAGTGTAGAAGATTGCTGGCACTGGTGTGGCCACAAACAAGTCTAACCAGCCCTGTCCCTTATCTTCCCACCACACCCCACACCTGCAGCAGGGGCCCCTCCAAAGGTCGGGACTCTGGAAGGAAAGCCACATAGTGAGGCCGCAGGAAACGGGGAGCGTTGTCATTGGTGTCTTGAAGGGTCAGGGTCAGCACTGAGAAAGCAAAGGCTCCTCCACTCTCTGCTTGGAGCACCAGTCGTAGCCTTGGGCTTGTCTCAAAGTCAAGCCCCTCTGCTGAGCGAACTGTGATGGCTCCTATGGGAGACAGGCTGCATCAGTGACATCTTCTTTCCTTGCTCTGGAGCCTCCTCTGAGGGCAACTCCTCCTCCCCTCAAACTCCTCTGGCCCAGAGAACCTACTCCTCCAGGAGCCTTTCTCCTTTCAGGACTTACCCGTGCTAGGCTGGATGGAGAATATCCCTTTCTCATTCCCACTGAGAATGCTATAGGTGATTGGTCCATTTGAGCCCCCTGAATGGACAGCCTTTGGGGAGATGACTGGAGTTCCTGGAGGGAAGACAAGAAAGGAAACATGGTATTGGCTGGACTGTGGTCACTACATTGTCAGTGACTAACCCCAATCCCTCCAGGAGTTCAAATATGGGACATGTAACTGGTGACCCACCTGGGGGTGCATTTTCACGGAGTACAGCCTCATTACTAGCTCGGGGAAAGCGGGGTCCACGCTCAGACTCTCCCTGTATTCCAACAATGACCACACCAGTGGCAGAGCGAGCCGGTCGGCCGAGGTCAGTAGCCACAACGAAGAGGACACGATCTCGAGGTCCCAGAGCTACAGGAGAGCGAGCCACACGGATTTCACCAGTGTAAGAGTCCACAGTAGTGCCAGGGGGTGGTGTGCCTGCCAGCCGGTATAGAATGGAGGCATTGGCACCAGCATCACGATCTTCAGCTCTAAGTGTGGCCAGGGCCAGGGATGGCCTACTGAGGCTAGGAACTGAGCGGGGTAGGCGGAGGCGCAGAGGACTGGTGGGGAAAGTAGGTGCATGATCATTGACGTCACGCACTGTGATGGTGATTGGTACTGTGGTGCTCAGAGGCCCAGCAGCTGCACCATCCACTGCACTCACAGAAAAGGCATAGCTGGCACAGTGTTCTCTGTCCAAGGCAGTAGCTGTACGCAGCTCTCCAGAGGTAGGCTCCAGTAGGAAGGCTCCTGCTGTACCTGCACCCAGGTAGTACATCACATGGCCATTGTCCCCATCGTCTGGGTCATGAGCCTGTAGTTGCAGTAGTAGGGTCCCTGCAGGTGCGTCTTCAGATACCTCCACAGAATAAGCAGGCACAGGAAAGGCTGGGGCATGGTCATTGGCATCCAGCACAGTCACTGTCACAAGTAAGGTGGCACTGAGGGCTGGCTGGCCTCCATCCCTGGCCTCTATCTGCAGCTGGAATGCTGGCTCCACCTCCCTGTCTAGTGGCCTCATGGTGCCAAACTCCCCAGAAGTAAGATCTAGGGTGAAGGCTCCTGAAGGGTCGCCATCTGCAGAGAATATACACACACAACCATGTACATGTTAGCCCATGAGTAGGGAGGGGTAACTTCTAGCTAACAACAAGAATACAAGCAGTAAAAAAGAACTGGGAGAATGGCAAAGAAACACAAAGGCAAAGAGAAAAGAGAAACGCCACGGGCAAAGAAGAATATTATGGAGCACATAGAGTGTGGTCTTGGGACTCCTGAGTCCCTCAAGACCCTTTTCATATATTGAAAGTATTTTCCTAAAACACAAGTCTTCTCATTCTCATTATTTCACAAATGTAAAGTGGGGTTTGTGGATGCTGTATGACATTACTATTTGGTTAACAGAACATGTGTTTGTGTTCTGTGTTTTCCAGAATATGCTAGGTAAGGGGGGTGGGGGTAGGTGTATTTTTCAGAGATTCAATTTATCCTGGTGACCTTTAGTTACATTTAAATCATTGAAATCTCAATACCGCTCAACAATTTGTTAGAAACCCTAACATTTCCTTATGCCTATGCAGAAATAGCAAGCAACGTCCTTAATTGTTTGTTCCCCTATGATATTTAATTTTTTGTAAGTTTTAGTATGAAACACAGCAAATACTGGTTTTTAACATGTTACCTACAAACTTTTTGGGGTTCTCAAAACTTAGGAGCTATAATCCCAGCTACTCTGGAGCCTGAAACTGGACAATCATGAGTTCAAGATAGCCTGGACAGCATAGTTGATACCCTATCACATAGAACCAAATTTTAAGAGTCCCTAAGACCAAAAGGTTTGAGAACAGCTAACTCTGTGGAGAGACAAGAAAAGAAATAGGATAAAGAAAGTAGGTGTAGAGACAGATAAAGAACTGGAGATGCTAGAAGAAGTAACTTAAATATACTGATCGTCAGGAAAGAAATAGAAGACTCAAGAAAGGAAAAGCTACACAAAAACATTGGCATAATCTGACAAGAAGTAGTGAGAACCGAGCAAGTAGGTGCTGGCCTGTGGCTCTGAACACCTCTCACCCAGAATGCGGTACTGTAGCTGTCCGTTGAGCCCCTTGTCTGGATCAGAGGCCCGTAGGGTGGTAAGCGTTTGGGGGTCCTGGCCTTCAGGCACTTCCAGGGAGAGGTGGGTATTCCCAAAGGTTGGAGTATGGTCATTCTCATCTTCCACAGTCACTCGAACTACAGCATGAGTTAACAGGGGTGGCGAGCCTCTGTCCCGGGCATATACTGTGGAGAAAGACAATCAACAAACAAGATCTACCCTACCTCATGCCATGGATAAATCCATACACATGTCCACCAGGTACACATACAAAGCAGAAAATGTCTATCTCACAACACAAGGGCATACATAACACATTTGTCAGAAAACTCTCTTCTATGTCCCATGCTGACTATATGCGACTAGCTTCAGTTAGTGGTGATGTGAAAGAAACAACAATAAATTAGGTATCAAAGACCAAAATGAACTCTCTCTCAGTCCTGCCACTTCCAAATTGTTAGCTTGAGCAGGTCACTTAATCTCTCTGCTGATATCAATATGCTCCTCTGCTTAGTGGCTACAGTATAATCGAAGGAGGTGTAAAAGGTGGTGACAGTATGTACTGGAAAATTAGTGATGACAGGCTAGATGTTAGTTCATCTTACACTACCTTGAAGCTCCCAAAATGTAACAGGAGCTATGCTGTATCCACCATCTCTAGCTTTTTGAGGTCCTGTCAGTGTACCTGTCAAGTTGATCTCCTCCTGTTCCTCCCGATCCAGGGCCCTCAGAGTCGTGAGAACTCCAGTGTTTGGGTCCAGAGAGAAGCTCTCACCAGAGATACCCCCATAAGTCACTTGCCCATTGACCCCTAAGGAGAGGTAGCATGGAGGATAATCAGATGAAAGTATATTTTTTATTGCCTTGCTCCATCCCTCTAACAATTCACTCCCAACTCCATCCCTCCCACAATCCATTCGTACAAATCTTACCAAGATCAGGGTCAGTTGCCTTCAGAGTCAGCAGAGAAGTGCCAGGCGGACTGTTCTCACGAAGGAGGACACTATACTCCTGGTGAGGAAAAGTGGGTGCCTCGTCGTTGATGTCAACAACACTGACAGTCAGGAGTTGAGTGGATGAACGTGGCGGGGAGCCATGGTCCAAGGCCACCACTGTCAGTACATGCTCAGCTCGCTGTTCACGGTCCAGAGGCCGCACCAAGGACAGCGCTCCTAGGCAGCAGTAAGGTGGTTGGTAGCCAACTTCAGTATTCCTTGTATTTCAGTACCCTCCACCCCTCCCATCCAGAGCCCAATTCTCACCAGTGGTAGCGTGTAGCCGGAAGTGGCCGTCCCCTCCAGCAGCAAGGCGATAGGACACGCGGGCTGCCTCCCCCAGGTCTGGATCCCGGGCTACCACGTGCAGCGCCGCGGGCCCGGGAGGCTGATCCTCTGGAAGGCGCACCCGTGATGGGGAGGCAAAGACTGGTGCGTTGTCGTTTTCATCCGTGACAAAGACGCGCGCCGAAACGCGAGCTGCCCGGCGGCGGCTGGCATTAGCTGGCCGATCAGTAGCTTCCACGAGCAGCAGCAACGCGGGTGTTGTCTCCCGATCCAGGCCGCGAGGAGCGCTGAGCGCCCCTGTGCGCGCGTCCAAGCGCAGGGCAGGCACTGGGGGCTCCTGCCGCAACAGGCGGTATCGTACATCGCTGTTGGGACCTGGGCCATCCGCGTCCGATGCGCGGAAAGTGTACAGCGTGGCTCCGGGCTCGGGGTTCTCGGGTAGCGCAAGTGCCAGGGGGTCGCGAGAGAAAGAGGGAGCATGCTCGTTCTCGTCCTGCACGCGCACCTGCACTCTTAACAGCCGTGCGCCTGCGCCTCCGGGCCCCTCGGCGCGCACCGTGAGCGCGCGCCAGGCCGGCCCGGCCTCGAAGTCCAAGGGACGAGCCAGGTATAAGCGACCTGAGACTGAGTCCAGGGCAAAAGTACCCTCGGGGTCGGCGCCACCCACCAGAGTGTAGGTGAGTGCGCCTACACTGGCTGTCTCCTGTGGGGCCACCGAACCCAACAGGGATCCAGGTCGAAGTCCTTCAGCTGCTGTCACCGTCAGGACTATAGGCACTGTTGCTGCTGAGTCAGGTTCTGTGAGATCCGGTGACTCCACCGTGCGGGTGGAGGGAAGCACCTATGCGCACCAGAGCGGGAAAACTGAATCAGGAGGATCTGTGTAAAAGAGGGTCTGTGCTGGCTTCTTGGGTAGTAGGGAAGGTTAGTCAGAGTGGACTGACAAACAGTCCAAGGATCTCAAGAAGCTGATCTACAGGAGGGGACCTAGAGGGCCAGACCAGGGGGCTTTAGGAAAGGCAGTCATACCTGCACCAGCAGTTGGAGGCTGGCACTTCGAGGGGGGCTGCCTTGGTCGTGAGCGCTCAGAGTTAGCACATAGTGGGGCCGCTCTGCTCTAACCAGGGATGCTGCAGTGTGCAGCTCCCCCGTGTGAGGATGCAGAGAGAAGAGCTCAGAGCCAGGACCTGGGGACAAGCAGAGGAAGGATGAAGTTTTGGCAACCAGAGCAAGACAGGCCATGAGAGCCCTGATCACTCCCTAGGCTCCCTCCTCCCTGCCCTCATACCAGTTAGGGTGTACAGGATGGTTCCGTTCTCCCCCTCATCTGGATCTTTGGCCTGCAGAGTAGTCACCAGTGTCCCTGGAGGCACACGGTCTGGTACCTGTGGGGACACAACTCACCTACAGTTGTCTCCTTCCAATGCTTTAAATAACCCAGAATTGGTTTCCATTCACCTACGTCTTCCTTTTGTCTTACACCTGTTCTAGGAGGTAGTCTCTCTTACCTGTACTCACAGCTCTATCGGGAGACCCTCCCCATCTCTCTTATCCTTCTTCAGAATGTGTTCCTGACACTTTACTCACCTGTACAGGGAGGCCCCCACCAGCAGCCCCTGAAGCCTGCAGGAAGGTAGGACTGTTGTCATTGAGGTCGAGCACTGCAACATGCACAGTGCCTGTGGTGCTTCGAGGCGGACTCCCTCCATCCTGCACATGCACCAGGAGCTGGAAGCTGCTCTGCTGTTCCCGGTCTAGGCTTTGGAGTGTAGTTACTTCTCCTGAAAGTGGAGAAGGAGTTTTGTGATGTGATGCTTAAGGATTCAGAGCCTGGGAACTACAGATAAGCTGTGGCTGGGAAATGTGGGCAAGTGCCAGGGCCAAACTCCAGGCTGAATCCTGATGCTTATAGCCAAGATCCGGGTTGGGGATCTTGTCTGGGTATTTGTCAGTCTAGAGATGAGGCTATGAGGTTTAGTGCTTACCAGTCTGGGGGTGGATGCGAAAGGCCTTGCTGTCTTCTGACAGCTGTCGAAGGCTGTAGGTCAGACGCCCATTGGATCCTGAATCTCTGTCAGTGGCAAAGACTCTGCCTACACTGGTCCCTGGGGGTTGATTCTCTGCTACAGCCAGGAAGGTGGGCTCTTCAGACAAGCGGGGACTGTGGTCATTTTGGTTGAGGATGCTGACCCTCACAGTGGCTGTGCCTGTCTGTTGCCCCAATTCAGCCTTGGAACCAGATACAGCCATCACCTTCAATGTGTATAACTCCTGGGACTCACGGTCCAGGGCTGCCCGTACCCATAGCCACCCACTCTGTGGCTCCAAGCCAAAGGGGTTACTGGCCCCATCTGCTGCAAGATGATAAGTAACAGGGCTCCCATCTGGTGCCTGGGCCCGAACTTGCAAGATCTGAGTTCCAGTGGTAGTGCCTGAGGGCAAGTCTACACGGTAGGTAGGACTGTCAAACCGTGGAGCCAGCCCATGGATTCCCAAGTCCTGTATTACCACACGAAGTCGAAAGTGGTTGGTGCGTGGTGGGGAGCCTCCATCCCGGGCCTCCACCTCCAACTCATGGGCTGGTCCCCCTGGAGGTCCCAGAGGTCCCATAAGCCGGACATGGCCTGTGATAGGGTCCACAGTGAACACTCCATCACCTCCCGCAAGTAGACTAAAGGTGACTCGACTGTTAGCACCTGAGTCAGGGTCTAGAGCACGCAGTGTATAGATGGGAGTCCCTGGAGCGGTGTTTTGCGGCAGTAATACAGTGTCTTCAGGGGCAGGGAAGGCAGGAGAGTTGTCATTTACATCATCCAGCAGCACACGGACCCGAGCCACAGCAAAAGCTGGGGGGATTCCACTTCCTGCTCGAATTTCTAGCTCTAGGACAGGTCCCAGAAGCTCCCGGTCCAGAGGGCGAAGTGTTTTTAATAGCCCTGAAGGTGAATCGAGGGAGAAGAGTCCTTGGGGGTCCCCACCTGATAGGGCGAGGGTCACGGGCCCTAAGCGACCTAGGGAGAAAGAGAGAATCATCAGGAAAGAGGTGGGGTCATCTCTTAATCCTAAGGAAGACAGTCCCCATGTTTGTATTTTACAGAGTATTAGGAGAGGGGCAGGTGTTGGCAGGGAAATTGGTTGGTATTAGAATGGTATTCGTGTGCCACATCGTTCTGTATTAGCGCTCCCAGTGTTGTGCTGCTCTGAGATGGGACTGGGAGACTGTACTGGAGTATCTGATACCTGGTGGGTTGTGTGCCTGGACTATGCCCACACTGGTGCCTGGTGCCACATCCTCTGGCACTGAAAAAACATACTGTAGTTGTTCAAATATAGGTGGTGTGGGGGTGCCAGGCACAATGCTGATGTTGACTCTGGCAATGGGTTCTGCTTGCAGGCCACCTCCATCCTGAGCCCCAATCTCCAGCTGCACCACAGAATTAGCCCGCCTGGCCAAGGGCCAGGCTACTGTCAACAGCCCTGGAGAAGGAAGAGAAGCAAAAGTAGATGAGGGAAAGAATCGAGAAAGGTCCTGGAAAGAGGAGACAATATATCATTTAGGCAGGTGAGGAGATGGGGCTGATAGCAGGCCCTGGTGATGAGAGAGTCCTCACCTGAGTGTGCATCCAATGCAAAGAGTGGGGGACTATTGCCAGTCAGAATGTGGTAGGAGAGTCTCCCATGGGGCCCTTGGTCAGGGTCATGGGCATGCACCCTCAGCACAGCTGTGCCTGGTGTACTCTGAGCACTCAGACTGGCAGCATACTCTCGAGGATAGAACTGAGGTGGGTTGTCATTCTCATCAGCCACAAACACCTTCACATATACTATGGACTTGAGGCTTCCCTGTTGAAACATGTAAACATCAGTCAGTAGGCCTTGTCTAGCCTTGGTGAGAACTTTATCCCAATATCCCGGGCCAAGGCCCATTTACTTACCCCATCGACAGCTGTCACTGTGAAGTCAAAGCTTGATGGCCCCTGGTCACGGTCCAGGGTCCGGGTGGTGCATACATCACCACTGTGGGCATCAATGCGGAATGGGGGAGATCCAGAAGCTCCAATCCCAGCACCCAAGGAATAGGAGAGGAGGCCAAATGGACCACTGTCAGCATCTGTGGCTGTCACCTGGGGAGAAACTGGGGTAAGTGATGCCCTGTCTTGCTGGTCAGAAGAGTCAGAGCTAGATGAAGTTTAGAAAGCACTGCTGGTGCCCAAAGACCCTGGATGGTGCACACACACAAGACTAGAACATGGACGAAAACCCAACCCTAGGCAGATCCCACCATTTAGGTTCCCAGGAGACTCTGGTTACAATTGTTGTTTGTTAAATGTCAAATAAGACCCTGCCAAGGCTGAACCTTGGAAACAGCTCTTTACTGTGGCTGTGGGCCCAGATATCCCAGGAGACAGACTTTCTCCTGCATGAATCCCTGTGGGCAGCAGCACAGCTGCAGACATCAATATGTAACCTTGTTTGATGTGTGCTTGAAGGCACTTTAATATATAGTGTCCATTCAGTAACATTGACTTCACAGACACAACACCATAAAGATTCAGCCATGGGATACTTAGATACTACGACTCCTGTCTGACCAAACTTATCTAATGTATGTGATTACTGTTGTTGTTGTTGTTATTATATATATATTTTTCGAGACAGGGTTTCTCTGTGTAGCTCTGGAGTCTGTCCTGAAACTTACTCTGTATACCAGGCTGATCTCAAACTCACAGAGATCTGTTTGCCTTGCCTCCCAAGTGCTGGGATTAAAGACACGTGCCACCACTGCCCTGTACATGTATTTTATTATAAAAGGCATATTGCAGCCTTCTACTGCACTTGGCAGAGCTGTACTGTTCTCCTTGGGGATTGTTTTAAACAGCAAAATCACTAATAGGAAGCACAAAATCAACAAAATGTGTCACCAAAATAGAGCTCAGAAAGGACGAGTGGTCACAGAACAACTAAGACAACAAGCAAAATGTCACTTGTTTCAACCTCAAGCTGGGGAACCTACATATTAGGCAACTCATCTCTGCACATGTCTGAGGTTACAAATAAATTTTACAGAGAGATGAAATCTGCATATACTAAGGACCAACTACAAAGTAGAGTACTCAGGGCAGCAACCTCAAATTTCAGAGGACTCCAGGAAGCTACTATCCTCACCAAGTCTCCTAATCACCTCAAGCAGAGAATTGGTTACTGAATAGTTATTAGATATCTTAAGTCTAACCTTGTATGCAGGGAGCCTTGTTTTGTTTTGAGAAGGGAATCTCACTATGCAGCTTAGACTGGCCTTAAATTCATGATCCTCCTGCCTCACCCTCCTAAGTGCTAGGATTGCAAGTGTGCCACTAATCCCAGTTTATCTGTCTAATCTTTACTGTAATGTTCATTACACAGTCGAATCTGATCGCTATAGGGTCTGCTCTGTGGTTTCTGGATGTGACTCATGTACATTAGCCTAGGACAGGGCCAGGTCCGCAGTACATGCTCTGTGCATACTTGTACACTGAGTGAAAAGGCATCTGATCACCCTGCTTTGTAACAAAACTTTCTTTCACTCTCAGTTTTACATACTGGGTGCACACTAGGCCCTCCATAGTGGGTTAGCTGGTGGCTGACTGCTGCAGGCTGTGACAAAGTGCTCTTTGTGGGTAGAGAGACCTCGGGGTCATGATATGCTGCAAGAGGAAGCTGCAGAGTTCCCCTTCTCAGCCAGAAAATGTGCTCAGAAAGAAAGCTGGCCAAGGATTTCTGATTGTTGCCCAGGCTCTTGACAGAAATGATCTGTGCCATTGTTTATCCTCCTGAGAGACATTAAGACCCTGCCATGGCCAAACCCTGGAAACAGCTCCTGCTCCAGCTCTTTACGGTGGCTGTGGGCCCGGATATCCCAGGAGACGGACTTCCCCTGTGCATCTATCCCCACAGACAGCAGCACAGCTGCAGCTGCCTTCAGGAGCTGTTAAACACCTCTGCCCTCTGACTCTGTTGCAGGAAGAAAGCAATAAACAGTGGTAAGGGGAAGTTGTCAGGAAGTGACCCCCCAAAAGGCATAGGGGCCTTTGACTGGAAATGACCAGGGCAGAAGTGAATTTCCTGACACCCCCCCCCCCTGCTCAGAGGTTTCTCTGCACACACAGACTGTTTTCAGCAGGTTCTCAGCTCTTTCTCCCGTGCTGCTTCAATGCTGTAAGAAGCCTCAAGCATCACATACACCATTTCAAGGACAAAAGAAAGACCCCTTTATGACTTCTAACATTCCTGCCAGACTCTGAACTTACTGTATCTTTCCATCCTGACACCCTTCCTGTGTGCAGCCCCTGCTCTGAGTTCTCACTACTATCATAATCAGCTTTTCCTTCTATTGATTCAGCCTCACCACCCGCCCTTCTCCACTTACTGTGCTCCGGCTGCTTTTATTCACCCTGTTCCCTGGACTCTTTCCTTGGCCTCTTTTCACCCTACAGGCCTCGTTCACTTTCCCAGCCTCAGGAACCATCTCCAGTAAGCTTTAAGCTTAAGGGACCATTCCCCTAGGCTGAAAACTTGTACATCCAGATGCCTGTTCAACATCTCCATCTGGATGTCCCACAGTGATCTTAAATCTAAACTGTCCAATACTAAACCCATGATCCTTTCAAACTTGCTGACTCTTCCATCCACTCACTCAAGCCAGAAGTTAATTCTACCCTTTCTCTTGCCTGGTATATCAATCAGTCAGGGATTCAATAAGTCTTCATGTTGCCCTTATAGTGAGCCATTTTCCCTTGAACTATTCTAACTCCTTTCTTATGGGTGTCTGACCCTCCAACCTCCAATTCTAAATTAAGGGTTCTCAACCTTGATACTTATGACAATTTAGGTCAGATTCTTTTTTAAGTCTGGAAGCTATTGTATGCTTTATATCATGGTTAACAGCATCCTGGGCCTCTACCCCACTGGATACTGGGAGCATCTCATCGCTTATAACAATTCAAAATCTCTAATTATTGCTGAATGTCTCCTCTGGAAGGTAAAACTGCCTCCAGCTGTAAACCACTAGCCTAGACTGACGACAGTTGAGAGACAAATTTGATCATTTTACTCCTGTACTTTTTAAAAAAAGCTTCACTATTTCACATAGGAAAAACAAGTTCCTTGGCTTGATGTGTGCTCTTCACTAGGTCACCTTTCCACATAGTCTTATCTTCTCTTCCCACATCTCAAGCTCCAGCAATACTGAACGACTAGGAGCCCCTCAAATAAGTCAGGTTCTATCAATCCTCACAGGTGTCACCTATCTTTGAGCCTTTCACCTGTCTGATCACCCCTTAAAGTCCCTTTTATTCTTTAGGTTTTAACTCAAATGTTCCCATGCTTTGGGAAACCATCCGTAGTGCCTATTACCCCATCATGGAAGTTTTCTTATTACAATAACCCGTCTCTTTGCAAATTAAGACTTATTCAATTTGGATTTATTCATTACTATATTCTGTATCCCTATTACAGTGACTGGCATATGTGGTGGATATTTAATAAATGTACATAGAATAAATCAAGTGTTAAGACTTTGTAACAGTTATGAACTCCCAGTGGGCATTTTAATCTTTCCTTCATTGTCTCTAAGAGCAAAAACTTCAGGAAACCACCTGGACAGTTGATCTTGTGCTTCAGGAACTTGCAGGGAGAGGAAAAGTTTGGAAGCAATAATCCACTGGTCCTGGCCAAAAGAGTATACACATGTGAGAGTGGGCGGTGGGAGCCAGACAGCAGCAGGCAGGCAAACATCCAGGATCTGGCCAGAAGGCAAGAGATCATCCAGACCTAGGCACTAGCCTAGAAGTCTGGGCCAGCAGACAGCCCCTGAGAAGATACTTGAGTTGGCCATACATCAAGCATTGGTCTCTTAAGAGACCTCCCTGACCCCAGTCTTCTCACTTGCAGCTATACTTCATGGTGTCCCAAAGCCATCTTTCCAAAAGACAAGCTGGCCTTCCTGTGGTTTTTAAGAAAAAGTCAAAGCCTGCAATCTAGCCTGTTAACTAATTTGTCTTTTTCCCCCCCAACAAGTCCTTTTCATCTGTATAACTGAGGCCAGCCTGGACAGTATAGTCTAAACATCCTGGTGGTTATTAAATAGCTTTCTATAGGCTGGATGTCTGTGTCCACACCTCACACAGTATTCATTTAGCAAAGTATCGTTAGGTCTCCTGGGTCCCTCCTCTGGACTTAAAGCACTTCCTTATTGATGTGTCTCCTTATCTAGACTAGGTCCTGCCTGAGAACAGGAATCTCTTTTCCTTGTTCTCTACTCTGAGCACATTGCTGGGCTTACAGTGGCCAAAGATTTCTGCAACATGGCCTCGGACCTACATCATTAAGCTCATGCCCCCCCCCCCCATCTCTCTCCTCTTCCTCTGAAAGGCCTTCTTTCTCTGCACATGAGGATCTTACTAAATCGTTATTATTTCTCATCTTTGACCTTGAGTCTGTGTATCTCATCAAGACTTCCATGCAAGGGAAGGGATGGAGATTTCTTCCAGCAGAGCCTAACATTGAACTAAGCCAACCTATCCCTTGAGAAATAGGAGCCATATGGGAGTACAAAAACTCCGTCTCTGTAGCTTTGCAACTTTGCAGAGCATCTCCTAAAACAACATGATACCTTTTTTCCATATCCCATCTTAATTTCCTCAGCTGCCAGTATTACTTACTGGTTTCAGCTCTAGCATCCTACCCTCATCTCATTACACCATCTGCACAGACTTAGAGCTCAGAGAACAGGACTAAATCCCTGGCTTAAGTCACTGTCAATAGTTGCAAAGCTAAGTTCCTGCTCTGAGGTCCTCTCTGGTCCTCAGACAAACTCTTGCCCATATTCTGTGGGCAGGGCCTACCCACCTGCAGGAAACAGGTTCCAGGCTGGGTTCCTTCAGGCAGTGAGGCATTGTAGAAAGTCCTCTGGAACTGGGGCTCATTGTCATTCACATCTTGTAAGGCCACACTAACTGTGGCAGAGGAGACTAAAGGGGGCAGGCCTCCATCTGTGGCCAGTACAATGAGCTGTGGCTGAGGTTCTAGTTCATAGTCCAGTGTGGCAGCTGTGGTGATGATGCCTGAGGTGGGATCAATGGAGAACCAGTGAGTGTGAGTGCCAGGAGCCAGACTATAGGTGACCTGACCATTGGTTCCTTGGTCAGGGTCCCGGGCAGTTACCCGTACAACGAAGCTGCCAGGCAATGCAACTTCAGGCAGAGGTTCAGGTCGGTAGAGCTGATGGTCAAAAACAGGTGCATTATCATTAACATCAGTTACATGTAGCACAAAGGCAGCTTCTGCCCTCAGTGGTGGTGAGCCCGAGTCCGTGGCTGTGACTCGTAAGTTATAAACATCTCTCTCCTCCCGATCCAGTCTCCGAGCCACACACACCAGGTAGATGACACTGTCTTGGGTACTCAGGGCAAAGTGTCCCTCTCCACCCTCCAGGGACACATTGACGTGAGCAAAGTCACCATCATCTGGATCTGACACAGAGATTCGAGCAACAAGCTGTCCAGGGGGGGCAGCCTCAGACACTCGCGGGGAGCCATCAGCACTTAGGAAGATGACAGTCATGGAGGGCTGATTGTCATTGGCATCTCGCACATGCACTGTCACAAACGCTGAACCCAGCTCTGGGTGAGCCCCACCATCCCGTGCCTGTACCACCAGTTCATGGACTCGCCTTTGTTCAAAGTCCAATGGGCGCTCCAGTCTCAGAAGCCCTGTGTGTGAATCAATGGAGAAGGGTCCATCACCTTCACTCTGTCTCCTGTTGATCTCATAAGTCACGGCTCCATTGGCACCAGCATCAGCATCAGATGCAAACACTTGCAAGACAGGACTGCCAGGGGCCAGACTCTCAGATACCACAGCATGGTATCGGCTTTGATTGAAAGCTGGGGCATGGTCATTGATATCCAGCAGAGTCACATCCAGCAGGGCCTGGGCTCTCCGAGGAGGCGAGCCACCATCGTAGGCCTCTAACTGCAACATGTAGTGTGAACGGTTCTCTCGGTCAAGGTCTCCAGCAACTATCAACTCAGGCACTGGAGCTCCATTAGGACCAGGTCGCATCTCCAGCCTGAAGGTCTCTCCAGCCCCATCACCAGATAGTGCATAGCCTTGGGTCCCTAGGCGGCCAGCATCTGCATCGCGAGCTGGCTCCAGTGGGTAGCGTGTACCAAGAGCTGTATGTTCAGGTATCTGCAGGACAGCCCGAGACTGAGGGAAAGCTGGTGCATGGTCATTGATATCAGCCACACGCACTGTAACTTCTACGGTGGCACCATCAGGAGTGACGGCAGTGAAGCGATAACGGTCTCTTCGCTCACGGTCCAGGACACGAGCTGTACGGACCACCCCACTGTGCTCATCAATAGCGAGATCTGTGCCTACACCACTGCCTTCCTGGGCAGAGATGAAGTACATGGGAGGAGGTGCTGTGCCTGGTGGAAGCCCTGCGCTGATGTCTCCAATCAGTGTGCCTGCTGGTTGCTCCTCATCTATCTGTAGGTCCAGGCTCCCAGCTTGACCCCAGGTTCCTGGCACTCTAGCCCCCAACAGTGCCAACAGTGGCAGCAGGAGGAGAGTCCTGAAGCTCTTCATGCCAGGGCAGGAGAGTTCAACACCCAGCACCTTCTGCATGGCAGGGGCAGTCCAGCTGGAGCTCTAGCTCCAGACCAGACTCCTAGCCCAGTCTGATTTCAGGATTTGGATCAGATCCAACTTGGGCTCTAGCTGCAGTTCAGGCTCCCTGACCTAAGAGAAAAGCAGAGGGAAAGGGTCACTACAGGGGAAGGATTAAGAAGTCAGAGAGACCAGGAATCAGGCAAGTCTCAGATGCGCTCAGTAACAGCAGGGCCTGGAGCTCATCCACTTCTAGTCCCCCTGGGGAATCTGTACTTTGGGATTCCCCTGAGTCTCCTCCAGTCTGCCCCCTGGCAAGTGCCTAAACCTCTTCTTTAAGCAGAGTATTCTATCTCCTATTTTTCAGGTCCGAATGCCTGCAAACTTTCTTCTTCTATTTCTAAACTTAAAACAACTGATTTTTCTTACTTTTTTTTTTTCACCCAGGACTAATACCCCTTTTCTATCCTCAATAGCCAGATATGTGGTAACCATGCTTAAATTGTCCTTTCCTCTCTGCTCGACTTGTACCAGTATTTAAACATCTAGTGTCCTTCAGCCCTTCTACACTCTCTAATCTACAAGATACGAGTTCCAACTACAGTGGAAAAAGAAAACAGGTCCTGGTTTCATGGAGCTTATAACTAGGATTTGAACAGTTAGTCACAAATACAAAAGAGTTATGAAGAATGCTTGGAAGCAGAAGAGGATGTGAGGGGTTCAACAGAGGCACAGGGAGCTATTCTGAGGAAGTAACATTCCGGTCAAGAGCCAAATGATTAGTAGGTGTTAGGTACACAATGGTGGGCAGAGGTGAGAGACAGGAGTAAACAGAATTTAGAAGGGATTAGAGTCCACACTAGCAGAAGGGTGGAGAATGTCGGGGAATAGTTGGGATACATTGTCTGTGAGGTGTAATGTTGGTGCAGAGAGTATATAAAGGGCAGGGGCTCACACACAGCATACTGAAGATTTTGACTTTATCCTAAGGGCAAAAGGAAGTCATTGAAGCATTTCAACAAGTGCCACAATGACTTACACACAAAACAAGGACATGCAGGCAGGGCAGGGAAGAGGATTAGGGGTGGCAGTTTCCATGCTGATTTGGATGCATGTCAGCAATAAAAATGAGGAGTAATGGGTAAGTGAGTGGGGAAGGGACTGGGGTAGAATGGGCAGGGCTTGATGACTGCTTGAAGGCAGGGGATGAGGGAATAGAGATATCAAGGATGATGGGCAAATTTCTGGTGGAAATGACCACTTGTACAAAGTGTCCTTAGGTGTCAGACTCTGAGAAATAAAGGCAAAGAGGGGAGGTGTTATGGGAACCATAAGGAACGAGGGTTTCAGACGTAGCTAAAGTTCAAGAAGGGAGTCTTTTGGTGACTAGCATGAGTAGAATCAGGGGTGAGGTGGAGCAGAAGCTGACGGGAGGCAGCTGCAGGAGGGAAGGAGGACAGTCACATTACCCCTCCCTGTGAAGTTGCTTCCTTCATTGGCCCTCTGTGTTGCTGTCCACCTCCCTTGCTCCTAGAGGCTTCCTTCCCTGAAACATCTCTCCTGCTGTACCATCCTGCTCACTGACCACTAATTTCCTTAAGTCCACTCCGCCCTGGCTTTACCACTGTTTCGGTCCACACTTTCCCCTGTCCACTTCTCAGGTTCCTTCAAAAGCTCTTCTTCTCTGTCCATCCCTTCAAAGTCAGTGTCTTTCAGAACTCCATCCTAGGCTATCTTTTGCCATCCTCATAGTCTGCCTGGGCACCTTTCCCCACTCTTACGCTTTTGATTCAACTGTACCAATCATTTTCATGTCTAATCTATTTGTCAGTAGTTTCCTAATATCCAGCTCTGGAGATATTGTACTTACCATACCCCTAGCCATCACGTCAGACTGATTTTTCACCTCTATTTTCTTTCCCGTGAACAGCACCACCATCCATCCATGCCTCAAAGCCAGAAATCTAGAATTTCTCTTTGTTTTTTTTTGGGGGGGGGTTGTTTGTTTGATTGGTTGGTTGATTTGTTGGTTTTTGTTTTTTGCCTATCTTCAGTCTTAATTTCTACTTTGTTGTTATTAATGCATGGTCACTTCACCCAGGGATGTATCAGCTTCTACACAGTTGCTATCCCAAGCTTAAGTATTGTCATCTCTCCTTTCCATTCCTGCAACAGCTCCTTACTGATCGCCCTGCTCCTTGGAGGGAGACTTAGACCCTCTTCTGATCCATCCCTACCTTATCAGAGATCCACACACTTACCTCACCAGGTCTGTAAAGGGTCCTCACTGATCCTTCCTTCCTGGCAGCAGAACAATGCTGCCCGTCTACCTCAAAACACGTGGGGCCGCACATATGCACAGGCTTGTAGCTGAGGTGTCAAAGGGCCCTTGCTGCAGGTACAGAATCTCTGACCCACATCATAAAGTCCACTTTTCATTAGTGCCTCTGCTGTCTGAGCCCTGCTGATCTCACTTACGTCCCCTACCTGTAGTTTCCCCCAACCATACTCCTTCATCCCCTAAGTTTATGTTAAAATGCTCCTTAATTCTTTCTTGCTTTGTAAGTGGTATTTTCTCTTCCTAAGATGCCTCCTAAAAATCTTGTCCATGATTTAATACTAGATCATTAAAATTCCAAGATCTAGGGACTGAAAAGATGGCTCAGTGGTTAAGAGCACAGACTGCTCTTCTAGAGGACCTAGGTTCAATTCCCAGTACCCACATAGCAGCTCACAACTGTCTGTAACTCCAATTCCAGGAGCATGGGTATCCAATTCCAGGATACTCATGGCAAAACACAAATGCACACAAAATGAAAATAAATTAATAAAAAAGAGATTTATTTTTAAAAGCCAATATTCGGTTTAAACTTCTTATCTTCTGTGGACTCTTTTTTTTTTTTTTTTTTTTGACACAATCACCCTTGCCCCATGTAATATTGTACTCTATTGGGCATCTACCACAAATAAAATAAGTCACTCAATAGTTTTGAGATTCATGTGTCTGCTTCTGCACTGAATTGGAGGCTCCTGGAGGGTGAGGTATGTCGTCTTTGTTTGTCTCAGAATTTAGTAGAGGTATAGCATGAGCAGGCAATTGGTGCCCCCACCAAACACACACACACACACACACACACACACACTCAGAGAAATGCCTATAGATGTGTGACCTCAGATGACACACATGACTATGGGAACCCATGCCCCTGGGATTCCATGGTCAGTCCTGTGGCTAAAGAAGTTTGTTCTCAGGTCTTTATGGATTTGCTCCTCTCTTAGGACTTCCTAATCCTAATCCCTGAAGATAGGTTTGTTTGTGGCCTTAACTTACATTGCTGCCGGAAGAGTGATAGAGCATACAAAGAAAGGCACATGTGCCTGAACACACATGTGCACATACACCAAACATACATACACACAGTTTAAAAAAAAAAAAAGAGCAACACTTTGAATCCAATCTAAATGTTAATTTGCCTAACGTGTGAAATGGCTGGATCTACGTGTAGAGACTGGTGAAAGGTTAAGGGGTAGTTCTATTCATTGCATCAGTCACTAGAGAGAGAGCAGTAAGTAGATCTTGGTGAGAGGAGGTGATGTACAATGAGGTCCATGTTCTTATCACACTTTGCACTGTAATTGTCTTTCTACCCAATTTGTACAAGAGAGTAAAGATTTTATTACTCATATTTATATGGAACATGACCAAAATACATGATCAACAAATTTTCTGAATGAATCAATCAATAGTAGGAGATAAAAGTTCAGATAAAATAGCCTTGCAGGGGAAGGACCCAGGACCAGATGGATTCCCTGTGTAAAAGCAGCCCATTCTTCCAAAGTACAGACTTCTATAACCTCTTCTTATCTAACATTGACCTCTGGCCTCTGCAAACCACCCTGGGACACTCTCACACTGAACCCACACAGGCTCACACAGAGCACAGGCCTCCACACACCCTAGCACACTTAGAACAATGATCTTTTCACAGTCAGTCTGCTTACATGTAGACAAGCACATTCAGCATGCACTTGTACACAGACTTACTTAACACACAACCAGGTTACATACAGACACCCCTCAAAACATGTATTCAGAAACCCATTTCCACATGTATTGGTATATTAATGCAGGTATATATAACTCACATACAGAGAAAGCCACTTTTCTCACACAGAGAGACACATGTACATCCTCAATATACAGACAGGCATACTCACACACCTAGCCTTCCCTGCCCAGGCAAGCCCACTCTACTTCACGCAGACTGACAAGGCAGGCACGCGCACACACACTTGCAGACCCACCCACACACAGGCATGCTCTCACACATGCTGCCGGGGCACTCGTGGTCAACTCTGCGGCTGCAGCTGTGACCTCCAGGTCCCTGGGGCCTCTGTCTGGACTATGCCTCATCACTTCCTGCTCCACAGCTTCCAGTTCCAAACTCGAACTCCAGACTCTCTCCCGAGACCGTCTCATCCTTTCTCCACACCATGCCTCCCATCTGTCCAATGTTTCCCACTCCCTCTTTCCTAACACATGCTCCTCCTCCTGATTCTTGTTTCTCTCCTTCCCAGGTCCGTCCCATCCATCTTGCCTCTCTCCCCAATCTGCCCTGCCTCCTGTTGAGCTCCATCACACACCTCTTCTTCCACCCAGTGCTGCCTTACCACAGGCCCTCACTTTGTCCTCAACCCTGTTACTTGGTCCCGACTCCATCCCACTCTCCCCCTCTATCCCCACATCTGGGCCTCTGGAACCACAGCTGGTTCTCATTAAGAGGGGGAGGGGCAAGACTGTTCATTGGGGCCTGAAACGTGATGTCAATTCCACCCCCTAGCTAACAGAGCCCCCCCCTTCCTGTCCCCAGCTTGTATGTCTACAGGGCTAGGTTCGACCAGAAACATGGGAGAGGAAAGAATGGTGGGCTATGGGGAGGACCAGAGGGACCACAAGGGAAGGAAGAATCTCTCCAGGAGGAAGTATAGGAGTGGCCCAGAGGTACAAAAGGGGAAGCATGCTAGGGGAGCTGGCACCGCCTGAGCCTCCTCCCTCAACTTCCTGTCCCAGGGCCAGCAAGGGGCAGGACCAGAAAGACAACAGTGGTGAGGAGGGGGGCTACAAAACAGCAGCTGGGCTAGAAGTGGAAGAATAGGAGAGTAGCGTCCGTCCGTCTGTGAGCAAGGGAGATGTGGGCCCAGGGCAGAGAGGTGAGAGCTCTGCTGGGAGGACGGAAGGAGCAAGCCCGGTGGAGAGCAAGTGCTTTAGCACAGGAAGAAGTTACTGGAGGCAGGGACAGCCAGACCAGGGGCCGTTAGGGAAGGAGCAGGGGCCAAAGCTGGAGAAAGGGGAGGGGGCAGATGTGGGGGAGGAGGAGAAGGCTATTGGACCAGCTTTCTGGATGTCCATAAGACACCCCACCCCCCTCTCCCACCCCCGGCAGTGGCCAGGGCACTGCCAAGGCCTGGCTCTGTCCTAAGAGCCTGTGTTCCCAGGGGGGCACTCCAGGGAGAGGCTGAAGAAAGGAGAGAAAAGCAGAAGAGGCTCCGCTCTGAGCTTTCGCTGTGTGCTGGGCCCCGTGCCAGGCAGTTCACAGACAGTATCTCATTTAATCATCATAACAACCCTGAGAGGAAGGAATCCTGGCTTCCAGTTTCCAGCGAGGAAATGGAGGCTCAGAGTAAAACAATTTTCCTGAGTTAATGTCCCCCTAATCTGATCTCAAGACTATTCATACTCCATGTTGCCTGCAATTTAAAAGAGGCAAAACAGGAAGAAATGGCCGGGAAGCCGAGCGGAGCACCCTAGCAGGGTGGTGAAGGCAGAGACCAGGCATGAGGAGGCTGCAATAGTGCAGGTTCGTGGTCAGGGCGCTGAAGAGACCCGGGTGTGGAAGATGGGAGGAGGTGAAGTGGACAGGACTTGGCTGAGGACTCTGCAGGAAGGAAGGGTGAAGGAATGGAGAAGCTCCACACTCTCCTGGGGTTCCAACCAGGATATCACAGTGTTCCTTACTAAGATAATGAAGACGAGAAGCCACTTGGGGAGCAGTTGTTGGGTCACAACATGGAGATGTCCCAAGCATAAATGGATCTGAAGGCCTGGCTTATAGGAGGGGCTTGGCTTAGAGACATGGATGTGGACAAATTGCAGACTAACTGAAAACTGTGGGTGTGGAGATGCCAGTCTGATAGGGTGTAGAGAGTGGGAAGAATCTAGTCCCAAGCTCTGTAAAGTCACAAAAAAAAAAAAAAAAAAAAAAAAAAAGGAAGCCGAGACCTTCTTTCTTCCTGGACGCAGCATCTCAGAAGTGAAGTAGGAAACTTCAAAAGGAAGGAAAGGTCAACCATGCCCAATGCTGTCAAGAGTTGGAGCAAGGCTGTTAGACCAAGAAGTAGCTGTTGAATATAGTGGTAAGGAGGCCACCGATGGTAGTGGAAAGGATAGCATCAGGGGTATGGTAAAGGGCAAGGCTCCTGTAGAGGGAAACCAGAAAGAATGCATGGACTCATAACTAGGCACAAACCAAATTAGACTTAGCAAAGATGAGCCCATTAATGCATGCTTATACATTCCTACAGCAGTCACATTCCTACAGTATGTCACAGGTGTCAGGGCAGGGGAGTGGCACAGACTCCAGCAACACAAAGGGAAAGATACTTATTAACCTTCTTTTTTCCAGACAGGGTCTTCTATGGCCTGGGCTGACCCTGAACTCACTATACAGCCCAGGTTGACCCTGTACTCCTGACCATCCTACCTCAGCCTCCTGAGTGCTGAGATGATAAGGTTAAGTCATTTTGCCTGGATAACCCCTATAAGCCTTCATTTCCTCCTCTGTAGTATGCATCAAAGTACCTACCTCAACTGGCTGATGTGAGAGTTAAATGCGGTAATTCAAAACTCATAGCACTGAGGCTCAACTACTACTGCCTACTGGTACCGTAGTGTGATGCACACATCAAACTCTGAGATAAGTGTTCTTCCACAAATGAGGAATCTGGGCCTGGGAGATGGGAGCACAGAGACATCTAGAAAGAAGTTTTGGTGGACGTCAAACTCTTTGCTAGCCCAATTGCCTCTCTGTGGAGGGCTTGGAAAGCCAAGATAAAAGCTTATATAGCTGGTCAGACACACAGCTGGGAAAGAGAATAGTCAAAGTTCAAGAGAATAAAACTGGCCTGTGCTCAGAGTATAGAAAGAGGAAGAGATCAGTAATAAGGTAAGCAGCACTCCAGGTACAGAGGCACATGGGTGTGGGCTCACACGGCCAGGGCAGCAGAAGGAACCTGGCTCCCTAAAGTCCTCTAGGAATGAAAACAGGGTTGGGGAGGGAAGGAGAGGATGCAGGGCATGCATGTGATGTGATTCACGGATAGATGTAGTCAGCAAACATGTAAGGCCTACCATGTGCCAAACTCACTAAGCTCCAGAGACAGAGCAGTGGCTCAGACAGATCAAGTCTGTGTATCCATGGAGTTCAAAGTGGGGAGACCTGTGAATTGACCCCCCTGAGCTGGACTCCAACAATCACAGTCTAGGCTGTAGAGGAGACTAATGAAGTTGGAGGTGGCAGACAAGGTGGAGACAAAAACTGAGAGGATAGGTTCAGGGCAGGAAAGCACAGTGTGTGAACCTAGATGTTAGATGCAAAATTAATTTACAATGTCCTGTTGTGGTCAAGACCCAGCACTGAAAAAAAGAAATAACAATCAGCTAAGTTAGTAGCTGAGAAATGTAGCAATTTTCTTCCTGAACCATCCAAACAACTTTAAATGGATGTCATCAGTCTCATTTCATCTAAAAAAATGAAGTTCCAAAAAGCTTAGTCACCTATTAGAAAACCTGAGGTATAGCTGTTTTTCTTTATCTTCCTTTGTCCCTCCTCCTCTTCTTCCTCCCTGACCAGTCACAGGAAAGCCAAGTTCTAGGCTCTGAGATAACAAGTTCCTTCTACTGAGTTGAGAGCAGGAGAGACAGGTCTTTTCTTTTCCTTTCTTTCTTTCTTCCTTCCTTCCTTTCTTTCTTTCTTTCTTTTTTCTTTTTTTTTTTCTTTCTTTTTTTTAACCAGGGAACACAGGGGACTGGAAGCCCCTCCCCAAGTGGCAGTGGTTGAAAACACCCTGGTCTCAGAGAGTGACACAAGCAACTGTAGACACTGGGACACTGGGACAGAAAGGGGCAGGCAGTAGAGCGCTGGTGAGACACTGGACTCTAGCATCCGAACTTCTAGGACAGGCTTCTATTAAGAGGTACAGCACCACAGAGGGGTAGAGTCCAAATCGGTTTCTGTTGCCACTGACAGGCAAGAACTGGGCAAGGAGGAAAGTACAGTAATCAGGGAACCCGGGACAGGAAGGAGCAGGGACTGGAATGCCAGGAGTTGAGCTCAGGATGGGTGGGCACTCAGGAAGGGAACAGCCTAAGGCATCCCCTAAGGAAGGGGTCTGGCAGAGTGAAGGAGATGAGGCCTGTGGTGCATGGTGGTCTGAGGATAGGTGTGGTGATTAATCTTCATTGCCAACTTGACTGGATTAGGAATCATTTACAAAGCAAACCTCTGAGTCTATCTTCAAGGACATTTTCAAAGAGATGAAACTGAGGTGGGAGCAGCACCCCAGGGTGGGAGCCATCGTTCCATAGGTTTGGGCACCACAGGTTTGGGCACCTCTCTCTCTCCTTCCCTCCATTCATCCCCTCTCCTTCCTGACTATGGGTGCAATGTGACTAGCCACCTCATGTCCCTGCTGTCATGCCTTCTGCATAATGATGGACCATGCCCTCATAAGCCGAAACAAGTTGCTTCTGTCATGGTACTCTGTCATAGCAATGAGAAAATCAACTGATGGGGCAAAGCTTACAGACAAGGGTCTCCATGGACATGGGTTTGCTAACTCCCAATGCTTCCTAAATAACTGCTGAGTAAATGAAAGAAGTACAGTAGAGGAAGAGGATCCTGGAAAAGAGAAGTCTGGGGTAAAGATGGGGCAGGAGCAGGACAGATCCTGGGGAAAGAAAGTTGCTGTGGGGAGGCAGGAAAAGTGTCTCCAGCAAGGCAAGAGAACTGTGTGAAAATGCCTCCGTTGTGTGGGCATCTGAAAAGAGGTGTCTTCTCAACAGCCAGAGAGTAAGGATGTGCTCACGTATTCATTTGTCTGTTCACTGACAAGCCTGTGTAGGGAACCAAGGGTCACAATGGTGCATTAAGATGTAACCATGACAGTAAGCAGTCCCAGCTTTGTTGGAAAAGCAGAATGAAGGTAAGGCAGTGACAATGGAGAAATAAAAGGAGCTCCTGGTAGAGTCAGACAGGTGTACATGGTCATATCTGAGAGTGAGAAGGGACTACCAGGAGGTAAGAATGAAGGGCCTTTGAGGAAAGCAGGGTGTGCAAAGGTCCAGGGGCATGGAAGCATGTACTGTCTATTGGGAGCTACAAGAAACTCAACATAACTGAAGCTCAAAATATGCACACTAGAGAAATAGGGCAGGCAGTGAGCTAAGGGGGTTGTGGGGAGAGCAGCTTGTGATTCATAAACCTTATTTAAACTTTGGGATTTCATGCAAAGAAAACAGAAACACTAAAGCACAGTAAAATGGCTGGATTTGCATTTTTATTCAAGTCTTTCTTGCTACAATGAGGCACAGACTGGAAGAGAGAAGGGAAGTATAGCCCCACTAGGAGGTGCCCAAGAAAGATCAGATGATAAGGGTATGAGGCAAGGGCAAGCACAGAGGTGATGGAGGAAATGGGATGAGCTGTCAGGCACAGCTAGAAAGGAGGCAGAATCAACGGGTTCCTAGTCTTACAGTTTATGGAGAAAGAAGTGGTCCTAGCTAATGTCTGGGTGTAAAGATAGTGACTTGGGGAAGGAATGCTGAGTTCAGGTTTGTATATGGTAAAGGGTCTGCGAGCTATACATTGAGATCAAGTATGTCTCATGTAAATAAAGGTCACAGCTCAGGTATTTGGAACTCATCGGTCTATATATGACAGCTAAAGCCATGGGCCATCAGAGACTCATGTTGCAGATAATCAGATGCAAGCCAGAACCTTAAGGAACACCAGTATTTAGGGGCCATACAAAGGATTGCAAAGGAGACCCAGGACAGCCAGGAGGAGCTCTGTGAAAGGTGCACAGATCTCACCACACTGAAGTTATTTGCTTTTTGCCTGTCTCATTGCACTAAAGTATCACCCCACTGAGGGTAGGAACAGTGATTCTACCATTGTATTCTCACCACCTAGCAGCCTGGCTAGCATATTGGTTCTTGTTTCAAGTTAAGAGAATAAAGCAGTGACTCAGAAGCCAAAATCAAAAACAGCTTGGAGAGGAAAGAAAGTTCAACTATGTCAGCTCCTGCCAAGAGGTCAAGCAGCTGAAGACTTCTGAAAAAAAAAAAAAAAAATCCCCTTGATTTGGCAGGAGAGAGGTCACTTTCTCTTAGAAATAAGAGTGACATTGCTGGAGTGGGAGTAAATGAAGTGAATGCAGCTTGGATGCAGAGGAGTCTCACAAAACGTGACAGTGAAGCGAACTGAGGAAGCCTTTTACCTGGAGGGGCATTGCACCGTTAAAGACGGATACAGACAGAAGAATCTGAGTTGTCCCCTGGAGGAGTGGGAGCAAGGATGAGATTAGAGACATGGGAAAGACAAGAAATGATCAGTCAAGTTAAATCCCCATGGAGGAGTGAAGAATGGCATCGTAAGTGCAGGTGGGTGGGGGGGTGACTTACGTAGAAGAGAATCCTATTCATTATTAGGGGAGGAAGGATAAAGGATTCAACAGGATGCCAGGGAGATGTGAGGAGGTACAAAGTTGAGGGAATGAATTCAAACCAGGTGCCCTTAGTTTCTTCAGTAAGTGAGCAGACCAGGATTTCTGCTCTCCAGTCCTCCCTCTCTTCCAACACCCACATCGAGCTTGCTGACCCCACTGTTTAAAGAGCAGCCCATCTCCTGCTACTCCTCCAGTGCAAGGCAGCATGACCCCTTTCCTGGGTTTCTGCAATGGCTATTCTCAGGCACCTCCCCCAGTTACCACAGACCTGCTGGAGGAGTGTTTTTAACACAAAGTTGGCTACACCACTCCAGGGCTTCAAATGACTTGATGGCTTTCCATTATTCTGGGGTCAAATGAGCTTCCTGTGGCCATGGAGACCCTGAATGATCTCAGCTTCCTCCTGACACTCCCATTTCTCTCCTCACTTCTCGCTGTAAGTATCACACTCACTGGCTTGCTCTATCCCTCAGACACAAGATACATGAACTTCTAAATGCTGTTTTCTTGGCCTGGAAGACTCTCCACCCATTCTGCTTCATTTCCACTTCTTTCCTTGACTGACACATGACTAATTCACCTTTCCTAAGGCTTCTTTCAGAAAGCCTTTTCTAAACCTTCTATGCTGGCTTATGCTTTCTCTGTGAGCCCTGCTGTGTTATGACACTCACCTGCCCCCCACCCTGAGTGTGTGAGCTCCAGAGGGTAAGGAGCAGGTCCATTTTGTTTACTTTTGAAAAAAACCCACTCCACTACAATGCCTGGCAGAGTACATATTTTATATGTGTTTGCTGAAATGAGCCAGTAGTCTACTGAAAACAATGGGGTGAGAGATTTGGGTATGTGAAAACAAAAATTCTTTATAGAAACTCCTATGTGGGGATTTACAGAAACCAGAATTTCTAAATGTGCCACTTAGTGTAGCTGAGAAACCATTCTAGATAGGGTAGATAATTTACATGTGAAAAGGCTCAAAGACAATGGGGCAGAGTGTCAAGGAGTGTTTGGAGGGATGATTCTTCACCAATGAGCTGGAAGGAGAGCCAAAGCCAAGCAGGATCAGAGTAGGAAATAAGAGTTCAAGGGCAAGAGGTCAAGGGGAAAAGGTCTTGTCTGGTTAAAGCTGCAGTTTTCAACATGTGGGTTTCACAGGGGTCACACAAGACCATGGAAAAACACTGATTTACATTACTATTCATAACTGTCAATATTACAGTTATGAAGTAGCAACAAAAATAATCTAATGGTTGGGAGTCCCCACAACATGAGGAGCTGAATTTAAAGGGTTGCAGCATTAGGAAGGATGAGAATCATAGGATTAAATAGTAAAACCAGAGAAAAGGCATCTGAAGGCTGCAGAGATGGGAGTTATATGCAGAGTGGATACAGGACTTTAGCCCTGGGATCAAACAGTTCAAATAGAGTGGTTCTGGGGGAAGAGAAGGTATCAGGAGCTAAAGAGGTGAACAAACTGTCAAGCTGGTGTTTGGGGAAGACACCTAGGACCATGGTAGGATGTAGGGACAGGGGAAAACCAGTCTAGCTCTCAGTGCCCAGGGAGCAGAAGTTCTGAAGGTCTGAGGATGAGCCTTAGAAATTAAAGGGCTTCTTTGGAGTAGCAAAACTACACCTTTCCTTGTAATATGGATGCATGGTCCACTACTGTCTCCTAGACGTTGTACAAGACACTGTGTGGTAAGGGCAGTTACAATACATTTTCTGTTAGTTCCAGGTCTCTGAGACACCTGTAACTCATGAGCAGGCTGAGGATATATATCCCTACGATGTGTTGCCTGATAGTATGTTCAATGCATGTGTATTGGTTTGAGAGGTGTTGGCAGGACCATTGTCACCTGTGATATGAGTTGGCCGTGACAATGGCTTTCCAGGTATCCAGGCAGTGACATTTCTGTTGTATGCACACTGTACTGAGAAATTCTTCTACAGGTACATTCAGGCTTGACAGACACCTATAGTGGGGCCAAGTTGGTTCTGACAGGGCATCTTAGGGATGTCCAGTGGCTGTGAGTGTATCTCTTGAGAATATATGTTGCCTGGGACTGAGTCCCTTTGGGGTTGAGTAGGGATATGATTGTGTCCCCTGTGGGTATTTGAAAAGTTGACATAAGCGACAATATTTTTCTGGCCTATGACCTGTGGCTGTGGGCCCAGCCCATGCACACTGAGTTCATTGTGCCTTTGAGTTCTCTCTCCCCACCCCCTCCACGTGGGACCTAGGCTTGCAGTGACCTCTCTCTGTCCCCTGACCAGGACTCTGATTTAAGCATCCTGGACACAAACTCCCAGGCTCTGGCACCAGAATGCATTCAAAACTCCAGTTTAGGTGACCCACCGCCACACCAGGCTTCCTCCCGTCTCCTCTGCTTCTCTACTTCTGCCTCTTCAGTTTCTTTGTCTCTATAGCTCTGTCACACACCCATCCCTACATTCTGACATAAGGCTCCAACAGAGCCAGGTAAAGCGCACACAGGCACACACCCTCACAAGGACGGGCTAGACCTGACACACACTCTTTCTGACCCACACCCCCTCCAAGTGACACGCACATACACACACAACCGCGCGGGGACACTCACTGACTCACACTCGCTGCACATACACAGCCCAGTCCTCACCCCCCTTACCCCCCCCGCACACACTCAAGCACTGCCACACACCCCCACTCGATGACACCCGCACACAAAGACCCCCCGGCCCTGCCCCCATGCTCACGTTCACGCTCGCCCTCTCCCGCAGGCCCCGGCCCCCCTCCCCCATTGTCTCCGCTCAGAACAAAGCCCCCGGCTCCGCCGCCGCCGCCGCCGCCGTGGGGGAGGCCGACCGTCCCCGCGGGTGCGGCCGGACGGGCCGGACACTGACCTCGGCACGGTGCGGGCTCCCTTGCTCGGTGCTGGGGCACCGTCTGGCCGCGGTCAGCCCCCGGGGCAGCGCCCGCCTGCGCGGGACCTTGGGCCGCGCATCGTCCGCCCTGGTTGGCTCGGGCTCACAGTTCCCTTGGTGCCGCCCGCCGTCTGTCTGCGCTCGCTCGGCCGTCGGTCGGTCCGTTTGTCTGTCCGCCACCACCACAGGGGCGCCGCCTCCTGCACAGCCACCCCGCGGAGGATGCAAGATGCGCCGCCGCGGCCCGAGCCCCCTCCCCTCCCTACGCGCGGTAACCCGAGCCCCCGCCCTCCGCCGAGCCCCCGCCCCCGCCCCCACCCGCGCTGCTGCGGTCCCCGCGCCTCCCGCCCGCCCTCCGCCCCTCCACTTCCCGGCCCCAGGCCCCGGCGCCGGATCCCACCCCAGAGCCGCGCCGTCTCTTCTCCCCGCCAGATCCTCTTGTCCCGTCCAGTCCCCTCCATCCTCTCCTCTTTCCTTTCTCCATTCTGTACTGTTCTTCACATTTCCCATCTCTACTCAGCCATGGTCTGCTTCTGCCCCACTGCCCTGTTCTGTCTCACTCCTTCACACCTCTTCCTTACCCTCTTCTCCCTTCCCTCTGCTCAGTGCTCTTTCTGTCTTCAGCCTCCCTCCATCAGATACTCCCCATCTTAAGTCCGCTGGTCTTCTCGCCACCCTTTCTCCCCACCCTTTTTCCTAAGTCTTTCTTTTGTCCATCACTGCTCTTGCCTCAGACCTTTCCCTTCCCTTCCTCACCCTGTCCTTTCCTCTTCCCTTCCATCCGTCTTAATGCCCTCATTCTTTTCTGCTACTCACTCACTATCTTGTGCTAGTTATCCCTTTCCCTATATCAGCTCTGACTTACTATTCTCTTATTTCCTGATCTGTCCCAAATTTGAATTTAGAGATGTTGAACCATAGAGTTTCCTGGCTGATGGTGGTCTGAGAGTATATTCCCCAGAAAAATAAAATGAGGCACTGGGTAGGAAAGTGACAAGCATCCAAAAATCTATAGGGACTAACGTGTGTGTGTGTGTGTGTGTGTGTGTGTGTGTGTGTGTGTGTGTGTGTGTGTGTTTTAAGTCTGTCAAGTGAGTGACAGTAAGCAGCCTGGAAGCTCGGGTCCCTCCTTAGGATTGTGAGGGGAGAAAGGCGTTCTGGCAGATATGAGTGGCACAGAAAAACCAGGAACTTCTCCAACTTATCGGGAGAGAAGACAAAGGGCCGCTCAGGCAGATGGAGGGAGCATGGTGGTGGAAGAGTGGGAGGAGATGCTAAGATCCTCGATGGCATCTGTGCTTCAGGCTTGGGCAGCCTGGTGGGTGGTGGTGAGCAGGAGTTCGTGGAAGGGATTGGTCTGGAAAGATGATGACTTGGGATTTGGGGCTGCTGACTTTGAAGTGCATGTTGGGTAGGTAGATCTGCAGTTTGGAGGAGCGGTCTGGGCTGGGCATAAATATTTGGGAGTCATCTGCAAATACCGTATAAGTTTGAATATAGGGTGAGGTTTTTGCTTTTTTGTTTTTCCAAAATCATCTGTCAGGAAAGAGGGAGTAACCTTCTATTTGAGTCCTTGCAAAGTCTCTCATATTACAGGGTTTGCTCTCATTTACTTTATTTTGAACAACAAACCACTGGATAGGGCAGTATGGTATGGTGACTAAGCTTGTGGACTCTGGAGCCAGACTGCCTGGCTCTGGGTCCAGACTGCCGTTTTCAAGCTGTGTGCCTTTGGGAGAGTTGGTTAACCTGCTTCTGCCTTGGTGTTCTCATCTATGAACTGGGTGTAAGGATTAATTATTTGATATAGTTAAAGCTCTATGTACCTGGTACTTAGAAAGTGCCCAATAAATGTACACTTGCTATCAGCACAAGACCTATTAATAATCTGAAATGTCCTCAACAACCTTTTTAAAATTATTATTATTATTATTGTAGAGGTCATTTGTCACAGAATCCCTAGCTAAAGAAATTTAATACAGTATGATAACTATTCCTGGTGGAATGACCTCACAACTGCATGTGTTAGATGACTCTAAATATACTTTTAAATGATTGCTTTAAAAAGCCATAATGTTGTACTTGGGAGTGGCTCAAAATGTTCTGTTTATTGACCTGAGTGACATTCCATGAATGTTTCAATACAAGACAATGCACTGAGCTTAATGCTTGACTTTTGCCCTTTCTGCATGAATGTTATACTTTAATTAAAAGGTTAACAATTTAAAGTATGACTCCAGCACTCTGGAGGAAGAGGCAGGTGGAGCACTGTGAGTTCAGGGCCAGTCTGGTCTACAAAGTGAGTTCCAGGACAGCCTGTGCTGTTACACAGAGAAACCCTGCCTCGAACACTGCCCCTCTCTACCCGACCCACCAAAAATACAGTACATTAGTGACTCTATGCATCTACTCTTGCAAGATGCATGCCAAAAACTGACTGCCTAAGTGTGATGCAAATGGGACTTATGACTTGGGATAAAGTTTCCAATGACCGCATAATTTGTGGATTCAAACTGTGCTGTGTTCTTCCCCAAACTCTTCACTTAGACTGAAGAGAAGGACTTCTATTCTGGGGAAATGTGAAAGACAACTAAAAACGTGACCTTAACAATGAGGAAGTTACTGCTTTTGAGGAATATGTTAAGTGTATTAAAGTTGCTAATACCTTAAGAGGACAAAGAGAGGCAGCACTTACAAATCAATGTTATTTTATTTTTTATACAAATTTAAAAGTATGTACATTTAAATCTGTTAGGTAATAGATATAGAATTTTCCTTCATCTTTATCTTTACAGAAATTAAGTTTGTTCTTTGAAAACGATTTTTACTTTATTATTTTTAATTATATGTGTGTTTGAAGGTGTGTCTGTGCTTGAGTGCAGGGCCTGAGAAGTACAGAGGCACTGGATGCCCCTAGAGCTGAAGTCATAGGTGGTTGGGAGCCACTTGAAGTGAGTGCTGGGAATTGATCTCTACAAGGGCATTATGTGATCTTAACTGCTGAGCCAGCTCTCCAGCCTCTGAAGTGTGTGTGTGTGTGCGCGCGCGCGTGTATGTCTCTGTGTGTGTGTGTGTGTGCGCGTGCGTGTATGTCTGTCTCTGTGTGTGTGTGTGTGTGTGTGTGTGTGTGTGTGTGTGTATGTGTGTGTCTGGGCTTGGCTACAGGAAAGGAGGAAGACCTACAGGGCAGGGGAGGTGGGTGACAAGAATTTTAGGAAGCAAGATTAGTTTTCCAAATTGGAAAATCTACATCTATCTGCTTTCTTGCTTTCATTTGTGATGACACCCATCAATAATCCCAGTCCTGGGAAGCTACCACTAGTTCAAGGTCAGTCTGGACTGACTACACAGTGAAATCTTATTGGGGGTCAGGGAGGGGAGAAGAAGAAAAAAAAAAAAAAAAAGGAAGGAAGAAATTTTCAGGTTGGCCACAAATTTTTCTCGTGGGAAAATGTAGGTTTAGTCTTTGGTTTTGGTTTCCTCATATGGCAAATGTGGCAGAAGATGAGTGAAGCCAAGGGACCCATTAAGGTTGATCAAGGGGAGTATGAAATGACCTTGTACAGATCCTAAGAATCTCTAACTCTTAAAGTCTGAGAAGAAGGGCTGGGGAGGTTGCTTAGTGGCGAAGAGCACTTGCTACTCTTCCAGAGGACCTGAATCCAGTTTCCAGCACCCACATTGGGTGGCTCACAGGAGCTATAGTTACAGCTTCAGCAGATCTGACTTCTTCTCCTGGCCTCTGCAAACATCTGCATATATTTATTGCATGCAAGTGATCCCCTTTCTTGATTACACACACACACACACACACACACACACACCTACACACACACACAGAGGGGGGGTTAGGGGAAGAAGCTGAGGAAAGAAAGAAGCAGGTTTGTAGAAAGCTAAGATGATATGTTTTGCTATGGTGAGATGGTGAGCTTAAGATGCATGTGAATCAATTAATGGAAAAGGTCTAAAAGATGCTTGTGTGTAATCTTTATATTCCAGAAAGGAACTGAGCTGAGGGCACATAATCTAGAGCCACTAGGATATAGGTAGTAAGTGGAGCAATGAGCGCTAAAGCGCTCACTTAGCAAGAGTGGCTAGTGGTTAGAGTGTCTGTTCATCTTTAAGGGGTGTATTGCAAAAGAAGAGTTATGGAGGAGATTGAGAAGAATGACAAAGCAGAACTAATCAAGAGAGCAGTGTCTAATGCATTTTACTAGAAGCCAAGGAAAGAAACATCTACTAGGATGAGCATTGTCAACAGAATAAAAATACCACAGTAAGATGCATCCAAAAGAACCTCCCATAGAGGAATCTGGGATAGCTGATGACCTTAGTGATTATAGGAGAGGACATGAAGTTAACAGTTACTCTAATTTAAGGATGGAGTCGAGATAAAACAGTAGTGACTGTACAGGACAGTGTAAAGTTAGTTGTGTATGGGATGCATATGTTTCTAATCCTAGAACTCAGGAAGGAGATTGAGGCAGGAGGATCATTAGTTTGAGGTCAGCCTAGGCTGAGGATCTATTGCAAAGACTAAGGTTTGGGATGCAGCATGTAGCTCAGTGGTAGAGTGCTTGACTTGTATGTCCTTGTATTTGATCTTCAACAATATCCTCCCCACACTCTCTCGCTCTTGTAAATAGTTATTGCATGTTCAAGAAGCTCAATTTGCAATAGCTTATGAAATAAGGTAACTAAACCTAGATTCCAGAGCTCAAAAAATGAAATGTTACTGAGACTTTGTGTCTAGTTCATGTTTTTCATTTCATTTCTTTTTTTTTTTTTTTTTTTTTTTTTTTTTTTTTTGTCAGCTTCATTTTTCTCCTACTGATTTTTTATACAAACTTTTTATTCTGGAATAATTTTAGACTTACTGAAAAGTTGCTAACATAGTACCAGGAGTTTCTGTATACTCTTCTCGCAACTTCCTCTAATTAACATTGGCTAACACTGGTACATTGTCATTACTCGAACGCCAGACTTTGTTCTGATTTCACCAGTTTTTCCACTAATGACTTTTTTCTATCCCAGGATTCAATTTAGAATACCACATTGCATATAGTCATCATACTCAGTTTCCTCTGGTCTATGACATTTTCTACATCTCTCTTTTTTTAAGTGTCCTTGACAGTTCCAAAGAGTACTGCTCTGATATTTTTGTAGAATTTTCCTCAACTTAAAGGTTTTTCTTAGGATTAGACTATGGGGAGAGAATACCATAGACATGAAGATCTCTTCTTACTACATCCTACCAGAGGGTATGTGATATAAACACACTTTCTCTGCTGATTTCCTTGGTCACTGGATTAAAGTAGTATTTTCCAGATCCCAGGAAAGGAGAGTGACAGAAGAATTATGGTCAAAGATCACCCAGGACAACACGGAGGGTTTGGTTTTTTACTGAAAAGGGACATTCTTGACTCTAAAGTCAAAGGAGATGATGGGGGATGGTGTAGATGTGTGCACAAGTGAGGGTATATGGCACAATGGGTGTGAGGGGAGACAGTAGATGAGACAGAAATTTGTGGCCTTTGAACTTAAATCTGTATCACTGGGAAGAGAGTCGATTTTGTGGGAAATGGGGCATAAAGCAAGCAATATGCTATAAATCTTGAGGAGAGTTTTGAAGGACAAAACATTAGTTTTTTTTTTTTTGTGTTTTGGGTTTTTTTGTTTTTTGAGATAGGGTTTCTCTATGTAACAGCATTGGCTGACCTAGCTGTCCTGGAAGTCGCTCAGTCGACTAGGCTGGCCTGGAACTCACAGAGATCCACCTGCCTCTGTTTCCCTAGTGCTGGGATTAAAGGTGTGTGGCACCACCACCCAGCCTAAAACTTCATTTTTTCAAAAGAAGGATGACTCATGACCTAACAGACCTAAAGAACCAGGGAGTTGATGCTGGTGAGAGAAGAAAGACCACATGTTCACTCCCTTGAAGTCTCCGATAATGAAGATGGAGGGTCATTTCATGATCTCACCGGGATGGGAGAAGCATGTGTAATAAGATGGCAGATTCACAAAGGGTGAGTTATGAGGATAGAGAACTAGTTGCCTGGAGAACAATCGTCCTTCCTTCTTATCCCAAGAGGTGGGGAGGAAGGTATGGATATGTGGTACTTGAGCAAAGTCAGGACTTTTACCTGAAGTGGAGGCTGGGGCATATAAAAATGGGCCGTTAAGATTTTGCCACCATGAGATGGAGGTTTCAGAACAGGCCATGTTGTGGGTGAGTCCATGATGGAAGGGGCTGTCAGGAAAGTAATTGAGGGGAAAGGGGGAAATCAGAGTGGAAATGATCAAATGGGAGAGGAAAGATGACAAGAAGGCCTGCCTTGTGCTCAAGCATCCAGAATGACAGGGCTGCAGGCCTCCCTTACTCATTCATTCTTTCTTAGGGAGAAGGAGGTACTAGTTTGGAATCTATGCCTTCATTCCCATTCAAAGCATTTCAGAAGGAGTCGCAAGTCATCAGTCTTAGTGAGCCCAGGCCTGGAGGAAATAAGCAGTATTGGAAAATGCCCAAGCCCAGCACTGCTGAAGTTGAAGTCTTTCAAGAATAAGAATATTTCCAGGCTTTGAAGGCGTTCAGCTCCCTACAGAAACTCTAGGGACAAACAAAGGAAGCTCCTGATTCTCTCCCACAGATCCAAAGCCAGAGAAAGCAGGACATGGGATCTAGAACACAGGTGGAGAGCTTAATTGTGGAGACTAGGGAGACCTCCTGTCCTTTGGGATGGAAAGTAAGGATAGCCAATTCTGTGAATTTTAGTTCACAGAGTGGCCAATTTGTTAGAAATCACCAATTTTGTCAATTTACCAAAATTTTTTTTCTCTCAATTATGTGTAAAATTTACAACAGTTTGCATGTTTATGTTCATTTAAGCAAATTTTGAAGATTTCCACTCAATATCAATGTCATTTAAAGTTTGGTTTAATTTAATTTAGTTTTAGTTTTAAATTTATTTGCAGCTGTTTTGCAAGTCACTTTGCCATGGCTGGCCAAGTTTCAGTGTATTCTAAGTTTTTCCTTACTTTGAAATTATAACTTTTGGGAATGTGTGTTTTACTCCACAATTGTTATGCAATGACTCAAGTATACAGCATTTTATAAACAACTAGAGTGAGGGTTCTTTTAAGATATTTTCAATATAGTTGTTTTTGTTTTTTCTTAGATAGATAGATAGATAGATAGATAGATAGATAGATAGGCAGGCAGACAAACAGACAGATAGAAGGTCTTGCTTGTTATGTAGCCTAGGTTGGGCTTAAATGTGTGATTTTCCTGCCTCAGTCTGACAAGTGCTGGAATTGCAGACATGGGCCACCATGCTGGATGCATGTACACTTTTAATGAAATAATTCAGACACTGCAAGCATGAGGACCTGAGTTCCATCTCCAGAACACACACACACACACACACACACACACACACACACACACACACACAAACTTTTCTTTCTTTCTTTGTTTCTTTCTTTGTTTCTTTCTTTGTTTCTTTCTTTCTTTCTTTCTTTCTTTCTTTCTTTCTTTCTTCTTCTTCTTCTTCTTCTTTCTTTCTTTCTTTCTTTCTTTTTTTTTTTCTTTTTTCTTTTTTTTTTGCAAAAGCTCAGTCTGGTGGCTTCTTTATATCCCAATGCTAGAGTGGCAGAGGGATTCCTAGGGCTCGTTGGCCAGCTGGCTTCCCTAGACTATTTGGTTAGCTCTAGGCTAGCAAAAAAAAAAAAAAAAAAAAAAAAAAAAAACCAAAACAACAACAAACAAAAAAAACACTATCTTAAAAAAAAACATAAAAATGTATAGAGAGAGAGGGAGGAAGAGGGAGGGAGAGAGAGACTTAGGCTGGAGAGATAGCTTAACAATTAAGAATACTTGCTGCTCTTCCAGAGGACCAGGGTTCAATTCCTAGCACCCATATGGTGTATAGCTTCAGTTCCGGGGGATCTGACTCCCTCTTCTGTCCTCTGTGCATACTATCTGCACATAGTGTAGAGACAATCATGCAGGCAAAACACCAATACATATATAAAAATAAATATATCTTTCACACAATGAGGGAAAGTAGATGGCATCTGAGGAACAACACCTAAGATTGTCTGCTGGCCTTCATACACAGATGCACACAAGTGCATTGACATGTACATGGACATGTGGACACACAATTACACACATTTTAGTAGATGTGTAGATGTGACCTGAAAAACGTAACTTGTTATATTTTTGTGGGCTTGTTTGTAAAAAGTATAATTAATATTTACTAGAGAAAGAGATGAAATTAGTGATATAAATTCTGTTATAGACTGTGGGCAGAAGTTTCTGCCTGCCTGGTCCCACAGCTGTTTAGTCCCAAATAAATACATAGAGGCTTATATTAACTAAAAACTGTTCGGCCGATGGCTCAGGCTTCTTACTGGCTAGCTCTTCCCAGCATCCTCCTAGTCTGGGAGCCCTGCCTATACTTCCTGCCTGACTACATCCGGCCTGTCCATTGGCTGAAACAATTTTATTGATTAACCAATAAGAGAAACATATATTCACAGTGTACAGAAGGGCATCCCCCATCAATAGACCCATTAGTTCAAAACAACCATTCTAAGATATCATAATGGCCACTGATAAATGGATTTTCTGCTGTATCTGTCTTTCATATGGGTATTGGAGACTCTAACTCATGCCTTCATGTTTGTTCATCAACCATTTTACCAATGGAATCATCTTCCCAGACCAGATTTTACTTTTTTTTCTGCTTACATCATCTATCTTTCTTCCATGCTGTTTACTTACTTGTTCCTTTAGCACATAACCATAGTCATTTAAAACTCCCAATATGATAATTTTAAAAATCTGCATCATATTTATGCTTGGTTCTGTATTGTTTTCCTAGACTATTAAAAAAACAAAAAACAAAAAACAAAAAAAAAACCTTTTGCCATGCCTTATAATGTTTTGTTAAAAACCATGGTGTATTGATAGAAGAAATTAAGATAACCTTTGTGTGCGTGCGTGCATGCGTGTGTGTGTGTGAAGTTTTTAATGTATATCTGGGGAGTACTTAGGTGAGTTTACTATTATCCCCCTTGTTCTTTGTCTTTTCTGTTGTCGGAGTTTTCCTAGAGACGCCTTCTTAAATAGGGTCAAAGGTTTGCTGTTCTTTTAATCCTAAATTGCTGCTATTAAACAGAAGCCCTGTTAATAAATATGAAGACGGTATGTGAGGGGCAAGAAAGTATCCTGAAGTCTGATAATGTGTCAGTCTTTTAGAGAGCCTGCGTTCCTGAGCTGTGACAGGTACCATTGTATATTTGCTACATCCATATCCCTCACAGCTTAAAAAGACAGAAAAGCTAAATACAGCTAAAAGTGGATATTTCTCTTCCTCCATATTGGGTGGGATTCACTGCAACTTAAGTGGATCAGCTGCTAATGTAGTATCCCATGAGGTCAGGGCTTTTGTGAAAACAGAGGTCTGGGTGGATTTCAGATTCATTGCTTTTCTTATCCCCCTACTGGAAGCAGGAGGGATTTTTTTCCCCTCTAGTTAATGGTGAGAGCCTGTGGTGACCCCAGGTTCTTACCAAATCAGCAGTTAGTTTGTTAGGACACACATCTAATTAAATTCTTTCCCCATTTTTAAATTGGGTTGTCTTTTTATTGTTGAGTTATATAGATTATTTATATTCTTTGTTGTTGAGACAGACACCTTCAATGTAGGGTTCTCCCACCACTATCCCCCAAGTGCTACATATTACTTATGTATATACCCAGATTATGCACTGCTGGGGACTAAACTCAGGACTTCCTGCATGCTAGCACACTACCAACTGGGCTAAACTCCAAGCCCAAGAATTGTTTTTAATAGTCTCCATATAAATTTCCCATCAGATGTGATCTGCTACTATTTCATTTTAGTGTATTACCTTTTTATTTATTGATGATGAGGATGTACACACAAGTACAAAATATTTAATTTGATAAAGTTTAATTTATCTAGTTTTTGCTTTGTTTCTTGAGCCTTTGAGGCCATATCTAAGATGCTGTTGTCTAATACAAGATTTACTTTTGTGATCCCCCCCCCCAAAAGTTTTAATAACTTTAAAAAAAATCTTGTAGCTGTCTATTTGTTTTGTTTTTATTCTTTGACAGTGTCATACCTCTATATAATGACCTTTAGTCATTACCTTCTTTCATCTTTCCTCTTTTTCAATTCTTCCTTCCTATTTGCATGTCACCTTTCCGGTATGATCAACTGAGTTTAATTAGAGTTGCTTACATGAGTATGGGTGGGGGGTTATTTACTGGCACATGGAGAAATTTATTCAATGTAATCACTGACTAAAATAACACCTTCTCTATTAGCAACCATTAACTACCATTAGACTCTCAGGGAGGGCTGGGACCTCATGGGACCCTTCGCTATCCATATTCAATGCTGATGGGCCTAAATTTTGTACACATCAGGTCTCCACCACTGCGTTATGTTTACCTTACATCAAAAAAGACAATTTTCTCCCCATCCCCTGGCTCTTATGTTGCTTCTGCTCCTTCTTCTTTGATATGCCCTGAGCGAGGCAGAAAGTTATATAGATGGTACATTTAACTGGTAACTTCAGCTTCTACATTTAGATCAGTGGTCTACTTGAGCTAATGTTTATATGTGGCAAGGACACACATAATTGCCCAAAGATACACATGTGAAGGCTTGGTTCCTATGATAGTGGTATTGGGAGATATTAAGGATCATTGAGATGTCAGGGCCTGCTGAGATGTCTTTAACTCGATGAGGGAATACTTTCAGAGGGAATTGTGGAAGCCTGCTGTGCCAGTTAGGGCTTTGTCATCTTGATACAAGCTAGTATCCTGCGAGAAGAGGGGACCTCAACTGAGCAAAGGTCTCCTTAAGATTGTCCTGCAGACAAGACTATGAGGCATTTTCTTGGTTATTTGGTGGATGTGGGAGGGCGATGCCATCCCTGAGTAGGTGGTTGTGGACTGTTTAAGAAAGTAGGCATAGTGAGTCGTGTACAGAAAGCCAGTAAGCAGCACTCCTCCATGGCTTCTGCTTCAATTCCTGCCTCCAGGTTCCTTCCCTGACTTCCATTCTTGACTGTGAACTGAAAGCTGAAATAAACCCTTTACTTACAAAGTTGCGTTTGGTCATGGTCCCTATCACAGCAATACAAAGAAAACTAACACAACTGTTCATCCCTTCTCTCTCTGTTCTGCTTGGAGAAACATTTTTCTCCAACTGGTGCCCCCTACTATTGCCCTCCATGCCATGAATTGATACAATCAGGGATAATTTTTCACCAAACCTGTACTATGCAGTTTGAACATTAAATCTACCAAACTGGGAGCTAAAGAAAAAGTGCATCTTTATAAAATTTGTCTCAGATATTTTCACTGCAGTAATGTGAAACTACAACACGATCTAGCTTTATTCTATTGTGCATGGATATCTAGGCCTCTGTCTTAGTTTGGGTTTCTATTACTTCAAGAAAACACCATGACCAAAGAACAAGATGGGGAGGAAATGGTTTATTAGGCTTACACTTCAGCATTGCTGTTCATCACTGAAGGAAGTCAGGACAGGAACTTAAAATAGGGCAGGATCTCAGAAGTAAGAGCTGATGCAGAACCCATGGGGGGATGCTGCTTACTGGCTTGCTTCCCCTGGCTTGCTCAGTCTGACTTTTTACAGAACCCAGGACCAGCAGCCCAGGGATGTCACTACCCACCATGGGCTGGGCCCTCCCTCATTGATCACTAATTGAGAAAATGCCTTACAGTTGAATCTCACTGAGGCATTTCCTCAAGTGAGGCTTCTTCCTCTGCTGATTCTAACTTGTGTCAATTTGACAGACAAAACTAGCCAGTACAGGTTCCCAAGTCCATTTGTTGACAAAGCTACTCTTTTAAATTTTCTTGTATATGTGTCAAAAATTAATGGGTGGACTGGGTGTGATGGCACATGCCTTTACTCTGGGTTCTATTCCATAGAAATGCATGTTTCTTTATGCTAGCATTACAGTCTTTTTACTCTGTAGAAATTTTCAAACTGGGAAGTATGAGTCTTCCAACTTCATTCTTCTTTTAAAGGAATATTTTGGTTCTTTCAAGTCCCTTGACTTTCCATTTGAATTGCAAATAGTTTGGCATTTTGTGTGTGCATGCATGCAGCTATGATTTTGATAGGAAGACGATGACATCTGTAAGCCAGTTTGAG